>NC_090931.1:1094534911-1095176107 GCF_040938575.1 Ambystoma mexicanum
GACGGGGGATAGAGGGGGGAGAAGTGTGAAACAGGTTAGGGGATTGGGTCTTTAGTGGTCCCTCGGAAAAAAACTTTTTTTTGTTGTGTTTTTTGTTTTTTTGTTTTCGTGCTTACAAAGAACCTTTTTTGTTTTTGCTCTTTATCTGAGTTTCTCTTGTTTGCCTCCTTACATTGTTACAGGACTGTCTTCAAAACTTTTTGTACAGTTTAAAACAAAACAGCATTGCCAATGTTGGTCAAGAAAATGCCATTTGCAGGGAACCAGTGCAAATTTTGCTCATTAACAATGTCATAGTCGGTGGAGTACATCTAAGCAGTGGACATAAGTTGACACATGCTTCTGTTAATGAAACACCTTCCGACCTCTGACTGGGACAAAGTACACCGGCATGGTCCCATGCTCCTCTTGGTGATATGCTTAAGAAAACCAACTACGCACTGGGGCAAATCTGCATTACTTCTTCCATCAACTTCTTTAGGCAACCGAGCAAACGTCCACACGACATGTACCCCAAATGATATGTTATAATATGATATTTTATTTGTATCGTGCCCGTTCACAAGTGTTTCAGAGCGTGACAAGGCTAGGGAGGGGAACAGGGGAGAACAAAACAACAATCTTACTAGGCCAGTGACATTGAGATCGAGCAAGTCTTGGGTGTTTAGCTCAAGGGGCAACATGGCTTTGGAAGCAAGGCGTCACGGAGCACCACAGGTTCGATCCCCGGGTCCACGTTTAGAAACCTCTGGGTTTTAAGCACGTTATAAATAACCTATCATATATCATATATCATATCATGGGAAAGGGGAAAAGTGCATGGAGGGGGAGAATGGAAAGTGCAAAGCAGAGGATAAACAGATAAATAATGATAAATACAAATAAAATAGATAATGGAGCAATAAACAGGGGTAGTGCAGCCAGCAAGTGGCAAGTGCTGTGTTTATGGCAGCAGAGCTGGGTAAGTCAGATATGTGCATAAAAAGAAGAAAAATGGGGTTGGGGGGCTGTATGGGTAAAGATACAGTCCCCAGTGCTGACTGTATCTGTACCCATATATAGAGCACCACAATGCAGCACTACAACATCAACAGTACTGACAAAGGCCACACATCTGCAAAGGTAAACCATACTGCCGAAACTGCCCTCATAGACAGTGCCCCAGAAAGCCTTCACTCCTTCCAAAGCAAAATTAGCAGCCATGCCTCTTTGCGCGGCATGCCTGTACAGATCTTGCGCAAAGGTATCACCCACTATAAGCACTCTGCGTCTCTCCATCTCTGCCTGCCATCCTCACTACACAGGCTAATGGGGAAAAATAGTACCAGCCCTTCCTGTCAGGCACACCCTTGACACCTGATTAGCTAATTCCCACAGTTCCATTTCCATGGCCACCATGCTTAGAAGGGCAGGATGTGGCGCATGCGCTTTCCCAGCTACAGCGAGGGCTGTGCCCCAGTAAAGCAGGGATAGTCCTTCTTCCCTTTCTTCTCCAGCCATGCATCCAAGGCGCTAAGCCCTCACCACACACACCACACCATAGTACAACTATATTTAAATGCTCATGTCATGTGCAACACACTTCCCATCTGCAATTGAGCCTGCCAGCTTGCACCCATGCCACATATTTGCATGCATGGCTGCATAACGTTGTGTTGAGTGTGCTGAACAGTATGTAGGTGGCTGAGTACATTGTCCATATTTTACATGTTTGATGCTGAGCACTACCTTTCATGACGCAATATCGTAAAACACTTCCTGAAGCAAGGGTCTTATAAGGGTCTAACCATAGCAAACGCAAATGGTCACATGTGGCTCCCTAATGTGCAACAGGTGCAATGATCTACACCATATGCTAATGTAAGCATAGCAGCTCACTTCTGCTGTTCTACCAAGACTACAATGTCCTCTACAACCATTGTGTAAAATTCACCAACTTGAAATACATGCAGAGTTACAACTGCAGGCCTGCATTATGTTGTGGTGGCTGTGGTGAAGTCCTAGGCTCTTGGGTGCATGGCCTATGTCCTACGTCCTTTGGGCTTGCATCCAACAGTCTAGGCCTTGCCCACACCCACCACAACATAACAGAGCCATGCAGGCGAACATGTAGCCAGATTCCCTAATTCACAAATGCAACAAAGGCACCAGCACTTCTACCCAACCGCCGCTCCCTAAGACAGTGATGCATGCAAACATGTTTCAGTTACCATAATCCACAAACATACCACACTGTTTGGCACCCCTCCCACTGCCATTCAAATAGCATTGTATTATTGCCAAACAAACCATAAATTCTTCACAACATTGATCCTGCTCCCAAACTCTAGTAACTGCATACACACAATTCTGCAGAGTGCCATACAACACTTAATCTGTGCAATGCAGACTACCCAAGCACATATAAAATCCACTTCAACCGTACCCTCTGCTATACAGACAGTATTCCAACACTGCACCCAGTGGATACACTGCAGGACTGCTCACTGCAGCATCTCCAGCCATGCACAGACAACTGTAAGATGTTCTAACACTCACCACACCCATGGAGTCAACAATATATGCAATGCAGCCAAACCACACACACAAACCAACAATGTAAAACCTACTTGCAACCAGTGGACATACTTGTCGGTGCAAGGGCTCCAGCCATGCATCCAATGCAACATAGGATGGGTCTTATAAAGGGCAAATCCTAACAAACGGAAATGGTCACATGGGACTCCCTAATGTGCAACACATGCAATGACCTACACCATATTGTAATGTACGCATAGCAGCTCACTTCTGCTGTTCTAACAAGTGTACAATGTCCTCCAACACCATTGTGTAAAGGGCCCCACCTTCAAAGACATGCAGACTTACAACTGGATGGCTGCCTTATGTTGTGGTTGCTGTGATGAAGGCCTAGGCTCTTGGGTGCATGGACTACGGCCTACAGCCTTTGGCCATGCACCCAACAGTCTAAGGCTTGCCCACACCCACCACAACATAACAAAGCCATGCAAACATCAGATGCTAAGGTGCGCATAGCAGCTCACTGCTGCTGTTCTACCAAGTGAACAATGTCATCCACAACCATTGTGTAAAAGTCACCACCTTTGAAGACATGCAGACTTACAACTGGAATGCTGCATTATGTTGTGGTGGCTATGGTGAAGGCCTAGGTTCTTGGGTGCATGGCCTACGGCCTACGGCCTTTGGCCATGCACCCAACAGTCTAGGGATTTCCCACATCCACCACACCATAACAGAGCCATGCAGGTGAACATGTAGCCATGCACCAGAATTCACAAAGGCTACATAGACACCGGCACTTCAACCCAACTACCACACCACACCATAACACAGCGATGCATGCAAACATATTCCAGTTACCATAATCCACAAACATACCACAGTGTTTTGCACCACTACCCACTTCCATCCACAAAGCATTGTAGTATTGGCAACCAAACCACAACATCTTCACAACATTGATCCTGCTCCCAACACTGTAGTAAGTGCATAGAACCAATACAGCGTAGTGCAGTACAACACTTACTAATCTGCCCAATGCAGACTACCCAAGCACATATAAGAACCAGTTCAACCGTACCCTCTTCTATATGGACACTATTGCAACACTGCACCCAGTGGACACACTGCAGGACTGCTCACTGCAGCATTTCCACTCATACACCGACAACTGTAGGATGTTCTAACAATCACCACACCCATGGAACCAACAATGTATGCAATTCAGCCAAATCACACACACAAAGCTACATTGTCAAACCTACTTGCAACCAGTGGACATACCTTTTCAACCAGTGGACATACATTTCCATGCAAGGGCTCCAGCCATGCATCAAATGGGCAACACACTTACCACACACATCACACCATAGTACACGATATGTTTAAATGTTCATGTCATGTGGAATGCACTCTCCTTCTGCAATTCAGCCTGCCACCATTCATCACAGAAAGAGATCACAGCTGAAGCTGCCATGCCATAATGAAGGCTGCCTTCAATCACCACACAAGGTTGTTGCCTGTTGAGGTAACTGTGAATTGGCATAGTATGCTTGGATACCGCTGGCACACCACCATCTTCTAATGAGCTATATCAGATGAACCACTTCTCACTCCACCACCATTTCCATCTCTTCCTCCCACCACCAGATGCTGTACAGTATGTTTTCCAGACCCTTTCGCCGCCAATTTGTCCTTGGATATAACATGCCGGCATTATCGAAAACTTATGATGCACATCACGTCACTGTACACTGCAGGGCAATCAAACTTTTGACCGTGCAGCGAAGAGGGAAATGAGACACCAGAGCGCAGCCAGATATGACTCATTTTAGTGGGCACACTGTTACATACAAGAGCCCCAGCCATGTACACAATGCCTTAGGGGCTTGGCACACACAACACAACACTATCCTCCGATACACCCTGGCAGCGTTTCCCCAAAATGTTGATGCACAGCACGCTTCCCTGCAGCCAACCACCGGCTGCATCCAATGCTCGCCGACATCACAGCGTACTGCAAGCCAATGGGATTTGTGTCCGCGGAGAGAACAGGGAAATGGGTCTGTGGAGCCAGATATCACACATATTTTTTGAGACATATATTACAGTTTTTTGCAGCAAAAGTACTGGTTAGATTTCTACCAAACACACAAAAGCACGCTTTCTGAACCAAGCCCCCGCTCCTGCCGCAAATTTGGTTAAAATCCATCCAGCCGTTCGGTCTTTAGCCGTGCGCAAAGTTTTTCACCATTCAGTCTATGCAGAAAAAAAAATGTGGGACCCCTGTTAACTTTGCCCCCCAGGCACAAAACCTCACCCAAAAATTCAGCGGGTCTCATATACTTCTTTGGCAAAGTTTGGTGAAGATTCATCCACGGGTAGCAAAGTTATAAGCCGCCGAAAAAGTGGTCTTCCTATGGGTTTAGCAACTTAACCATAACTACACGCCCGCTTCCGCGGGCCGTGTAATATATATATATATATATACCCAACTCATTAGTTAAATAATTCCCTATTGTTTTTGTATTTTATATATTACTGAAATCACTTTATACAAAGCAACTAAGAATCATAGAATGTACACGCCATAGATGAAGGAAAAGGGATTCACTGCATGATGCAATTAATACTTACAGAAATTGCTTTTCCCCTGGAGCATTGCATTCCTATGTACTCTCCATCGTACACAATCCCTGGAGCATGCACACAGTGGGACAACAATGGATAATTCCATTGAAATCTTGTAGACCCATGTTAGGGAGATTTCTCACACAAGTGCTAAAATCCCTCTACCTTAGAGTCCTCCTGCTCTTTTGCTATATTTTGGGCTTTGAAATTTTCATTTTCAGTGTGTTGTACATTTTGTGTTCATGGATATGGAGTCTCACCAACTCCATAGGCATCATCATTTTACTGTGTGTCACACAGCACCTTCAGTGCAGTGACACAGGGTTGTATTTTCAGACTTCCCACTTTAAACTCCATTCTCTGGGACTGACTACTGTCTCCCAGAACATGTAAAGGTGCCATTGACTTTACTAGTCTTTTTAAATGTACAGATCCAGTACAACCTATCTTCCAATAGAGTACTGGAGGGGTTAATAGTTATCCCCTTTTGTCTGATTCTCATGGAACATTAGTATGTTCCCCTTTCCCTAGGATTTGGCTGGTGGCAGTGGTATCTAGCATTTTTATTCTACCGCGAGCTATGAAAATAGCCTCAGTACGGTTAGAGGCTATGGTGGTAGCCTAAAACTCTAACCTGCTGGACCCCTTTTATTTTCATTTGGTTCCAGTCGGGTTTATTCGCCATTTCTTTTTGTAAAGGTCTTTCTCGTGTTTACTCTGCGCGCCAAACCAGATTTGGTTCCTTTGTTCGGCGTCCTTTCGTGGGCTTCTGCACAGAAGCCCTCCTTAGGCGCCTGAGTGTCTGGGTGGACAGGATGTGAGGGAGAGGTTTGAGGCCCCTGCCCAGGGTCTCCTTGGCGACCCAAGTCGCATTCTACTTTGATTGGCTAGGTGGCTGTCCTGCCAGAACAGCCACCCTGCTGTGTGATTGACAGCCAGGCTGTGTGAATGGGGGATTTGGTGTATAAAAAGCCAGTCTCTGGGACTGGAAGGCAGAGTCGCCACTGGATTGGGAGAACTGAAGAGAAGTTGAAGGAAGACGACTGCTGTAACTACTGGACATCCTGGTAAAGCCCTACTGCAGGTTCGAATCGCCCGAAACTTCGACGACAGAGAAGATCTGCAAGGAGTCTTCTTCCCTTGAGCTTGGTGGGACCAACCAGCTTGCCAAACACCAAACGCCAGCCTCCCTCTCCTGGTCGAATTTGCTGTGCATCACTGCAGTGAACCGGATAGCCAGGAGGAACGGAACCTGTTTGGGTTTTAAGGAGCGCACCTTTTATTCAATGTTTTGCTCCTCTGCTGGCTTCTTCCCTGGGCAGTGCAGGACCCCCCAGACATCCCCCTTCTCGTCACCACGACTGAAGCTTCAGGAACCGTGAGCCTGCAGGAACTGCCAGGAACAACTGCCTCAGCTGCAGCATTCTTCTCCATTTAAGGTGCTGTGCAAATCTGGTCGTTGGTTCCGTCTGACCGCAGTGAAAGTGCTTGAAATCTTTTGCCTCTCCAAAGGCTTGTCGTTCTCTTCTCCTCTGAATAACTTTTCCTCCTACCAACTTCGTTTTGAACTCTTGCCAAAGACTTAGAACCATTAACATTGGCCCATGCCTATTGACTTGAATCCTAGTTGTAGTAGCCTTTTCTAGATTGCCCTGCCTATAACTTGTTGGTGTTGTTGATTTTGAATAACCTTGTCTTTTCTCCCTTTTAAATTGCTGGAGTGCCATTTTGCTCACACTTCATTTTGAGCCTAACTTTTCCAGAATTGATTGGGGGTTGTTGTAGTATATTAAGATTGTGATTTTCTGCTGCTTTATGATAGTGAACTGTTTTATAACTGATGGTGTAAATAAACGAATATTCTTTTACTCAGAAACCTTGACTCAGTGTTTGTTTGAACCGTAGTAATTGTCCTTTGTGTTACATCTTGTACCTCTCACTTTACTCTTGAAAAAAGTCTGGTTGCTCAGCCATCGCTACCACTTTACTGCGTAGTACAGGCTTGTACCAAAGGTGAAATTGTACTTACACTTGTAGTCTTAATTGTGTGTAGTGTTCACAAAGGGTACTGCATATGATTCTGCCTAACAACCCATAGACCATCCCATAGGCTAATCCCTGCAAACGACAGTTTATGAGGATTATTATGGTTTATAGTATTCAATGGGCTTGCACCAGGAAGGTGGTGTACATTATCTCTAAAAATACAACTTATAATTGCCAAATAACTCTGCAAAACTGTCACATATCTGTGAATCCATAAGGTGTGTTACATCATTTCTCTTTAGTGTCTGCACTAAAACCGCTATGGCTTAGTAGACTTTGCGGATGCAGAGAAAACATGAAGGAAGTCATTTTCCGAGTTTTTTCTTACAATCTACAATCACAAGTGTAACGACGTTGAAACACAACCTATCATTGGTACGATACAGAAAGAAGAAGCCCAGGCAGGTAGTAACAGAAGAAAAGCTGTTTGTTATATGTGATATGTATTCTAGAAGGGACAAGGAAGCATTAGTGAGGCAGCACCAGAGGACATCATTCTAGGCATTTCAAATGAAAGACCAAAATTGAACCATCAAAGGGAACAGTTAATATATGAACATCTAGAACCTGTCAAAATGTCTATCACCATTGCTGTCAAACAACCATTTATTTATAAATTGCAGAAAAAATGCTGCCATGCAAAATGGCATCAGTATAGGGTTATGCTGGTACGTGCCCACGCCCAATCTAACATGAAAAGTGTCAATGGGAGTAGTGCAGATTCCTGCCCGCCATGCCTCTCTCTGACAAGTACAGTACTTTGGCTATGCCCAAAAAGTCAGCGTTGCACCTATTGAGTGGCAATTTGGTATTTTATTCATGACAATTAAATATGTGGTTAATTATATAGTTTTATTGTAGAAAATCTGTGTTGCCATAATGGGCGTTAGGGTGCCTACCTCCCAACTGTCATAGATAAGCATAGTCAGTCCAGTGAAAACACTGGGCCTCATTATGACTGTGGCGGCCACGGTATGAATGGTGCCGGTAAGGGACCGGCACCGTTCATACCGTGCCGTCACATTACGAGTTCTGCAGCGGGTCCCGCTCTGTACGCCTGGCCAGACCAGACGTGCAGAGCGGCACCCACTAGCAGAACAGGATGCTAACAACGGACCCGTCACTAATGAGTCTGTTGTTAGCATCCTCCCCATGCCCATTGAGCCCTATGGGGCTCAAATGGGAATGGGGATGTTCCGGGTCCCGCGAATGGGAATTACTGGGTCCACAAAGGTCGGAGCGGCCGAGTAATACCCATTTTGCCAGACCCGGACCCGAGTTTGAGGGTAGCCATGCCACTAAAAACGGCATGGCTACCTCTAAACTCGTAATGAGGCCCATTGAGCACTCTCTTAGTTGCCGCTTGGTCGCACCTGCATATTTATGGGAAACATTTTCACCCATCCAATTAAAAAATCACCAGCGGCCACTGCAGCTAACTTTTATGACATTTTGGGAATGAAAACTTACAAACCCGTCTTTGCTGAGTGGAAAATAGCGATACATAATGCTGAAACATGTGCCAGATAAGCAGTGGGCGAGTGGCCACACGCAAAGCAGCTCTTTGGCGTATGTTAAAGCTACGCAAGCTACATACGTTCTCAACCGCTTGCACGGAAGAACACATGCACGACTTCTGCGTCTTTCCGATACTTCTGGAACACAGCTGTCAAAGAGGCCACACATTCTGTGTAATAGTTCCGTCGTTATCTGATTTTTCAAGGGGATGATGCCCACCTGCTGGGAAGGTTTCATTGCTCACGTGATGCACGGCGAATGACTTTAATAGCACAAAGGCATTCGCATGCCATTTAGAGCAATTGTCAGTTTTAACCCATGCATCAAAAAGCTTAAGTCTGTAAAGGACGCGTTTTTTCACTCTTTCCACATAATACATTGGTAAGAAAAAAACAACAACAAAAAAAACATTCTGAACGTTCCCTGTAATGCACATTTGACTTGGGAAAGAATGACTTTTTTTTAATATCACATTACGTTGTAAATTAAACATTGGAAATATACCGATAGAACATCATAACCATGCCTTTTCATATTTGGGAAATACGAACGATCGGTAGAACATGTTGGTTGGTGATGTTTCGTATTCCTGCAAAGGTGTTTGGTATTGCTGCGATTGTGAGCTTGTATTGAGAACACAAACATAGTCTGCAGGTGTATTAATGCATTCTTTTGGCCACCATGGCTTGAGGGATTTATTTAAAGTCTGTTGTGCTATTGTTTGCCCTTAGAATGTGTAATGTGTATGGAGGGGAACCGTGGCTTATTGCAAGGCACCTATATTAGTTATGTATGATTAATATGACTGTTACAGTGAATGAGGTCTCGCGGTCTTACTTATGCTCTTATATCGTATGATCTTAATCATTCCTCACAACAGTGTGGAGTCATCTTAATAAAACAATGTGCTAATTTGTTATTCCAAAAATGACAAATGTGACTGTAGTCAGATATGAAATTCGTATTATTCAATAGAGCACCAGGAATGTAATTTACTATAATGCATGTCGAAAGAAAATATCCTTCTCCATATTTGAATCTGAAACCTGGCTCATTTTTCATGCACTATTTTGGTTTTGAGCTTTGGCAACATATGGCAGTCTATTTTATCAGCAACCCCAGTGTTATACGGAGCGTAATAAGCCCATTTCACTGTGCAAAACATTATGACATTAAATTCCCGAATTCCACAAAAGTCTCATGGTCCTATTTGAAATATTTGCGTATTTAATAAAAACAAATATTTATTTGATGAAATGTGTTTTATAATAGTGTTCATACTGTACTATTACGTGCACGCGCACTGGTTTATCTTAATATCAATAAGTGTCAAAATACATATTATCGTTGGATAAAATAACATTATTTTGGTGGGAAACTCCTACTCAAATCACTATCGTGGGCCAAAATGCTAAAACTTTACCAAATATGAGGTATTATTCAAAACATAACTGCTCAGACTATAAAATGAGTATCTAGAATGGTCTATTGAAGATTAAAAGTCCTTTTTTGAGTAAATAATGGTGTAACCATTACGTTTAATAATCTACCAGCATGGATGGGTACCAGTTAATTGTCTGTTCTCCAATAAATAATCATGAAAAGTGGGTAGAACTAGACAAGAATCACATCACAGGGCCCTAGATCACCAGTGCCAAAACAAACTGGTGTGTTGCTCTCTCTTTAAAATGTATACAAAACATACAATTTTATGGGAAACTTCCCATATATGATATGATATGGCATTTATAACGTGCCTATACACAAGTGTTTCAAGGCGCGGCGAGGCAAGGGAGGGGGAAAAGAGGGAAGACAGAGACACCGATCTTACTAGACCAGGTGACATTGAGATTGCGCGAGTGCAGGGGACGGGGGAAGAGGAAAAGTGCAGGGGGAGGGGGCAGTGCAGTGCATAGGGTAACAGTGAAATAAATAAATAAATAAATAAATAAATAAATAAATAAATACAAAAAATAGAATTGCGGCCAGCTAGTCGCAAGTGTGAGGGTAAGTGCAGACATCAGGTGGCAAGTGCTGGTAGGGGGCTATAGGGATAAAGAAACAGTCCCAGAGGGAAAGGTTTGCCAGGGGGGCAGTGAAGGTGTGCAACTGGCGGGGAGGAGACCTGGTCCCGAGATCAGTGCAATATCAGTTTCAGCCAGGAGATCAGAAGGGGAGAGGAGGAGAGAAAGCAGAAGCAAAGAGGAAGGTCTTGAGGTGCTTCCGGAACCAGTTTCAGAGAGGCTGTTCCAGAGGGAGGCCCCAGCCGAATAAAGAGATCTACCACCAACTCGTTGCTTGGAGAAGCTACTGACCTTGAGGGAGATGGAGGCGGATGAGCGACAAGCTCGAGAAGGAAGATATTTAGGAAGAGAGAGTTGAAGGTATTGAGGCCGCAGGCCCCAATAGGCCTTGTGGACATTGCAGAGGGTTTTGAACTTAATCCTCACTGTCACTGGGAGACAGTCCAAGGATTTGAGTCCTGGAGAGATATGATTCCTGGGTTTGAGGCCAAGGACAAGTCTCACAGTCCTGTTTTGGATGAGTTGCAGAGGACGGAGAGTAGAAACAGCCAGATTTAGAAAGACACTGTTGCAGTAGTCCAGCCTAGAGGGAACCAGAGCTCTGGAGACAGTGAGCCCCTGGGGGAAGGAGAGGAAAGAAAGAATACATCTGAGAAGGTGCAGCTGGTAGTCTGACTACTTAGAGATGTAAGAGATGCAAGGAGAGAAGGAGAGATGACCCTGAGATTTTTTGCTTCACAGGTGGGAGTGGCAAGAGTGCCAAGAGAGGCTAACCAGAGAGTGACAGGAAAGGATGGAGCAGAAATGCCGATCTGGAGAATCTCAGTCTTACTGGCATTGAGGAAGAGATCATCGGTGGCACACCACTCTTGGATAGCAGAAAGACAGTCAGAGATGAGAGAAGGTGAAGCGGTGCCGGAAGGGAGCCTGAAAATGAGTTGAGTGTCATCTGCATAGCACTGAAAGTTTGGGCAGAGAGCGGTAATGCAGCAGGCAATAAGTGCCAGGTATTGGTTGGACAGCCAGGGAGAGAGGTTAGACTCCTGGAGAACACCACAGGTAGAGATAGAGATAGAGGAGAGGAAGTACCCAAGTTGGACCTGGGAGGGTCAATTGGAGAGGAAAGAAGTCAGTCAAGCCAGGGCCTGATCAGTGATACCTAGGTTATCACCGAGACGGTTGAGCAGGATTGCATGGTTGACCGGGTCAAAGGCAGAAGAGAGATCAATTAAGATGAGGACACAGGGGGTTTTGGAATCAAGGTTGGAGAGCAGGTCTTCATGAATGTTCAGGAGAGCAGTGTCCATGCTTATGGCAGCTCTGAAGCCAGACTGATGGTCATGGGGACAACCAACAGATTCAGTGTGAAGATTAAGCTGGGAGATGGCCAGGTAGTGCTGCTACCACTGCAAAGAGACAAAGCGTTGGAGGAAGTGAGAAGACAGGTAGAAGAAGGAAGGTGGAGACTAGGGCAGGTTATTGTTAGATTGAACAACTCAGTTATCAGAACGGTTGAGGGGGTATGGAGAACAGGGATGTTGCACAGGCACAGTGGATGAGCAGAGAGGATGGAAGATGGCACCCTATTGGAGTGCTGGTTATGCTTGGGAATGGGAATGGGATGTTGAACAAGGAGAGCAGAATGTAGGCACACTTCCTCCTCTCCAGCAGCAGTAATATAAACCATAACATGGAGCCATAGGACGTGCCAGGGTTCTCCATTGATATGATAAGATATGATCTGATGTGGTATTTATAACATGCATGTAGTCAAGTGTTTCTAGGCACTACTGTATGGCTGTAGTGAGTGGTGGGGGTGACATGGGGGAAAGCCCCAGTAAAAACAGAGTCTGGGAAGTGTGTAGTATGTCCTGTTGTCACACATGGACTCAAATAACTTGATGACATTCCCTTCTCTCTCTGCAGGGTCAGGGAAGTGGATTTATGCACTGGAGAAGCATACTGCCGGTGTCATGTTGGCCATAGGGCACATGAAGAGCCTATTCATGGCCCTAATGGGGGAGCAGTCAGATGAGCTTTGGTAGAGATCCAGGTATATGGGAGTTCAGTTGGATACAAATACCCATGAGGAAGCAGCTTTTAATAATCTTAAGGCACAGGTATGGGGGACCCTGTGGATTATGTACCCTGATACTCCTGGTATCAATTTAATTTTAGCTAAGACGATGAAATTGGATGATGGTCCTGCTGCACACATCCAGTTAATTCAGGAGATATGGAGGGCAGAAACAGAAGAAGCATTTGACACAAATGTGGTGATTTTTTTTACCACTTGCTGAATGGTTGGGTGGACGGGCATGTTCCTGGTCCAAGGCCAATTATAGGGTTTCTAAGTGGCAGGGGAGGATTTTCACAGGGAACATGGTCATTTGGCAGGGTCAGAGCAATGGGTCCTCGGTTTAATGGTCCAACAGGAAATAATTATGGAGGATTTTATGGGATTCAGTGTTGGTAGTGTGGAAGGTTCGGACACGTGCCACGGAATTGTTTTGAAAGTCCACAGTACTTTTACGTGGGAGCAGAACCCAGTGACTGGTGCTGCACAGACCTTCAGGTCCCACTGACCATGACAGGGGACAAGAATCCTTTATCTCAAGGAACAGTTGCACACTACACTGGAGCGAGTGCTTTTGGGGGAAATCCTTTTTCTCTACCATGTGCTAATATGTACCAGGAGTAGGACAGCCCACAGGGATCTCTGATGTATCCAGTTCTGTGCATTACCACCGATCCAGAAAGGAAACCCGGTTAGGTGTGCAGGTAGAAAAACAAACATGTTCATTCATGGTTGACACAGAAGCTACCAAGTCTTGTATCAAGGAAGGTGCATTATGCTTGTCAGGCAAAACAATGGACACACAGGGATTCTCTGGGGCTGTCCTGTTGGTTCCTTATACTGAAGATCTTCATATCAAGGTGGCTAATAAATGTATCAGACCCTTTGTTGTATTGTACGGACAACCCCGCAAATCTTTTGGGAAGGGACATCCTGAGCAACTTGCAGATGTCGATTGCCTTCACAGAGGAAGGTATTGTATGCTTGACCCAGGAGTTGTATCCAGTAAGGGAAGCAGTGTGTTTTCTTACCTACTGTAGCGACAGTGCATTGTTTTTTCTATGGGTTGATGGTTTTGTTGAGTTGGGTCCCAGGGATCAGAAATCAGGCCTGCCAAGTACTATTTGAGTTTTTATTTCAGCCTGATGTTCTGCAGGAAGTAACACCAGGTGCCACTGTTACGGTCCTCTTAGAGGATGAAGTGATTAACAAGAACAGGGTGGTTCTCTCAGGAACAGATACAGAAGGCGGAGAAGGGCACACTATTCTGTGCATTGATCTGACCTTATTGCTAAGGGATGTGGTGGATGAGCAATTGTTTGAAGACACTGAACTGAAGATACTGGAGAGATGCCCTTTGAAATTGGGGTGCCTTGCCAGATAGTGATAGAGCAAAGGGAAGTATCACAGACCATGCTCATCATTAAAAATTCATTGTCATTTTGGGAGGAGGATTTGGGAAAAGTGCTGGACCATTTGTAGACCAGCAGTCCTCATGATATGGGGCTGCTAGGGAGTGTTGGAGCAGTGCCGATAAAATTGAAACCCAATACTATGCCAGGTTAAGCAGTACCTCATGTCCAAGGAACCAAACAAAGGGATTTTTGAGACCGTTATGGCATTGTTAAAGCAAGGCATAATACAACCTTCTGTGTCCCCATGTAATACGCATATCTATCCTGTGAAGAAGGTGAAGGGGTCCAGTTGGAGGATGGTCCAGGATTTGCGTCCCCTCAATAATATTGTTGAGGCAGAATGTCTAGTTGTATTACCATTCTCTGTAACATCCCTACTGGGTCGACCTACTTTACGGTAATTGATTTAAAAAAAATGGTCTCTATTCCCTTACACCCGATTCTCAGTACCTCACAGTGTTTACATTTTGTGGTTTGAGATTCAAGCACACAAAGTTGCCCCAGGGTTACTGCGAATCTCGGAGTGTTTTAACGTAGTGGTTCAGATGGAGTTGGGGAATGTACATGTGTCCAGAATGTAATTCAGTATATGGATGATTTATTAGTCCGCAGCATTTCGGAGGAGCGGTGTCGAGGAGACTCAGTAACACTGCTCACCCTGCTCGTGGAGAAGGGGTACAAAGTGGATGAAGAGAAATTACAGTACTGTCAGGCAGAGGTCGTTTACTTGGGGCAAGCAATTTCGGTTATGCCAGAGAGAGACACAGCTGTTCAAAATACACCTCGGCCAGTTACAGTGAAACAAATGCAGCAGTTCTTGGGGCTCTGTAACTATTGTAGATCATGGATTTTTGATTACTCTAGTTATGTGAGTCCCATATTGCACAGACTAAAGGAAGCATAGAATGTGAACATCCTGATAGAGTGGTCTATGGGGACTTGCTTTCGGGAACTCAAGGCTGTGATCAGCTATGCTCCTGTCCTGATGACCCCAAATTACAAGAAGCTATTCTTTCTGTTTTCCCATTCCCATTCAAATGGGCAGGTGATGACAGCGGTCCTGACCCAGCAAATATTGCTAGGCCACAAACCTTTAGTGTATTAGAGCAGACTCCTAGACCAAATGATGCAGGGACAGTTCCCTTGTGAACATCAGCTTTTGCAATTCAAATATCTTCAACCATTACTATGGGTTGCCCGGTGACATTGTACATAGAGCATGCATTCTTTGTGATTCTAGAAAAATATAAATCCACATTGATGACTCAGAGAGTGTCAGGGCATGAGGACATTTGATCAAATTCATCAATTCATCCCATGCAATGTCACCTAGTAAATCCTGCGACATTTGTAGTAGAGCCAGTGCAGCCTGACAATACTGTTCACAATTCTCCCACATATGAAGGATAAGAGGAAGAGAGGGTGAATGTGAAAGTATACCCTGGAGGTGGGTGAGGTGATCTTTGTAAATGGGTCCTCGACCATCAGCCAAGCGATGGGTGAGAGGTAAATGGATGCAACTGTCACAGTTCTTGTGGATGGGGAGTACCAGGTCAAAATGAAGAGATGGTTGCCTTCTCATTATTCTGCACAAGCAGCAGAACTGATGTCACTTATAGAGGCACTAGAAATGTGTAAGGGGAAGGCAGTCAATGTTTATTCAGACTACACGTACATCAGCTCCACCGTAAATTCTGGGTTATCAAGATAGCAAAGAAGAGGGTTTAGGAGGTCTGATGGGTACCCTGTCCAGCATGCTGCGCTGTTATACCGGCTAATTGAAGTATTAACCTTGCCAGCAGAGATAGGTCTGGTGAAATGTGCTGCCCATACTAACCGCACTAATTCAATAGCTCTCAGAAATGATGCCATGGACAAGGTGGCGAAGGAAGCAGCATATTTTCCTTTCATAGAGTCCCAGAAAATGGAAACCATGTACCAACAGGTACAGTTACCAGCCCCAGTCCAATAGATCTTGGAAGGAGCTATTTTTTCAAATAATTGATGTGACCAAGGAATGAAGAGTTGCAGAGCTGGAGGAATTAGGGGATTCTCAGAAGAAGGGGTGGCATGAATAAGAGTGTGAGACATGGAAAAACCATATGCAGTATCCGACATGGCTCTTAGAGCAAGAAAAACAGGTTAAGATATAGACACTTAACCATTTTTCTCTATGTTTTAAGGGTGATGGCAGAAACGGGAACTGCCATCACAAGCTACACATCACTGGATAATTGTTGGACCTGTGGACAGAATGTGTTCAGGCAGTTGTCTCCAGCCTGTCAAGGTGTTTGCATCTCTCTACCCTTCATGTGCCCATCCTCATGATCTCTGAAGAGCACCTTATTTTGGCATGCACAATGCCCATAAATACATCTGTGCTCATTTTGTCCCCTGTGGCCAATGCGTCCCTTTCACCAACATATATAGACAAATCTGAAACTATGTTTGATGGCAAAAATCATGAAAAATTGCAACATCAGAAAATATTGAACTACCTCTCAGCAGCATCATCACAGGCTTTAGCAGACATTCTCCTGATCGATATCAGTTGCTTACCCACACCATGACCTTCTTTGCCTCACTCCCGGTGCCCAAGCAGCAGCCAATCAAAAATTGCTCCAGGTGACCAGGTATGCATGATTGCTCTTTGTGAATGCTTCAGAGTTAGTGTTTAGTGCCATTAAGGAAGAGTTACGGGCACTCAGGCTCCTAAATTTGCAAAACCGGTACATACTCAACCTCTTGACAGCAATGGAAGGCAGAGTATGCCGGAAAATCGGGAGTACCTGCTGCACACTTGTGCCTCCCAATGATATAGAAAATGGCATGCTCACCAGAACTATCGCTACCCTGCATGAACTGAAATTGATCATGGAAACTGAGGCTGGGGTCACAATGATTCATGTATTGATTCTTTTATATTGATTTTGATTCTTTGATTTCTTTTTTCTCATGGGTACCTCCTTGGTTGAATGTTGGTGAGACTTGGTGTTAAGATTATGATGCCTGGTGTTTCCTGTTTCAATCCTTCATTGTCGTTCTGCCCAGGTACCAACAGTTGCTGCCATAATTACGGTAACCCTGTCCAAGGCTAGGGCAATCACTACTTAATCCCATACGGGTACTCAAACTGAAAATGTTTTGTTTCCTTCACCAAATGTTCATGCTTGTGTGGAGCATTGGGGAGATTGCGGGAATGGTGGGGGAATGAGTTAGGGTTGTTCAGCGGAAGAGTATGCCCATATTGAGACCGATGTGAAAGATGCTAGTGGGGTTGTTCCCCAACAAGATGATTATGATTTGTTATTAACTAAAGGGGGGAAAGTTGTTGTGGTCAGGAAGGGTCCCCATGATTGTGAGGGGTTTATGTTGTGTGCACTGTATTGATATCTGGGGATGGCAGCGAACTGGGAGCAATGTTGTAAATTCATATGTATCGAGTGCATTAGTTATGGATGGGATATGATACTTTTAGTGTTACTGCTGTTTAGAATGTATACATATTAGATCTTCACGCAGGTAGAAAGTTACAATATTAAAACTGCAACATGAACACAATTTACACATGGAGTGCTTTGCAAAAAACATTGTAGTTGGGACTTTCTTACAAAATGCATGTTGATTTTGAAACTGACTTTCTCAGGTTTTCAGATGGCAGTAAATGAGTAAATCAGTATCTTTAACCTTTGCGGTTATCTGCTGCACATTCATTTTAAGTAGCAGGGACATTCATTGACGGAAAGCAGAATGAGTCATCTAGTCAGAAGGTCAGCTTGAAAATAGGACAAGTGGTATGCTTTAACAGTCCCGCAAGGCAACAGATGTTATCTCACTCATTGGGCCTCATTCCGAGTGTTGTTATTCAGGCCTTCCTTGTATTTGCTAAAATATGTAAGCGGAACATTTCCAAGCACACTTAAAGTTAAAGACCCTAGGCCAGTTATTGCTACTAATGAATTATGCTACAACACCAATGTTTAGCCATGTACTGACATCATGGCCTACTATGGATGAATCCTTGGAAGAGGTGTTTTCTGAATATGATCTGAAGATGACTTTCAAGATAAGACTGGCCAATGAAAATTAAAGAATTGGGAAAAGATGGGATTTCTTTGAAGAGGTTTCTGTCAAATCATGTTTGGCGGCTGGACTGCAATAAAGTGTTTGGGAGTGTTTTAACTGTTGCAGAACTGCATAAAAGGTGAGAAATGATATGTTATTGTTGACACTTGGTTAGTTTGGTCCTGCAACACTATCTAACTGCTTCCCATACAATAATCTTGCTTTTGTACTAACTTCTTAAGTGGAGGGCATGTTTGGTTTGATGTGATTAAAGGCCCATCACACACTACAACTACTACAACTTCTACTACTACTGCTATTAATAATAATAATAATAATAATAATAATAATTATAATAATTATAATAATAATAATAGTTACACAAAACCACCTCTTTCAAGCGACTTCCCTGAGCTGCAGTTGCCTAGTTCAGTAAAATGATTGCAGCGTGGTGAACCAGAAACCAGCTGAGTTTACTGGACACCCTGCTCTGTGTGCAGTACTGAACATTTCTCATGCCCATTGAAACCATTTTAGTAACAACAGGCTGTATTTGCTGTATGTCAGAAACACAAATTGTGAAAGGGACAGGGACAGTGAGCTAAAGACTTGGTGGAGTCTCTCCCAGGGGTTATTCACCCAAGAACAGGTCATTGGGCTGTGTTTGTGCTGGTAGAGAGATTCCCAGACCCCCCTTTGTTATTTATATTTCTATGTTGGCAACATTTTCCTTTTTTATGTTTATGGAGGTTTACACCCCCATGTTCCCTTTTACACCTACCCCTTCCCTCTCTTCTTCATTTCCTTCACTTCCATCTTTTCTTTTGCTTTATTCAGCTTTTTCCCCCTTTCACTTTCTTTCATATACCAACCATACATATCTGTGACCACAAATAAAATTGGTCAGAATGGGGGTACAAAAATAGTGTCCCTGCACATATTTTTAAATGTATGACATCAGGCCAGTGTGCAATTCATCCAAAGTTGACTGCCAGACCTAGACACTTTATCAGCAGCAGGAAAAATAGTTTTTTGGGCAGTAGCTGGGTAGTTAATCATTCAAAACACATGTGGGATTTCATTACAACCTGTAAAAAAGGAACATTAATTTACACAAACATTGACCAACAAACTAGGCATTTTTTTTTAGCTTTTAGCTGCAAGGAGAAGAGCATGTTAGTTCTTTCATTCAAAAGTATTTACTTCCTTTATGTGGTTTCCATGGGCAGCAGGTAGCCCTCTGTGTGTTGGGTGAAGGAAGAAAGCAGAACGGGGTTTAAGTTTAGTCCAAGGTAAACCTTTTGATTCCAAAGTTTTTTGTTCTGTTTTTATCGAGAATATTCGAGATGATCAATAACCCTGAGGACTGCGAGTTCAGGATACTAGGCCGAGAAGTAGGAAGACATCCACGGAAAGAGAAAGGAAGCACACAACATTTTCTTTCCTGCTTCTACATCCCCTAAAATCACTTAGATTGTCTCAAAGCACCGAAGGAGACTACAGGGGAGCATTAAATTGGAAACAGAAAAATTTTAATGTCAGAAGTGTTTTGTATGTTACTTTATGATAAGAGTTGTTTTTAATTTGTATTTTCTTTTAATTCCTACTGCAATAGTGACCCCTGTAGTTGTCTAATAGTGCTGAGGCTTATCTGGAGAGTGGCATACAGCGACACCATCAGGTTTATCCATACTTTGTCTGCGGGAAAATAGAGAAGAGCAGCGGAAAAGGGGTGAGGGCACAAGAGGAGAACACATTAAATGCACACACTATGTTATATTGTAAGAATTCTATACACTATGTATTGTTTTGAAAACATAAATCATAACTGGAAAAAAGCTACAATCTCTGCCCTTGTTGTAGAAGGTAATCTAGTTTTGGGTCCTATACGTACCCTGATAGAATTACTTAGAAAATAACACTAAGAAGGTGGGAATAATTGTATTGTTCCTACTAAAGTTTATGTACACCATGGTTTGTTGGGCATGTCTGTCAATCTGTTAGAACCCTTCTGCATCCCTCCCAAGTATTTTGGTGGGTTTACCCTAGAGACTATCAGTAGAAATTAAGAAATGGTTTAAAGCAAGTGTATACTATAAGAAAGTAAGAAATCCTCACTTAACATCCATTTTTACCTGTCACTGTGAGTATATTATCAAGCAGGTTTTCCTCCTTGCAATCTCTAAATGCTGATTATAGTGACAACACTATTATAAACATAATTAACCCTGAAGGCTTACTCTCTGATAGTGGGTCCTCTGAGCCAGAGAAGACAGCATTGGATTATGTTTGACCTCCCCAGCAAGCAGGTAAATGTGTTCCCTTTTGAAGGTAGCTAATAATTATAACAAGGGTGATGGAACACCAGACTGCTTTGATCTCTATAAGTAAAAATAGTTGAATAATTTAAATGTAAGTGTGGCATGGATCATCAAATTGGTTCAAATAGTAAGGGATGTCCCTGTTGCAATTAAAAGCTGTGTGATTGTTCAACTAGGGTTAATGTCAATTTATCACAAAGCCGACTGGAGTGTTTTTCCAAAATAGAGGTTGCTTGGCTCTTGCATGTTTGGTCTTAAATGCATTGACAGTGACCGAAAAGAGTTCAAACCTAGGGGATAAAAGGGCCTTAACAATCATTCTTGGCAAACAACTGGTAAATAAGGTTTTATCAGCAATTTCTTAGCACACATGACTTATCCCCCAACTATGACTAAGGCTAATTCTCATGTAGGATGTACAAGAGTAACATAGTTCATAATAGTTCCAAAATTGAACAAGAATTCAAATAATCAAGGGTAGTTATCAAGCCATCTGTATGGTAGGTGTACCTAAATTAAACAACAAATCTATGTACTGTTTCTTTGATCAACACATTCACTAACTGAGACACATGAAAGGGTGTCAGTAAAATGGGAGGATGGTGTTTCCTAACCTGAAAAATCGGAAAGTAAATTACATTAAAATTGTATTGTATTGAAAAAGCTAGTGGAAGGTCTAATTTTAATTTTATATTTTTTTATATGACTTAACTCCTGCCAGGCAGCAGGATTTATTTAACCCTTACTGCTTATATTCACAAGTTATTCTAGATAACCGACAACACAGAAGTCCTTGAAAATCAGCAATCTAGTCCAGCTTGAGGTAACAACGCAAAAAATGAAGACCATATGATTTCATTGGAACACACACACACATCCACACACACACACACACACACACACACACACACACAAAGCTCCTTTAAACACTCTAGATCCTTTTGGTTTCATAAGGACCACTTAGATAAAGATGTATGCATCGTCTCATGAAATATATCTGGGTTGTGCAACAATTCCCATTACATTGATTGACATAAATGTATCCAATGATATTATATCATATATCGCCTAGAAACATGGGACCTCAAAATAGTGTCTATGGTCAGCTTTGTCACGATGCAGTTTCATGCAATTATGAGTGTACATTGGTACCCCAGTGGGGACTTTGTATAAAGGTATCCACTGAACATAGTGTTAAGATTACAGTATTATAACTGGGTTCAAATGACACATTGGGCATACAGATCAGAATGAACAATGGTTCATCTCTGATCATGATAAATGTGCCCATTAGACTAGGATTCAAAGCTACTTTGCTAAAGAATGGCAGGCAGAGAGACACATGTTATTGCAGAGGATGTCAATCTTCATTTCAAACCTCTTGAGACAATGCTCCAGCTTCAAAAGAGACACTATTTTGAAGTGGACCATTACATCAAGAGTTATGCCTCAAAAGAGGAAGACAATTTGGGAGTGATTCCTCTTAAATCATCCTGGCATACCAATATAAGAATGGCTTTTATGTGGCATTCTGTTTCAACTATGCTGACATATGTACCTACAACAGCAGATTTGAAGGTGATAGTCCAACCTGCCTGACCTATCCCATATGAACCATACAAAGTCATTAGAACTATACACTGGTAACCATAATAAACTGGCGTTTGATTTGTTGTTTTACTATTTTTCTATCTTGAAAGTGGCATGTCGCTATATTACATATTATTGGTATTACATCCTTCTGTTCTTCAGCCTTCTAATAAGAGCTATATTGAGCCAAAGTCAGTAGTTATATTTTCAAATAACATGCATTTAGATAATTATTTGGATATACCTGTAATGTAGCTCAGGTGTTAACCATTATTGAAAGTCTTTTTTTATCTCAATGCAACACATTTTCCTCTGTCAAATGCTATTAACAATTATGCACAACTCTATGCTCACTCATCACAAAGCCAGCTCAAGCCTACAGTATTCTGCACTGAAATACAACCTAATGGATTAATAACGATGGGATCGTAAACTAGTCAAAGTCCTTAGATCAATGGACTGTAGAGACTCGAACCTTGCTCTTTTAGATCTAAGGCAGGATTATAAATGTGTGGTTAGGGCTGAGAAAGCAGCGAAAGTAATGAGGCTATGGCAATTATCATTTACATTTGAGAAAAGACCCTCAAAAACCTCAAAGAAAAATAATGAGTCAAATCAAATTCATTTAACCAAGGGAAAAATATAATTACATACTGTATTATATTATGTTTTCTTGCATTTGTATAAAACCTACTGCCATCGTTCATGGTATCAAAGTGATTTTGTCTGTCGAGGTGCAAAGGAGGAGTATGATAGAACATTCGGTAGTGGTAGAGAGGAGCAAAGTTTGGTAGATAGTTGGGATGAGGGCGGGGGATTGATAAGGTGCTCAGAAAGGCATGAGAATGAAGAGATGGAAGAAATATGTGTACAATTGGACCACATTGATATCGCTGTGGCAACGGGCGGGTCTTGAAAGCAAGACCATGCTGAGCAACACAGGTTTGAATCCTGGATCTGCATGTATAACCAATCCCAGGATTAACTGCATTATATATAACCTGCACTTTCACTGTCTGAATGTACAAGGCCTAGTAGGATCACCCCCCTTGCCCCCCCTCGCCTTGTTGCGCCTTGAGACACACCTGTATAGGCGCATAATAAATGATCAATACAATTAAATTAAATTAAATAAAAAGCTGGAGAAGAGGTGTTCACTGCAAAAGGGAGCATGTCTGGAATTTACTCATTGCATGGTGAGCTTGGACATGTTGAAGCCGTACCCAAGAAAACCCAGGCGGCAAAGCCCTTCTACTTACTTTCCTAGGCCCCATACAACATTTGTCAGGGGTCGTATGACAGAAATCCAAACCTGCCCATTTTTGCAACAGCTCAGTGAAACGCGATCAAAAAAACCTCATATTGTTTTGTTTCCTCATTTATGTGAAAACAGAGAAAGGAATCCAGAGGAAACAATTTCAAATTATCAAAAGTATATGTTATTTCATATAAACATCTATATATTTAAAACACAGTCATGTTTGTTTGTTGGTTTGTGGGTTTATATGTGGCGTTCTTGGGGGCATAATTCCTCATGAACTGTGATGTCATGGAATATTCTTCATTTCGTTGCCGAATTAATGCAACTATTTCTGGCTCGATAGGCCATCCCATTCACGAGATAATTGATGTTTTTATATTTTCAGCTTTGTTTTTCCGCATTAGGTTTTGTGGTGTTACACCGCCATCTACAGGTCATTTGTAGAAGGTGCTCATCATCGTGCATCGAAGTTGAAACATGATAAACACCTGATTAATTTCTATTGCAAAATTTTGCAAAGAACAGGTACTTCACACTCATGACATCAAATGAAATTTTGTTACAATTTTAAGATGACATAGTTGAATCAGTTGATTTAAACCAGGTTCCATGTTTAACAAAAAGACTTATTCTTCTGTATTCTCTCCTTTCATTAATGCTTACATCCCACAAATATATTTTACAAAAATGCCACAAAAAAGAGCATTATTTAATTCCAACCGACTCAAATCAAAACATTGAAGGCTGAAACATGGACAACATTCTGAAGAAGGAAGATCTCAACAACATGAAGCTGATAGAATTCAACATGCCTTCAGAAAAAACAATGAAAGTGCTCAAGAATCTGACTTATTAATCAGAGAATTTGTGCTGCTAAAAAAAAAGCTATGAAACTACTGGAGGATCTGAAACACGACTTGCTGTTAAGAGAATTAGTGCTACTAAACAACAAAGGAATGAAACTGTTGAAGGAACTCCAGCAAGACTTAATGATCTGAGATGTGTGCTGCTAAAAATCAAAGAAATTAAACTGCTGAAGAAACTGAAGTGAGAATTACCGATCAGAGATTTAAACATCTGAGAATTGAAATCCTGGTCAAAGCCGGGTAGTTAAGCTAGTATACATTTAAATCAGATACATTAAAGTGATAATTTCAAATGAATGGGCAATGATGTAATTCAAAAGCACTTTAACTTGATAGCATTCATACACATACACTCCACATAACATACATAGCCATAAATATAATAACATTCAAAATATAACAACACATTAGGAAAAGGATCTACATTCCAAAATATATGAATATATATGAGGAGCCTATCCTAAAGATTCATCTTTCCGTCTTCTGGCTATTGTCGGGACCTGGAAAACCTTAAAGAACCTGAGTACCAACCGGTTTGGATGTTTTGATAGTATTTTCATGTCTTCATCCAGGAAAAGATTAAGCCAATCTCATCATCCATCCAATGAACAGACTAAACCACAAATTAATGAATCAAGGCATAAATAAATTAAATCAGTTTCTGGAAAGGTCAGGAAAGTCACAAGGTTGAACAATCCCGGCAGCCCAAGAAGAGAGGCCAAATCCATACACAAGGGGGCGCTTGAAATGGAAATAAACTACAAGACCATAAATACAATTCCAGTGGTTGTTTCCTAGGTGTGCATGCCATACAAGCAATGTGACAATTAATCCAGACCATAATTTTCACTCCATGACCCAAAATTGTATAATTGCATGTTAACGTTAGTAGAGAGGACAAGGTAACCATTTACCAGTGAACCAAAAGCACTAACTTAAAAAGGTACTGATATACAACAAAGTTCCTTACAATCTAATAGAAGAACATTGGTTTTTTAATCAGTGTAAGCTGACAGGGCACCACAGTATGTTCCCAAGCAGTATGTGCAAGATGTGAAAACATACTCACTAACTCACATGTAGTATAGTTGATATGGATGAAGAAGTAATTAGGAATTGCTTTTAGATTAACTTGGAAACACATTTTCCAGGAGGAAGATAATCCTTTTAGAAATGAAATAATTCAAGCATTAAATGTTTGAACCCACAAATACCCAATACTGAGTTTGAAAGGAAGAACATTAATCAAAAGTATATGTAGCAAAGAGGCTTACCATTAAATGCTCCAAATGCTCCTGCTAAACTCCTGTAGTTCAGTGTATGAAACAGACCCCTTTTGAAATTAAATGATTAATATAACTGCATTGAATGCTCAAGTTAGTATGCCTGAAGGATTTGTGCGGGCAGCATATTTATTTAATTTATATCATAGTTACCAAAATACAAAATACTTAAGAATAACAAACCTATGGTTTTGCCGTGATCAGACTTCTGAGCCTTCCACAATGTCGTGGTGAGGCAAGGAATGTAGAAAACATTCACAAGAAAGCACAGTGTGTAAAGCCCCTCTATTCACTACCCTGAGCTACAAACGGCCAGGCTCAAAAGATGTGAAAGCAGGGCATATTTATTGAGGGCGTTATTTCAACCACAGCTTCTTTGGGAGAAGAAGCACCAGTCCAACCTTGCTGGAGGTTCCTGAGACCTGCTAGGGCCTAAAGATAATGATTATAATGGAATGTGAGGCAGGAATCCTCTTAGGCTGAGGCGTGGCACTTATAGTTAATTTACATAATCCTGGCTGTGACTAGCCTGCTCACATTGGGCTACAGTTACTGTGTCCTGTCAATAGAGGGCATCCCATGAACATCAGGTCAAAACAGGGATGTGTGATCCAGTTAACAGATAAGATTTCCTACTATAGCCTCCTGCTTTTTCTTTGGGATGTGTTTAGGCAGTTGCTACCTGCTGTTTTATGGCAGCTTCAAAGGCACTCCATTGAAGGGAAAACTTTATAATGAAACCTCAACATAATATAACATGACCCATTTGGCAAGCATGAAACCAACATGACACCCCCCCCCCCCCCCCGCACGAAGGTATGAATGAGTACATACAGTAATACTCAGGAAAAGTACACACTGACCCCACCAGAACAAGACATTACACTACATGTTTCTACAGCCTCTAACATGACATGGCATAGCATAGCATAACATAACAGTATAGCATACTAAATCTGATTGAGTATAGCACTGTATGCAACAAACATACCCTAGGAATGACATATTATGATATCATATTCTTCTATCCTGAACAAATCTGCATACTGTAACATCATAAAAACATATGATCATATCCAATGCACAAACCTAAAGTTACTAAATGTAATGAAGGATATATGAAACAACTATGTTTAAAATTATGTTCTTCTGCCACATGCCCTGGACATAACATTAGAAGTCACCAGCGTAACTGCATTGAAAGAGTTGACATTAGAGGTTTTAAGGCAGCCGATTTTGAGTGGATATCGGCTGAACTCAGGTGAGGGACAAGCCATTTTCTTCTTAAATCCTTTCACAGCGGGCAGTCAAATGAGAAAATACATTCTATTTTGTCATGCAGATAAGACAATAACACAAAAAGACCATATACCATTTTGCTGTAAGGGCTGCCATTGGTGATATATACAGATGGACTTTCGAATTCCAAGATATTGGATCTAATTACGAATCTGGTGGTAAACCTGCCGGACTCGTAATATTTTACCGGTACCTGAATTCCTGTGCCACAGGGCTATTACAAATACGGCAACCCTGGAAGTCAGGCGCTGGTAAAATGTAAGTTCCCATTCCCACAGAGTCCCATCAGACTCTATGGGAAAAGTAGACTTGGAGCTAGTGGTCTGTGAACGGTCTGCCTACCGTTGCTGCATCGCCCGACAAGGTCAGATGGTCGGACAGTGCGGCCATGGCAGGCAGACACGTAGTTTGCTGGTCCACAACCAAGGGTGCCGGTGCGCTTACCGGCCCCCTTGTTTCTGGACTGGCAAACTCATAATGAGGCCCATTGACTGTGGTTTATCTAGCCGATTAGAATATGTTCTAAACCTATGGTATCCTTAAAAAACAAATAGTGCTTGGAGCTAGATCAGCCAGAGCTTGCTGAAAATATGGATGGAGTAGCTTTTATCCAGGCGCCTACACATTAAAGAAGGATTTGGCTGTGCTCCCAGATATTGCCAGCAGTACTTTTCCAGTGCTCAAGAAAAAAAAGTGAGGTGGCAGGGCATTCTATTTCATTTGAGCAGATTTCCGGTTTACTTTGCTAAATTGAGAGAGTGTATGTTTATCATGATAAAATGATTTTAATTAGTTACACAGTTGCTAGTAGCTTTAGTGTGTACCAAAACTATAGATCAGACATCTTTGTAGAGTTCCTTCCAACACTTTTTGATTTGCCTGCCACAGGATATTACTTGCAAGCAGCTCTAATCTTCTTTTGACATTTTATCAGAGAGATCTATTTTCAAAGAATGTGGGGCACAGTAAGGGCAATCCTAGGGATGTTCAACAGTTCACAGTAGTGTACTCCATCTCTTAGGGACCAAGCATTCATCTCCCTCTCACACACTCTGCTGCATCCTTCTTCTGCCACATCTTCAGCACCCCCTCCTGCTTCTCTGGCCACCCTGTTGCCTCCCTCCTCCGCCACAGTTGGGCCTAGTAAGGCCTAGTAAGATTGTTTGTTTTTTGTTTTTCTCCTCTGCTCCCCCCCCTTTGCCTGGTCGCGCTCTGAAACACCTGTGTATGGGCGTGATATAAATAAAATATCATATCATGTCATACCACACCTCTGGCACTCTCTTTTCCCTCTCTGACTACCCTGACCTCTCTTCCTTCCTCTTCTACCCATCCTCGGTCACCTCCAACACTTCTACAGGATGTATGTAGTGATGTAGCTTCAGTGCTGTGTGCATGGTGCACGTGTGACTGCGTGACGGGGGCTGCGCGTGAGGTGTGTTCCATGGGAAGCGGTTGGGGATGATTGAGGACTGCCGGGTGGGATGTGCCAGTGTCGCTCACATATCATCTGTTTATGCCTATGGTGACCAGCGTTATTGCAATCTGGGCCCCGGTGGGTGGCATAGATGGATGACGGAGGGCAGTGTCCTCATCTACAGCACTCCGTCCCCTCCGCGACTGATCCCATCCTCGTTGCCAGTGTAGTAGCCTCGTCGGGAAAGTACGCCTCCAGACAGCTAAGACAGCTAAGACAGTTACGTGAGTTTATTCCTTAGTAATAACGCTGGTCACCATAGGCATACACAGATCATATATGAGCGACACTGGCACATCCCACCCGGCAGTCCTCAACCATCCCAACCGCCTCCTGTGGAACACACCTCACATGCAGCCCCCATCACGCAGTCCACACACACTGCACCCATAGCCAACAAATCCAACATACACCCCCCAACACATTTCCAAAACCATGAACAGTGCAAAGGTTGCATGCCCTACACTATGGTGCAATAATAAAACCAATGCAACCAAGATAAAAGGATACTCCCAGTTGATGCCTCACAGCCACCAACATTTCTCAAGAAAGTCCCTCTAATCCACCCACTGTGGTAGGAGGGCTACCTGGTGTTTTGTGTGCAGTTTAGATTCTGTAGGTAGCCGGGTGGGCCTAAAATAGTGCTTCTAGATGCTAGGTTATTGTGGTGTGTGAGGGCAACTTAGTTTTGGTTGCAGTTTGGGTACGTGAGTTTATTCCTTAGTAATAACACTGGTCACCATATGCATACACAGGTGATATGTGAGCGACACTGGCACAT
Source organism: Ambystoma mexicanum (assembly GCF_040938575.1). NCBI lineage: Eukaryota > Metazoa > Chordata > Amphibia > Caudata > Ambystomatidae > Ambystoma > Ambystoma mexicanum. Next base: position 1,094,564,083 of record NC_090931.1, read on the forward strand.
CCCACCTGGCAGTCCTCAACCATCCCAACCGCCTCCCGTGGAACACACCTTATGCACAGCCCCCATCACGCGGTTGCGGGAAGGCTTTGTTGATGGCTTCCGCACCAGAAGAGGCGACTTCTGAAAGGTGGAGTTCCCCGTCCGAGCGGCGTCTGGGGTGCAGCATGGACCAACTTGCTGTCCAAAGTCGGCGTTGCCCCGAACAGGCTGGGGAGACAGCTCAGTCATTGCCAGTGCGAGGTGGTGAAGCAACCGTTATTACTAAGGAATAAACTCATGTAACTGACTTACCTGTCTTGACGTGTACTTACACGACAAGGCTACTACAGTGTTCCTCTGGCCTGTACCCCTCCCAGGAAGTCACTCAAATGTGGCAACCTGCTACACATTGCCACTCTCAACTATCGTTCTGCTATGAAACACTCCTGTCACATCTGCCATCTCATGGAAGAGCTTGATTTGGATAGCCTGCCACCTGCTCCAAAGGCAATACAGACTCTCTGTCCTCTCTAAAAAGAGAGCCTACATCCAAGCCCGCATCTCTGCGGCATCTAACAACTCAGCTGAATTTTCCAAAATCTGCAAGTAGCTGGCCAATCCTGATACAGTCTCTACCTCTTCTGTTCCCTCCCAGGCCCTCTCCGCGGCTTTGGCCTTTCATTTCACTACTAAAATTCAGAGCATCTTGTCCACCCTCTCTTCCTCTATCTCCTCGTTCTCCTATTCTACCACTCCTGGCCCGTCTTAGGCCAAGTCACCTCCTCCTTTCTCCTCCTTTCCCATGTACACCCCTGACAATGTTTCTAGAAATGTCCGATCTATGAAAGTCTTGTCAAAGCAGGATCTCTGCTGCTCATCCAGAACCATAAAGGACCACATTGACACCCTTTCTCCAGCATTGGCTGATTTATGCAATCACTCATTTTCCACTGGAACATTCCCCACCCCCATAAGCACTCTATTGTGCACCCCCTAAAGAGACCAGTCTTCTTCGGCTATCGCCTGGTCTTCATCACTCCTTTCCTGGGCAAACTCTTGGAATAAGCTATCCATTTGCCTGCTTAATTGTGAGGGAAATGGGGCTTGGAAGAGCCCGGCAAGGCTGTTTTTGGGCTGTGGGACATGGGGGTTGTGGGGTGCGTGCATGCGCACACAATTTTGTTCTATATAAACTCTTCCTCGGCTCATGCTGCTTGTTGGGGATGTTGGCGTTTGCAGGCATGGGCTGGAGGAGAGCAGGATGGCATACTGGAAGACCCAGGTACTGGCAGTGAGGACGGATGAGAGGCAGAGTGGAAGGTGTGCAGGTGGAGTCTCTGCTCTCTCCCTCGGTGCACACAAGGCAGGCATTACAGACACCATGGGTTCACACGCTCAATGCAGGAACTTCACTGCCTGGGGAGGTGCCATCTGCCCCCCCCCCCCCCTCAAGGCCTCAGTTAAGTGCATTACTGGGATTGTTTGTCAAGGGAAGTGAATGGGAAAATAAGAAGAAAGTGCTTGAGTGGTGTGTGTGTGCGAAAAGCTACTGCTACACATGAACGCTAATCAGTTTTTCAGGAACATTCTGTGTGTGAACACTGGGTTTCAGGGCAGGCTATGTTTGTTTGTCGCTGCTTTCTCATGATGACTAATGGAAAGGCATGCCTGTACTTAACACCTTGTTTTCTCCTTCTGAAGTTACTCCAATATTGCTCTCTTTTCAATGCACTTAATACTTTTTCTATAGTCAATGTCCACAGTTCATCCTGGCTGGGCCAGTTATAAGGATTCTCAATTGATCTCTCACTTTTTTCTTTCACTCAACAGTTTCTGGGGCGAGTACATATGTTCCAATAACAATTCAATTCTGTTTTCCTTCCACTTCTTTAGTTTTACTGAGACGAGTACGAGGGTACAAGTAATGATTCTCAGTACTCTCCACATCTTTGTTATTACTGGGATGAGTATGGGAGTATCAGTAATGATTCTCATTTCTCTTCACTTCTTTGGTATTACCGGGACGAGTATGAGGTCACCAGTAATTTTTAATTTCTTTTCACAGTTCTCTCACTCTCTATAACTTCCCCATCGCCTTAGGGAATATTGAGCTGCATTCTTCACTGGGAAGATTGTTATCTATTCATTTAATCTTACTGAAACGAGTAAGAGCATTCCTCACTGGGAAGCATATGATATATTTCTTTAATCTTACTGAGATGAGTAAGAGAGTTCCAATAATGTTTCTGGCTTATGTTCCACTCTTTAGTTGTTTCTGGGATGATGATGAATGTTCCAGTTATAATTTTCACTTGTGTTCCACTCTTCACTCTTACTGGGATGAGCATGAATGTTCCAGTAATGATTGTCACTTAGTCTCCCCTCTTCAGCCTCACTGAGAAGAGTATACAAATTCCAACAACACTTCTCATTTAGTTTCAACTTGTCCCCCTCACTGGGACGAGTAAGAATGTTCCAATAATGATTCTCACTAAATTTGAATTCTTCCCGTTCACTGGGACAAGTATCAATGTTCTCTTTCCATTTCCACTCCTCACTCTTACTGGGATGTGTATGATTCATAAACTCATTATTTTCATTATCCTTTCATGGTCTCCTGCTTTCCCCATTACCTTTATTCTTTGGGGACTGGGAACACTTCTTGCATCATCAGGTTGACATCAGATTCTCACTCTCTTAATTTGTCTGTGTCCCTTGATTTGAGCGGACTGGTGGTCTTGGCGTTGTTACTGACTAACAGTCCACCGCTTCTTGTTCATGCTACCACCATATTCATGTAAAGTTCATTGGGACATTTTTTCTCCAGCTTTACTTGATTCCTGCTTTGCTTGTGACTCCATTACACATCAGTTTTCTTCCAGGTCTGCACACTACACCTCTCAGTCCAGCCCAGCTTCTCTCACACAACTGAGTCAAATCTCCTGGGCTTACTGTTTCAATAGGACTCCTCCTTCTCTATTTATGATGTATTGCTGGGGCTTCCCCAGCGGAGCCTTGTAGTCCTTCTTCTTTATTTTTTGAGTGTTCTGTATCACTTGTGCACTTGTATTCTTCTTAGTATGACCATCATGTCATTCTTCAAACTGAAACCACAGTTTTATATTACAGTAGTAAACAGTATCTTGTTCTTCTGGTCTTCTGTGTGTTGCAATGGTAAAAGGTGGAATTTGGGTGAGTGGCTTAGGGAGATCCCCCTTCTAAATGGGAGTCTTGTCCTCAAGAGGGGAGTCTCTCCCTCTGACGTTTCACTTGCCTCTACCCCTAGGAAGGGTATCCCGTAGCAGGTTAACCTCCCTTTTCTCACAGGGAAAAAGTCTCCTCCCTGGGCAGAAGCGACGGAATCCTGCGATTTCTCACACAACCTAATACATTGGCACAGAGACGTAATCTGCCGGCAGGTCTGAAGAGGAAGGTCAAGCCCTACTGCATTGTATAACATGTTGGCCTGAAACAAATGTATATCCAGGACCTGCACTGCTGACTTCAGTTATCAGTGACAATGTGAGATAGTGGGCTTCATTGTGACTTTGCCAGCACAGAATTAACGTGCCAGTATTTAGATTTACTGGCATGTTTTGCACTAGCACAGTACAAATTTGCTAGTGAGGTGGCCAGAATTAACTCCAGTTTAGAGCTGGAGGTAATTCCAACACCCTACTAGCAAAAATAGCCAGCATTACCTGCACCAATATGACCGGTGCCACCAATACTGGCAAATCTCCCCATGCAGCCCTATGGGACTCTATGGAATGGGGATTAACATCCCTTATCAGCATTCATGATCTGGTGGTAATTCTGCCAGACCAAGTGAGGCCCAGTGAAATTGGACCTGTCTGCAAGAGCCTGTGTTAGGAGTGCAGAGTTGCAGGTTGTTTTGCCTCATGAGATTTACTCCCCTCAACTGCTGACATACTGTCTTCTCTCTAAGAACTCCTACCATAATAAACTATGTACAGAAAATCCCTACGGAAGGCCACCACAGGCCTAATCACTATTAAATAAACACTAAGCGGACAAGTGGTGCGCAAGTAGTCCCACGGTGGAAGTCTATCTTCCGTGTCTATCATGTGGAGCTGTGGCCGATCATCGGAGCTCTGCTGTCTGCCTTCAAAGAGTCGGTTTCCCACCGAACATGAACCGACAAATGGTACTCAAGTGGTCCCACGATGGTCTGACGAGGGGGCTGCGAGGAGATGTAGTCCTATTCCAATCTTGGCTTTCTGCATTCGTATTATTTTGCCATCTACCCATCACGTCTTGAGCACTCAAGACCCTAATCCATGCCCCCTCAAACGCTCTCACCTAGCTGCACTAACTATGCCAAAGTGTGGCAGATTATCAGTCATCAATATGCGTGCTGCCAAACGAAAAGCTGGGGAACCAACGCCTCCCCAACCCATCTTACCCAATGTAACTCTCTCTCCTGGCTATGGAGGGGCAATACATTCTATCGCAGCTCCAAGGTCGCCTAAATCGACAGAGGAAATGGAGAGGCAAGACAGTAAAGAGGAAAGGGTAGGGGGAGGGACCCGAGCCGTGGGATCCTATGAAATAGAAGAAGCTGATGAAACAGCTGGGACTGGAGCTGCACCAGACATCTTTTGTGAAGTGATAGACGTTCTTCACACCCCTCTCTCCGTGAAAGGATGCCCTCAGCGTATTGTCGCTATGGACACACCAATAAACACTAATCCTAAGACTAAAGCTAAAAACAAGTACAAGCCCGAAAGCATTGCTAAAATGACTGATTATTTTCCTACTACTGAAAATGGTCAACTGGGCCAAACCACACCCACGGTTAGGGCCCATACCATGCATGGGCGGGGAATTTGGAAATTAATTATTGAACAAGATGCTGGTAGCTCTGCCATGCCTGTGGACTAAAACTATTGAGCATGTCGTGAAGGCACTAATCACTCCAAGCCTGGGACAAGATGTGGTCCTAGGTAGCAGTGTCTCATCTTCGATCTTGAATAGTTCGCCAATCCATGGCCCCAAGAACCCTTGTGTTCTGCGCGTAAGGCCAGTTGTCGACATAAGGGCTATCCATATTGGGCTGCCTTAACTCTAAATGTGATATTATGGAGAACACTCTGACGAAGATTCAGGCCTCCTTACTCCACTCAGTGGCTTGTGGTGAAAATGTATTTAAGGCGGTCTGTGTGCTGGCCAAATCTCAAGACAAATTCTCCTCTCTGCTAATGGAGCTCGTAAAAAAGGTGCATGGACAACTCACTGATGTGCACGAGGAAAGAGAGCTACATGAGAGAGGCAATCGATTAACTGACAATTCAAAGATGTATACCACTACGTGGCAGGGGAGTTGCTAGGTCTGGAAAAGACCCGGGGCTAAGCTGATGTCGGAACTGTTGGGACTGGGGGCTAGCTAGCCTTTTGGGTGTAGCGCCTGAGATTCTATCCGGGGCTACAACCAAAAGAGCAGGGGCTATAGCCCCTTAGCCCCCCCCTAGCAACGCCCCTGCTACGTGGTATTTATGGGGAAAAAGCCCCAGCTGAAACAAGCAAACATGTATGAAGACCTGACCACAACAAAGAAAAAGTGAACTGTTAATGTGGCTGCTGAGACTGCATGCACAAGGAAATAAACTGCAAAATACAACACTGTAGATATGATGGCTAGTCTTCACGGGATGCATGAAAAGCATATATGTGTATCTAATTGCAATATCATTACACACACATATCAGTACACACATACGAAAATAGAGCAAGTACCCGAACAATCTACTGGAGGAAAAAGCAATCAACCAGAAAATGCTGGTTCCAAATTAAGCTCTAACCCATGCGAAACCCGTAAGGGAAGCCTAGCATCAAGCAAAACGGTGCCCAGAAATGTACTAAAAAGGCCAGGGTTTGTAACAACAAAGATCTTGGAGAATCTACATTCAATTCAGAAGAACTGTTTCAAGTTCATCAACCTCAAATCGAGGGTGTGCTGGTGGCTGCAGCATCTGCACTGTCTAATTGTGCTGTGCCAACAGACTTGGGTAATTTATCATCAAATAAAAGTTCAAGTCCAACTTCTATTGTGCCTTCCCTGCCAGTTGAGCCTAAGATCGCAGCACTACAAATCCAGAGCATATTTGGATAAGAAAGGTGTGCTTACGTGAACCGATGCCGACTCTTAAACTACTTCACTCTGTGATCCCCCTCTGATTTATACATACCAATGACATCCTCATCGTAGACATATATGACTCTGCCTCTAGGGGTGAAACTGCAACCTCCAATGTTTTCTTCTTTACTGAGGGAACATTATCTTATGTCTTAGAACATCGCCAAGCACTGCTTAAATTGGGCTATGGTTGCACAGCAGTGAAAGTCTACACCAATACATTTCTGGAGGGTCTTCGTAAGAGTAAGGAAACAAATAGCCAGTCGATCAGAGAATGGGGTAGAAAATCTTTAACAACAACCCATCTAGCAACATCACCCTAGCAAAAGACTGCAGTGATGAGGGGCACAGGGCCTGGCTGGCCAATCTGGTGGACCAACATGGTAGTGCTAGTTCCTAATCCCGAAGCACTTTGCTGCTCCTACTTACTAATCTGGAACACCTGGGGCAACTCTCACTTATACGAACAAGGCGAAATTTGCCATAATTCCCCTAGAAGTGACCTAGCTAATTTCCCCACTAGTGATAGATGGCTGGAATGTTCTTTCTTCCTTGGCCTCTCAGGGCCTGCAGGGTCGACCTAAAGAAGGCTTGGTTTTGGGAGTAAGGAAGGAGATGGGAATTGAGCAGGTTCTACCTGAACACAAGGATATATTAGTTGGCAAAATCTTGCTTAATGTATTTTCCAAGACACTGTCAACAAAAGTGTGTATGTAATTAACATCTATGACCCACCCTATAAATGTTGTCATGCCCGAATATTGAGGTCTGTCGAAATGACACTCCCCAAGCTTGGCAATAACTACACGATTTTTATATGTGGAGATTTTAGTACCAGGATTCCCAACATGTCTCACGTACCCTGCTGGATCTCACATTTGAAGGCCAGTCAGCTAGATTAAGAACAAGTTCTAGACATGGAGTATGTTTTTATTTCTTTATTGTTTCATTTGGTTATTATACAAGCCTTAAACACATTAAAATTAATGTTTACATCATCTATTACAATTATAAATACATTGTTAATATCCAACAGTTCATATTTATACATAAAAAACAAAAAATGAGTGATACATACAACCTATCATTTGCATTCTACAAGTTTAAAAAATTCCTCCCATATATAAAAAGCAGCAGAAGATATGACCACAGAACTGCTCTGATCAGAGTATTCGAAATCTGATCAGAATTAATTAATCTAAAATCTATGCAATTATTTCTATAGCCTTTTTCATTTTCTGGCAATATGTTAGTACATGTCTGCTTGTTTATATAATTGTTCCGCATAACCTACATATGCGTTCCTCATGAGGGAGGCCTTGCCAAGCTCCCACATAATCCATTGATTGCAATAGCTTCATGGAAAGGTTTAATATAAATCACTTTACAGGCTTCGAGCACAACTTCGTCATACATAAAGATGGGGTATCCGTTTCAAAACTTTGGCCAGATTATTCTACATACCTTGTTAATATGGTTAGTTTTTCGATATTTAAAATCCTATCCGCTATTTTTGCTTTCTTTTTCAGTACAGTGTTTATATTGGAACACAGTAGAGCTTCTTCTAGTGGGATTTCCAATTTCTCTAGATACTCAGTAGTATATGCTCTGAGTTCTGTTTGGTGTGCGTTATTACTCATTAACTGATTACTCGTTCCCAATAGACTAAGTCATTCATTAGTCTGTAATTTGCTGGCTAACATTTTCAAATAAAGTAGTGTTCTTTGAATAGCCTTCCTTGTATTAAGCCCATTCAATTAGCTGGGTACTATACTCATCTTATTGATCTCCAATAGGGCATTGATATTATGGCCTCCATTTTTTTCTATACATTGTTTTGCTGCAGGCCATTTCTTCCAGATATGTGGTATGCTCATCTCTGCATAATAGCCTAGACTGGGGTGCTTTTTAAAACCGAGGTAGGAATAATGCTCGGCCATTTCAAGGCATTTGTCATTAAGTTTCCAGGTAAATTTGGAATTTCCTCAATTGGTGCCTCTCAAAATCATTATCTTGGTTTTATCAGTGTAAGTAGTCATATGATTTCTCTTTACATATAACAGCAATGCCTCAATTGATCTTTGTAATCCTATTGGTGTTACTTCAAATATGACTGTGTCGTCCACATAAGCAAGCCAACATATGGGGACACTGTTTATTTTCGGCGGAACATTTTGGGTTGTGCTCAAGGCTTCAGCAAGGTTTGCAACATACAAATTATATGTAATAGAGGACCAATTCATAGCCCTGCTTCAGTCTGTGATTAGTTTCACAGAGATTCTCTATTGCTCCACTTTGGTTGAGACAGATACTTGTAAGTAAAGTTCTTTTATGTAATACAATAGACATGGGTCTATGCCTCACTTTGTGAGTTTTTCTCACAATAGGGGACTTGACCCACTATCAAAGGCCCGACTAAAGTCTATATAACAACAACGTAGACTGCTCTTTCTGGAAACCAGTTTTGACTCCGCTGTAAGATATTGAATTGAAATGGCTTCAAGAGATCTTGTTGGCCCATTTTGTTATTTTTTTAATAGTATAGTGGTAAATATCTTCTGGCTGGAGTCCTGCATCGCTAAGAGGCGATAGTTAGCAGGGTCCAATGTAGTTCCCTTTTCATGGATAGGGATCAGTATAGGTCCATGCTTGGATTTAGGTGTTACCCCTGTGGATTCAATCTTTCTAAAAGCTTTGTAGAGTATCTCTGATTAGGGCTTAAGGTCTCCTTTATTTAGGGTATTATGTATCCCATCCGGGCATGGAGCTGATGTGGTTCTACATTTAGTAATGATGATTCTAATGTCTTCCTCATCACAATCCTCTAACATGCTACTACATTGTGCCTCACAAGTGATGTCTAGTAATATTGCATCATCATTGCTATACATTTCCCTAATGAAGTTCGCCCAGGTTCTGGCATTGATTGGGTTTAGTAGAGATTGAATTAGTAGAGATTAGTAGAGATTTTGAATTGAATTAGTAGAGATTGAATTAGTAGAGATTTTGCTCTCATTAAAACAGTGCCAAAATGTTCCCTTATTATGGGTTTGAAGTAAGCCGAAGATTTGTAGCCATTTAAAAAAATGTTTGCAAATGTTTTTGTTGGCATAGCCAATTTCTAAAGCCAGCTCTCAATTTCATTAATTTGGCACTTTTTTTGAGTCTCTGTCAAGGAAGCATCCCCACGCACGCCAGCCCTCGCTCTTCTAAGGACAACATTTTCCTTATGGATGACCATATCAAAGGGATTATTGTGTAAGGCAATGTGATTTCCTAAGGGTTTGCTATTCTCCAATCCTGTGCACGTTTTTATATCATTGAATAATTTATCTAACTGCCCTTCCTCTCTTTCCGCTTGAAATAAAGCTTTTTTATAGTCTATTGACACTGAGCTATTTATTTCCTTAAGTTTTGCCGTTGTCCATCTTTTTTGATTGCCCTGATTCTTAACTCTAAAAGTTCCTTCAAGAGGGATAAGTCTATGGGGATGTTAACATGCCAGGATAAGGCATTATGATTGCTCACATCGTTTTTCTTCAGTTCAATGGAGCGATATTTTTCAGTCTTATCGGAGTTAAAAATGAGATAATCTATAAGAGAATAATGTATACCTTTGACCCAGGTGCCTGTTTCTGTGGATAAGTCATTTCTCGTATAGTTGTGGATATATTTTGGGGTTACATATATTACTTTCTGGCATTTGGTGGTATTTTGTAAATATATTATGGTAGCTCGTTGGGGTATTTTTATGGTGGTGAGAATAATTTCAGAATATTGGCTAAAAAATGTTTTCACTAGCGTCTCTAACAACAAACAAAATACTGGACTTGATGCACTCTGGATGAAGGGATCATGCCCCCTTTCCACGTGGTACCTTATGCACAAAACCACACTATGCAAAGCATGGAATTTAAACACTACACATTCAATCTCTCTAGCTATCTCTTACTACACTTCTGTCTTATTATGCATGTCAAATAAAAGAGACTCATTGCAGAATAATGCATTAAGACTACAAATTACTTTGAACTCTATTTTTTTATCGTACAATGGAAAATATGCAAGTCACACAGAGTAACAGTTATGCTCTCTTTATATTTCACAGTGCGAATATATTGCAAAAACGTTCAGGGTTCTTACCTGTGCCAAGTCTTACCAACTGTCCTTGGCAACATGGAACTTGGCGAAAGAAATACACTTTGAAATAAATAAATAAATAAAACAAAACGTTTTCAAAACATAAACGCAGGGTAACATGCATGTTTAAAAATAGACAGCATCTACTATGAAGTGAATCTAGACTAACTGAACTCATTCAAAAAAGTAGCCCCTCACTTAAACTGGTATTTACCTAGATATATTGGCAATGTTTCTGATTCAGTTTTACATGGAAACCCTCATCAATCATTTTGCCTGGCTCACATAGTGTCGCTCAGATAAAGACTGCTTCAGCATCAGACAGCCTACAAACAGTGAATTCTGTCTCCAGCTAGCCCTCAGTTACCCTGTCTCCCAGCACCCAAAGATGTCTGTAAGCTACACCCTCTCAAAACCCTTTTTATTACATCCCCTGCCATTAAAGGGAAATGCCTCCCTTGAGCCGATCATTCCAGTGAAACAGCACGTGATTTGATTGCTGGAGAGCAAAAGATACATCTCTCCATAAGCTTTTTGCTCCATACAATCCCCTGTTTTCAATGGAACGGATCTTCACATTTTGTATCACCCAGTGCAAATTCAGCCTGCATGTTTAATTTCCCATTTTAAAGAGCATCATACATTTTCCAATTCAGCCTTCAGCCTATTTCATGACAGATTAATTTGCGCTAAATGTTATTAAGGGATTCAGTTACATGTTAACTGGGGTTGGATTAGTATGTTAATTTATATTAGTATTATGTTTAGTGCAGCTCAAACCATTGACATATCCTGAAGCAATGTACAATTTCAATCATGTGCTCTGTGCATTGGCATTTATTTAATTCTAATTAATTCACACTCTTGAGTCCAGAACTGAGTTTCACCCCCTAAACCCCTATTGCAGTTCAAATCCACACTAACATGTGAATGCTAACATGTTGAACTGTTAAATTCAGAGCCCATACTCCTACACTCCCTCCTTTTTTACTGCTGGGATATAACCCGAAATCACAGCAGGAAAAACAAACATAAAGTTCTAAAACACGTGTGCTTCTCCCAACTGAATCTTCTGCCTCCCCATTGTCCTTAAAATCAATATTATCATGTTCATCTTAATGGTGAGAACAATCAACCATATCAAAATAATTAACATTGGAACCACCAAAAGCACCAAACCTCTTTCCACCTAGGTCCCCAATTGAACTTATCTGACTCTATCAGGCCTAAACTGCTCACAGTAATGGCATCTTTATTTCATTCATTCTAATCATATGTACACTTTTATGTTTCAGTACAAATGGAATATCTGGATCAATAGGAAATGCATTTTTCTGAAAGAAATCAATGTTCTCCACTTTACTCTCCTGCAAATCGCCATTGGCATGAAACTGGGTCAATCCACCCACCAATACCACCATATCTTTAGGAATAGATATGTACAACACACTTTGTTGCAACTGTTACACAATAAAATAACCATTGTTAAGGTGAGTAATTGTGTTATTTGTCTTTGAAGTCCTCACTAACCACTTATCCTTAATCTTTTGTCTGAGTTAACAATGATATAATCTATGAGAGAATAATGTATACCTTTCGATCAGGTTCTTGTTTGTCTGGCCAAGTCATTTCTTATACAGCTTATGCATTCTAAGTTGAATGCCCTTATTAACTGCTGCCATTTTTATGCATGAGAAAACATGTTCGACCAATTGTAATAACAGTTCCCTTATTGTTTTTAAAATTTCATGAGTAAGAAGTCCCATAGGTGGGTCATACACATTGATTAACAAAATCCTCATCACTGAAGATGCAGAAGTCTGTATCACGGCTGAAAGAACATAGTGGGAACTGTAATTACCCACATAAGTCTTAGCTAAATTTGCTCATGCCCCAATCGCCAGCCCACCACTTGCTCTACCTTTTTAAGTGGAAATCGCAAAGTTAGATAATATAGCAAAACCATCTATATAAAATCGTATTTGTGCCCAGGTTTCCTGTAGGAGAAAAAGATTGGCATCAGTGATATGTGCAAAACCCTCTCTTTTTCTCAGGAATTAGTTGTAACCCCTTGTGTTCCAGGTCAGTGATTCTATTTTGTTCACCACAGTAGATTGTCAATTGGCATGATCTTGTCCTGGTATTGGCATCTAGTGGTAGGTATTCAGTTCCTCAACCATTAGAAAGCCTGAGGTTATAGTAATGATTTCTCAGATTTATGTCACATTTACCTTCATCCTGTTGGTGCACCTGTATCTGGGTTGGATTCTTTGATTTTTTTACACACAGTGAGAGATAATCCCAATATTGATAAAGAGTAAATATTTGCTATCATTAATGGTGAAGAAAATTTGACCAGAGTCCACTTACAGTCGCTGCCCAATCTTGGTAATGTCAAGTGATGTTATTACTTTTAGGTGACTTTATTTGTGAATAATGCTAACAGACATAATCAGTTTTAAAAAGGGCTATAATTTGAAGGGTTTTTCTCCTGGAAGAATGCCCTTCTAAACAGCTATTATATCCTCATCCTCTACCAGTGCATTCTTAAATGTGTCTGGCTTTGATCTAGGTATTGCCATGCCAATTTGTTGGAGAATAAATCAACTGCACTCAAAGGCACAGTCACCTTGGTTACTTCATTTTCTTGATTTATTTCCGGCAATTGAGTGTTAAAATCCTTCAATGTCATCTGAATCGTCCTCTGTTACTCACCACTCCGAAATAGGCCAAAGATGTGGAGGAGTGACCTTGGAGATGATGGTGGTACAAGAATCGATATTCAGCCTTCCATCCCAGCTCCTGTGAGTACAAGACTCAGGCTTCCTCAAAGAGGGGCTCTTTTCTACAATGTACCTCTCTGCTGTTTCAGTTGGGATAGACAGAGGTGTCAATTGAATAAAAGAGCGGGGAGAACACACACCGCAAATACCAATGCTGCGAAGGAATACAAAGATATTAGACAGTGTTGAAGTTTAAAGCAAGTAATCAGAACAGTTGAATTTTAATGGGAAACTACCTAGGTAAGTATTGGAGTGGAGCTTCCCTGGGGAGGATCTACAAGAAAAAACACAATGAGTGGGAATATTCTAAAGAGCTTTTTAAAGTATCAGTCCCAACTTATATATCTAACTGTTAACAACTAACCTGAATAAGGATATTTTGAGGAAAGGAATCCAGGAAACAGAATACAACGAAAGGAGAAAATAACAAACATGAATGTTAATATAGGGAGGTATGGCACGCGGGTCGCACTAGTGCCGGTTTGGTGCAGTTTCAGCAGAGCGTTTGTATGCACTTGAAGACAATTTCACAAAATAGTCACTCAATGTCCCAGAATCCAACAGAAGACAAATATCCAAACAGTATCGTGGAGAGGAAATAGTAGCAGAGACGGGATTTGTCAATTAAGTATGTACCTGAGCACACATGCATCCAGAGTAGGTGTAGAAAAGTTCCTGGATAGTTGACAGCAAGTCCTCTGCTTTGGTTCCATGTGCAAAAGAGTCAACCTGGAATGAAGTTCCACAAGAAACAGAAGGGATCCAATAAAGTTCCGAGTCAAAAAACCAGACGAGCACGACAGGAATAAAGGAGGAAGCAAGTCGATCCAGTAGTCAGGCAAGGGTCAAAACCAGGAAATCAGATGAGGATTCGTGTGGAGAAGACATGAAGTAGAAACAGACGTAACTGCTTGTAGCTTGTAACGCTAATTAGCAGTAATGAGCCCCTTGAAAGACGGTGATTTTATAGCCATAAGGGGTCGTGTCTTGCTGTACGTCTTCCACGTACAGGACGTGTTAGCTGACCCGGAGTCCGTCGTAATCTGTACATGCGCCATGGCAGCCTGTATCGGGTCCAAAGAGGAGCTTGTAAAGAAGTCGTATTCTGCAAGGAGGCCCGCGGGGAAGCCCGAAGTGTAACATCCTCGAAGTCTTAGTCGGATTTGGAGTTTTCCCTGATCTTGACCCCAGTTAACTGTGGGTCCTATCAGTCGGGTGCTCCTCATAGTACCATCAGGCAGACAATTTTTGATTAGATAGATTTTCTTTAGCTTTCTTTCCTTTTGTCACTTTACACCCTTGTCTTCATCCTCTGTCTCTTTCTGATGTCTCAATGGGGGCTCATCAATACGTGATGATGCCTCCTTGGATGGTCTAACTATTTCCTTATATTGCTAGTTCGACAAGTCCACTGATGAAGTCACTATCCTTGCATAGTTACTTGTGGATGGTATCTGTGAATCGGCAATCCAGTTTTCCATTGCTTTACTAGCTCTTATTGTTACATCTAAATCTTCCTGGATAGCAATAGGTTTCAACTCTCCTTTTGAAGGGGGCAGTGCCACATCTTACACTTGCCTTGGGGTTGCAAGTTTTAGTACTAATTCAGTTATTGTGGCCACCATATCTTCTAAAGCTCTTGGCCCTCAAATAATGTTGACATGTGGTTTCCATACAAACCATTATTTTCATGATTAAGAGCATATTATTATCTTGGCAGCTTTCTTTTGGGATTAAGGTTGATATATGCTATGCTTGGAAGCTTCGGATTAATCTGATTCAAAGTCACAACAAGTCAAAGAGTCTGATGATGATGCTGACGCTCTTAGGTCCATTGAATTGGATACATTACAGTCTTGTGCATTGGCAGTGATTTCCTTCCCCCGTAATTTGTTCCCACCTTTAACTGGGGCTCTCTGAAGCTCTTTGCACATCATCAAAAGTGAATTATTATTATCAATTGACAGTGATACCAATGATAGCTCGTTATATATAGGTATGTTGGTAGCAGCATAATTACTCTGAGGTGAATATTTTGATGGTGACAGATCTACCACTGTAGACGATATTGCTCTTTGCTGGGTCTTGACACAGGATATCTGATTTCTTACTGGCAAATAGTCAGTCATTGTCCCTTGTTTTTAAAACTTATTAGAACATTAGTCAATGTCTTCCTCATATTGGTGGTTGAGCTTCTCAGGTTGGTCCACCGAGGGGCCCCTCTGTGTCATTTTTCAAATTGAATGTTTTTATAATGAGAGTCAGTTTTCGGCCAGCAAAAGGGAACTTAATTCAACCCTGCCGTCACCCAGACTCATTGAGGTATGCTGTCAGGATTGGGCGGGATGGATTTTCAATAGGCAGATAGCTGTCGGGTCTCACGTTACAGGGCTAATAGTTGTGAAAGAGACTACATCTCTTACCCATTACGAGGTAGTTCGAACATTGTCCTCAGCTTCAGCACGCTGAAGACTACCAAAGACCAACTACTCAACCAATGACTCCACGAACGCTCTGCATTCTGTGTGAGTCTGTATGATGGTGCTCCTCTTTCAATTACACTGTGGAAAGGTTGTAGCTCACCACTCTCAGCCGCTCCCGACCAGCAAATACCAATGACTCAACCAACAACTCTGTGAATGCTGCGTGTTCTGTGTGAGTCTTTATGAAGGTGTTTCTCCTTCAATTACACTGTGGAAAGACTGTAGCTTGCCACTCTCAGCCACTCCTGACCGCCAAAGATCAACGACTCAACCAACAACATGGAGTGAGTTGGGCTAGTCTTTTATACTCGCATCATTTTAAATGTCTAAAGGAAGCTTTCCCCTGACATCTCCCCAGGCTAGACGACGGTAGGGAAGATAACTGGTAGTATAATTGACTATGTATTTATCTCTAATCCCAAAAATATAATCTCAGATATGTGTGTGGGGAATTGGGTTGAGAGCAATATTTTTCCTCTGTTTGTGAAGCTGAAGTGTATCACAGCTAAATCGACACCTGTCATTCTCGGCCAGCTAACAGTGAACATCGCCCTGAAAAATGCCACCTTCTAGTTTGGGCTTGCCAGTCCAAAAACCCTGTGCTGTTCTGGATAACAGTTATTGAGAAACCCACTAACCATAAAGATCTAAATGGGGTCTCTAGGGAACATTGGAAAATGTTAGTGGCACAATATTTTACAGGAGAAATGTCCTATAAGATCCCAGACAATGTTTATAACGCTATATGGCTATATACAAAAAACTGCAGTGATATAGGAAACATAATTAAGCCCTGTAAATCCTTGAGGGGCCGGTCCTCGACGGGGTGTGCTGCACACTGTTGAAGCTGGACCCAGTGTTGTGGGCAAAAGCACTACATTGGCTGTTCAGTTGGATGGATCGGTCGGTGCAGGTTATTCCCGAGTCATGGAGAGACAGTAGCAATCAATCAAGTGTATTCAGATAAAATCCATAAACCACCACAAAAACATTACAACATATAAAATCCATCAGCATATAAATGTAAAAATGATCACATTGCATGGGTAGCAGCAACAGTTAAAAGCATACAAGTTAAAATTGATCATCCAATAAATGCTTCCTTCTGTTCCATCAGTTTCTTAAAAATTCCAAGCACCCCCATGCCACAGCAGTTGATTCGGCACATAATAGAAAGATCAAGAAGGTCTACATTGATTCAAATTAGCTTCTCTCAGCAAAGGGAGAATGGTCTTTTTTTAATGTCATGATAAAATGGACAGAGTAACACAAAGTGCAACAAGTCTTCTTTTATTGCACTGCATCCAGAGCAGACCGTAGACTGCTCATGACCTGGCCAGTTCTTTTTGTTGTCTCTGAGCCACAGAAGATTAAAATGGGCTCTGGTCACTGGTCAACGGTCTGCAATTTTATTGAGATGCAGCAGGTAAGGTTGGATTACATCTAACTGTGTAATTGATGAATGTTAACTGTTTGAAGCAACTGAAAAAGTTAATGTAGGGAACATGCTCTTGTACTAATTGGAAACAGCTGGTGTCAGTAGAACAGCAGGAGATTCCAAACGTAGGACATTCATCTGTGATAAACATTTTGAAATAATATTCAGCCCTGGGATCCTGTGCCAAAAGGACCCTAGCAGTAGGCTGTTAATGATACTGTGTGTAACAGTAGCTCTTGTGTTTCACCATATGGATAGCCAGTGCAAGAGAGGTGCAATGTGCCAATCATCCCCGATATGAGTGATACCCAGTTCTGTATGTACCACAATATTTGAGGCAGAGCAAGGGAGGCCCAACAGTTTCTTCAAGAAAGTATTTTCAGTTACCTCAATACTCGTTAATCTTTTTGTTGGCCCAGAGAGCCGCACCATAATTGGTTGCGGCTTTGGCTTGTGCTTTATAAACTTCAAGAATGAGGTTAATTGGCTGGCCCTGGCACATATTCACAAATTGTGAGAAGCCACCCAATAACTATTTCATTTTGATGCTCTGTTTCTGAATGTGGGACAGCCCTCACCAATTTTCAGTAAAGCAAATGCCTAGGTAAAGAAATATAGACACTCGTGGGATAATAGTCCCATTACTTAGCATATTGCACGTTTTGATGTTCTTACGCTCACCTCGAAAACAAACCATTACTGCCGATTTGCTGGTATTGACTGTTCACTTCAAGTCAGACATAAAAGTAGTCTAAACATCTATTAGTTTCTGCAAGGCTTTCGGGGTGCAGGTGAATAAAACCGCATCGTCTGCATGCCAATACAGGAAGGGGTTTGGTACCCACCCTTGGATGGTCTGCCTTTGAGTCCACCAGAGCCCTGTATAGCCCATTGATGTACAATGCAAACAACACTGGAGCTACATCACATCCCTGATGTACTCCTGAAGCTACCTCAAAGTAGTTTGTACACTGCCCCTATTCCCAAATGGTACACAAGCAGTAGTGTCCACATGAATAATTTACAATATTCCTATTAACTCAGCCGGGCAGCCCATGGACCTAAGCACCTGTCATAGTGAGGCCCTATCCACTCTATCAAATGCTGTGCTCAGGTCCATGAAGGCTAAATAGATTGGTTCACCCTTTACAAAAATAGAGGACGCCCCAACTAAGTATAGATGAAGAGCTAAGTCTCGGGTACCCAGTCTAGGCCGGAAACCACATTGAGTTTCTGAGAAGATTTGGCTATGGTGAATCCATTCCTTGAGGCGTTGCAGGATTACACTTCCAAAGACTTTGAAGGTGGTGTCTAGGAGAGAAATTGGCCTGTATGATAAAGGTTTTTCCGGATCACCATTTGTGAATATAGGGTAAATAATTACGGATTTCCATGATTGCAGAAAATACTCCTGTTTCCAAATAGGAATTAAAACATGCTGTAAAAAGTGGAACCCACAGGTCCAGTTCCCCCTTAAATAAATGTGCAGGCACAATGTCTGGACCTGGTGTTTGGTTTTTTTCAGTTGTTGTTTAACTGCTGTTTCCACCTCCTTCAAGGTCCGACGTACAGTAGAATGCTGGTCAACACCCTTATTCATGGCTACCTGCCCCTTAAAAAGGGACATGAAATGATCTGACTGGGTTCTGGCTCCCACATGGTTTTCCCTGTGTGTCTTTACCCTCTTATATGCTGGTCCGCCTGCGACTAAGTCACAACATTTCTTACAGTCCCCTTTAGAAGCATGCAAAAAGTAGTTGTTCCCATGCTTCATCCTCCAGAACGCTTTTCCTGATCTCCACTGACCTTTTGTAACTTGCCCTGATGACATTGCCCCTTATACTGTCCTTGCTACTTATAGTTTCCTTATTCTGTGCAGTCCTACATGACTCGTCAAACCAACTAGTTTTACTTTTTTGAAGTCATGCTGAAAGAAATCTGTCAGGTTTCTCCACAGGTTTTCTGAGTCATGTGTGATTTGATGTGGCACAACATCTTGACCAACAATGCATGTAATAAGGTCCATGTTTGTGCGCACCAGAGTGTGTTGAGCAGCTATTGAGTTACACTTTGCACATTTTATCCTACGGTTACAGTGTGGGTTGATTGCACATAGGTCCAATTGAGGATGGGCAACAGCGAGGAAGGCAGGATGGTCCTGTCTTAAAACCAGCCTCAGGAGGAAATGGTTGCTGGCTATTTCCTCCACAACTGCAAATTCCACAATTAGGTTCCACTGTGGGATAGGCATACAAAAATAATCAATTATTGATGTGCCCTGAGGGCTGGCGAAAGTAATATTACCCAGTACATCTGAGTGTATGCGTCTATTTAAAGAATGCGGTCCCGATTCCATGAACCACATATTTAGCTGTATCCCCTTGAACACATCTGATTATCTGACATCTGTGGGCGTGCAATGCCATAGGCCAAGTCTTTGCCCGAATCTGCTAGATCAATAGGTATTCCATTGCCCAATTTTGTGTTGAAGTTGCCTCCCAAAACCACTACCGTGTGCTCAGCCACCAGGTTTACAATTGTGGATTCAAACAGATCTTTTAAAGGCCCCAATTAATTAGATTCTGAGGCATGTGGGCTGTTGCAAAAGTTTACCAGCAGCATGTTTTGGCCGGCTTGGATGTCACCACTATGTATTGGAGAGTATGGGCATTCTGTTCTATCACTTCAGTGTGAACATGTAAGGTGGATTTTATCAGGGTTGCCATTCCCCCATAGCAGCATCCTCTTTTGTTTTTCTGTGCTGGGTTTGAGAATGAGACATAGTTATCCAAGCGAAGGCGTGCTGTCGCCCATGTTTCATGTAACAGAATAAAGTCATGGGTCATTATGTAAGACACTACGTCCCTCTTTTGTATTTTTGATGCCACCCCTGCAATATTCCAACTAAGAAGGGTGATGACACGTTCAAGATGATGGACAGACACTTCAGTGACTGTGAAGTCAACCTACTTCTGCACCAAGAGAATTGTCATTTGTTCCCCTGACCCCAGGTGGTTTAGAGTGCCCGACTCATAGGGCCGTAGTCAGTCTAATTCCTCGATGCCTGCAAGAGTATCAAATCGGTTTGAGGTGATAATTGCTCTCCTCCCCATCCATGCACCTCTCAGACCCATGATAGAAGGGTGAGTTAGCCCGCCCCCACCCTTTGTCATCTCCCATCCAGCCTGCTGAGAAGTTAGAGGCTTACAGTGCACAGGGTAGAAGGTGACTAGGGGGAGGAAAGTGCTTGTGTTAATGTTGAGCCCCTTCGTCTTCCAGTAGGATAGATTGCAGTGGTCAGATAGTCCAGCATGGCCGGACCCACTGCTGTGACGATTATGCAATCCCCCGGTCCCCATTGGGGGGTATTACCTATCCAAGAGACCCTTCTGGCCATCAAGATACCCCTTGGATTAATCTTCAAGCCAGGTAGGTGGGTACTGAACCATTGGGACGTTTTGTTTATCAGGGAGATTGTGGTTTCTACCAACCTTTTCTCTAAGCAGGGGACACCCATAATGACGTTGCAGCTTCAGATGGGATTTCAATTCCAATTTTGTTGGGGAGTAATGTTGTGCCGTTGTTCTGTGCATTAGGTTCATGAGGGAGGGATGTCTTACAACCTTTGGGGTTGTATGCTTCGGTCATGCTGCTTCTCAATCTAGTGTGGTGGGGGTGCATGGGGACTACTAGGGTGGCAGGTTGCATGTCCCTCTGGGCTTCGTTCTGGGATAATAAGTGGAGAGATTTTGCAGGGCTCGAGGCCCTAGCCGCTGTAGAGGCAGTGCAGTTTTTGGATACTGCTTGTGGGAGTTCCAGGCTTTTTCATTCTCCTAATCAGTTCATCCAGAATGATAAGCGAGACACTATCTTTGAGAGATGCAATACTACTGAGGACAGGGGCTAGCTTCTGATCTAAGACCTCTTCCAGAATTCTGAAGTCCCTGGATGCTGATTTCATGGAGTTATCGACCTGTTCAAGTGATTAATAGGACAGTTTGCTATCCACAGCACCCCCTTCTGGTGCACTATGTCCAGCCATAACAGTGTCCATTGCAGACCTGCCAGGGAGGTTCAGTGCCCCTGCCCCCGCCAGTTCACTTGAATGTATGCAGCCCGATGCCGTAGTGGGACTCGTTTTTTAACATGATGAAAGTAATGAAGTACCCGCCAATTCACCTGGTAGTGAAAATGCAACCACAATTGCCCTTTTAGTGCCCTTTCTCGCCCTTTCTCGTCTCGATTTTACCTGCCATTTGTTTTAGATAACCGTTCAGTGAAGTTATGTGGGAGGTTTGAGTCCCCTTCAGTTTTGGGCTAATCTGGCTTGGCTTACTCTTCTTAGTTGTATTTATGGCTTGTGGAGGATCTCTGACCTTGCGCTTAGACATGGTAAAACACAAGATATACAGAACCTGCAGAGTGCAATGTTATGCACAGAGCAAATAATGCAAAGTGCAAGATGTGAAAAAAGTGCAGGATGGGCAGGTAGAGTGCTTCTTCTTTGACCAGTACGTCGGTTAGTCAATATCAGGTCACCAGGGTGTAAATAATGGGTTCACAAATATGCCAAAATATTCTAACCGGTCCTGACTGTGATAATGTGTGATGGCGAGTGCCTGTCTTCCTGCTCTTGGCAAACTGGACGTTGTTAGAAGCATTTTAAAACCAAGTGCTAGCTAAAAGTTATACTTCCATTAATAAAAAATGCTGCTACTAAAAGTACACAACTGGGTTAGTTCATGAATACTATAAAAACGACAAAACATTAAAAATAGTCAATGATGTAATGTTGCAATATAGCTATAGGATATAAGTAATATTAAAAGGTGTGAAACAGGTTAGGCAGCCTGGACATCTTCTAGAATGGGATATTCCCAAAGCATCGACAGTGGGCTGGCAGTAGTGGTAGTTCGGTCATTCAAACAGCAACGCAGTAGTAGATAATGTTAGCTATTGAAATGCTACATCTGGAATTTACCTGACACCTATTCATGCAAAATTGAAAATGTACTGTATGTCTCTATTATGGAAAATTCTCCACACACCAAACGATTCACTGCTGGCCCTTCTCCATAAGGTTGCCCAATCCAGAGCTAGACTTATACCAACTAGTAACCTATTGAAACATGAAAATGCTGGTAACCTCTGGCGAGCTAGGGCATCTAACCAACTTTTGTAATTGGCCCCAAGTTAAAATTCAAGAATTACACTAAGTCAGCTTTAAGCTGAGATACATATGAGAACTGTATAACTAAGTTGGAGGGCAAATCTCGGGCAATGGGGTTCCTTGAATATTACAACACACGAATCGGTGTTCCGAGATATATTGAGTGGTTTGCTGGTAACTTTGTGATATAGGACTACATTAAGAACAAGTTTAATAATGTTCATTCCTATGCAATAACTGCGGCCTGGCTAAACATCCCTCGCTGTGAACGGCTATGCCGACTATGTGGAGAAGACTGTGTTGAATCCATCAAGCATTTGTTCAGCACTCGACACCTTATAACTAACTGAGTGGAGAGGGGCGGGTATACAAACATTGTGTTCGCCTGATGAGGTATGGCATTTATGGGTGGGAATTTAGAAGGCTGCATTTATCACTTTGTGTTACTTTGGAAAACAATTGTTTCAATATTTGATGTACTGTTTTAACACGTGTGTATGTTTTTTATGATGTGGAAATTGGTCCATTATTTTAAAAGTTGTTTTACAAAAGTATCACATAAAAATAAAAATGTTTTTATAAAAACACTAATCAAGACTAAGATCTACTTTTTAGCCCTACCACGCACTCCCACATCAGAAGCTACACACGGTCAATACACTTTACTCTTCATCTCATTTCATGCTTATTGGCCAAACCTTCTTCCAAAAACGTATCAAAGAGTAACTTTTACAAACACATATGTGATATCAAAATACATCGGTGGATAAAAATTAATTTTGATGTGATACAAGGTAAACATGCCAACATTTCTTAAAAGCAAAATTTTAAATAATAATAAGAAAAACAGATATGCATAATATTAAAATACAGGTGAAAAAGTGCTTAAAGTGTTAATAGTTGATTGCCCCTCCACCATGCTTGCCTCAAATACATCAAAAGATCCCAGCATCGGCATCCAATGAGTAGAGTAAGGAGGGGCGACATTAAACAAAGCCAAGCTGGACATAGTAATTAAAAGTGAGTTTGATCTTCTTCAGCAGCTAAACATAATTGGCAATTTGTATCATCTGGTTTCCTGGTCAGAGCAAAGTCTTCACTCTCAATGGAAGAGTATTGAATCCTGCCCTCATTATTAATATGCTTTGGTTCAGATTGGCAGGCCATGTCTGGTATTTTTGTGTGCGGCTCCCTGTTGCCTCCCCGTATTGGAAAAATTAAAAAAGGTGCCACCTGGGGAAGAGCCTCAGGTGGCTGGGACAGCGGGTGGGGTTTGTGTATTCTCGTCCACTGTTTCAGCCACCTGATTGGCTGAACGCCCTTCCCCATGTGCGAATGCTGCATAATGGGACCTTCTTTAAAATAGGACTGTGCCATCCACCCAAGAACAGGTCAATGCGCTATGTTCGTGCCGGTAGAGGGATTCCCAGAACCCCCTTTGTTTTACATATTAAGTAACTTTGGGTTTCACCCTAAGTTACCAGTGGAATCCAGACGTGGGCCCCTTGCTCACTGTTCTGAGAGAGGCACAGCTTCACCTCGCTGATGAGGCTCAACTAGGCTGAAACACGTGTCTGGAGTTGCTGTTGGTATTCTTGTGCAAAGGAGAATTCCCTAGCATTTCGGTGCTGGACTGCCCCTGGTCAGGACAAAGACTGATATGCAGGGATATTTCTCCTCTTTGAAAGGGACAGCGAACTAAAGACTTGGTTGAGACTCTCCCGGTGGCCATCCACACGAGAACAGGTCAGTAGCCCATGTTCGTGCCCATAGAGGGACTCTCAAAGCCCCCCTTGTTTTTCATATTAAGAAGTTTTGTGTTTCACCCTAAGTTACCAGGGGAATCTAAACGTTGAAACCTTGTTCACTGTTCTTAGAGAAGCACAGCTCCTCCTCACTGATGAGGTCCAACTAAGCCAAAATATGTGTCTAGGGTTGCTGATGGTATTCTTGTTCAGAAGAGAATTGCCTAGCATTTCGATGCTGGACTGCCCCTGGGTAGGACAAAGGGCTTCATTACGAGTTGGGCGCAAAGGGATACCGGGCACCTGTAAGGACACCGGTGCCGGTAATCCCTTTGCGCCCTATTCTGAGTACCTGGTTTTACCAGGCGTTAAGGACGGGACCCATTAAGGGACTTTTGAGCTAATAACGGTACCGCAAATTGCGGTACCAATATTAGCGCCTTCCCCCTTCCCAGTAAGCCCTATGAGGGCTCAAATGGGAATGGGGAATGGCTTTTTCAATGGGGACTTACTGGTCCCGCAAAGGTCGGAATAGACCGGTAAGTCCCCATTGAACGAGGGCAGACTCGGTACCGGTATTGGAGGTAGTCATGGGGCTAATAGAGCCATGACTACCTCCAGCCTCGTAATGAGGCCCAAAGACTGATATGCAGGGATATTTCTCCTCTGTGAAAGGAAAAGTGAGCTAAACACTTGTTTGAGACTCTTCCGGGGGCCATCCACCCAAGAACAGGTCAAAGGTCCATGTTTGTGCCGGTCAAGGGACTCCCAGAACCCCCTTGTTATACCATTACCTTGTATCGATTTCATGGTGTTGCCAATCAATTGTGTCTTAATGGACATCATTGTATTCTGGGGGTTGATGGCAGGTGCTCTCAAGTTGGAATTAATCCAATACATTTTTGCTTTATAAGGCAATTGTGGTCTCTTTCTCATCATGTTGTAATGGGGTAACTGCCATGATGACACCCACCAGTGGTAGTGTCTCCCTTCTGCCAAGGACACTCTCAAAGCAGGCTCTGGTGCTTCACGTTGTACTACTGCTTCAACCACCTTCAATGTAATGTTCTCTTACAATATTATAGACAACCACTGTTTTATTAGCTTTGCTGCAACTTGGTACTTTGAGGTTTTCTCAGTCAATTTAAAGACAAGACTCTTCTATCTCCACAGGTAGGCAGCACACACTTCCTATGTCATTAGAAAGAGGCTGCCTGTTTGCCTCTTCTGACTGTCTTGCAGCTACCACTGTAAATGCATTGGCTTCTAAACTTCTTCTCTATCTCAACTTCAACAGTCTCAGTTTTATAGATTGTTGATCAGTTCTTTAAACAAGCACACAACTCCCTTCCCCAGCTCTATGTACACCTTTTTGTTTCCAGCAGTTACCCCAAAGCTGTATTTCCACTCTTCCAGCATTGGATGACCTTGTCACCCTTGTGTCAGAGGACACAAGATTTGTATCAAGTTTGATGACTTCAAAATAAGGGTGGTTAGATGTCAATAGGGCTGGTTTCACATTAGAAAGAATTTGCCTACTGGCTTGGGTAATGCTCGATGTATTCATCTCTTCAGCAACTTCTACAATTACAAAGTTCTTGTTCTGAATTTTGCAACACTCTGGTTTCACAAGGTAAACAGATATGGTACACACAACCACTCTATGATGGATAATTTCAATGTTAAAGACTGTAAAGACTTGCTTTCCCTTTCATTCATGCAGAATGCTGCTTTAACGTGGATCGGGAATCACCATCATTCATATGCAACCTTTCTTTGATGTAAGAGTTCTTCTAACAATTCAGGATAGTCAGATGTTACATTTCAAGTGATTACAAACCAGAATTCTTCCTCTTAATTGGAGACACGCGACCACTCAAGTGAAGTTATTTAATACACCAATGGAAGAGAGAAGGCTTTTCTTATATGCACGCACTTTGAGTTGTGTTAAACATGTGCATGATACATTTCCTTTGTTATCAAGACATTCCATGACAACAAAACAGCTTTTACTCGCTTCTATTTCTATGCAAGTTCTTATGGAGCTGGTTACAGTTACTGGCAAGGAGTTTTCAGCAAATTAGAGTACATAGATACACTCACTGTCTCCAAAAGCACTGTGATTGCGGGTGGCTTCCACTTACTGACTTTTCTCTCTGCTACTACTCCTTCAGGCACTCTTGGGATTCAACCCCTGTGCAGCACGGGTGTCTCCGATCCAGCCTCGACCATGTAGAGTCTCCTTCTCTGTACTTCCCTTGGCTTGTCTCTCCACATGGGCCTCGGGTAGCTACATGACCTCAGCTCTACACTCACCGAGATTAGGCGCACCGGGGGAAACCTTTAATTTCTCCAAGTCTCTCTCAGTGCAGCCACAGCCAGGCAGGTTTTGTGAAGAAAGGGCCAACTCAAAACCTGCAGGTGAAATCTGCTCTTCTCTCATTCCGGCGTCCCTAAAGAGTCCTTGTGAACTTCCACACTTGTAGTCTTCTCCTTCTGCTACTGCTGCCAACCTTCCAGCTCCTTCATTCTGCTCCCTGCTGCTGCAGCCTTTTATGCCTCTCAGGTGGGGCAATTGATTTCATATGAAGACCCTTAATGTTAATTTCCTGACCCTGGCAAACTTTCTGGACTGCTGGCAAACTACCCCACTTCCTTTTGCCCTCTATCTGCTTTTATAGTGTGTTCAATATGTATTGAATGCCCCAATAATATATTGGATAGGTTGAGGCATTTCATCCACCATCCTATGCTCAAGTGTAACTGGCATGATGCCGATACATCATGTTGCATCCACTCCCCTCACTCTGGATGAACTATTCTCTGCATTCTCCCTGTGTGTAAGAGGTTTAGGTCTTCTGATCCCCAGATATCCCAGATCTCTGATGAGAATGTCTATTCTTGTACCAGTTTTCTTGAGGACTGCTGGCCTAATATGGTGTACAACCTCTGGGGGCAGTGCTTCTCTGAGGTTGTTGCCCATGTCCTGCCTGCAAGAGGTTTTAACACCCCAGCAGTATCTCTGTCATTGACGTGTATACTTCTGGGGCATTATCTCAGATAAGAGATTGTTGTTGTTAAGTGGACTCTGTACTACCACTAGGGATCAAAGCATTGGGTGGATCACTCCACGATGTGTATAACCTGGTAGCATCATTTCTGTCACAATATTGTATTTTCAGACCCTCTCATGCAATGTACAGAATGTGTTTTTAGACAAAATGTGTATGCATCCTGTTCACTATGCAATCTACCTAGTGCATTTGAATGTGTTGTCCCCACAGATTGGCAGTAGTCTACAGTGATTGTGCATAAATATAGTGGGGGAGAGCATGCATTACCTCTGAGGAGTGTGTACTGGGAATGCCTATATGAAATACAGCAGAATGAACATGACACAGATGTAGTCATACCTGGTCATGGTCTTTGACATTTTCTGCTCGGTGAAGACTGCAGACCTGTCACCAGATTGGTCCAAATCATTGAATAGTATCTAGATTCCTGTCCAGAAGCCACACCTGGGTGAATGACTGGGTGACTGGAAGAACATTTTGAATGTGGTTTCCTCCAGTGATTTAGTGGCAAAAAAACACTTTGAAAAAATGCACTCCATCTGAATGTGAGCTGAGTGTTCATGTAACGGGAGAGCCTGCATCTGTACATTGTTGAGCTTTGGGGTGAGTCCTTTTAGGGAGACAAATCCAAACTGAAGAGGACCATGCAGGAAATGTGCCTGGCTCTACTTTCCAAGATGAATCTGAAGATGAGACTTTACCATTGTCTGTAGACACCACACTTAGCCATAATCAGAGGGAATTGAAGAACAAGTAACCCATTCCCCTTATGCAGCCGAAAAAGCTAGGTTGCAAGTCTCAAAATGTATTGCTGCTCATGCCAGGATCAAGTCTACTTGAAGAGAATGAGGCATTGGACAAATGGTGCATTGGAAGCAGACAGAACTCACTGCCTCTTGTTAGAAAATGCAACAACAATGAATAGTCAATGAAGCGAATAGCCCCTGCTCGCTGAAAAATAACCATACCTGTACTGTGAATGCTTGGACCCCAGCTGCACATTGCCATTGTCAGAAGAGGTACTTCTGCTTCTGGATATTTTAGACTGTCCCCCAGCATCACAGTTCAGCTGCAGTCCAAATCAGCACCTTTTTTAGCGTTAATTCTATGGATCATTTCCAGAGCACCATCAGGGACTGGTAACCACCAGTGTTGACTTGTCTCCTTGATGCACTTGATCCCTTGATGTCTGGAAAATAAGAGAGTGGGGGAGAGAGGCACTACTTAAATTTTTGTAAAAAGTCATCACCAGGTCTCGGATTACCTTAAGGTAATGATGGTCAAATGCTTAAGTATCATAAATATATTTCTGGTGCAGCAGGGTAACGTTTCAAGGCCAGCAGAGACTAAATCGCCAAAGTAAGAACAAAACCCGTTGTTGCAAATAGGTAACCCTGTGTGCACTCTGTAGGGGCTAAAATCCCAGTGTGATTGGAAGGTGCTAGTGAGTGGTGCCCAGTAAGATGGCCTGCACACAGTACATTATTATGTTATATTAATACACTTGGCTCGAATATTAATCATACAACTGTGGAAATTCAAATTCAAGAATTCAAGGATTTGAGTACAATCAGAGATTTAATGTTGTCCAGGAAAAAATACCATCAGTCAATATTGTAGTGTGAAATCAAAGTAATGTTAAAATAACATTGTTAGGACACAATTTTTCATATACACAAGGAATGGACAAATCCAGAGGTGACCATAATCAATATACCTCAGTTTGTCAAAGTTTCAATTTACATATAATGTGGTATTTTGCCAATTCGACAGATATGCATTAAATCAAAATAGATCAATAAATCATACAGATTGTGCTGAAACACAACAAAATACACCCAGAAACAAATATAGTTCAACCAAATATATTTATACAAAAAGCTCTGAATAAAAGAGAACATTAACCAACGCGTTTCAGATTGAAAATCCATCTTCAGGGCTTGGGAGCTCAAAGTTCAAAAGTTTGATGTATGGGCCAGGCCAATCAGAAGAAATCTGTCCATCACGTCTCCCATATTCAGATCCATTCATAGAGGCACCTGGATAATTCAGAATCAAGCCATAGCTCTATAATTGATATTATCCCTGACAATGTGAGAACTGCAACATCAAAACCAGTATCACCGTCAGCCAATGAGAATCTAGTCTATCTTGCACAGTGTTCCCAATGAGAGACAGACCTGGCTACCTTATAACCTGCAAATCCATTACTTAGCTTCAGAGAAGATCATACATTATTTAGTTTCTTCAATTAGTGACATTTTATGTTGATATGCTGTATCTTCCAACCACCATGCAATGTCTTAACAAATTTGAATGAACTGCTCAGCCATTGCTACTACTAGATGAGACAAGGGATACTTGCAAGAATCTCTGCAGTCTACATGTAGGTCAGTGATTTTAATTTCCTGAGCACAGGTTGGCAAATAGAGACTTTCCTAATGTAATGCTCTCTCAAGATGTCCATAGTTCATCAATCTGTTATTTTGGGATGTTTCCATCATCATTTACCTGGAATACATTTTTATATAGTCACATTATGGGAGATGCATCCTGTATTTCAGGTCACTTGGTTTTAACCTGTAACTGAAGAAACCTGTGCCTTACCTCCTTGACCCACCCCTACCCCCTTTATTGGCAAGTACCTGTGACACAAATTATTCTATAACTGAACTGACCTATGACAGCTTCAAGACATTTTCCATCCCCAACTCCTCCATCTCGCAACTCCTTTGTCTCGGAAGGGTAGCTCAGGGGCAACGTACTCGCCTTGGAAGCAAGACGACATGGCGCAACACATGTTCGATCCCCGGGTCTGCGCTTAGAAACCTATGGGTATTAAGTGCATTATAGATAACCTATAATATCATGCACATGACATCAGTATCTTCCTAAGCAGTTGGCTCATGTGCTGATGAGTACTGGCCCATTAGGTGCATGACTAGTCAATTCATTTTTGGGACATAAAGTGTTCAGACACAGATGGCTAGCTTAAAGTCAAGTTCTGTTGCTCAAGATGATATATCATGGATGGTATCATCAAATAAAGTGGCATACATAGAAAAGCATTGCACAGACAATAGGTCAGACTCATCGGAGCGTATGCCTTCTGTGGTACACAAATGACTGCATTGATCAAACCTTATGAATGTGTGCCTTCATGATTTTATTTGTTGAAGTGTTTCTTTGAATTTATGACTATAATATTCCTACAAGTGTGTTTGCATGAAAGGACGTATGTATTGAAAACATGTTTCATGTCATCTGCTTACACCAAACTTTAGTTACTATCAATTCACGGGCAAGCTTACCCATCAAGTACACGTTCCATAAGCTCTAAGCAGCATAGTCAACGATGATGGATGATTGGAGTTGTAGTCACAAACATATGGAGAGTTACATGTTGCAGAACACTGTACTGGTTACTACATTGTCATGATATAGCTATTTCTAATCATCTCATGCTAGGAAGTGCAATGTTATATGTGTTGCGGTACTACCCTCATATCCCAAGTATTGCCATTATATGGCCATATATTTAGACTATGTGCCATAGAAGGCTCCTAATAGCATGTATATTGTTATAATATGGCCACATTGTGCCACTACTCTCCCTCACTTTAACATAAATATGATTTTAATAATGTTGATACACATTTTCTAAGAATCTTGAACAAGACTTTTAGTCTCCAACTCAGTGAATTTTAAAATAAAATGTTTATTCACACTGTTCAAATACTATTTATGGCCCTTTGGGTAGGATACACCTGGTGGAGATTTTTTGGGGGTTATATCTAGTATTTTGGGGTATTTTGTGGTATTTTACGATAGTGGTATTTTTATAGTTATTTTATAATTATTATTATTATTAATTATTATTATTATAGTGGTGAGACTAATTTCAGAATATTGCCTAATTAATTATTTCACCAACTTCAATAACGGTAAACAGATACTGAACTTAGCTCACTCTGAATAAATGGCTCATGCTCTCCTGATATATTTTATCTACAACATAACTTGTATGCCCTTTTGGCTGTGTTATGAAATATATATTACACATGCAAATGAAATACAACACATTCATTCAGCCTCTCTAAGTAAAACAATTTACTGTGGCTAACTTTGCTTTGAGATTTTTCTTACTGCACGTTTATCTCTCTATGCATGTCAAATCAATGAGACTGAATGCACAAGAAATACAATGAAACTAAATTAACTTTTTGAACATGCTCTTCATCATAAACTAGAATTATTCAAGTTACACAGAATGACATGTGCGCCCACGTTGTAATTCACAACATAAGCACGTTTTTTTCTACAATGGATTTCAATGCACTTTCTGCAGTAATATGCAGAGCCCTGCCTGTTACCAGCCTTTCACTTCACAACTAAAGTTGGCATGATAAATACACTCTGAATAAACAGCAAAAGTATACACAGTTCTACATGCCCATTAAATTTGTATCGCTAATGGGGCACCTAAAATCAACAGAACTATTTAAGCTATGCTAAACAGTCTCAAATAGCAACTTCACACGCCCCTCAGTTAATGGCATATTTACCTAGATTTCTTGGAGATATTCCCCGACTCAGCTTGGCAGTGATCCAGGGTCATTCAAAGATAAGGTCACTCGAGATTGCAGCTTTACTAAGGATTGCCAACCCAGGTGAAAGGCAGGCACAGCCCTCCTGACAGTCAGCTTGAAAGTACTGGAGACTCAGTCTGCCCAGGAACCAGCACTTGTGCTTCCTTCATCAGTGATTGAAAGAATGAATGCCCAGCCCTCTCTCATCAAATCTTTTTCACAAAACCCCCTGTCACTCAAAACCACCTCCTTTTGACAAGATAATCCCACTAACACAGCTCATGATTTCCTCTGTGCCTTTAGCCGAAACACAAACTGCATTGCTGAATAGAACTTGTTACATCTCTTTCTGCCCCAAAACAATGCCATGTTTTAGAAGAATGGATCTTCACATTCTGTCACTTTTAGAACACGGCACACTGCCGACAGGGACTTCTTCCCCTGACAATGAATGTTGCGCATAATAAAAATGCTTTTTATCTTTAATAAACCACGGGTTCTTTATTTGAGTAGGCCCCCAACCCGTCTCGCACCCACCTTTTATAAACACCCCATGTCACAATGGACTAGGAACCAGGCAAGTGTATATCAATAAGATATTTATTAATTCATTATTTAATGGAAAAATGAAAATATTCAAAATACAATTTTACAGCAGCCACCTATGTGGTTTCAAATGACAGCATCAAAGTTAAGCACTACCTCTGCAACACTCACCCCAAAAAATCAGCTAACGTATTTCCCTTTGAATGGAAGGCAGTGACAAGGAATAAGTATAAAGAGAGAAAAATAGGATTTGTAATACAGCCCACCACCGCAGGATGGGGAGTCAGAAAAGAAAATGAAAACCAGAGTTGCTACACTTGAGGAGATAGGGAAGCTAAGCGACTACTAATCAGCACACCAGTGCAACCTGAAAACAAGGTAGGCAAGACGATTTTGGGGAAGAAACAAATGCAAAATAAAAATATACATAGCAAAATGGAAATTTGTTTTACACCGGATATGTAATGACCGATATCCAAGGAAAGGAATGAGCTGTCAAAATCGGAAATCGGTTTTAAGGACAAGGACAAAGACAAGGACAGAGGCACATAACAGATTGGATTATAAGAGAAAGGGGTTGCTCTCAATGGGACTGCAGTTGGGTTTTTTCAATGGGACAGATGCAAATTAGGAATTAGTAGGAATGCACACAATACATGGACAAATTTGGCATTCAGTGATAAGGAGACAAACTGTGTTAAGGCTATACTTTAATGACTATAGTTATTAAAGAAAGATACTAGGCACAAGGGGGTTAATTTCGAATTTTCACCAATTTACACCGTGAATTTCCTTATAGGGGATTTAATTGATTTGCTTCAAAATAATGCTAAGGATTTATACAGACAACTAAGAGATTTATCAAAGGAATGCGCTAACATACACAGGCTAATACAGAGCTTTCTATGGAAATGTGAATAAATGATACTGGCAATTTGGGACTTTCAATGGGGTTTTCAATGGGATTTTCTATGGGATTTATGCTACAAAAGAGAGGGGTATTCAATTTGGGACTGAGGTTATATGCTACTTACAAAGTAAGCCTTGATTTGGGATTCTAGAAAGTCAGCTGGATCTCAGGGCCCTCTGGACAGCTCGGCAAAGGGTGTCACGACCCTCTCCAAAACCCCCTCTGGCAAACCCATTGGCCCGGTGGAGTCAGGACTCGGGCCTCTAGAGCCTGGCATCCTCTTCAAAAGCCCTCATGGGGCCAGTCCTGGCGCCTATGGTGCCAGGCTCATACACCATGAAAAACAATGTGCTTGGGAACTACTTTATTGTATTGTCAGCCAACATGGAGGCATCCACATAGCTTGGTTCCTATAAACCAAGCTATGCATTCTAGTGTTTTGGGTGTGGTAGCCTAGGGACTACTTTACCTGGACTATTTTCTTGGGGCTATTTAAACCACACCCGAACAAGACAACACGCTTCGCGTCACTTTGCACCTTGCAACATGACGCTCACCGTGTCCAGCTATTCCCTCGAACCTCGGAGAAGCAGAACCTGCAAGGAGACAAAAGGAACATCATTAGCAGCAGCATCTTACCTGCAATCTTCATCTTTAAACACTCGCAGCTACTGAGAACAGCTTCCGCGAATCTGCACGCCTCCCGGACAGAACGACCTGAAAGACGAAGATAGAGGTAAAATTAAAGAAAGCAGTAGAGACATTTACAAATTACGAACTGCTCAAAAAGCTTACCTGGCTGGGCGCCTCTCGGCTGGCACCACTCCGGACATTCCACTCACGCTGAAGAACACTGCGACCTACAAGGAAGGAAAACACAGATTAGCAAAGGTAAGACTTTGCAGCGCTGCGCATAGCGCTTACTTAAAGCATCATAGCGCTCTTAATGCGCCATCATTTACCAGCTGGGCTCAACCAAGCCAGTTTGCCACGATAAAGCTCCGCATACCTAAGGGAGAAAAAAGAGACACTTTAAACAAAGAAAGGCATGCAGGATAGCAACAAAACTAAAGAAAGCAATAAGACCTACCTGAACAATATCAAACGGGCCGGCGTCAGTGAAGTAACTGGACCGCACTCGCCCATGAAAGACAGCGCGCCCCTGCAAAGAAGGCAGGACAGAGAGCACGCCTAATTCTACCACAAGGTGAGGAGAGGGCGCCAGAGAGACTGAAATCATACGGGGGTGGAGGGAGGATACTTACCCCAGTCGGTCAGTCTTCAACACAGTCCTCCTGTATTTTCAGGCAGAACCTTCCCCGCAGACCACATCAGGGCAAAACTGAGAAGCATACCACCGAGTAACCCGGCTGGGTGGCGTCCCTGTGGATACCAGGTGAGCGTAACAGAATGCGAAGCCTACCATAACAAATCCACCTCGGCGCCATGGAGACATCAGAAGTGGACCAATTGGCCCAATTACTAGGAGCGGTTCGTGCTAAGGTTCTTTCTGCCCGACAAGAGACTAATGCCCTCCGGAGAGACCGAATAGTGACCAAAGAACGCACTGAAGAGATTAGCAGGCAATACTTGCAATCACAGGCAGGACAGACACCTCTACCTGGAAGCAATCCAATGATGCAAAACCCTGCCATACCACCCACTCCGGTACAGATCACGTTACCTGGAACAGTGCCCCTGGCACCACCAGAAAGGCTCTCAGGTGACCCACGGAAGTATGCGGCATTCATCAATCAGTGCCACCTTAATTTTCTTTGTAGGCCTGGAGCATTTCCAAACGACCAAGCTCCGGTAGTTTTCGTCTTATCATACCTGAGTCGTAGTGCAGCAGATAGGTCGGTCAGTTGGTAACCCATGGCGATCCTCTATTACATGACTTTGGGGGGTTTCAGAGAGAAATGGAAAAGGTTTTTGCTCGCCATACCCAGGAATAAGCAGTAGACAATGAACTCTTGTCCCTCCGACAGGGGAATCAGGACTTGTTAACGTACATTGCTACCTCTAACAGACTGGTTGCCGAAGCTAGGTGGCCAGAAAACAAAAGAACCACGTTATTCCATCGAGGCTTACGAGGTGAAGTAAAGGACTTCTTAGCCGAGGTGGTTGATCCACACAGAGAAGGTGCAGAATTCATAAATCTTGTCGTACAGCTAGACCACCGGTTGCAGGACCGAAAGTCAGACCGGTTTAAGATGGACCCTTGGACCGTATATGTTCGACCAAGGGAAAACACGCCCTGTGTACCTGAAAATGCTGTAGAACCCATGCAGATTAGAGGGATACGGCCTCCATTAACAAAACAAGAGCGGGACAAAAGAAGACAACAACAGCTTTGTTCGTATTGTGGGAAACCAGGACATTTCCTGAAGGACTGTCCAGTAAAACCCCCAAGAAGTACAGTCAGGGCCACAGAGAAGGATGAAGCTAAGGAATCGGAATACTACCAAGCTCGACAAACGTAGAGGTTAGTTTGTCGAGTGAGAAGAAAGAGTTGCTGACCTCACACTTTGCAATACCAGTGATCTTAATTAACCACCAACAGTCGTCAAGAATACATGCCGTTGAAGCATACATCGATAGCGGAGCAGTTGGAAATTATATTGATCAAGAACTGGCAGCAGAGATGGGGCTTTCTTTGTGTTCTAAGCCAACTATGGACAAGGTAACCACCGTAGATGGGACAGAAATCACTTCCGGACCAGTAACTCAGTGCACAGCCAGGGTAACCTGGCTGTGCCAGGATGGACATCGGGAGTCTATTTCATTCGATCTTGTCAAGGCACCTCAGTTCAGGCTAATACTAGGAATGCCATGGTTGGTTGCTCACAACCCTTTGATAGACTGGCGGGCACGAAAATTAACCTTCCCCGGTGACTGCTTCCCTGCCTGCTATTACTAAGAGGAGAAACCCGACGTCTGTATCCCCATGACTCTCGGAGCGACAGTATCAACCCTGGGAGCAACTAATACCTTGCCAAGAGAATACCATGATTTCCTGGATGTTTTCCGAAAGGACCAAGCCAATACATTGCTGCCGCACAGGCCCTCTGACTGTCAGATCAACATTTTTCCTGGTGCACAAATCCCTTGCGGCAGGATCTACGCTCTCACAGAACCGGAAAACCTTCATTTGAAATCCTATTTAGACCAGTACCTTGCAAACGGATTTATCCATCCTTCGAAGTCCCCCGCAGCCAGTCCTTTGTTCTTCGTACTGAAAAAGGAAGGAGACTTGAGAACCTGTATTAACTACCGTGCATTGAACCAGATCACCGTGAAGAACCGCTACCCCTTGCCACTTATTCCTGAGATGCTAGACCAAGTTAAAGATGCCCAGATTTATACCAAAATTGGACCTTCGAGGAGCGTACCACCTGGTCCGAGCCAGAAAAGGTGATGAATGGAAAACCGCCTTCCAGACTAAGTAAGGCTTGTTTGAATATCAAGTCATGCCCTTCGGGTTATGCAATGCTCCTGCAGCATTCCAGTATTTCATGAATGACGTCTTAAGGGAGTTAATTGATGTGTGCGCCTTAGTGTACATAGACAACATCTTAGTATACTCATCCTTGGAACAAGATCATGTCAGGCACGTTCGTTCAGTCCTCACCAAGCTCCGTCAACATCGCTTGTTTGCAAAGCTTGAAAAATGCTTTTTTCACATCACCGAAGTAGAATTTCTTGGTTTTATCCTTACTCCAGGAGGCATCAGAATGGACGTGCACAAAGTAGATGCCATTCTGAAATGGCCTTCACCGACATCTCTGAAAGGGGTACGAAGCATGCTGTGCTTTGTGAACTTCTACCGCCGGTTCATCCCAGACCTCTCTCAGGTTGTGCACCCAATCACAGTGCTATTACAAAAAAACTATAAAAAATGTGCTTGGACCGAAGAAGCAGAAGAAGCCTTTCAGGAAATTAAACAAAGGTTTACCTCTGCTCCAATCCTGCGACATCCTCGTCCAGACCTCCCTTATTTCGTTGAAACTGATATATCCAGTCTCGCAATGGGGGCTGTCCTTTCAAAGAGAGACCCGGAAACCGGCCAGCTACATCCTGTGGCCTTCTGGTCGAAAAAAAGTTCTAACCTCCAGAGATTAATTATGACATCACGACCAAGGAACTCCTGGCTATCAAATCTGCCTTTAAAGCCTGGAGGCACTACCTTCTGGGGGCCAGACACACCATTAGAGTCATCACAGACCACCGAAACCTGCAATATCTCAAAACAGCCAAGGCCCAGTCCTCGCGCCAATTGCGGTGGACCCTTTCCTTCACCGAAGATGATTATGTAATCACATTTCGACCAGGATTCAGAAACAGAAAGGCAGATGCCTTATCTCGCATGGGCATAGATGAAATAGTATATACAACTCCAGACCGAGTACCTATTATACCTGAAGACAAACTCTTGGGTATCACGACAGCCTTAACACAAGCAGAACTATGAAAAGAAATCCAACGGACAATGAATCCTGATGCCTACCTCGTATGGCAAACTCAAGGAGAACAATATATCATAAAGGACCATCTACCCTTTTTTAGGGATCGCCTATATGTACCCAAGAAGGAATTGCAGCAGCATATTATTTCAAACTATCACGATTCACTGATCGAAGGGCATCCTGGGATCGCCAAAACCCTAGCTAATGTGAAACAGAACTTTTGGTGGCCTACCTGGTTTAAGGACATCATTCAGTATATTCAGTCCTGCGGTGTCTGCGCACAAAATAAATCACAGAAACAAAAACCATCTGGTCTCCTACAACCATTGGACATTCCTCCAGTTCCATAGCACACTCTTTCCCTTGACTTCATTACTGATCTACCTCTAAGCCAATGGTTCAACACCATCCTTGTAGTTGTGGACCTATTGTCGAAGATGGCCCATTTTATTCCTCTCAAAGGCCTCCCAGACGCAGCCACTTTAGCAAAAGTGTTCCTGGAGGGCGTGGTTAAGCTACATGGCTTCCGTTCGGTTCTGGTCTTTGATCGAGGCAGCCAGTTTGTTTCAAACTTCTGGAAAAAATGTTGTGCAATGGCGCAGATCGAGGTACGGCTATCTACCAGTCACCATCCCCAAATGGACGGCCAAACCGAGAGAACCAATCAGACACTCGAGCAATATTTACGGTGCATGCTGCACCACGAACAAAGGAATTGGAAAGACCTACTATGGATAGCCGAATATGCATATAACAATTCTTTGCATTCAAGCACGGGACAAATGCCCTTCTATACCCTTTATGGCAGACATCCACGTACCTCTGAACTAGACCTTCTAGCCAGCTTGGAAATGCCAGTGGTAAAAACTCTACACACAACCATTACTCAGGCTTTCAAAAGGGCAAAGGAACACCTTATTCATGCCAACGAAAAACAAAAGAGATTCGCCGACCAACACCGGAAAAAGGCCCCTGATTATCAAGTAGGAGACAAAGTTTGGTTAGCCGCTAAATTCGTACCCATCAAGGGAACCCGGACCTTTGATCCCAGATTCTTAGGACCCTATACCACTAAGGCAATTATCAACCCAGCAGCCGTGACACTGGATTTACCACCTAATCTACACATCCACCCGGTATTCCATGTGTCCCTCCTGAAACCAATGCAACCCAGCACACGGATTGGGACACCACCTAAGCCCATACTTGTTGACGGAGAGCCAGAATTCGAAGTCAAAGATATCTTGGACTCTAAATACTCTAGGACCAAGCTATATCATCTCGTCGATTGGAAAGGATTTGGACCACAAGATAGATCCTGGGAGCCCAGTGAGAATATCCACGCACCACGTCTAATCAGGAAATTCCATTAAAAGTTCCCAACCAAACCTGGGCCAGACAGAAGGAACACCATGGGAGGGGCCTTAGGGGGGAGTGCTGTGACGACCCTCTCCCAAAACCCCCTCTGGCAAACCCATTGGACAGGTGGAGTCAGGACTCGGGCCTCTAGAGCCTGGCATCCTCTTCAAAAGCCCTCGTGGGGCCAGTCCTGGCGCCTATGGCGCCAGGCTCATACACCATGAAAAACAATGTGCTTGGGAACTACTTTATTGTATTGCCAGCCAACATGGAGGCATCCACATAGCTTGGTTCCTAAAAACCAAGCGATGCGGTCTATTCTTTTGGGTGTGGTAGCCTAGGGACTACTTTACCTGGACTATTTTGTTGGGTCTATTTAAACCACACCTGAGCAAGACAACACGCTTCGCGGTACTTTGCAGCTTGCAACGTGATGCTCACCGTGTCCAGCTACTCCCTCGAACCTCGGAGAAGCAGAACCTGCAAGGAGACAAAAGGAACATCATTAGCAGCAGCATCTTACCTGCAGTCTTCATCTTTAAACACTCGCAGCTACTGAGAACAGCTTCCTCAAATCTGCACGCCTCCCGGACAGAACGACCTGAAAGAGGAAGATAGAGGCAACATTAAAGAAAGCAGTAGCGACATTTACAAATTACGAACTGCTCAAAAGGCTTACCTGGCTGGTCGTCTCTCGGCTGGCACCACTCCGGACATTCCACTCACGCTGAAGAACACCGTGACCTACAAGGAAGGAAAACACAGGTTAGAAAAGGCAAGACTTTGCAGCGCTGCGCATAGCGCTTACTTACCGCATCATATCACTCTTAATGCACCATCATTTACCAGTGGGGCGGAACCAAGCCAGTTCGCCGCGCTGAATCTCTGCATACCTAAGGGAGAAAAAAGAGACATTTTAAACAAAGAAAGGCATGCAGGATAGCAACAAAACTAAAGAACAGCAATAAGACCTACCTGAACAATATCAAACGGGCCGGCGTCAGTGAAGTAACTGGACCGCACTCGCCCATGAAAGACACCGCGCCCCTGCAAAGAAGGCAGGACGGAGAGCACGCCTAATTCTACCACAAGGTGAGGAGAGGGCGCCAGAGGGACTGAAATCATACGGGGGTGGAGGGAGGATACTTACCCCAGTCGGTCAGTCTTGAACACAGTCCTCCTGTATTTTCAGGCGAACCTTCCCCAGAGACCACACCAGGGCAAAGCTGAGAAGCATACCAGCGAGTAACCCGGTTGGGTGGCGTCCCTGTGGATCCCAGGTGAGCATAACAAGGGTCTGGTCTCTGCACTCTCCTGGATGGGATTCTGGACAGCCAGGCTACATCTCAGGACTATCTGGATGGCTAGGCTAGGGTCTGGTCTCTGCACTTTCTTGGATGGGATCAGCTAGACAAGGGTCTGGTCTCTGCACTCTCTTGGATGGGATCAGCTACCTCCCTCCTCCCTCTTTCTCCCGTCACCCTGGATTCTTGTGTGAATGTCTGTCATGTGTCTAGTACATTCCCCACTTATATAACCCAAATGACATCATTTATTTTACAACCTGGGGGAAGTTTCCTAGAATTACTCCTACCCTGGGATAGGACAGCCTACCATTCTTCCCTCTGCCCCATGTTGCCATTGGTTCAAGAGGAGGCAGCATTATCTGTCTGTTTGGCATTTATGACAGTTCTTTGTTCGCTTGTCAACTTTTTGGCAAAACTGAGTTATGTATCATAACTTCCAACTTATACTAGACAACACCATAAGAAATAGATAGGTGGTTTCTGGTGGTCATGGGGAATTTGACAAGCCGATCTTTGACTCTGTGCGAGGTAGCATGGCCCCTGGCACCCTTTTTGTCCTTTTCATGAAATGCATAATAGTTCTCACTCTGCAAACGATCAAGCATATTCGTAATATACATCTCCATCTTCCCACCAACTGTCATATTTCCCCCATTTAATAATCAGCCCGAAATGAGTCTTGACTGGCCATTTCAGTTCACAAAGTCCTAGAAACCTGCACGTAGTCTCTAACAATCTGCCTGGAAATCACATGGAAAAATATCATAACACAAAATTATTCTGTTTCTGAGTGCTGGGGAAAAATACCTAAAAGTCATAAATCATTTAATGTCAATTTGGAGGATATTTTACATTTGGGAGGGTGGTGCTTCATTCTGCTCAGCCAAATGTCTTCCCCTGGCTCAGCTTGCAACGAAGGACTTTTATTGTACCCTTGAAGTTTGTCAGTTGGTCTTTGAGAGTGGGTGCAAAAGGAACTTGAACCTACCTCTTAGTCAAGCACTAGCCAGACTTGCTTTCTTTGTCTTTTCTGCCAGTACTGCCTTCTAGTCTGGTAGACCAGAGGATCATCATACCCTCCGCCACATTACATGTCTTTGCGGAATGGTTCATTTATTAATGCGACTTTCAGTGGGAGGCCAGGCTTTCAATTGAGCTCAACACTGGTTTTACTGGTATTCTCAGTCTCAAGGTGATTTAAGTCTTGTAGGGGAGAACATACAGTTCATGTGCAGCCAAGCCCCCGCCCACACTGACATTTCTGTGCAAGCAAAAGCTACCATCTCACATTGGCTTTCAAAAATCATTTTTCATTATGTTCTCTCACATGTGTGCAAGCCCTATTTCATTTAATGTTTGAAATGCGGTTTTGCAGGTCATGGGATTTTCTTTTAGTATAACCGTTTGAATAGGTTTGCAATTAATGTTTCTTCCTGTACATGGAGGAATACGACACAGGGTTCTTTCATGTGATATGAAATGAAAAGGAAAAACCAATCTGTTTTTCCCATTTGCAGTGTTTTGATTACCGCGGTTTACATGAAAGGTAAAACAAAAGCTGTGTCGGGTTGCATTTTGATGAAAACCTTATCCGTCATGTAAATTAGCAGTCGGACAAGGCCATTTCCTTGATGGAGTGCATACTTTTTGACATTCAGATGGAATAAATCAGACGCAGGGCCATTCTTCAGTGCAGTGCCTACTTCTTGTTATGCAGATGAAAAATAAGCAAATGCATGGCCATTTTCAATGCAGTGCATAACTTCTTGTTATGCTGATGAAAGAGAAGCACACATTCAGATGAAATACAGCAAACACAGGGTCGGTTTTCAATGCAGGATTCAAATGCTTGCCACACATGCCAGGGAACAAAGCACAGCCGTTTTTGGTGGCAAAGTTTAATGTAGTTTCCCAGGTGAACAAGTCTCCTGTTAGGGCCTGTAAATGCACCCCGCAATTCCTCATCTTAAAACACAGCAGAGATTCAGCCTGCATGTTTAAAGTTTATTTTTCTTTACAGACCATCATGCATTATCTGCTTATATAATGGAATAATATGGACTAAATGTTATTATGGGAGTCGGTTAAATGGGCAGGGGTGAATTAGTATATTAGTTTCATGTTAGTATTATTCTTGCAGTGCAACTCAGCCCATTAAAATGGCATCATGGAGCAAAGTGATCATTTTCTAGCATGTGTTCTGTGCAAAGACATCTATTTAGATTCAGCCTGAGACTCATACTCTAGAGTCCATTCATGAGCCTCACACCCTTGGTCCTAATAAGAATTCAAACCTTCGCTAAAATGTAAATGATGAAATGTGGAGCCTACATTCTTCCTACACCCTCTTCTTATGTTTCTGCTGGAACACCACTGAAATCCCTGAATGAAAAAACAAACATGCCTTAGCCCCAATAAACCACATCTTAATATTCAACAATGAATAATATGAAGATGGTAATATTCATACACGAGAAACTCTATGTATATAGCTCTAGTTTTAAGCAAAAGAAACATTTTTTTTTTTAATCTTATCTGTTGATCACCTTTATGTTGTATCTTCTTTTGATTGGTGATCTATTTATCTTCTTTATGTTTTTTTTTTATTTTGTATCTTTTTTAAAATTAAATATTAATGAAAAACATTGTCACTATCACAATCAGTAAAAATCAGTTTGTGATAAAAATCAGTTTGTAAAAATAATGACAAATATTTTTTGTAGTCAATTTAAAATCACTCAGGAAACTGTTCTTGGTGCAATGAACCTCCATTCTGGGACTTCATGGGACTTTTTTCCGGGTCATCATCTTCACATCTTTTGAGGTCATCATCTTCACGCCCTTATTTGGTCCAGGGGGCTTTCCAGGGGATTCCATTCCAGTGGCATCCTCCAGTGATCCAGCACTCCAAGGATCTGGCACACTGACGGGGAAAACAATTATTT
This sequence comes from Ambystoma mexicanum, assembly GCF_040938575.1. Classification (NCBI taxonomy): domain Eukaryota; kingdom Metazoa; phylum Chordata; class Amphibia; order Caudata; family Ambystomatidae; genus Ambystoma; species Ambystoma mexicanum. The sequence continues at coordinate 1,094,607,174 of NC_090931.1, forward strand.
TCTAGAGTAAAACGAAAGGACAATTTAAGAATCAAGTACATCAAACTCTTTACTTTCCCTTTTTTAACTTAATATCTGAAATCAAATTCAGAAATGCGCATTGTACCAAATAACATATCATACCTCCAATACAGCCTCTTAGGACCATCTGAAAATAATATAAATTAAGCACACTACTACCACATGGTATTTGTCAGGCAACAGTCTCAAGCGCAACACTCCTTTCTCTTAGTTACTAATTTATATTTTCGTTCACTAATTTGACATATTTATTCTTTTTTACCTCTTTGAATCTCATTTTGATACCTTCACATTATTTACATTTATTCACCTGCTATGGTAATTCTATAGAATAGGTAAGTGCTTTGCTTTTTCAATCCCTACTAGTCTCAACTCGCTCTAGTCTTTTCATGTCATGTTTCCTGTGAAAGCGCTTAACTTGATTAACGTGGACAATCACTGTTAATTCTCCATCCATTTTAGCAATTCTGTAGATCTCAGGTGAAACCTTATCTACAATTCTATATGGCTCTTGCCATGCTGCAAGATATGTAGAGTTTTTATGTTTTTCTTTTCAGAAGTTAAACTTATACACCTCGTCTACTATTTCATATTTTCTAACAGATGCCTTCCTATCGTAATATGTCTTTGTGCTGTCAGCAGCATTTTCTAAATTTCACTGTTCAAATGCAAACTAATATTGCAAGTGCTTTCTCAGTTCTTCCACATATTCATGAATCGTGGATGCATTTACAAGAACCTGTTAATTAGTTCTGTAAAGTAAATATTGTGGCAAAACCATTTTTCTTCCTGTCAATATTTCCTGGGGGCTGAGATTTGTTGATTTACAGGGCGTCGACCTCAGAGCCATTAGTACCAATGGAATCCGCAAATCCCAACTAGATTTTTTTCAATACATCAACTATCGATCTTTTACACTGTGGGCAGGTAAGAAATGTGTAGCGTCTTCGTCACATCCAAGATTTGACACATTTTCATCATCAATGCACTAGTGAAATGACTTCCACAATCTCATTCTATTCTTTGAGGTAAACCACATCTTGAAAAAATATGATTTACAGGTAAAATGGCTGCCATTTGCACACTGCAATCTGGAGCTGGAATGCACTCCACCCATTTAGACATTAGACTAATGACTGTCAGCATGTACCTGTTTCCCCTTGCTGATCTCCTCAAGGGCCCCACATAATCATCTTGTAAATCAGACCCTGGGTGTGTCAAACCCCTTTTGATTAATGGTGCTCTATGAGCTGGTGAAGCAGACTAAAACTGTTCACACACTAAACACCCATTGGTGTAGAGCTCAGCATCTTGAGACATGTGTGGCCAATAGGCGTCATCTTTTAACATTTCCAAAGTTTTCTGTGAACCTCTGTGTTCTGCAGTTATGGCATTGTGGGCATGATGTTACATCAATCCCCGAAATGACAAAGGCACTACCCATTGGATTTGTTCTGTCACAGATTCTCTAATCATTGGTCCGTACTGTAATGTAATTCTCTTTTGTTTTTTAATAGCACCCTCAATTCCTCTTTCACTTTGCATTCCTCTTCAGTCAGAGGATTTTGTTCTGCATTTAGCAAATGATTGTAAAATAGGCCTAAAAGAAGATCTTGCTTTTGTGCCTTGATCAAATCTTGATCTGGACTATCAAAGCTCCATTGTGCTACAGTCTGTTCAACTGTTTTTGGAGTTTTGGAATGTATCATCACATCTACCTGTATTTCACCAAGCAGGTGTTCAATAGAAAATAACTCCCCCATTACATCTCCAATTTTGGCTAATTGATCTGCCTTATCATTTCCTTCCTTATACTCACCTGGTGTTTCCAAATTACCACATATTTTCCTGCAATGGATTATCAGGTCATTTTCTGACGCAAGTTTGTCTTTAGCCTGAATCATCTTGCCATTTGTAAGTGGCTTCTTGTTATAGGTGAGCATGCCTTTCACCTTCCACCCAGGTAAATACTCCACAAAACTATTATGCACATAATCAGAATCAGTGACTAGAACTATTTCTTTGAGTCTATTTTCTACTGCTGTAGATGTTGCCTTATAAATAGCAAATAACAAAAAATGTCCACAACTTGTGGGACTCTCCCGTCCCTCGCACACCCAGTTCGTGTTAAATAACTACAAATATGTTAGTAAAAGTTATCATCTTTTACTGTTCCCATAAGGAAAATACAGTTTCAAAAAAGGACATTCGCATTGCATTTATGTGTATTTTTAGCATTAAAATACAAAACTAGTTCCCTGTTCAAAAAAACACTTTTCAAAAACAAATTGTTCAACAATAACACTTTCTCAAATGATCGCTTCCAATTGTAATAATCACAAGTACCTATCTTCATTTTTGATTAGCACATTAACCGCATAGACTATTGTCCCTCTTTCAGCTGCATCTGGGAGTGTCTTGCTCAGGAATATTCCAAACTCACTCCCACTATTGACATACCCAAAAGGGGTTCGGGTCCATGAATATTGTGATTTGTCAAATGAAAATACAAATAGGTTTTCAATATCTTCAGCTAGTGGCAAACACCAGTATCCAGCTTTAAGGTCGAATGTGGTAAACGCCTGTGTCCCGTGAACTTGCGCAAGACCCTAATCAATAACCGGAAGAGGCCACCTTGAAACAGGTACTGTTTTGTTTAATTCTCATAGATCTGCACATGAGGTCTTTTTCTTCTTCATTTGTGCAAGCATCTGCAGCTAGACTCTGCTCCTCTGCCATTTAGGAACACTCTGGCAAGTCCTCCAAAGGAAGAACCTCTGTACCAATTGTTTGGCAGTGCCTTTATGGAGAGTTGCTATACTCAAATATTTTGGAATATTGACCTCCATTTCAATATGCTGTTTTCTCTTTTAGATTCACCTAATTCGAATAGAATACAATCATCCTGATGGCAGCATACCATTTCACTTGGCTCATAAGGGTACACGGACTGAACTTTAAAGATTCCTTTTGGCTTCGACTCCAATGGGTCTGGTAATTCACCCTGCGCAGTCACATAGCTTTCAGGGATGTTCCTGATCACTGGGTTGCTGAAATTGGCAGAACGGTAAGATTTCTGCATTGCCATTCCCAATGCTGAATTCTCTTCCAAATTAATGTCTTGATACCCTTTATTGTCCACCAGGATTTGAATGGGTCCATCCCCAATCTCTATCAGTGGTGTCTATTTGCATTCTAACCCTTGCTGCTTTATGGATTCATTTAGGCATACTCATGCATCAGCATCGTTCATCTGTTGTCCCTTCCTGTATTTTAATGCTACTGTAAATCATCTGGTAAATGTGGGAATGGTGACATCCTTTTTCACCTGAAGCTCAACTGCATATGTCGTCATTTCGGCACAATGGTAAGCTTGTCTTTGTCTTCAAATTCAGGTGCGATGCCACCCAACCTGGAGAAGACCTTCAGAAAGTCTAATACCATACACATTCTGTGCATGGTGTAATTTCCCAAATAAAATGTGTGTTTTAATCTTTAACATGCATCTTCCTACAATTATTTGCCCCAGCTCGGGGTCACCAAAGAGATATTGATTCTTTATTTTTAACTTGGGATCCCCTCCCTGTCAAGTATCTGCTGGAGTACCTTTTCCTTGATGAAACTCATTTCATGCTCAAGCGCCAAAACAGCTTCAATCATTTCAGGATGCCCATTCACATGGATAGGAATCCATGGCTGCCCATCTCCCATGTATATTTCTGAGATTGTTGAAATTTGTTTTTCTTGATTTAACTCTGGAGTAATATTTGGTTTGCACTGTTCTTTATTTAGATAAAAACACAATGTGTTTTCATCTATTTTTGTTTGCCAGTTTTTCTTAGGGTCCAAATAAATATTCAAAGACTACTTCTCTTTTTCTCTTCACATTTCATCCTGACACATGAGAATGACAGTGATACTAGGCACAAAGTCATACTGAAGATATACTTCCAATGCACTTTCTGATTTAGCAACAGTGTGGCATTCTTTTACACTGTTGTTTTGGGTCATTATTATCTTAGGTCTCAATGTTTTTTTAGCTAAGGACCACAATACTCCATTTAGCCCATCAATGTGAGGTGATAACCTCTTCAGGCAATTCATTCCTATGAGAAAGGTTATTTCATTAATGGGTGTGACCAACACTTCCTGTCTCATCCGATGCTTTTCTATGTTTATGTCAACCTCGGTGATACCTTGCGATAGGTATTTCTTCCCCATTGAAATTGTGCATATGGCCTTCATTTTTCTCCCCTTTACATAATCTTGTGGGCATCTCCCTTCATTGATACTCACCAGTTCTTTTGATATTATTGTTGCTTTGGCACCTGTGTCGATCATTACATTTTTCTTCAATAGGGATAGCAGCATAGTACCTATCTTCAACCTCTTCTAGTACACATAAAATGTTTGAATTTCGCTGATTTCAGGACTTACATTTCTTAGCTCTTTTTTACTCTTTACTACGCAAATGGGCATATGAAATAACATTTTACCCCACTTTTTGCCCACTTCATTTTGAATTCCTTTGTCTATTCTCCTGGGCCCAGAACCCATTCGGAGGGTGTAACCACTGACTGCCCTTCTGACTTGGGACCAGTAGTGTTCCCACCCCAATTTCTCATTGTGCCTTTCCCATTGTCAGGATCCTCTCTACTTACTTCCACATTGCAAACCATTGGCTTTGTATTTGCACAAGTGCCACGCGACAGCATGTCAATTTCTGGCGTATGACTCTTAGCTGCGTTTTGCATGGAGCCTGTCATTTCTGTCCCTTGGACTATCCATGGTTCAAAATACTCCTCAGGTGACTGACCTGCACCCGCCTTTTGGGTAATTGTTTCCTTTGTGTGGGTATCAACAGTATTTTGATTATCAAGTAAGGATAATCTATCTGTTGATCCTAATTCTTCATTTTGGGTTTTATTTTCACATTGGATGCTCTTTTTAAATCTGCTTCTCTGTTCTTTGGGTTTTTCTTGTTTATTCTCCCCTTTCTGTTCTTCATCTTCACACAACTGTATAGTTTGGTACGACTCTAAATGAACCACACTCCCTTTTTGTATGTGTGGAAATTCCCTTTCTCACTTTCATTTGTTTGTTTTCTCATTTTTAAATCAGCAAGCAATTCAATATTTGTATTCAAGGGCGATTTGTGGGCATCTGTGTTTTCATCAGTGTATGGGTGATTAGACTGTTGCTTTTGGACTGCACATCATTTTCCTATCTGTTCAGACAACATTTTGACTTGGGCCTCTAAACATTGAAACCTGTCCATGTCTCTGAATTCCCCTCTTTGTGGTCTGGGCCGGTAATGATTAAACTCACCCTGAATTAGGCCTGTTCTGATATCTCTCAGACGATTGATTTCTATGAGTGTTACCTCTGAATTCACGTGGAACAGGAGGTGGAGAATGTGGAGTGACCATCCTTTGACCATGGTTGACAAGAGGTTGTGATTGAATATATTGGCGAGGAACATAATTCACATTTTATCTTTCATTTGGTGGCTTTTTACCATGGTATTAGGGTCAAATCTACTCTGGGCCCCTTGTGTCTGGTATGGGCTATTGTACATTTGATTTTGATTGTTATTTAGGCCTGGCATATTGTTTTGAAATCCCACTTTGGGAGGGCCATACTTTGCCTTAATGCAAAAATTTACTGCACACGTTTTAACTACTGCTAAGACCATGCAACATTGAATTTGCACAGCAAAAGGTTTCTGTAATACAGCACAGGTGTGCTGGAACAACACAACACAAACTTTAGTTACTTAAGAAACATAGGCATGCAAACCCCTGTAAACCATTCCCGTACCCCTCTACACTGCATACGTGCACCCCTAAGTTAGATCAGAAACCCGGCTGCTTACACACACCACTTAAACCGGCACCCAATCTTACCTCTGCGCTGTCACTCCTATGCACAAGTGTCTGTACACCTGCCTTCGGGTTTGCTTATAGTATGAGGGCTTTGCGTGGCCATTTCCCTGCCAAGAGGTTGCACGTTTGATCCATAAATGCATATCGTTCCACGTAATAGTGTGCGTGCGATGGACTGCCTACAGGATTTCCCTCGTAATGCCCACATTGGCCCTCATTACAACACCGGTGCTAAACCATGGAGCTATTAGCACCATGGTTGGTGCCAGTGTTGTAACAAGTCCGCCATGGTGAAATGGGGAAATACCGCCCCATTCCAAGGTTGGCGGGGCAGTATTTCCCCATTCACCCATGGCCCTTCCCCATTCCCATTTTTGCCCCATAGGGCTCAATGGGAATGGGGAAGGCGGCAATTATGGTACCACAAATTGCGGTACTGTAATTGCCTGCTAGGTCCCTTGGCGGGTCCTTACTTTAACGGCTGGTCCAGACCAGCCGTGCAGGTCAGGGCCCGCAATGGGATCTCGTAGTAAGGCGCTAAGTGGTTAATGGCGCTGCAGCCTTTTACGGCGCCGTCAACCACTTAGCGCCTGGGTGTTCTTCCACATGTTCCAAGTTCAGTCCCCTTCCTGCCGTCTGCTCAAGCCATGCCTACACTCTGTGTGGTGTCTCGCGCAAGGCACTCGGCCGCTTGCAGAGATGTGCCGAGCCTGCGCAAAGTCCCCACAAAGTACAAAAAAGTGCCGTGCAGTCGATTCCATGAATCAAAAAACAGGATTTTGTTTGCAGTTTGGCATGCAAAATCTATTCACTGTGCAAAAAAATCTATGACTTTTTTGCAATGGGGCATTTTTTTCCCTCGTGTTCATACGCTAATAAATTGCACTTGCACAAGGGACATTTTCTGTAATATGGCTCCTAAAGGCCTTAGACTTTGCACTTGAATTGTCAACTTTGAGAGCAAAGCGCTTGAAAATAGTCTATTCTTCCAGCCAGAGCATTACCCGCCTACTGCCACAGTGTTACACACAAACATTGCTTAGAACAATACTGTCATCAAACTATACAAATATGATCGAGTTTTGCATTGTTTTGATACGAGCCTGTTCCTTTTTGATACACGTTGCTTTGATTTTGCATAGAAAAGCTCATCTGCTGCTTAGTGCATTCTGCGACCAAATGCTGCCAGCATATGCAAATCACACCAACTATTGAGGAACAAAATAATGTAAAGTAAACGTCTGCAAATGGAATGTACTCTTATATACATACATCCCAAAGTTATCAGTATCCGAAATATAGTTTCATTATTCGTGGTAAAACTAATTCAGGCGCTGAAAAGTTAACAACCCAATTAAAAGCCACTGCTATGCTATTGCAATAGTAAACGGCTGAATGTGTGTCACAGGAAAAGTGCTGAACGTTATCGCACAAAAGAATGAAAGTTGCATCTAAGGCTCTAAAGAAAGAGGAAGTAATTACAATAAATTAAAGCTGGATACGGTGGACAGGAGCTTTTGAAAATTCGGTGACATCAATTAAAACCGAAGTTGTGTGCAAAAAGCATTAAAAATTGATAAAAAAAACCCAAATTTAGGTTTTTTAGATTGTGTGTTGAAATCAATCAACTGCAAACAAGATTTAATTAAAGAATATTATTTCAAAGTGTAATTACCTACTGGGATTAGAATGAACCTCTATTGCCCATAATGTTCTCCTACTGTGATCCCACACTGAAAAATGTTGAGTTTTAGATTAATATGCATCTTGTAAGTACAAGCCCAAATCTCAATCTTAAAGGACATTTAAAGCACACTTGGAACCTTCCATGCAATCAAGCACAGTGTGACTACAATGTCCACCATGCTAAATTTGTGATTACATTTTTTATGTGCATGATTTAAATCGCTTTAGCAGCAGTCCAGGGAGCATTTTACCCTGCATATTAATTACACCAAGGCTTTGTCATGTGAGGGTCTCTGTGGTCATGGTCTGTAATCCAGCTCATTTGAACTGTGAGTACAGTTTGTGAACATGCTGTGCACATCAAGCATAGCTTTAATGCTCTAGAATAAGCTGAGATGGTTAACAGGTATAGCTCCTGCTTCACAATTGTAAACCATTTATTCAGAACAGTCTGTGAAGAAAATACTTGATTATACAAGCAAGAAAGGTGCGTGCAGTGATTTGTGCAGCGCGTATCAGGGCTTCGTTTTTTACATGCAAGAAGGGATTGTTCTTGTAGGGGTTTGCCATACTGGATAAATACGCTTAAATACTAAATGTGTACATAGATGTTTATATATTGCATCATAGCGCTTTTTATTCTTCAATTTAGCCATGCTAAGAAATCTTGTATAGGAAAGAAAATACGAGGGTTCATTGGACAAACACACAGATGTACTAATACCTACATTCTCAGAAGTTTTGTTTACACTCTAAAATAGATTTCTTTTTTTATAGCTACTTAAAATGTTGATGTTGATCACAGAAATCTGTGATCGATATGATATTTGCATTCACGACTTTTCCGTTTACCTATAAGATTACCAATATTCGTCACATAACGTTACATGTCAAGATTGAGGAATGTTAAGTGATGGCCATGGTCCTGATTCACAGACTGTTTTTCAATGGGATTGTGCCCTTATATAATGCTTCTATGAATCAGGCACCGTATGTCCAACATAGGCAGCCTGACTGCAATGGCTGAGATGGAGTGGGCACTTAACTCTGCAAACATCCAACGACCTCCCAGACAGATTATTCCATGTCCATTTGTAATAAGGCCATTATAAAAATGCAGATGCATTCAAATGCATTTTTATTGTACAAAACGCGATTGGTATTTAAGAAGTACAGCTCATTTAAATAATTTTTATTTTGTACATATTCTTCTTCCTTCCTTCCTTCCTTCCTTCCTTCCTTCCTTCCTTCCTTCCTTCCTTCCTTCCTTCCTTCCTTCCTTCCTTCCTTCCTTCCTTCCTTCCTTCCTTCCTTCCTTCCTTCCTTCCTTCCTTCCTTCCTTCCTATTTGTGCTTAGAAAGAAAGGTCTATGCAACAAATTGGGCTTTTGGATACATATCGTTATTAGCAAGTTGTGTATCCATTTGTTAAACATAGAAATGCATTGTGTAACTGCTATAAAAAAAACAAAAGCAATATTATTGATCATTTGTGGCTTACTGTTATTTTATGTTATTGTATGTTAAAGGTTCTTGTTAACGCGCACTGCTGCCACCTGCATGGTTTCTTGACGCTCTGGCGGATCTGCAATGCAAGGAGGGTGGTGGGGTTTGTTAGTAGGACTGAGTGGGAAAAGAGCAAGAGAGCTGCAATGTGCTGTTGGCAACTTCATTTCGGACAGACCCTTCACTGAGTTTAGGTGCGTTTTTCGGTTGGTAGGCATCATGTGGTGTTGGGTGAGATTGTGTATGGTTTGTTTCGTTGTCGGGGTTTTGTGAAGTGTGGGCCGTTTGTGGTGCTGTAGAGGTATGGTTGTGTTTAGTTCAGCGTTTGAGACAGCGCATGCAGAATGGTGAGCTTTTAGTACGTTAGCTATTGGCAGTGTATTTCCAACCCTCGACCTTCTTAGTAAATGTGACCTATATCCATCCCCCTGTCATTCTTTCTAGTGCATAGTAATTACCATCACCACGAGTTCCTCCAGGAGAGATGTGTTTTCTGTCCCCTGAGGCCAGTCCATGAGCTACACGGTTTCTGCTCCCCAAACGCATTCCTTTATGTGTGCCACATTTCGCACATCTCCCTCCCTGTTTCCACCTTCAACGCTCTATCTGGGTTAGATCCACTTCTGCACTCCAACCAACCCTACGGGTGAGACGCCTCTCTTTTCCCTGCTCTCCTCTCTGGTGTGGCACACTCCCCCTCTTAATCCATATGTGTTAGTAGCAATTCCTGTTCCCATCAGTCTACTAGGTATGATGCATTTCTCATCTCAATTAATCCTTCCCGATAGGGTCCGCCAAATGTAGAGGTTTTATAGTGTCATTTTGGGTGCAGCTAGAGCATAAGGCTTAACTATACTATTAGACTGGAATTTGAAGGCAGTTAGCCCGCCAATACATGCTAAGTGTGCAAGTGGCTGATTTAAACACATTTTGTGTCTTCTGTGTGAGGCCGGTCTATTGCAGGAGCTTAAATGCTGGAGTGGAGTACAGTATCTGGTTCTTCAAATAGGGGATTTCCCAGGGTACTTTAGTGGTCATATTTTCCTTTTTCAGGCTTCTTTCTTTTGTTGGGTTGTGTTTGGTTTGGCTTGTTGGATTGCTTTGATGTTGTCGGTTCTTTGGCTCATTCTCGATTCGTGTCTGGTGTGTTTTTTCCATCCTTAGTTTTGCTGGGTTCCTTTTCTGTGTAGTTGTTCAATTCGTGGTCGTAGATGTTATTCAGTCGTTTTCATCCTCTTTGGAGCAGAATAGCTAGGTTTTTAGAAGTTTTCTGAATTTAAGATCGTCCTCCGTAGTTCATATTTCTCTTGGAAGTGAGTTCTGGAGTTTTACGGCTATGCAAGAGAAGGTTAATCCTCCAAGTTATTTATAAGTGTAGAGTTTATGTTCTAGGTGAATGTCATTGCTGGATCTAAGTGTTCTTGTTGATTTTTAGAAGGTGATTTCTTTTGTATGAATTCCGCTCCCGTGCTGTGGATTGATCTGTGTGTTATGAACATTGTTTAGAAGGTGATTCGTAATGTAGCATCCTTAGTGCTGGTGTGATGTGGTCTCTTCGGAAGAGTTTGAGGAGAAGTCTGGCAGCTTCATTCTGTATTCATTGCAGTTTCCTCAGTAAGTAGTCTAGCATTCCAAGGTATAGGCCGTTGGCATAGTCTATCCTGGACATGATGAAGGAGATGATAGCAAGTGTTTTGTACGTAAAGGAAAGGAAGGGTAGTGCTGTTTTGATCATGGGAAGATGGAAGAAGCATTTCTTATTTACGCATTTACTTGAGGTTCTAGAGTGAACTCGTTGTCCACTAGGATTCCAAGGATTTTGACCACTTTGGATTGTTTTGGCGGTTTTCCCAGTTCTGTGGGCCACGGGATGTCCTGGTTGTTTGCCAGGTTGTCGGTAGTAATCATGATTTCCATTTTGTCTGGGTTCATTTCGTAGTTATTTTTGTTCATCCATTGGTAGGGTTCTCTGAGGAAGTCTGTTAGCGTGGGGTTCTCCTCTTCAGTGCACTTAGTTTTGCAGATGGTGTGGGTATCATCTGCATAATTGTAGCATGTGAGGTCATGTATTTTGATGAGGTTGATCAGTGGCTTCATATAGATGTTGAACAGTAGTGGGGATAATGAGGAACCTTGTGGAACTCCACATGTGGTGTTCCGTTGTGTGGGTTTGAATGGTTTTAGCCATACTGTTTTTGTTTTGTTGGACAAGAAAGATTTAATCAAAAGCAGTGCTGTGTCACCAATCCCTATTTCTTCCAGTCTCTTGACGGGGATGTTATGGTTGACTGTGCTGAATGCTGCAGAGAGGTCGAGTAGTATCAGTGCCAAGTTCATGTTGGAGTCTGCCTTGGTCTTTAGGTCGTCCCATATAGAGAGTAGTACCGTCTCCATTACTTTCATGGGTCTGAAGCCCACTTATGCCTGGTCCAATAGTTGGTTATTTCCGACGTGTTCCATTAGGTCTCTATTCGCTTTGTCGGGTAAGGCATGTTTGAGATCGGTCAGTAGTTTGAGAGGTCTTCCAAACCACCCCAAGTATCTTTGAGGAGCGGTTTGATATAGGCTGATCTGAAGACTTGTGGTACTCTTCCCATTTAAAGTAACAGTTCTAAATGGTTAAGATAGTATTCCAATTGTGTATCCTGTGTAAGGATTGTTTTGAAGATTTCAGGTGGACAGGGATCAATTGGGGAGCCAGACTTGTTGCTTTTGTTCACCAAGGTGCTGAATTATTCTCTCAACAATTGGGCAACATTTTGAAGAACAGCCTTCAAATGTCACACTTTACCCAACATGCAGCCTTTTCTGGCATCCTCGAAGCCTGCCTAGTACCTTCTGCTGCATTTAATCATTTTGGGGTTCCACTCCTACCGTGCTCCAACCCTCACTTTCCAACCGCAACATTTGTATCACATCCCTCTGATTATCTCATTTTGCCCTTTAGCCTCCCTTGCACCCATTTGCATTAACCAACATTTTTTTTATTCTTCTCGTGCCCCCGCTCTAACTCTGGTCCCCTTTACTTAACCTCCCACTCTCTCTTGTTGTCAAACCACCCTTCCAACTCCCTGTGCTGCTGGGTGAAGACCTTTGATGAAAATAAGGATTGACTAGCTAAAATGAGCTGTGTTGTACAAATGGCCACAAAAGCACCACCATTTCAAAATAAACTTTTCTTGTAGTTAGAGCGGCATGCTTTTCATTTTTGATTAAGGCATTTCCAATAAATCAGGTCATAGCACATTACCTAACAGTTATCGTTTTATATGAGAAAATGACGAAAGGGTACACCAAAAGATAATCATACAGAAAAGGTCTATAACGTGTAATGTACTGTGTAACAAATTACAAAAGCAGCAAAATGAGCATTAACTCAGACTTGTACAATCACGAAAAGGCCCAACTCTGTACCACACATCATAGCACACATTATCTCCCATCCCACCAATGTCCCAACACATGCATGTGGTTTTACTCGCATGGGTGATGGTGCTCGGCAGTAACCACATTCCCCAAACACATAACTGGATAACTGAGTTTCCATTTCAAAGTATCTGTCCAATAATATTGCGCCTTTAAGATATTTTTAACTCAGCAAACACACAAACATATCTTAAAGGTGCATTATTATGGGACAGATACTTTGAAATGGAAACAAAACACAAAAATGAGCTTCATGATGCTGCCCCACATCAGACACTTGGCCTCATTTACAAAAAAAGCACAGAGTCTGTGCTAAGTAGTGAACACAAGCCAGAACATTGCACAGAATAAATATACTGCACTGGGAGCCAATTCACAGAATCAAAAGCACCCAAAATGTGCACGCAAATCAAAATGTGTAGCGCCATACATGCCCTCAACATGTCCCCAGGGCCACCGAACATAGCGCTGTAAAACAACTTATGCACTGGACCCATGAGAAAAAATGAATAATGAATTACCAGCAATCACTTTTACTTCCACACATCTGATGCGACTGACAATTCCTTGTCCCAGTACCCTCACTAATCTGTGCCCCAGTCCCCTAAATCAAGGCAATATCCATGTACCCCATTTAAACTGCACACAGGACCCTACATTAAGGCAGCACCCACAAGTCCACCCCTGTCCCACTACTCCAATAAACTGCATGTCAACATCCTACATTAAGTCTGAACCCAAAAATCTGCCCTTGTCCCAGTACCCCGACTAATCTGCGTGTCAACATCCTACATTAAGGCTAACCCACAGGTCCACCATTCTCCCAGTACCCCGACTAATCTGCCTGTCAACTCCCTACATTAAGGCTGAACCCACAAGTCTGCGACTAATCTGAGCGTCAGCATCCTACATTAAGGCTGAACCCACAACTCTGTCCTCATCCCAGTACCCCAAATAATCTGCCCTTCAACAAGGCTGAACCCACAGGTATGCCTTAATCCCAGTACCCCAGTTAATCTGCACGTCAACACTTGACTAATCAGCGTGTCAATGCCCTACATTAAGGTTGAACCCACAAGTCCAACCTTGTCTCATTACCCTGAGTTATCTGGACGGTAGGACTCTACATTAAGGCTGAACCCACAAGTCCACCCTCATCCCGTACCCTGAGTAATTAGTCCATCAACACCCTACTTTGAGGCTGAACCCACAAATCTGTCCTCATCCCAGAACCCCGACTAATCGGTGTGTCAATATCCATGGTCCAGTTAAATGTGGAGCACTTACCTTCCTCAACTCCTCTGACCTGTGTTATCCATGAACCACACCTGGCAGACCTCCTCCTCCAACATGATCACTTGGAATTAGTGCTGGTAATCCCAGACAGTCACCTCTCCATGGCGGCCCCCTGGATCACACTCAGCTGCACAACTTCAGCCAACCTTATTGTTGCTTCAGCTACACTTTGGTCCCTTGATGTGCAGGTAACATAGTTCACATGTGATGTGTGAATCCCAGTGAATCAGAGTGAGATCACATCCCTCCTCATCATCCACAATGTCAATAAGTCATACCTTTTGTGGAAGTGTGAGCATATTCGGTTTGGGTGTATTTGACTGAAAACATTTGACCTAATCACATTTGATCAAATTCAGTTGACCTTTTTTGGGCTTAAATGCGGGGGTGACCTCGCACGACTCCCCCCACTTCCCCTCACCATAATCTATACCCTTACCCACCCCCATATATATATTTAATTACATTTGATCGAAAAAGGTAAAACAAAATTGATCACATGTTTTAGGTCAACTGTTTTTAGGTCAATTATGCTAATACTGCACATCCACATGGGCAAGCAAGTGCCAACGGGCGACCTAAACTGCATTGGAAGCATAAAGGAACTCTATATAGAAGAATTGAAAATCTGGAGAAGTGAAAGGCCAGAGTTGAATGAGCTGTCTCAAGATTCCTCAAATACCCCTGAGCTAGAGAACATCTAGCCAGACACCTAATCACATCCCATCCAAATAAAGTGACCCAAAACATCTCCAGACTAATACATCCCATCACAAAATATTTACCCACATCACCACCAGAAGACACACAATTAAAATCATGCTCTACCCCCACTGATACATCGAAAGCAAAAATGCAATTGCTCTGCACCATAAATGGCATTAGTCAACCATAGTTTGACCCACAACCACACCTCTGTGATGCTCCCTTCCCTACTAGCGAAACATATGTCCACATGGACATATGGACAAGTCAGTCACTGTAATGCCACCATGCATTCCCGCAACAACCCCACCATGAATTAACACCCTGAAAAAATGTACAAAAGATGTTCCATACCAACCACAGCATACATGTTTGACACACTCACACATACCATGTAGAGAAATGACCAAAATCCCTATGCTGCAAAGCACGGAATCTAAGCAACATATGTGCATGAAAAAGGCATCAAACACGTGCAACTCCAAACATGTCATCTCCCTACATCTACCATTGTCCACATACGTACATTGGCCATGAATTCATCATGCTAAATATCACCGTCACCCGAAGCATGCACACATGTCTTTGAGCAAATTGGTCAGTACCAATATGACCCACAAAGTGTGAACTAAACCCACATGACAGCCATAGGGAATACTTAGTTCGAGATCATGCACAAACAAAAAGGGGACATGTTAAAATATAAATGTATTAATTAACAAGTCTGTACAAAAAGGATTAAAAAAAACAGCACAGAAAATATAATAGAAACAAAATGAAACCTATAACCAGTGAATTATACACATCAGGCAGCGGGCTAGGCCATGGAAATGTCTAATAATGCCTGTGCCAAGGCTTACTCTCCATCCACATATGCCTCCTGCATGCAGGCCACTGTTGTTTCCCAGAGGGTTGCAAGGCCTCCCTCATCCAACCCTCTATCTCTTCTGCTGCAAGAATCCTCCAGAATGGCAGCCTGTGTCTGTGCCAACCTCTCCTCCACTGTGGCACTGGCCCTGGCAATTGCATCCTAGTGTGCCCCCTGCCTCTGCCCCTCCTGCTGACTCACAAAGCACTCCTGGGAGGACACCAGTGACTGCATGTGCCGTTGTGCCTCCTGCCTCCCTTACACCATACATGCATCCCCTTGCCTCCTCCTGCTTGCAATGCCTGCACAGATTTGCCTCCTCAGCATCATCTCCTGCTGCCTGACAATGTGTCTGTGGTGCAGGCACTCGCTCTGATTGGATGACAGTCTGTTTCGGGGAGTACACCACCTGCACTGCCATCAAAGGCCTGCTGCTAATCCACATCGCATTCCCATGTATGTTCCTGGGAAAGCTCAATGACCACCTCATCTACCATAGTATAGACATCCACTTACACCAGGGACACCAGCAAATCCAGACTGGAAAATAGTGGGACAGGGACACAGGAGGCCATGGTGGTAGCTGGCAAGGATACCACAGTTGAGGTTCACTGGGACAGAGATGATGAGGAGGAGGAAGGGGCCATTTCAGTGGCCTGCCAAAGTGGCCACTGGAAAGCAGTGGTGCTGCCAGATGGGACAATACGCAGACCCATCTGCTGTTAAACTCTACAAGCAGCTTGTGAGATGCTCGCACAGCATCATGCATAGATGCCTGCCACCTCAAGCCAACCCATCAGCAGTGGCAGCTCTGCATCATGGATACCCACATCAGCTGAAAGTGCGGGGTTTGTCTGGGTTTAGGTATCCTGAAGGTGGGCAGTGCTCCAGCAGATGGCCCTAGGACTTGAGGTTGTGCTGACCCTTTGCGGTGGACTGCACAGCCTCCTGTCTCAGGGCCAGGTCTGCATCCTGCACATCCCCTCTGTACCCCTACCTGACACTGTGGGCATGCCTGCAATGGCCACCTCCTCCTTCTCCTGCACCATCATCCTAGGTACCACCAATGAGATCTCCATTACTTAAGGGCCCTGTGTGGCAATGTGGCCACCACCCTGTCCCATGGCTGCTGAGGTGTCACCACAATGATAAAATCCTGTGTCTCCTCCTCTGCAGCAATGCCAGATGTATGGGATGCTGTCCCAGGCATAACACCCTCGGACGCGGTGGACCCAAATGTAAGCAGGGCCACGGAAAGTGCACCTGACCATATGTGTTCAGAGCACCATAGGCACATATCCATCCAACCACATCTAGCAACTTGCACCCCTGACAGTCCAACATGGAAGCAAGCAACATGTACTCTAGCTCCAAAGACATACATGTGCCTGTAGGTGAAGGACCTGGGAATGGACCTCTGGGTTTATCCTCTCCAGGATTCAGAGTTGAACGGGTGACATCCAATGGCAGCAGCCTGCATGGTGCACCCCCACTGAGGTATCTGCCTGAAGGGATGCCTTTGCCTTTGCCTGGCTCTGGATCCTGAGGTTACCGCAGCACTTTCTAGCATAGTCCACTGTCCGGATTGCCACTCCCTTTGCATTGATATCAGTCGTGATGTCCACCCAGATCCGTTGACACCCACATGAGGACATCATAATTCACCAGGACTGGGCCAACAAGGGTGCCAACTTCTCCAGCTGTGAAGTTAACAGCCATGAGTCTTGCCTTTGAGCTGCTTGTCAATGGTGCATACATGGAGCAGCTGAGGGTGGTTGGGTGAAGCTGGGCCCTAACTATGCATACTGTGGAACTGTGTTGGTGGTATAGAAAGGTAGAAAGAAGTCCTTAGATGGCAGATGAGGTGGTCACAGAGCCTGACAGGACTGGCACAAAGGAACAGGCTGTGGGGGAATAGCTGCACTCCAAGGCTGTGCTATTTGAGGATTTGTGAGTAAGACTCAGACACAGAGACATAGTGTTGATTTCTATACACCTTTATTAAAATAAATGGGTTGGAAAAAAGAAGTTACAGCATGTATGGAAAGAGTTTCCTTTCCCCTAAGTTTCTTAGTTCTTTCACATTTCGCAGTCTCATAAGTGCCAAGATGGTGTGTGCCTCCTCTCAGCCTTTCCTCCTCTTTCAACTATATGATAAGTGAACTGGAGTCTTCAAGCCCTTTAAGATGAAGTAGCAATACCTTTGAGATGGATGGGGATGCAGAAGTTCCTCAAACATCAATAATCGAAATGACTAACTTAGTTGACAGAAGGATAACTGTTTTAATATCAATTATCTAAAACAGGGAGTACAAGAGACATCAATGGACATCTCAGCGTAAGATCTCTCAATGGATCTAAAAAAAAGCATTCTTTTACATCAAAAATTCATCATAGGTGACATGATCCTACTTATTACTACCGCCATCATACGTGGCAAACTACTAAAACTTAGTGAAGAAAGTGATTGGTTCTTAAGTATACGATCCGTACTTGTCTACAAGAGTAAAGAATAGTGATAGGCTTCTTAACATCAGGTGGGGCAACAAAGCCCTTCCCTTAAACAGGTCACTATGAATGTCACTAAATACATGACGCCCCTTGGCTACACAAACTATAGGACCCTTAATCACATGGGCCCCTACCATTGGTTGGCACTCTAACCTCCGTTAGTACTTTCCCACCTGCATCAGCAGCACGCAAACTGGGCTTCCAGGTGCTGGTGAGCTAGTCTCCAACCATAGCTTCCCACCAGTTAGCATATTCATCCATCATTACCTCACTGGTATGCTGTCAAGTTGGGCTTTGAACTTGTCCTTGGGAGTGTTCTTAGCTCTGGAGAATTCAGGGGAGTGAAGGCACGCTCTGCCCTCATGTGTAGGTGTGACCATCATGTTCGTCCAACTTCATCCTTCCATGTGACTGAAGACCACAAAATCGAGCCCTAGTGTATTTAAAATACTTTTTTCTAATAGACCTCTGACGTCTTTCTTGTTTTTGTCCATGCCTTGTGAACAGAAGCTCTGTTCTTTCACATGATTCTATCCAATATTTGCTCACTCCAGCTTGATAAGACCTTGGCTTCTTGGCTCATCTGTCTCGCCTTTCTAAGATTCACTTTTTAATTCACTTGTTTTCTAACTGCGACACACTGGAAAAGAGGCCTTCCTTCTTTAGCCCAGTTCTGCTATAGTACGTAGTGGAAACATCCATCCTTTACTCACTTCTATATGTATGTATATATTGGTGCATGCTGCAATCTATTCACTACTTCGCTACCCTGAAGAATACTTCATCAGCTTGTGTTTCTTTGCATCTGTACACGTGTAAACTGACTTGAAATCTTCATCAGTTCTGTAGTATAAGTTTCTTCATCTTGATCCCAAGATGTCACTTATCTTCGATACTTTCTTGATGCCTTATAGAATATCTTCATTCTCTACTCTCTGCATCTCTTCCATGTACATCAGCTCAGTTCTGCATGACGTTACCATTCGTCTTTGCATTTCATTGGTCCTGCATCTTCCAGGATTTCATTCAAATGGCCATCGTACTGTCTCGTATGCAGGTATGGTTTTCTCAAGGATTCTGCTCGGCATCAGTATTTTTACTGATACTGCACGCATATCACACTATAGGCAAGACTTGTGGGTTCAGCCTTAATGTAGGATGCTGACGCTCAGATTAGTCGCAGACTTGTGGGTTCAGCCTTAATGTAGGGAGTTGACAGGCAGATTAGTCGGGGTACTGGGAGAATGGTGGACCTGTGGGTTAGCCTTAATGTAGGGTGTTGACACGCAGATTAGTCGGGGTACTGGGACAAGGGCAGATTTGTGGGTTCAGACTTAATGTAGGATGTTGACATGCAGTTTATTGGGGTAGTGGGACAGGGGTGGACTTGTGGGTGCTGCCTTAATGTAGGGTCCTTTGTGCAGTTTAAAGGGGGTAAGTGGATATTGCCTTGATTTAGGGGACTGGGGCACAGATTAGTGAGGGTACTGGGACAAGGAATTGTCAGTACTTAGCTCCTTCTCTACATAAGGATTTCATATCAAGAGATTGTCCTTTCTTCTCCTTACAATCTCTTCCTTCCAGGAGACTTGTTTCTCATCTTCTAGGCATCACACATTCACAAGGTTTCTTTACTTTGTCCTCTGCTTGCTTTCCGGACAGTGCAGGTGTGAGTCTCTTGACTCATGAAAAAAGGGCCAAATATCCTCTCCTGCCAGGACCTGTTTAAAACTTGACTATTTGTATTTTGGGTGCAGGACCCAGTCTTGCATACAAATTGCATGGTATACTCTCCTGCCAGGACATTATCAGTTTCTTTATTTTCTTTATTTGGGTGCTGGTCCAAGACTCACGTTCAAGGCACCTGGTATACTCCCCTGCCATGACTCTGCCAATGTTGTAACACTCTAGCATGTTCATATTCTTTTTCATTTGAGTAGTGGGCCTTTGCCTGCCTTTCATTCACACCTTCACATGCATGCCAGGTTCCCCCAGCTCCACTGCTTGGTTCTCCCAGGATTTCCAAAATGCTTTCAATTGGTGTGCAGTGTACGCATCAAAGCACCAGTAGAGTGTCTCTTGCGCCTTCTGCGCACTGGACTCTTCTATTCTCTTCTCATCTCTGAGCCTCCACATCTGCCACTGCCACAATCTCGCCTGTTCTCCAGTCTTCTCGGTGTCCATCCGGTTTTCCAACCTGCCTTGGGTATGGTGTGTCTCCATCTTCCCGGCGTGTAGGGTGTATTACATTTCCCAGCATTGGTCAGCTGTTTGGAACAACTGGACTGCACTGTTTGGTTCTCCGCAGGTGTGATCTTCATTACTCAGGCCCTCTTCCTTGTCCCAGTCAGCCCACAGGAACAATTATGTGATTGTCTATGTTTTTTTATCTGGAAGTTACATGTTACAATATGCCATACATAGCTGGGAAGGCAATGTTTGGTGACTATTATGCCTCACAGGTGGGGGTGTGACAGCTGTTCTTCTAGCACCATCTTCACCCCACTGAGCTTGATCTCCCCCGATGTGGTCCTCTGGCAGATAGCCACCCAGGGTTAGACAGAGGTAGTTTCTGCCCTTCCCTGGC
This sequence comes from Ambystoma mexicanum, assembly GCF_040938575.1. Classification (NCBI taxonomy): domain Eukaryota; kingdom Metazoa; phylum Chordata; class Amphibia; order Caudata; family Ambystomatidae; genus Ambystoma; species Ambystoma mexicanum. The sequence goes on from NC_090931.1 coordinate 1,094,627,664, forward strand.
CACATGGGGGAAGACTTTCCCTGGGAAGTTAGTGACGACTTCACTAGATTCATCACAGCAAGTGGCCAGCAGCCATTAAGACACTATCAGGCAGCAGGAGATGTTGAGCTTTGTAGGCAAAGAAAGGCTGAAGGTTACAAGATATGGCATGGGGCAGGAGCTACAGAAAGGTACAGGTGTCTCCCCTTCATGCATGAGGAAGCAGTGACTGAATCAGAGTGTAAATGATGCACTGCACACAATGTGTGTATGGACATACTGCTGAATATAACGTGCCTTCCCTTGCATGCACTGAGCCCGGGATATATAGGGGGTATGACGCAGACTTCACTTCCATGAGCGGACGCCATGATCTTTAGGGGATAAGGCACAGACATCCAGTCCGTGCAGGAGGCAGCGATATTCAGTGGGTTTGACACGCATTATGCTCCTGAATTTGTGGGTACATTGCTGTGAACGCTGCTTGCACCATGAGTGGGAGGGCTACGTGGAGACGAAGAGGATGAGGATGGGGAAGAGGGCAGAAGTAGGGTCCACCTCCTGAATGTGGTGGTGAACCTATAGGTGTTCCTGTGCAACCAAAGCCCACTAGGACGAAAAGCTGTAGGCAAATAGAGCAGGAACAAGCAGAGCTGTACGAAGAGGCACATGTGAAGGGGCCACCAAGAATGAAGCCCTTTTCAGGTAAGGAGCTAAGAGTCCTCACTGATTACACCGATGAACACCAAATCGACCTGTACCCTTTGGCTGGCAATAACCATCCTGTGACCAAGCACTGGAGGATTAGGCAGGAGGTCACAGACTTGATAAATGTCTGTGCTGTGGAGGGGTGCTCTGCCTAAGAGGTCCACAAGAGGTTGGGGGACATCTTGCGATGGAACAAGGAGACGTTCAGCAGCAAGGTTGCCTCTGCCCAGGCTACTGGAGGTGGATCCCCACATGTGGATTAACTGACTCCATTTGAAGAAGCAGTGGCATTAAAAGCAATGAGCAGGTGGTTGGCGCTGGAGGCATGGACACCTTTGCAGCCACATCAAGTGAGTGTCATGTGTGCATGGTATATATGCCTACCTCTATACTGCCAACACGACACATCCCTAACTTGCAGAGTTACTTGAAATGTCAATATCGCACTGTGTTTTGTCCACTTGGGGTGTCCATTCTTGTGACATGAGACATTGCGGCAGCTCTTCCCTTTATTGCCATTAGGGCATCAGTGATATAGCTCCAACTCACTGTCACCACAGTGAAGATCAACTGGAGAATTCACAAAGATACTGCATATTTTCATCCCCTGGTATTATGGAAGCAGCGGTGATATTTGTTATCTATATGCATGCGATTTAACTATGCTCCTACCCTTTGCAACCAAGTTAGGGCATTTTTGCTCTTACACACTTTAGAAATCGAGGCTGAGGCTCTGACTTTTTCTATAATTGTTTGAGTGCTACTGCAATGGGAGATGTCATTACATCGTGCCGTTACCTGTAAATAAGGGTGGCCATTTTGGTCAGCTGCGTTTTGGCATTTTCTGGAGGAAGGAAGCTGGATCCACATGTTGAGAGGTTCTGAACATACTGGTAAATTTTGGAGTATAATATTAGATAGTTCCTGATCTTTTACTTCAGATCATTTACACCTGGATTAAGAACAACTATTGTATTCTATATTTTATGTTTTTCAGTACCAGTACTTGTAACAAGCAGAAGTATATATCCATTACTGTTCTGTTTGAGGACACTTCCCGAAAATATCATGCTTACTGGACAGACATCACAGTGAGATTTTTACCTATTGTTAATGTGTAGCCTATAGATAATTGAACATTTCAAGGACAATAGACTTTTAAAACATACAATATTTCATCTCTAATTTCAAATCTCACAGGAATGCCCAGTTCAATTGGGGGGCATCTCTGAACCAATAGATGCTTTCCTTGACTATTATCCCCCACCTAATAGGTTTACCAGTGAGGATTAGTCTCCCACTAAATGTTGTTATTGGCATCTTAATTGTTTGTTGTTAGTGATCACATATCTGAAACTTTTTGCTTCATAGAAATATTTGGTTCACCATAGGAAAACAGGGGTGAGTTTGTCACAGCAAATGGTCAAGACTTTAAGACCTAGCGTTTGGGTAAGATATCCTTTAGACTTTTTAAGAGTTAATAACTCAGTGCTCTTTAATTATGGGCCGTCCATAACATACAGGTTTCTCTTGGGTTTAAAATTTTTGTTTGGTGAAAATAGCTTAAGAATTCACTGGATGACACACTTTCCGACTCTACAGATTGGAATTTTGAACATATGAATTGATTTATCAAACCTAAAGGGCCTCATTACGACCCAGGCGGTAAGTTACCGCCTGGGTCGTACCCTTACCACCATGGTGTAAACTACGTTTACACCATGGTGGATGGCGGATTTACCGCCCCATTCCAAGGTGAGTGGGGCGGTAAATCCCCATTTCCCATTTTACCCTAGGGCATAATGGGAGTGGGGAAGAGCTAATTACGCCACCGTAAATTATGGTGGCGTAATTAGCACCACGGTCCCTTAGAGCCATGGATTTTAACGCCTGCAAAAAGCAGGCATTAATATCACCATGGCGCTAACGGACCTTGTAATCAGGCATTAAGGGTCGGCGCCGTTTACGGGGCCGTTAACCCCTTAACGCCTGACTCGTAATGAGGCACAAAATGTATTATTGATTTGGATATTGTATGTATTTAATACAACCACTGTGATAACTGATATTTTTGTTTCTCATATCAGTCTCTTTTCTGATTACTTACAGCTTTCACTAAAGACTATACCCCTGAAGAAGAGAATTGTTTTTCTAAACCTGTTGGGTTTGGTTACTTGAAAAATGTTTTTGCTTTGTTGTCTTTATTTAAAATTGTTAACTAGATGACAGCACTTGATGTCATGAAGAATTATTTCCTCATTGTAATTGTAATTGTGTATTGGTAATGTGCTTGTACACAAGTGAAGTGCTTCAAAGCGCTTCAAGGGGCGAAGGAAAAAAGGGGATATCGTCGTCATTCTTAGGCCTTGAAGATTCCAAATGATCCAAAAGCAATAACAAACATACTAGGTCAGGGAATTTCGGCTAGAGTGAGTGCTAGTCAAAGAATGGGGGAGCAGTGGTGAGGGGAATGACTTATTACTAATGATTAACTATATGTTATTGAATTACTAGTTATAAATTATATGTTAATTTCTATTGAATTCCATGTATATATTTAAAATTGAATAGCTTGGCATTTTGAGGCCACAGATAGTGTGCAGGTGATGGGAATTCCCACATCTTGGAAATGTTGTCTTTATTATTGTCACTATGCGGTGCACGTGCCAGGACTGTGTTTTTCCCCCTGCATCTGGATAAATTGTTTACATTATTATGCATTTTTAAATGATGTTAATATTTTGAGAGCTACATGAACCCCTGCTCTAATCCCAAACATGTTGGTGCCTCCACACTTTCCCCCCCCTTCAGCATACATTTGTTAATTTCTCACCTGGCACCTTGCAGCACAAATTCTATGAACTAATGGTGGGGGCAGCCCACCCCTGCTCTCTGATCTTCTTGATCGATTGGTCAGTTTACATTGTTATGGTCAGGGTTCTTGGGCTGGTTAGTGTACATAAATATTTGTGTCCGGGGTTTGGAAGTCTTGGAGAACTATAATTTATAGATCTGGCCTAATGCCCTCACCCCCCTTTCCCATGGGATACCTCTTGAAAGATCAACTCCAACCCTTTCTTGTCCTTGCAGGGCACATTCCTTCTGAGTTGCATGCACTACTGATAAGGCATAATAAACAACTGTGTCTGTGTATTCAAGAAAGGTACCTTCTGCAAAGCTACCAGGGCTGCAAGCAAAGACTGCACGCACACCCTTCCAACCCCCAGGACTGAGTAAATGTACTAACATAGCCATGACGCTAGGCCTCAATTTGAAAATGGCATCTAACTTCTAAAATGGAATTTAATAACACAAGTGATACTAATATCGAAATCCACTATAACTCCACTACAATCCAGCATCTACAGGTAAGCCCCCTCCTCCCTCTATTCTCTGAACTTTCTCACCGTATCTCCTCCTACAATTGCCTTGTCCTGAATTGACGAGGGTCCTGGGAGTTTCGCCCCTGCTTCAGAGCACTCTCCCCTTTCGTTAATTCTATATTTAGAATTCCCTTGCCATCTTCTCACCCGTCTCATACCTCCATGTTCCTTTCTTGGGCACCCATATTCTACATACTGAATGCTAAATTTCTCTCGCTTGGGCATCTCCTTCTAAGTCAACCCAGAGTTCCACATACTTTTTAGGATCTGGTGGGGCTGTGGTAACTGTTCCAGGGTGATCAATACTTTGCTCCATCCTCGCCATGCAGGGTTTATTTGGGTCTTCTGTTTGTACCTGCCCATCTTTTCTACCGCGAGGTGCGCTGCTTACCCCAACTGAAACCTTCATCATTGTACTATTAGGGATCACTTTAGCACAGCATCAAAGTCCCAACTGTAATATGCAGAAGATCACCAGCACAAACACCACCATTGGCACTAGTATCTTCACAATTGCTCCCATCCACAATGGTGCCCACGAGAATAGATCATCAAACCAGTCACTTTTATCAATCCCTGCTCTGTCTGCATGTGTTCTCCGAGGGTGTGCACAGCCTCTATTATCTGTGTGAGAGAGACCTGTTTGCAGCATCACTTGGGGGTACATAAGACCAGCAGGATTCTCCAATGTTTTTACAAACACCCCCTTTCATGGCTGTAAGCAGATTGAGCACATACTGGTTCTGCAGCGTCATCAACTGGATGGCTCTCAGTTCGACCTTGATCGCGTTGAAGCCTTGTTCAGTGTCATTCACCAGCTGTATCAGCCCCATCTGACAATTTGCAGCCATTTGGTGTTGGTCGCTGTTTGTACTTCCAGCAGTTTGAGAGAAGTGAACAATGCCTATTATTTATTGTACACTCTGTAATGATTATGTATTTCTTTAAGCAATTTGTCAGAGTTTTTTTAAGGATTTTTGGACCTCTTTTCCCTTTTAAAATGTATGGGGGCTGTAGTGGCAATGCAGAGTCGGTTGGCCTTATCCAATCACTTCTTAGTTTTATATTGCACATTAGTGACAGGTTCATTGATAAGGAAAAACATCTAAATTATTAAAAATAATTAAAAAAGACAGAAAGAACAATACTTCACTCAAAACAATGAGAATATATCAATATATAAAATAAAATGTAAAACAAAACATAACTCAATGAAAATAGATAGATTGCAAAAACCTGTAAAAAAAGTAATGGCCATATGTATATTCAATACATTACTCTGCAGCTGTATGCTCTTTCTAAGTAAACATTACTTATGAACCATTATCAGGCACACTAGTGGAAGTTTGTTGTTGGGGGCCCTTCGGACATCAGAAAGGTGCACCAAATATTGTAGCTCCCGGACCTTCACCGAAAACAGAGTGGCATAGACAACGGTAAAGGGCCCGTTCTATCTTAGTTCACTCCACCTGCGCATGAAGTTCCTCACAAACACCTGGTCACCCGGTGACAACTGAAGATGCTGTGGAGGCGTTGAAGTAGCTGCAGCACTGGTTGGTTCTTCAGAACGCCGTGATTTAATCGATCTAGTCAGCACAGTTAAGTAGTCTTTGAATTTTTCTCCCAGAACGGATGCTCCCCTATGAACATCAGAAACCTTCCTTACAGGAGATAAAGGCGTATGCATCTGCCTGCCTGTTACCACCTCATGTGGTGATAAGTGATGATCCTTACAGAGTCTGCATGCACAAACTGAATAAAGCAAGTGGGAGACAGTGCATACAGTTTCTCGGAAGGGTGACACACAACTTCGAACATTTTGCTTTTAGCAATTCATTGATCCTCTCTACAATCCCGTTGGCCTGGCAGTTGTAAATTGTGCACATCTGAGGCTTGATATCTAACAAAGCACATTAAAAAATGAGTGGCATTGTCCGACCGCAGCACATTGCACACACCCCAAAAAGGAACCACCTCTTTCACTAAAAATATGGCAGCATATTAGCGTCTGGATGTGTACAAGTACCTGCCTCAACCCACCAGGAGAAAAAAACATACCACAACTATTAAATATCTACACCCATTGCACTGCTCTCCCAGGTCAGCTTAATCAATGTGGAGCTCCCTGAATGGCCCAGTAGGGCAGGATAATGCACATCGTATTGTTTGCATGGTATGACCAGTACTATATGTTTTGCAAGTTTCTAACCAATTTGATGAGAACTTCCTGCAGATTGGTAACAATCCAGGCCTCCTGAATATTTGCAGCAATGTATTGTTTTAACAAATGGGATGGATGATGCAGCTGGTCGAAGGCAATCAGCAAGAGTTTGTGCGGCATAACAACTTTACCTGTGATATCCTGATGCAATAACAAATCTGTAGGGGAGTTGTGTACACCCTTGCTTGTGCCACAACTCTTTCTCCTCCTGTGGGGCTTGACCTTGTAGTTCAATAGTATGTGCTATCGGAAGGGAACTGTATGGGGCCAGCAACTGTTCCTGTCTCCGCACTACTGTATACTCTGAAATGACAGGCACAGGAAGATATGCAGCATGCTTGGCCGCTGCATCTGTAGCAGTGTTGCTGAGTGAAACTGGGTTGTGTCATTGATATGGGCGGTGCATTTAATGACTGCCATCATGGAGGGCTCAGAAAGGGCATCAATCAATGTAACCGATAATGCTGGTTGTTGAACTGGGGACCCATTAGCCCTTCTGAACCCTCTCCCTTTCCACCTCTCAAACCCCAAAAACACCCTTGTGGTGACGTAGGCTGAACCAGAATAAATAGTCACTTGGCACCATTATGACTCTAAAAGCGACTCAATAAGCGATATGAGTTCCGCTGCTTCAGCTGAATAATGCATGAGCAGCCTTTTTTGCACTGCCACCTCATACTCACTGTCCACTAGATGAACAACTGCCACACCAGCGTGTCTCAAGCCTGTCTCCTGGTCAATAGTTGCTGACACGTCAATGAAAAGCACTTCCTCAAACACGAGTTTTGCTTTTGGTATGTGCTTCTCCTCCCCCTCAAGTGTCACAGTCATGCCTACCCAAATTCTCCTCTGTACACAGTTACGTCAGAAATGTAGCAGGGCTTACTCTTTTGTATCGTATTATGTGATTGTTTGGGCTGAATAAAATAACCTCATACGTGAATGCTTGCTGGCTAGTTAATGTTCATTTGGATCGGTCTTGGATGGCAAACACTGCATGCTCCACATACAAGATTACAGAACACTCCATGATGATTGTGTAACTTTTCTCAACTGCAAATGCAGCAGCGGCAAGCGCTTGCTTGCAAGGGAGTTGTCCTTGCATTACTCAGTCTAACACTCCGCTGTAATAGGCCAGTGCCTTGTGGCCCATAGTGCTCTACTGAGTGAGTACTGCTGTCATCATCTGACCATTTGAATGGGAGAACAAATAAAACTCTTGAGTGTAGTCAGGGGTTGCAACCACTTGGGCTGTGGATGTTACCTCCTTTAGTTTATTAAAGCGCATAAGCATGTCCTCTGTCAATGTTATCTTGTGTCTGTCTTTTGTGCTTCTTTAAGGCCTTGTAACAAGGGCCTAGAATACGCTGCGTAATCTAGAATCTAATAATTACACAGCCTGAGGAACTTCTGCATTTCTTTGACAATTTTGGCTGGGGAGTACTGCGCACTAATGCAGCATGTTCTGGTATGATTTTCTTACCGTGGACAGATATCAGTTGTCCCAAATAAAGAACTTCATGGGGGCAGTATTGCAGCTTTCCTTTATCTACTTTGTACTTATTATTTGCTTATTAGCTGTAAGAGCATAACCTCTTTGTGGTTGGGGACACATTTTCTCACGCCTACATTGGAGAATCAGTTAGCATTGCAGCAGTAGCCAGGGTTTTAGCACACATCACTTAACACAATGACAGTGAATCTCAGGCAGAAAGGAAGTCAGAAATGTCTTGTCACCCAATTTACAAATTATCAGGTCTACCTTGGACAAAATGATCACATGGGTCTGGACACCACCAAGAGAAGTTTGGGCAGAATTATACAACATGCAGCTATCCAGATGTTCTCAATTGCACCTTCTATGATCCCTCCACATTGATAATTCTTGCTAAGGCTGATGGGATTCATAGTCAGAAATGTTCCCACAATTAAAATCAGTGCAATCATAGCCTCCCTAAACCCCTGCACCATGCCCACCCTCAGCCCAAAACTGAAGTACAACAAAGAAAAAAGCCACATACTTATTGTCTGTCTACAATGCACACTGTTTGGTCAGAGTTGCAGAATAAGGGTTTCATTTATCAGAATGACTTAGACTTAGAAGCATACTTATACTTGCACTTCTTACGCTAGAAGGAATACTGCTTGGACTGTAGCTAGCTGCACAAGTAAAACAGTGCAGTGCATGCCAATGGCAAACATTAAAATTCCTCACCATAAATGGAGTGGCAAGACAAATCTAAAGTACAAAGTACCAAAACCTGCATTAGTCATGTTTACAACATGAGTGTGCAAAAAACTGTACTGTAATGTGCTATAACTAAACATGTCTTACACTATATGAATTGGCAGGAATGGCAGTAGGGGCATGCTCACCAACTTCAATAAATTGCAAAAAGAAAAAATAAGATTTCACCTTAATGTTGTGTGCACCATGCGTACACCTTACAGAACAACACATTGGGCTCATGTTCTATGGGGGTGTAACGTTAATGCAAGGCGTAAAAGCCATGCCTGAGGTTTTTAGACCTTTCAATAATGTTACCCCCATTTTCATTAAGTTGTATGGTTGAGAGTAAGGGTGGAATGCAACTTCCTTCCCTCCCCACCATACAAACGCTTCAGCATGTGCACAGGCATGGATTTTCCTGCCAGCGCAAATGCTGGTAATCCCTATAGGGTCCGTCAGCTTTATGCACCAGAGTGCTCGCATGTTAGTGAGTGTTTACTGTTACAATTAAGCCCTGCCAACATTCAAGCATGTCTGCCGGGGTTAGATTGAAATTGTGAGCCCAGATTGCAATATCAGCATGGGAAGCAGCGCTCATAATTAAAAGTAAACGCATCGGGCATGTTAGCATGCCAGTCAGCGTTTACTCACTTTGCACAGCGGAGTGCAAATGTGCTGGGCCAAAGGAACTGTATACATGTGTATGCCGCCATTTGCCTGCACTTTTGCACCCCAGTTGTAATTCGAACATAATCACTCTCGGCCACCAATTTGCTCATATTTTTATAATATGAACCCAACTGTCCTAAAAATAGGATTTTATAAGCATGCAGGCCAGAGTGTAACTGTTCACAGAAATGTGGATGCCACTTTACACAGCAGAAGGGTGTACTGGAGTGATATTAGTAGTCATGACACAACACTCTGTAGTTCTATAATCAACAAGGGCCTTTATTTTAAATTGAACATCTGTCCTTTAGCAAAATATAACTGTTGCACAATGAAGAGACACAATCATGGACAATGAAAAAGGCACTACCTTCGTAATTAGGCACAACTGTCCACATGTACCAGGTAGCTAGACTTGCACATTGGAAATGCGTGAAACCACAACTTTGCAGGAGACAAAAGGTCAGAGAGAAACTGACTTCAGGTATAGGGAGCTTAGAAAGAGTGACTATTTAACACATTACTGTATCAGCCTGGCTCCCACAGTTACATGCAAAAGATATATCAAACCCTCATACAACACACATACTGATCTATCACACATGGCACTGTCTGTGGTAGGTGGCTGGTAGAAATGTTTAAGCTTAGCCTTCTTAGTTAATAATAGCTTCTCATAAATCCCTCGATTGACTCTGGCATATTCTCTCTGGTAAATGCATGCTGGGCCATGCAACCCAAAGAATTCAAATGAAAGCGATGAAAAAAAGCTAAAAATGGAACAGCCATTTTTATTTTAGTGATTTAGCATGGTTTTTAAAATCTTTTTTTTAATTAAAAATTGTGACAATATTTTTAGTTTGGGAAAAAAACAGCATTGGTCCTGAGTAGGCCTCAATGTGCACTCTCAGTGGGAATGGACTGCAGATGGCTCCTGGGAACAGAGAGTCCTTCAGCTACCAAGCCTTCTGGCTAATGTCTAACCCAAACATACCTAAGATTCAACACCATACTGTCTATCACTTCATTTTCCTGTTTTATGCTGTTCGCACATGGGAAAATTAGAGCAACACAATTACATTTAAAAAAAATGAAGGCATGTTAAAAAAGGCTGGAGTTAATATTACAATTCAGATGCCATGGTAACCCCGTTTTTTGAGGCAACTAGGCCTTCCAGTTCACTACCAATGCCGTGACTGTCAAGCTCATAGAAACTTTAACATGACATGCAACGTCATCAAAATTGTATGGATCCGCAGTTTGCATCTAGCGCCACACCACGGAGGGAGAGGACAGGCGCAGTTATGTTCTCTTTAGGCCTATCAGTGATGCGGCAAAAAAGAAATTACTTCCTGTGAGGCTGCTTGCTCACTGTGACAAAGTGGCGTGTGTTGTGAAAAATTGCTCATCGTTTGTCAAACAAACAGTGTGATTAAAAGCCAAGTGATTGGTCTAATGTGATGAAAATCGAATCTCCTAGAAAGGAATGCCGATATTCCTGTGATGTGAATATCCCACCTTGGCACTACCATCATTGCTTCAGTGAAGGTCCAGCTTAGCGAAGGTACAAAGAGCCTTTGACTGTAAACAGAAAAGTCATGAAAGGCTATGTCCAGAGGAAGTGAGCGTGGTGCCAACTTGGTTTTGATAGGAAGGATGCTGAAAACACATGTCTTAGCCGTTATCAAATCATCAGAAAACATTCAAATTCCATCACAAAAGTTAGCCAGGTTCGAGACCTCTTAGTGATAGATGAAGACTTTGGTGACTTTGAATGTTAACACATTTAGAAACACACACTAGTTATTAAGGCCAAACTGATTATGACACATGGTGTAGCCACTTTCCGGTGACTTTTGTTGCCAGAGGAAAGTGAAGCCATAGTTCCAGCTACCCTTTGTCCTTCAGAGATGAGTGAAAAGTTTGTTATGCTCTTCCTGAATTCTTCCTTACCTGCCTTAAGACATTAGGGCCTGGATGGCAGAGAAGGGCTTTTGCAGGTATTTTCTTGACTGACAGTGACTTGTCATTGCCCAGTTCTGTGCAGCTCCAAAGTCGTTGGGATTAGAATAATGTCAGGTAAGCCCTAGCACTGAGGAAAGAGGAATTAAACAATGGAATCTAAATATTGACACATACAATTAAATTACACTGGTAAATTGGGGTAGTTTAGGTAGTTTCATTTTCTGTCCAAATTGGAGTGAAGTGAGGGGTGCAGATCAGAGGGGGCTAATTGGGGTCTCAGTTCCTGGTACAGTGTGGTGTTTTCGTAGGCTAAAACCCTCCTAGCTGAACTCGTCTGTGGGCCAGTCTTTCGGGTGCAGGGATGAGGGTCAGGCTTTGAGCCTAGAACTGAGAAATACCAGAGGACACCACCCAGTTGTGAGGCACACATTGGGCTGAGATGGGTACCGGGGTGATCTTCTTGTGCTATGGTGCAATAGAGAGGGATTATTGGGCCAACACCTTGATCAGTTAAAGGTTTGGACAAACCCACCACTACAATCTGGCAATGCAGAGTGAACACCAGAGATGGTGGTGTTGGATTGCCCCCTCCATATGGTTTATTTCTTATGATATGTGTAGGGAGGACATTGTATTAATCACATCAATAAATGTATATTACGATTATGATCCAGTTTAGGTGGCATGTTATGTTATCTTATATTTGTAGAGCAACCCCTTCCATATGTAATGGCATTGAAGTGCTCTACGAAGCATGGCCCTTCGCCAGACCTTGGACTGAAATGATGAGAGACCGAAGAAATGCAATGCATGCAACAGAAATTGTAGATTTGGTGCTGTACTGAAAACAGAAATATCTAGTGTGGAGACATTTAAAGCTGAGGCGTGGATTTGGGAACAAACAAAGCCTGTATTGAAGATGATAGAGACTATTTCCTCCTGCCACACTGATCAGGTCACTCCACTGCTCTCATGGAAGCTGACATCTCTGCCAGACATAGCCATAGGTGTCAAAGCCCACCGGGTTGAGGCTAGTGTAGCACTGGGGCACCTCCCAAACTCTATTGTTAAGCTCCTGCCAGTAGAAGCCCACTTCCCTGACATCCTGAGCAACGGCGGCAGTGCCCAGTTCGACTGCACCACACAGTCATCTCTGGGTTGACTGCACAGCTCATCTCCTCCTTCCCCTCTACCCATAGACAAGAGCCCAAGATCAGATAGACTACAGAACTTTTAGTCTAGGTTAGGCGCTGATGTGGGAGAGTGTGGTAGGGCTTCAGAGGGGAGCTTTGTTGTTGCTCAGTTAGTTTAATGTGCTTGTGGCTAGGCCTTTGGTTGCCATCTATGAGGGGTTTGTGTGTGCAGATAAGGTGGTAGGAGATCATAGAGGGGAGTCAGTTAGTCAGAGGAAGCGAAGAGTAGACCTTAAACATTAAAGCAACCTGCAATTCTTCACTCCTAGACCTGGCCATTTGCAGTCTGATCACACTTCACTAGCTTTCAATGTCACCCCTCTCTCTCTCTCTTGCTCTTTCTCTTTCTCTCTCTCTCTCTCTCTCTTTCTCTCTCATACAAACACACAAACACACTCTCTCTCTGTCTGAAATTGATGCATTGTCCCCATGTGGGACAAATCAAGCATGTTGGAGTTGTCAGAAGAGGAAAAGGGTCTGTGTGGGAACTCAGACATTACCATGAGCTACCCGTGAAGGGCTTTGGTAGGCAAGAACTTTAGGTTCAGAGGAAGGGCTGCTTTCAATTTGAGATCTGCAATAACCCATTTCACCTGTTGGTTAGCAGTCTAAATGATGCTTTAAACCTCACTCTAACATTCTCAGGTGCAATGCCAAGGGCCTGCTAGGACATTTGTCCATTGAGAGCAGGACCTGTCAAGGAAGGGCAAGGCATTTGTCAGGCGTTCATCAGGCTTTGATCGGGGCAGGGATCAGAATCTCTACTTGTTTCACCTAGAGGTTTATCCTGCTGTTGTTGGTCAGAGCAGGGGGAGGAATCCCTGCTCCTTTCGCCCAGGGGTCTACTCTGCTGTCCTTCACAAGCTCCAAACTCTTCTCTCACACTCCAATGAAACTCCCCCACCAACATCCACAACTCACCAGGTTTTGACATGGCACCAGACCTTTGTTATCAGAGTGGTGCTGCAGCCCTGCAGTGGATTCTTCACAATGGATTGAGGAGCAGAAAAGATGGAATGTGAAGTGTGAATTCCTCATTAAATGTCCAGCACCTTTTCCTAAAAAGGAGATGGAAGTGCAATGACTTCAGGTGTATGAAGAGCAGAAGGCTGGCATTGAGACAGGGATTTTAGGGAGGATATGATGGACTTTCCAACAAGACTGCAATCTCGAGTTTGTAGTCTCTCTGGACCATTGCTATCTAAGGGCATCAGGTAGATTTCCTTATGTGTGCCCACAATTAATGATATAATGATATGAACATTAATCATTGTGTATTTGCAATTGCATTGCAATTACACAATGTCAATCCATTTCAGCACATTGTCATTTGATGCAGTGGTATCTGCACTTTCATGTCTAGGTTAACCATGCTGGTTCTTTCTTATAAATACTGATCATTTGACGTGCGCTTGCCTATAGCAGGAAAGTGACACAGTTGTCATGGCTGGCTCTTATTGGCAATTCAAACTTATTTGGGTTAAAGAGTAACCCCAGGTTTTCTTAGATACCAGTAATTCAGAATGGGATTGGGCACATGAACATGCATACTCGCATTCCCTTCCCTTTCCTTTATTTGTGTTCCATTATGGAAATTGCTATATACCTTCGCATGTATTAAACCATGTATTGAACCCTTAAAAATGTCTTTCTTTGGGGGCTTTCCAAATGCATGTTATGATGAAGATAGCATGCATTTGTAAAGGACCCAGAGACAGATACATTGATGGTGTATACCACACATACTCCAATGCTCTAACCACAGGACTGTCAGGCTATACTAAAGTGATGATCCCTAATGACGGTGATGCATTGTTGTGGTTGCCTGCATCCTTCAGAGATGACTGTCTTTGGTTGATACAGTTAAGTAAAAAGAAAAAGGCACTGTACTATATATGATGCTGGAAATGCATCGGAGGGACAGGGCCTCCGTATCCTTGTCCTTTACTGCTTTTTATCGTGTGTTTTGTCGTGTTTTCCGTGCAGGAGTTCATGTGGGACTCCTGGCGGTGCAGCTCTCTCTTTTGGTTTGGTGAACAGACCCATGGAATACCCTTATTGCACCCATGGGTGGGGGTACAACCCTGTGCCCCTAGTGTATGTTTTTGGGCACCTAAGTGTGGCCCACAGAGCAGGGTATGGGCTGGTGGCAGCTCCATGCTGAATTTGACAGGTGCTCTGAGTATCCTCCATTTTGGGATACCCAGGCCCTGCCATTGGGATCAGTTGACTCCTGATAGGAAACAAGATGGCCCCCGTGGCCTCTTGCTTTCTATTGCCTGTTACCTTGTATTCCCAAAGTCCTTGGAAGCCCTGACTCTGTCCCTTCCCCCTGACCGGCTGTTGGATGGAAGTTCCATGTATGGTGTTGTTGTGAAGTCCAGGCCAGACTGGCTGGAGCCTTCCCAGTGACTGTATGTTGTGGGTACACCCTGTGGGTGGGACCTGGGTGAATGGAGTGTGTGACAAATACGCATTCTGTGTTGTGGGTGTCTAGTATCTGGTGTTTAACACAATGGCCCTCATTACAAGTCAGGCGTTAAGGGTTTAACGGTGCCGTCGGCGCCGTTAACCCTTAATGCCTGATTCACACTTTAATGCCTGCTTTTTGCAGGCATTAAAGTCCAAGGCGCTAAGCGACCTTGGTGCTAATTACGGCACCGTAATTTACGGTGCCGTAATTAGCGCCTTCCCCATCCCCATTATGCCCTATGGGGCAAAAATGGGAATGGGGAAGGGCAAATGGTGAATGGGGAATTACCGCCCCACTCACCTTGGAATGGGGCGGTAATTCCACCATTCACCATGGTGGAATCCGGCATGGACCATGGTGCTAATAGCACCATGGTCCACCGCCTGACTCGTAATGAGGGCCAATGACTGAGACAGCCCTGCCCGAAACTGGTATGAATGTAGTGTGGAGTGTTGAATAGCTGGGTACTTGTCCCAACACACATAACTTGTTGTGAGTGTCTGGAGAGGAGTGAATGGCCTGAATGCACTATGCACCTGATTGGCTGCCTGCCTGCATGAATGCCCTTCTGACCGATTGGTTGCCTGAGTGTGACCCAGCAGAATGAATGGGAGATCAACTAGTTTATCTGGGGGCCTCTCCCTGCTAGAATTCGTGTTCAGAAGCTGAAGAGTAACTGGAGTGAAACTGAAGCTTAACCTTGAAGCCCTGCTGGAAGTGAAGAATTGCTGTTGCTCTCCTTCACAATCTGAAAGCTGCTGTGTCTCCAAGAACTGACCCAGAGAGGACCTGCTGAGGCGCCCTTTTCCCGAGCTATGAGGGACCATCGTGCACCAGCTGATCTTTGCCAAAGCTCCCTGGTAGACAGACCTACGACAGGCTGCCGACCGGAGACGGGGACTGCTGCGGAATCCTAAAGAGAAGCGCCCGTACTGTTGTCCGCCACTGTCGATGACCGCCGTCGCCGACTGGAGCTGCCATGCTCCCGTTTGCCTAAGAACTTAATTTGAGCCAAGGACGCTCTCATCTGCATCGCCGCCCGCTTTATCCCACTGGAGAAGGCCGAACGTCGACGCGCTGAGGAGCATCCGCCGGTGGGTTTCCCGCCACCTAAAGACCACAGAGACACCGACGACTCGACGCCCTTGCTGGGCCAGAGTTCTTCAACATCTCTTTGTGGTCCAGAACTACCGTCACCGAGGTGCCCCGCATGTCTCTTCCTTGCAGGACGCCAACACTCTGTCATCGATGAGTACCGCTAGGAACAAAGCTGCCACCTCACCGCCGTAGTTCACCCTATTCTCCGTCGGACGTTCAATGACCCTAGACTCCTGCCTTACAGGGAGGGCACTCAAGAAGAGCCGTCAATTCCCTGATGACGAACGCTACAATTCCAGGTACATTAGGGCTGTTGAACTATTGTAGAGGGAAATAAGACTCATAGAACAATATATGGACTGGGCTTGTGATACATCTTTGCTTTACAGGTTGCCCAGGTGGGGGGATCTCCACACAAAATTGTGCTTAGTTGGTAAAGGCCAGTATTCTGCCAATTGTTCAACCATCTTGCTTTCCATCCCCTCTTTACTACTGGTTTCCTCTTTATTAATCTGTGTGGCATTTTGACAGTATAGTTGATGCACTTTAATAAGGTCTGATAATAATTGTGGTACCACTTTAGAACTGTATATGTTTACCATTATTGATTTGATTTTCTGAGCAGAAAGTGAGTTATTGTGATAGTGTACATAACCTTGAATATTAATTATATAAAGACTGTGTTTTAACTAATACAGTGTGTGGACATTCCTTTGTGAAGGCTTGGGGACTACACTGCACTTAAGAACCAGCCTGCATCACCTCCTGAGGAGCTAGGCCTTGATTGCTCGACCATAGCTACCGAATAGAGAATCTTGACTGGGGTCCTCTGTGTCTCTCCTCTACCATATAGAGAGCAGAAGTACAGACACCCCCCTCCAGTTTTTACACTACAAGACAAAGACAATTTTCTGGAGAACAAAGCATGTCTTCAAGCTCATGTTCATAGCCTCAGTGGATTGCTGTATGGCTCGAGACTGGGGGCGAACTTCCAGGGATGGATATTGGGTGGTGGCATGTGTCGCTTCGCTGAAATGGCCTACTGTACTCTAACTTTCATTTATGACAAATGTGTACTTCATGTCTAGTTGGAGATCCAAATCTTGGTGGAGAATTCATTTGTTTGAAAGTTTATTTAGCATGTTTAAATAAATTGGGCCTCATTACGACTCAGGCGGTAAGGGGTTTACGGCGGCGTAAACAGCGCCGACCCTTACCGCCTGATTCCGAGGTCCCTTAGCGCCATGGAGGTTTTAACACCTGCTTTTAGCAGGTGTTAAAATCCATGGCGCTAAGGGACCTTGATGTTAATTACGCCACCGTAATTTACGGTGGCGTAATTAACGCCTTCCCCACTCCCATTATGCCCTATGGGGCAAAAATGGGAATGGGGAAGGGTAAATGGGGATTGGGGACTTACCGCCCCGCCAACCTCGGAATGGGGCGGTAAGTCCGCCAACCACCATGGCGTAAACGTAGTTTACGCCATGGTGGTAAAGGTACGACCCAGGCGGTAACTTACCGCCTGGGTCGTAATGAGGCCCATTGTGTTTTAATGTAGTTCATTTTTTTAAAACTGCTACGATAGAAGTCAACTCTCAAACATTGGGCCTGTATACTGACTCATTTTAGATACTCTGCACCCCATGAAATGTATACATTAAGCACTTTAGGTATTGTGGTAACATAATGTACACAGTCTATTGTATATATGATAATATTTTGCATGGATATGGGGCTTGCATCGATTTTCAGGACCCACTTTTGGCTAGGTACTCCTTGTTCCCAGACCTTCTTTTGTCATTTGCATGGCTCTGTTGCTCACAATTATCTGCTGCTTTTTAGTTATGGTCAAATGATCTGATGATGCCCCCCTAAAGATGGCAGTCTATGGATGGCCAAAGTCACCTGCTGGTGTCTGGAGAATTCTGTTGGGTCTCATCCCCAGCTGGATGTCTAACTTTCTCCGCCCAGCTGCCTTGCAGTCAACTGATGGGGTGCTTATAAAGGGATTCAAGTTTCTAACACAGTCTTCAACATTACCATTTGAATGTCCCAGGAATATTGTGGCTCAGTTTGCTGATGCGTACAGATGGGGGATACAGCTCTGTGTAAATGCAGCTGCAAACTCGTTGGGATTAGAATAATGTCAGGTAAGCCCCAGCACTTGGAAAGAGGGGGAGGAAAGAGGAATTAAACCATGGAATCTAAATATTGACACATACAATTAAATTACACTGGTAAATTGGGGTAGTTTAGGTAGTTTCATTTTCTGTCCAAATTGGAGTGAAGTGAGGGGTGCAGATTAGTGGAGCCTAATTGTGGTCTCAGTTCCTGGTACAGTGTGGTGTTTTCGTAGGCTAAAACTCTCCTAGCTGAACTTGTCTGTGGGCCAGTCTTTCGGGTGCAGGGATGAGGGTCAGGCTTTGAGCCTAGAACTGAGAAATACCAGAAGACACCACCCAGTTGTGAGGCACACATTCGGCGGAGATGGGTACCGGGGTGATCTTCTTGTACTATGGGGCAATAGAGAGGGATTATTGGGCCAACACCTTGATCAGTTAAAGGTTTGGACAAACCCACCATTACAATCTGGCAATGCAGAGTGAACACCAGAGATGGTGGTGTTGGATTGCCCCCTCCATATGGTCTATTTCTTATGATATGTGTATGGAGGACATTGTATTAATCACATCAATAAATGTATATTACGATTATGATCCGGTTTAGGTGGCATGTTATGTTATCATATATTTGTAGAGCAACCTCTTCCATATGTAATGGCATTGAAGTGCTCTACGAAGCATGGCCCTTCGCCAGACCTTGGACTGAAATAATGAGAGACCAAAGAAATGCAATGCATGCAACAGAAATTATAGATTTGGTGCTGTACTGAAAACAGAAATATCTAGTGTGGAGACATTTAAAGCTGAGGCGTGGATTTGGGAACAAACAAAGCCTGTATTGAAGATGATAGAGACTATTTCCTCCTGCCAAACTGACCAGGTCACTCCACTGCTCTCATGGAAGCTGACATTAGCCATAGGTGTCAAAGCCCACCGGGTTGAGGCTAGTGTAGCACTGGGGCACCTCCCAAACTCTATTGTTAAACTCCTGCCAGTAGAAGCCCACTTTCCCTGACATCCTGAGCAACGGCGGCAGTGCACAGTTCAAATGCACCACACAGTCTTCTCTGGGTTGACTGCACAGCTCATCTCCTCCTTCCCCTCTACCCATAGACAAGAGCCCAAGATCAGACAGACTACAGAACCTTTAGTCTAGGTTAGGCGCTGATGTGGGAGAGTGTGGTAGGGTTTAAGAGGGGAGCTTTGTTGTTGCTCAGTTAGTTTGATGTGCTTGTGGCTAGGCCTTTGGTTTCCATCTATGAGGGGTTTGTGTGTGCAGATAAGGTGGTAGGAGATCATAGAGGGGAGTCAGTTAGTCAGAGGAAGCGAAGAGTAGACCTTAAACATTAAAGCAACCTGCAATTCTTCACTCCTAGACCTGGCCATTTGCAGTCTGATCACAGTTCACTAGCTTCCAATGTCACCTCTCTCTCTCTCTCTCTCTCTCTCTCTCTCTCTCTCGCTCTCTCTTTCTCTCTCATACAAACACACAAACACACTCTCTTTCTCTGTCTGAAATTGATGCATTGTCCCCATGTGGGACAAATCAAGCATGTTGGAGTTGTCAGAAGAGGAAAAGGGTCTGTGTGGGAACTCAGACATTACCATGAGCTACCTGTGAAGGGCTTTGGGAGGCAAGAACTTTAGGTTCAGAGGAAGGGCTGCTTTCAATTTGAGATCTGCAATAACCCATTTCACCTGTTGGTTAGCAGTCTGAATGATGCCTTAAACCTCACTCTAACATTCTCAGGTGCAATGCCAAGGGCCTGCTAGGACATTTGTCCATTGAGAGCAGGACCTGTCAAGGAAGGGCAAGGCATTTGTCAGGAGTTCATCAGGCTTTGATCGGGGCAGGGACCAGAATCGCTACTTGTTTCACCTAGAGGTTTATCCTGCTGTTGTTGGTCAGAGCAGGGGGAGGAATCCCTGCTCCTTTCGCCCAGGGGTCTACTCTGCTGTCCTTCACAAGCTCCAAACTCTTCTCTCACACTCCCATGAAACTCCCCCACCAACATCCACAACTCACCAGGTTTTGACATGGCACCAGACCTTTGTTATCAGAGTGGTGCTGCAGCCCTGCAGTGGATTCTTCACAATGGATTGAGGAGCAGAAAAGATGGAATGTGGAGTGTGAATTCCTCATTAAATGTCCAGCACCTTTTCGTAAAAAGGAGATGGAAATGCAATGACTTCAGGTGTATGAAGAGCAGAAGGCTGGAATTGAGACAGGGATTTTAGGGAGGATATGATGGACTTTCCAATAAGACTGCAATCTCGAGTTTGTAGTTTCTCTGGACCATTGCTATCTAAGGGCATCAGGTGGATTTCCTTATGTGTGCCCACAATTAATGATATAATGATATGAACAGTATTAATCATTGTGTATTTGCAATTGCATTGCAATTACACAATGTCAATCCATTTCAGCACATTATCATTTGTTGTAGGGGCACCAGATGACATATGTATGTATGTCTATGTTTTTAGCATTTTAGCTTGGCCTGGAAACTCACAAAATTCACACACATGCTCTTCTCTAAGGAACTAGATTGCACGCTCGCATCCAGCATTTGCAGTCTTTATATCAACAGTCCCTTGTCACCCCCACACTGCAGATTGATGGTCGCCTTCTATCCCTCCTTCTTATATCCCCCTTATACACTGTGCTGTCTGCATCATTTACATCTTAAAAAGTCAACACTATATTCTGTCCATTCTGATGGCTGGGCTTGGCAGCCCTAGGATAAGGCTCTAGCTGCTTGTCTTGGGAGAGTAAAACATAGCCTTTGAATCAAATCTCTGGGCTAAAAGGGAATGCTTGAGCATGTCATAATCCCATCACACTGCGACACACCTACTGCAAATACTAGGTATGCAGTACTTAGAAACTGCTCTCAAATCTGTTTTGCAACTATTGATAGGTATCCTAACTATGGTAATGCAGAAAGGCCTAAAGGAACACGAGCCAACAGACAAATGGAGACACATCTGTTTGTTCCGGGCTCTGCTCATACTCTAACGTGTGCGTGGCATGATGCCCCATTTAGTATGCTTACGGCCTGACGTCACACACACACCAGTCCGCTTAAAATGACCTCAGCACACTCCTTCTCCATATACTTAAAACCATCAACATTAACCTTTAACTCAACTATCATTTGCCACAGCCATTGGGCACATAAAGAGAACACACTCCCATCATCATACATTTACCACATAGTCCTGACACCGGGCTGGCTGTCTTCTCGACTCCCTCTGAGGATATCTTCTCCCGTCTGTCAGATCTGGGCCCATGTTTACAGTTATTTCTGGAGTCCTTGGGCCTCATTATGAGTTTGGAGGTAGCCATGCCCTTAATAAGGGCATGGCTAACTCCAAACTCGGGTCCAGGTTCCCTGAATGGGGAAATACCGGGCCAGCCCGACCTTGGAGGTCCTGGTATTTCCCCATTCAGGGAACCCGGACCCGGTCCATCCCCATTCCCATTTGAGCCCCCATATGGCTCACTGGGAATGAGGAGCATGCTAACAACGGGCCTGCTAATGACGGGCCCGTTGTTAGCATGCTGGGCCGCTAGCAGGACCCGCTAAGGACATCTTGTAAAACCAGGTGTCCTGAGCGGGTCCCGCAAGTGGACCTCGTAATGGGGCGGTAAGGGGTTAATGGCTCCGGCACCTCTACCAGCACTGTTAACCCCTTCCCGCTCTCCTCGTAATGAGGCCCCTTGGCTCTTAAGGATACCCATTATCTTCACTGTCAGGAAATTAGGGATCGCCCTCATCCACACTTTCAGCCACAGAGGGGTGTGAGTCATACATTGCTTGCGAGGGGGCCACCGCTCCCATCTTTTTGAAAAAAACAAGAGTTCCTGGTAACAGTGTTATGATCCATTGGATGCCGTGATCATTGATCCTTTGACATCTACCACCTCCAGCGGTCGAGGCTCATATGTTAGGGACAACTTGGCTTCTGGATGATGGCGTTTCACAAGCTCTGTGTCACCCAGTGTTAGATCATAGTACTGTAGCACTCTCCTGGCATTCCCATTTTCAATTCTCCTTCTTGGATCCTCTGCTGTTTCTTGATCATCAATCTCTCCTGGAATACATTGTTCTCGGTCCGGTATTTGCCCTGGAGGACATCTGTTGAACAAAGACTCTGCTGGGGAACTCTGGTAGAACAATGCAGTGTGGCATGGAATTCTTGCAGGAATTGGTAGAATGCACTTCTAAGGGATGATCCTTTACTATTGGGCAATTCGGAAGACCTTATTCACTGTTCTCATGAATCACTTGGCCTCTCCGTTCGCTCTTGGCCACAATGTCATTATCTTCCTGTGCAAAATTCTACATTCCTGCAGGAACGCAACAAAACATTTGCTTTGGAATGGAGACCCATTACCAGAGCACACCTCCTGCGGCAGGCAAATATCTTTTCCAGCTCTGGTAAAACATCTGATAAAGCAATAGAGGGGAAAACTCGACCTCTGGATATCTCGACCATTGGTCAATCGCTACCAGAAAGTTTGTGTCCCTTCCGGTGGACCCAAAATCCACATGTACTATTTCCCATGGCTTTTAGCTCTCTCTTCCAGCCCCGGATACCACACTTTCATGGCAATCAAGACCTGGTCTTAGCTGACCCTTGGTGTCCCTGGTGGTCCAACCCAATTACTCTAAAGATCAGATAGGAAGAGAAGTCCATCTTAGATCCTCTCAATACTAGTCCATCATCTGAAAACATGAGCTCACTTTGGACCCTCCAAAGCTTTTCAAGAATCTTGGGGCTGTGTCCATTCTTTTGTCTAAGCTCACCAAAACCTGTCTCCAGTCGCCATTGGTGAGAGCATCCGGTAGAATTCGGAAACAGTCAAACCTCTCAGGGACCTCTTTTAGTTCCTCCACCAACATAGAATTTGGCACTGCAGCCTTGTTCAGAAGATGTATGAAGTCTTCTGTCTCTACTTCATCCTGGTCCAGGGTCAACTCAGGAGAGGGGGGTTGCCTTGACAAACAGTCCACAGCACATTTGTTCCCTGGGTGATAAATCAGGCTTATGTTGTATTCTAGAAGTGCCAAAATCTATTTTTCAATCCTCGCCAGTGGTTTGGACAAGGAGTCATCCATGATCGGAATGGTATGCAGTGATTTCAATTAATTAAATTACAGAGAATGCTGTAATAACCAAAAAGTTATAACAAAACAATTTCAAATGTTTGTTTGAAATGTTTATGGGGTGGGGTAAGGGGTTAAAACGGGTGGAGAGGGGGCTGGGGCAGGTTTAAAAGCATACAGAAACTGGGGGTTTAGGTTGGGCCCCCAAAATTAAAAATATTCTTTGTTGTAACATTTTCGTTATTACAGCATTCTCTGTAATTTAATTTGTCAAAATCACATGTAACCCATCAGCACTAACCATTTCTGTCAGAATGAGTGAGAACAGAACCCATTCCAAATGGGCCTGCGTCCACAACCTCTTCCGAGGATTTATCTTGGTGGAAAAACACCATCGTACGGTCAGCTGTGAGGGTGGTTTGTATTCCTTCAAATGCAGACTGCTCATGCAGGTTCCATTTCTATGGGGTGTCCTTTTTCGGAAGGCTCTGGAAAAGCTCAGGGAGCATGGCAAGTTCTCTAATAAATCACTCACAATAGGTAACCATGCCTAAAAAATGTCAGATCTCGAAGACATTTTCTGGGGGTTTAGCTTCCTCAAAACCCTTGACTTTGGTTGGGTCAGCTGTGATGCCCCCTTTGTGGAGCACAAACCCCAAGAATTCATGTTTTTTTTGTTGCAAAAATCACATTTGTCCATATGAAGTTTAAGTCCAAGGGCGTGAATGCGCTCTAGCACCTTCTCCAACCTCTACAGTTGCTCCACATCTGACTTTGCAAAGACCAAAATGTCATTGCTAAAGTTTGGAGTTCCAGGGATACCAGCCAGTGCACGTCTCACTGCATTTTGAATGACCTCTGCCGCAGAGGATACCCCAAAATGGAGCCTCTCATAGGGTTAAAGATCCCATAGTATGGTAAATGTTGTGATATACCAACATGCCGGATGCAGGAAAGCTGATGATACCCTGTTCTAAGGTTCAATTTGGAGAAAGATACGGCCCACTGCAAGTCCGCGACACTGTCATCAATAGTTAGTGTTAAATGCATCTAAAGCTTGATGGCTTTATTGGGGAGGTGCATGTTGACACAGATGCACTCATAGTCTGGTTTCTTCAGCTTTCGAGCTACTACTGTACAGTGAGGGGGAGTGACCTATGACCGGCCAATAGAATCAGAGCTCGCCCTCGAGTACTTTAAGACGAGATAGCTGCACCTTGAGGTGGATGGGGTGCGGGATTCTCTTTCTCCAACACCAATCAATAAGGACAACTTCAATGGTTTGGCAAAGGGGAGTCAGTTTAATGACAAGTACAAAAAACAGGGAAACATGGAGATCAACAATGATGCGATGGCCCGTCTCGCTTCAATTCCCGACAATCTTCATTCAAACACCAGTAGTTATAGTCAGAATTTGTCATCATTGACGTGTAACACTCAAAAGTTTGTCATGCAATTCTATTGGTTGGAAAAGGTAACTTAAGTATAGGTGCTATATCTGTATATGGTAACGGAGCGTGAGGATTGGATAACTCTTATCGGTGGGCGTCTATGCCCTTCCCTCTACATTACTCATGCAAATGTCACTAAAGGTACGACATCTCATTGGTTCCACTATCTATAGGACCTTAGATTATTTGGCCCACTGTGATTGGGCTGGCTACAACCCTAAGCATAAATCTCCACTTTAATTAGCAGCATGCAGAATGGTCACCCAGATACAGGATGCCCCAAGATTCACCCTGCTTCCCTTCCATCAATCAGTACTTTAGGGCTATGTGTCAATTAGTTGGCTGAGGTTGGCCTCGAAACTGTAGCTTCTTGTCAGGAAAGGTTATGGTATCTCCTGCTTTCGGTGACATCATACGTTGGTACCTCTTCGCGCTTGGCTGGTCATGTGTTAGCACACCGTGAATCAGCCTCGTTTTCCTTCTATTTGTGCATTTAATTCTCCTTTTTTGCCACCACCTGCCTGGGCCCCCTTATCTTGACCTTCAGCGGGCAGGCTGCTCTGCTCTTAAGTTTCGATTCTCCGAAGTTACTGTCCGCCTCCCTCTCTTGGTTTGATCTCGATTTCTCAGGCATGGCCTGCTCCTTGATGAGTTTCGATTCCGCTGTCTCTCTTCTTGTTTTAGCTGGAATAAGAATCCTGGGTTAATTCTGCTTTTGTATAAAGTGGACTGCACTTATATAATGTGCTTCTTGAGGTAGATATGTGGTTGGTGCTTGCTGCTCTATTCTTCTACTAAGCATAGCAAGCCACACTGTTTTCTTAGCTTCTTGCGTTACAAGCCTATGTACAGGCGTTAGCTGGTTGAAAACTTTCATCCTGCTTTACAGTTATGTTTCTTTATATTTCAACATCGTCTCTTCTTCTATGTCTGTGATATCCTTTTCCATGGCGTTTCGTCTTTGTGTGTCATCTTTTGGTTGTCGTTCTTCATCTGTACGTCTGTCCGGGCACTTGTGACGTCATCATTCGTCTTCCATTAAGGCC
The DNA here is from genome assembly GCF_040938575.1 of Ambystoma mexicanum. NCBI lineage: Eukaryota > Metazoa > Chordata > Amphibia > Caudata > Ambystomatidae > Ambystoma > Ambystoma mexicanum. The sequence goes on from NC_090931.1 coordinate 1,094,653,317, forward strand.
TTTTGAGTTTCTTCTGGGACAGTGTTTAAACAATCTTCATTTCTTGTCATTTGCTGATATGGTTGTCTCAATGGATATCTTACTGCCCATGGTTGTCTGGTTATTGGTGCTTCAATAGGTATTGCTCCTCTGATTGGCACTGGACAGAGCCCTAGTGGAGCACTCTGCCGGTTTATGTTGTGACTTGAGTGTCGTGTAGGCAGAAGAGGCCTCCGTCCCCAAATGCTGCGCAGAGAGAACCTAAAGCCACTCTCTGTGCAGCCGTTGAGGCCACAGGCGAAGATGTTCAAGTCCGGGAACGTGAACCTCTGGGGACCCCACGCTGCTGCAAGAAAATGCGGATTAAGTACCAAGCAAGAAACAGTAACCACAGTGTTTAGGAAAAACGGAAAGGTCTTACCAATCAGGGTCAAGGAAGAGGTAGTGAACCTAGTGGAGAGGTCCGGGACCCACGTGGACTGAAGTACCCCAAGAGGAGTAGTCCTCAGTTGTTCGCCTGTCAGTAGGAGCTCTGGAGCTATGAGGCAAGAAGTCCAAAGAGCCAAGGTGCAAGAGGGAGATCCAGGAGGCAGTCCAATAACAGTCCGTGGTCAAGAGCCGGGTTATCACTATGCAAACAAATCCAAAGGGGTAGATCCAAGTAGAGTCCAGTAGAGCAAGCCAGGTCGATTCCGTGAGCGATCCAAAGGTGATCCAAAGGTACGTAACGCCAAACAGGATGCAGAGCACAGCTGTGAAGCAACGAGTACCTGGGTTTCCGGGTTTAAGTACTCGCGCTTCTGATCACGTGATGTGCGGCTGAGTCACGTGATCGGGTAGGAGCGTCACGTGACCTTACAGTCCCGCGACGCGGAAACTCAATGCTAGCCCTTCGCGATCCTAGGCGCCAAGGTAATTGCCAATGAAGAAATGGCCGTAGCCTGACAGCCGTCCTGTTACGGACCAGGCGCGGGTGCGCTCACAAGGCGTGTGAGAGTCCACGTGAGTCCCGGAGAAGGGGGGAAGAAAGGGAAGAGCGAGACGGGGGATGGGGGAGTGCCTTGGGGACCACATGATGAGGGATCGTGACAGAACCCCCCCAAAGGCCCACGACCCCGTGGGCAGGAATGGTGATCCCGGTGGAAGCGAGCCACCAACCGGGGAGCGTGGACATCAATAGCAGGGACCCAAGAGCGCTCCTCCGGGCCATAACCGACCCAATCAACCAGATACTGCAAGCGCCCCCTGCAGACCCGGGAGCCCAGGATGGAGGACACCTCGTACTCGTCCGGGGATGCCAAGGACACCGGGGCAGCAGAGGCGCGCAAGCGGGAAGGGGCCGGACACGGCTTGAGAAGGGAGACGTGAAACACAGGGTGGACCCTCCAAGACCCCGGGAGAACCAGGCGGTACGTGACAGGGTTGATAACCCGGGACACCACATAGGGACCCACAAAACGGGGCAAAAGTTTCCTGCAACCCACTAACCTCAAGTGACGGGTAGAAAGCCACACCCGGGAACCCACCGAGAAAGCCGGGGCCAACAGTCGCTTCTTGTCTGCCTGGGCCTTCATGGAAGACTGGGCCTCACGGAGATGTAATGCAGTCTGGGAGTGGATAGAGGACAGATCCCTAAGACAGGCGCTAGCGGCCGGATTGGTGGAGGCCGCGAGGTCAGGGATTGGTAGCGTGTGGGGATGTTGGCCATAGAGGACATAGAAGGGAGAGAACCCAGTGGATGCATGAACCGCATTGTTGTAGGCAAATTCAGCGTGTCGGAGGGCACGCAACCAAGAGCACTGCTGTTGCAGGATCAAACAGCGGAGATATTGCTCCATGGTCTGGTTCGTCCTTTCGGTCTGACCATCCGTCTCCGGGTGGTAGGCCGAAGAGAACCGGACATCAATACCCATTAACCTGGTTAGAGCGCGCCAGAAGCGAGAAGTGAATTGAGAACCCCGATCAGATATAAGGACAGAGGGCAACCCAAAGAGACAAAAGACAGAATCAAAGAACAGGGTGGCCAGGACGGAAGCGGAGGGAATACCCTTACAGGGGATGAAGCGTGCCATCTTCGAGAAGGAATCCACCACCACCCAAATAGTGTTGTAACCCTGTACCCGAGGAAGTTCTGTAACAAAATCCATGGTTACTGTATGCCATGGTTTCGGGGGTACTGGTAAAGGGAGAAGCAGGCCTAATGGGCGTCCCCTGCGGGTTTTGCATTGTGTACAAATGGTGCATGTATTGACGTAGCAATCCACGTCCCTCTTCATGCCCGGCCACCAACACCAGCGTTTCAGGAGGGATAACGTACGGCGTTGGCCAGGATGACCATTCACAGGGGCATCGTGCGACCATTCCATGGCCATATTGCGTGTATCGGCCGTGGGCAAGAATAGGCGGTTCAGCACAAATGGGAGACCATCCTGGAATACCGGATCCCACTCTGATAGTTGGTCGGGATGCAAGGACACCCACTTGCGTACCGCGTCCACTAAGGGCACTGAGGGGGTACATAGACAGATTACCTTAGTGTTGTCCAACAATGTGTCAGGGAATACTGGCAGAGAAACCCCACCGGGAGAGCGGGACAACGCATCGGCTTTGCCGTGTGCGGAACCAGCCCGATGTCGGATCTGGAAGTCGAATGCCGCGAAGAAAAGATGCCACCTCACCTGTCGACTGTTAAGACATTTCAGGGACGCCAAATCCTGCAGGTTCTGGTGATCAGTGAACACCGTGACTCGATGCTTGGCGCCCAAGATGTGGTGTCGCCACATGCGGAATGCGTCCATAACCGCTAATAACTCCTTCTCGGTCACGGTGTAGTGTGACTCGGGGGTGGTAAATTTGCGGGAATGGAATGCAACCGGGTGCAGACGACCCATGGCCTGACATGCTTGGGACAAGACGGCACCAAGAGCGAAGGAGGAGGCATCGGCTTCCACGTTAAAAGGGAGATCTGAGTCGGGATGCTGGAGGACAGGGGCTGTGGTGAAAACAGTCTTCAGTGAATCAAAGGCCTTCTGTTGTGTATCAGACCAAAGAAAGGGAACATTAGGACTGGTTAATGCGGTGAGGGGAGACACGATAGAAGAGAAACCAGAGATGAACCTCCTGTAGAAATTCGCGAAACCCAAAAAGGACTGAAGAGCTTTCAGGTTCGCAGGAATAGGCCAATCCAAAACCGCTTTAACCTTGGAGTGGTTCATGGACAACCCCCCGGGAGTTATACAAAACTCGAGGAAATCAACGTTATCAACGTGGAACAGGCACTTTTCTGGTTTGGCATATAGCGAGTGTTTTTGTAAGCGTGATAACACCTCACGAACGTGGCGCACATGCTCTTCCAGAGACTGAGAAAAGATTAGGATGTCGTCGAGGTAAACCACGACGTAGACATCTAAGATATCGCTTAGGATGTCATTCATAAACCTCTGGAAGGTCGCCGGGGCATTACACAGCCCAAAAGGCATGACTGTGTATTCATATAAGCCGTACCGGGTACAGAAAGCGGTTTTCCATTCGTCCCCGGAACGGACGCGGACCAGGTTGTAGGCTCCGTGGAGGTCCAGTTTGGTGAAAATGGTAGCGTGTGTGAGTCGGTCAAGCAAGGGCGTGATGAGGGGAATAGGGTACCGATCCTTCCTCGTGATAGCATTCAGGCGTCTATAGTCTACACATGGGCGTAGATCACCTTCCTTTTTCGGCACAAAAAAGATAGGACTTGCTGCAGGCGAGGTGGATGGTCGTATGTGCCCTAGGCTCAGGGCCTTCCTAATGTACTCCTTGAGAGTCGTTTCCTCGGATGGTGAGAGGGAATAGATCCGCCCCGTGGGAATCACTGTGTCAGGGAGTAGATCGATGGGGCAATCGTATGGGCGATGTGGAGGCAGTGTTTCAGAGGAACCACGATCAAACACAGTCGCATAATCTTGGTATACCTGGGGAACGTCTGTCACCACTAACCCGACTACGTGTTCTGATGGTGTTTCTTGCGGATCCTGCACTGTAAGATGAGCTATAGCCTGAGCAGGATTGTCACTGTGTGCGTCTGTGGGAAGACAGAAATGTTGACAGACGTCCGACTCAAAGTGAACCAAACCCAATTTCCAATCAATGAGGGGGTTATGTTCCTGAAGCCAAGGGATTCCCAGAATGAGCCCAAACTGTGGCATGGTGATGAGATCACAACTTATGGTCTCCCTGTGTCTGGATTGTATGGTCAATAGCAAAGGGACTGTTTGTTGTTTTACTGGGCCCGAAATCAAAGAAGAGCCATCTACAGCCTGTACTGGTTCAGGCCTGGTCTTGGTCAAGAGGGGCAGATTTAATAAACGGGCCAAGGAAATGTCGATGAAGTTACCCGTTGCCCCTGAGTCGATTATCAGAGTAACAGGATGCGAAACGGACGCTGTGGGCTGAAGAGTGGCTTGTACATGAATGGGCCGGATACGCCCGAAAGAGGGTGTTGGGTTTGGGGTGTACGTGGTATAGCTCGATCCCGTCCCCGGTACTATGATCGAGCTATCTGAAAACCCTGTGGCTTGAGTTTGGGACGGCGTGGGCATTCCTTAACAAAGTGACCAAAGGTGCCACAATAGTAGCAGGCGTTATCCACCCTCCTACGTTCACTTTCTAGGGGAGATATCGGGCTCCTGACGCCCCCTATCTGCATGGGTTCTTGAGAGGAGTCAGAAGAAGGAACTGCCGTGTGAGGTGTGGAGGACTGAATGAAACCTGCTTCCGCCCTTCTTTCGGACCTACGTGCGTCCACCTGGAGTGACAAGTCAACCAGATCCTGGAATGCAGTGGGTATTGAGGGTACTATTGATAAGGCGTCCTTCATGGGATTACTGAGACCCCTATAGAAGACTACTGCCTTCTTGACCTCGGGCCAGGAAGTTTCAGCGGAGAGCTGGTTAAAACGGGTTATGTATTCAATGAGGGAACCCCTACCCTGACACAAATCCAGAAGTTCCAGATCTCGAGACTGGACCTTGTGTCTAGTATCAAAAACCCTGGACATCTCGGTGACGAGGAGATCGAAGTCATATAAGGCCGGGTTGTCGTTCTCCAACAAAGGGTTGGCCCATGCAGCGGCCATCCCAGCCAAATGGGAAAGGGTGAACGCTGCTTTCTTGGTGGAATCTGGGAAAGCCTGAGGTCGGCACAGGAAATGCAACTTGCATTGGTTTAGAAAGGTCCTGAAGTTCTTGGGATCCCCATGGTATCTCTCAGGGGCTGCCAACGGGAACGGAGTAGGTAGTACCACGGGAACGGGGTTCTGAGGTGGGAGAATCGGAGGTGGAACGGGTTGGGAAACAGGGGGTGTGTCTCCGAATTCTGCATCTGGGGGTAAAGGGTGTCTGACACTTTGTATGTTGTCGAGACGTTGATGGATAGCCGTGTTGGCTTCTGCCATATCGGCTCGTAGCACTGTATTGGCTTGGACTATAGCAGTCATGGGGTCTTCAGCGTTCCCCTCCATTGCCTACACGACAATAGGCTTCACAGTCTGTTGTGACTTGAGTGTCGTGTAGGCAGAAGAGGCCTCTGTCCCCAAATGCCGCACAGAGAGAACCTAAAGCCACTCTCTGTGCAGCCGTTGAGGCCACAGGCGAAGATGTTCAAGTCCGGGAACGTGAACCTCTGGGGACCCCACGCTGCTGCAAGAAAATGCGGATTAAGTACCAAGCAAGAAACAGTAACCACAGAGTTTAGGAAAAATGGAAAGGTCTTACCAATCATGGTCAAGGAAGAGGTAGTGAACCTAGTGGAGAGGTCCGGGACCCACGTGGACTGAAGTACCCCAAGAGGAGTAGTCCTCAGTTGTTTGCCTGTCAGTAGGAGCTGTGGAGCTATGAGGCAAGAAGTCTAAAGAGCCAAGGTGCAAGAGGGAGATCCAGGAGGCAGTCCAATAACAGTCCCTGGTCAAGAGCCGGATATCACTATGCAAACAAATCCAAAGGGGTAGATCTAAGAAGAGTCCAGTAGAGCAAGCCAGGTCGATTCCGTGAGTGATCCAAAGGTGATCCAAAGGTACGTAACGCCAAACAGGATGCAGAGCACAGCTGTGAAGCAACGAGTACCTGGGTTTCCGGGTTTAAGTACTCGCGCTTCTGATCACGTGATGCGCGGCTGAGTCACGTGATCGGGCAAGAGTGTCACGTGACCTTACAGTCCCGCGACGCGGAAACTCAATGCTAGCCCTTCGCGATCCTAGGCACCAAGGTAATTGCCAATGAAGAAATGGCCGTAGCCTGACAGCCGTCCTGTTACGGACCAGGCGCGGGTGCGCTCGCAAGGCGTGTGAGAGTCCACGTGAGTCCCGGAGAAGGGGGGAAGAAAGGGAAGAGCGAGACGGGGGATGGGGGAGTGCCTTGGGGACCACATGATGAGGGATCGTGACAGTTTATTTGCTCATCGTACATCATATATCTCGGATTGAATGTTCCTGGTACTTCAAAATGGGTGACTGGAGTGCAGGCCATATTTGGGACTTCCTCTACACTCCCCCGTCTGGTCGGTTCATCAACCACTTCCGCTTCCTCCTTGGGGTTTGTCTTACTTTGTTCTTCTGTATTCATTTCTTCCTCATCTTCTGGGTTTGTACATGATGGTTTGAAGGAATGTCTCTTCGGTGTCCATATTTTTATCACTCCTTTCAGGTTTCCTACTGTTTTTACATGTTCATCTGTATTCCATGTCATTAGCAGACATTGTCCACTTGGGCTGCAATAGATCCATTTTCCATCATAATTTCTGCGTTTCCTGGGATACAGAGACTTTGTTCCTTCTGGTGCGTACTTGCTGGTCTTCACAAAGTCTTTTATTTCTTCGTCAGTTAGGTCTCTGGGCTTCCATCCTGGCTCGACATGAATCATGATCTTCATCCCTATGGTTTTCTTCGCAGCTTTCTGGCACTGTGAGATTATTGTTTTTATAACACAAAATCCTAATAGTATCATCAATAGCAGGGCTCACAGAAACTTGAAGATGTCTACCATCCATTGTGGGACCCACGAGAATAGTGATCCAAACCAGCTGTCATCATCAACTTCGTCAGTTTCATCGATCATCTGGTTCTGTAGGTTTATCAGCATACCTATGGCTTCTGTTAAAGTTCCATTTTCCTTAACGTGAGAAGGTATAAATGTGCAACATGATACTCTGATTTTTGCACGAACACCTCCATCCATTGCTGTGATCATGTCAAGTACATATCTGTTATGGAGAGTCATCAGTCGGATTGCTCTTAACTCTTCCTTGATTGCATTTAATCCTTTTATTGTTGAGTTATTGGTTTGCAGCAGCTCCCATCTGGTGATTTGTAACCATTTAGTATTTGCTCCAACTTGGAACCTTGGCATGAGGATTGTCGCAAATATTGATGAGGTGAGGCTGAACAGCTTGTGTTCGTATGGGATTGCATGAAATGCTTCTTTTGATTTGGCAGATAAGTAATTCTCTCTCTTCATTCGGGATACCAGCTCCACAGATCTCCTTTTCCTCAGGTGAGCATCTGCCTTCGGGAAACTGTCAATATTCAGTTCCTTTTTCAGGATCACTAATGCTGGAACGTGGACATTCACTATTGTGCATATGCCTCCCCAGTTCTTTGGCAGTCTGATGTATGCTTTGGATCCAGACGCCCAATAATGATCCATGATTACTGCAGTTCCGTAGGTCATTCCTGGAGCTTCAAAAATTCGTCCACAGTTCTGATTCTCTCCCATTTTTCTTGTGCCATTGTTCCTGAAGCACAATTTTGTGCTTTCCAGTGGCGCTATCTGCAGGGGTCCTCCTCTGTCTTCGACCCATGTCAGTAATCTTGCGAGTCTCACCCATAGAGGTTTGCACAACCTCTGTGGGTTTTCTATTGCTTCCTTGCAGGTTCCAAGGACCATCCATGCTCGGCAGATCACCACCCCTTCTTCCCATCCATTGGTGGGAAAGCACTGTTCCCCAAATCTGCATTTGGCCTCTGTTTTTCCAAATTTGAGCCTCTTCCAGTGTTTTCCCCTGGACTTGGACGTTCAGTCTCGGGTTTATTTCCCATCGTATTCTTGCTTCTTTAACTTCAGGTCTTTTGTATCTGATCACGTGATTCATAGTATGAGCTCTATTTCTCGTCTTAATGTCCTGAACATAACTATCTTCATCGGGGTAATCTGTTTCAGTTGCCCATATCAATGAGGCATCCCTCCCCATGAACTGGCCTCTGGAATTGCACATTGCTATATGTGACAGGCAATGTGCTGTCGGGACATCAATTTCTACAGCCACAAAGATTTTGGATTTCCCCATACTGTACGGTAGAAGTGCACAAATTAAGCATTCTCCTTCTGAAGGTCACCTTCCAACTTCTTTCATGTGCTGGCACCAAATGTTGTTCCCTAGATATGCTGTGTTGTCCAGGTAGTTGTTTAGTTCATTGTTATCTTCATGTAGGCTTCTCTTGATTCTCAGTGTCTTCCTGTAGTTTGCTATAACTACATCCCTAAATGCATCTGTCTTGCTGGAGGACTCTCAGGTATTCTGGTCCATGGTGCAAGTCTCCTTATCTGTATCGATGGGGTATATGGAGGTTTGGCAGTTCTCTCCTTCTCCTCTTGCATCCTTTTCCTACCATCTATAAGTGCCTTTATCAACCACCAGCCTGTCGCTGGCCCAGTGTATGGCTGTATTGTGGGTCTTGTACTTGTCCTTTGTGTTGGACTATGCGTGCTGGATAGTATAGCCTCTGTTGTTATGTTCTTCCTTTCTTCTTGTAGTTTTCTTACTCTGGCTATGTTTGGTAGTAGAAGATCTACTAACATTTGTGTCCTTGCAGAGAGTCCTTTTGCGGTGGCTTCTGTTTTCCGCAGGGCGTCTGACAGCACTGCTTCTGTTGACTCTCTTCTTACTTCGTCTCGTTTTTTCTCATCATCTCCTCTGAAAGTTTTTTTGGTAGGCAGTTTCATCTTCTCTGTTGCTTTCGTTTGAGGTTCTGTGGCCATTGACACTAGGCATGGTTCGTGTGCATTCAGTGTGTGTGTGCGTGTGGGTGTCAGTGCTTTGTCTTCATGCCTCTCATGCTGACCCTGTCTCTGGCTTTCCTGCTCAGTCATTACCTCAAGTGTGTATGTATCACTGCTAATTACATTCATTTTCATTTCATTTACTTTACCATCAGATTTTCTCTGGACAAGAATTACTATATAAGGTCTGGGTGCTGTTGTGGCTTTCATGCGTACATCATCAGGTGGGTGCACTGAAATAGGAACGCTTTGCGTACCAATAAAAAATGCAGTTCTGATCGTTAATGACAGTACAATAATGATAAACACAATGCATAAGTATATTATAGTTCGGTAAGTAAGGCGGCAGCATTTTCTTCCAGAAAAGCGAGGGTGCCCCTTTGCTTGGGAGAGGACCAGGTTACTGTTCTGGGCCCCCATCTCGATCATTTGTCAAGTGTCAATGTTATTGTTTTCCCCCACTCAATATCGTTCCTTGAACAGTTGTGTCATAAAGTGTCAATTGCTTCACAAGTGTCCGCCCTCTTGCGGAAGGTAACTGGCTCTTGATGCGGGATGCAGTTCCTTTGCTAAACTATGTGAAAAATAGATTAAAATAATACTTCAATGAGTCACTTTTACTGTGCATGTTCAAAGTACGTGAATTCCCAGCCCACTCCTCTAATCTGCTTCAGTCCTGTGGACATGTTGGATGATGGTCAGTATGAGGAAATGTGAGAAAAATGACAACAAATAAAGCAAATACGGTTCTTCACTCAGCTCCCTCGATCTGTCCCTCGGTGGAAAATTTCTTCAGAATCTCCCCAGATAGTCTCTTTGATGGTTGGAAAGTTCCACTTGGAGGGTTATTCCATGCAGAAGCATTCCCAATTGTGCGATATTTGCTGTATCTCGGATGAATGTGGGGGTGTCAATTTCGATAGGCCTCCCCACTAATTCAGGAAAGTCAGCCACTATACGGAAAAAGACTCTGTGCACCAGTCTGCTGTCTTCTAGTGAAAGGGACATTCTTCCTGTCTTGCTGTGTTCAGGATTATAAGTTCTTTCCTTGACGTGAACAATGTTTGCACTGTCCGGTCGCGTGGAGTGCGACCAATATTCTAATTTTGTTTAACAAATTGCTCAAATGTTCAGTGTTTGCTGGATCTTGAAGAAAGGTCAGCGTGTCGGTGGTTCTTCAAACAATAGATGGGCACTCTTCAATTATGTGAAAGAAAAGTGTATTGACGAGTTCATCTAGTATCACCTGTGGTGGAAGCATTTGTGTCCTTATCACTGTACTCCGGGAGTACGAGGAAGGCTTCCGCAATGACAGTAAGCAGGTGCCTGATTATCTTTTCGTTCTCAAGGTCTTGTAGAAAGTCTGTGACACTGGTGACCCTCCCTATCAGTGACGGATATGATACAAATACTAAGTGGAAGTATGTGACCACGTCTGTTGTGATGTCTCTACTGGGGGACACCATAAGTGCTGCCAAACAAAGTCTTGGTACTGGATGTATCAGGATACAGTATCTGCCTTCAATATAAAAGTCCTTGATCAAAGTTTGTTATAGTCTATTCCTCGACAAGGCTTAAGTGTGACTTGGTTCAAAAGTTCATGTCAACAAAACGTGCTGTGTCTTATATGCGCAATTATCTTCTTCACCCTGCAACTAGGATGCACAGAGTGTCCGTTTTGTATGTCCTTACCCCATTTCTTTTGCTTAGGGGAATGTCCAAGTTTAAACCACAATTTGCACAAGGGTTCTTTGTCTTGCTTTACTGCTCATGCATCCTTCTTCCTCGTCATGGATCTCGTCTGCACGTGCTGTGGTTCTTCCCCGTTGTCTGTATTTTCTTCACGGTGGGGTGCAGGCAGGGGGTTTTCTCCGATATAGGGCTTAATGTCATTTAGAAAAATCCATGCTCTCCTGCCCTTTAACTTCACAGCTGACGGAGTGCAGTCCTCCACGATGAAAGGACCATTGAATCTTGGCTTGTCCCACCTTTTCCTCGTGTGGTTCCTCATCAGCACACTATCTCCAGGGAACACGAGTGGAACACGTAGATCTTGAACTGAGTCTGTTGCAGTGTTCCCTTTGGTGTTCTGTGCTGCGCTGCACCCTTTCCGTTGTCGTTGCAGCTGGTCTGAAATTACAGTAAGGCTGGATGTCATGCAGTTCAAGTACTTTTGCATTTCGGATTCTAGAACCTCTCGGGTTGACTGGGCATCACACCTTGCTCTGTCTCTAGGGGTAAGAGGGGTCCTCATCCTCCTTCCTGTGACTATCTCGTGTGGCATAAGATGATGGTCGGAGCCTAGTTGGTTCCGAAGAGCATACAATGCCAATGGAAGGCAGTGCAACCATCCCCTCTTTAGAGTAAGCTTCAACTTGACTATCCTTTCCTTTCACAAGCCGTTGAGCCTCTCACAGATCCCATTACCTTCTGAATGATACGCCAATGAGAACTTGTGCTTTATACCAAGCAACAAGCTGATCTGCTCAAAGACTGCATTTACAGAATGAGCCCCATTATCTGAGCTCATTACTTCACATACCCCCCACCTAGGGAATACTTCCCTCACTAGGAATTTGGCCACACAGGTAGAGTCTGGTTGTGTACATGGACCTACTTCTATTCATCTAGAGAATGGACACACCACGATAATTACGTATCTGTACCCGTTGCATACTTGAATCATGTCGACGTGATCGACATGCAGATGCTGAAAATTTCACGACCGCTATGCCCACTGGGAGCTGTAGTGCCTTGATCAGCCTGTCCAATAAGGCTGCGTGCTGCACTGGCGTGCCGTCCGCTCGGAGGTAGCCCCTCCTTGTCCAGCGCGCTAGGCCTGCATGCACTGTGGACGTCACATAGGGGGAGTCACTGTACATTGTTACTTCCTGGTCTGCGTGATTCTCAATGGCGAGTATCAACCCCAATAACTGTGCAGCCTGTGCTGAGTAATGAGATGGTATTCATGCACTGACGAGTACTAGAAATTCTACATTTGTTGTGTGCTTCACCACAACAACGCTTGTATACCTTTGTCCATCAACTTGATCGATTCTCGAGGACCCGTCAATAAAGACGATCTCTCCTCTTGTCAAGGCATTTTCTTTTACCCTGGGGATTTCATCACAGAATTCTTCTTAATTCACAAAGTCATGTATCGGTTCTCCTTCAGTGACCGGCTCTGCTATGAACGTAGCTGGGTTCACTATTTTACATCAGATTATTTTGATTGATGTATTTGATATGATCACTTCATTAGCAGAAGCTCTCTGAGATGTCAATATGCCTTTTGGTTTTTCTAATATGGCAAATAATGAGTGCTCGACGTATAAAGTCATGGAACATCCCATTACAATGGTTGTCGCCTACCCAATTGCTAACGCTGCGGCAGCTAAACTTTGTTTGCATGGGAATTGACCTTTCATTACTGGGTCTAGGTCCCCACTGTAATATGCCAGGGGCTTGTACCCCAACAAAGTTCTTTGAGCGAGCACTGCCATCATGACGCTGCCATTGGTGTGCGAAAACAGGTAGAATTCCTCTGCATAGTTAGGAATTCCGAGAACTGGAGCCGTAGAAATCACTCTCTAGAGTTCAGCGAACCCTTTTTCCATCGCCTCAGACCATTCAATCTTTTCCTTTGTCACCTGGGCCTTCTTTAGGGCCTGGAGTAAAGGCTTGGTAAACGAGCTGTAATCGAAAACCCATGCCCTAACATAATTGCACAGGCCTAGAAAGCTCTGCATTTGCTTTATCGTGTGTGGTTTAGCTGTGTTCAATATTGCTTCAGCCCTTTCTTCTTCCCTACTTGAGAGATCAGTTGGCATATGTACAGCACTTCCTGTTGACAGTATTTTACCTTTTCCTTGTCAACCTTACATTCTTTCTCAGCCAGTAAAGTCAGTAGCTGAACAGAATCGTGCCTGCATTGTTCTTCTGTGGTGATGCAGATTAGAAGGTCATCCACATACTGCAAGACAACACTTTCTAATGCAATATTGCTTAGGTCCATCTGTAGGACTCTATTGAAAATGGATGGGGACTCACAGTACCCCTGTGGCAGCCTTGTGCTTTTCAGATGCATTTGTCTGAACGTGAATGACGTCAGATCTTTTGAGTCACGGTGCAACGGGATTGAGAAAAAAGCATTTTTCAAGTCAATCACTGTGAAATATTTTGCCTCAACGGGTATATTACATAGGATTGTAGATGGATTAGTGACTAAAGGGAACTCGTCTTCAACAATATCATTTAATGCTCGTAAATCCTGGATTAAATGCCAAGACCCTCCCTTTGATTTTTTGACAGGATAAACCGCCGTATTACACGGTGAATCTGACATCACTAAGATGCCCTGGTCCATCATGGCAGAGATCATCTTAAAAATCCCTTTGTCTGCTTCTCTGGACATGGGATATTGTCGGACTCTTGGCAAAATTGCTCCTGGCTATAGTTTAATTTTCACTTCTCCCACCCCCTTCAAGAGGCCTACATCATAGGGTCTTGTAGTCCATACTGAGACAGGTACTTTAGCTATATCCTCATCAAAATATTCCGGATGCTTCAGCGCCAACATCATTCTCTGAGGCACTTCTCTTCTAAACAATTTTACCCAAAAGCTGAGACTTACTTCCACCCTTGTCTCTTCTGAGTCTGGTTGTTCTTCAAACAGATCATCATCGGTGACGTCAGTCACTCGATACCCTTCTTCAATGGCGATGATCGCGCACCATTGCCTGCCTTCATCATCGTATCCGTCGACCAATGCTACTTTCCCTCGCACTGCTGCAGCATGTGTCATTAAGGGAAATACTTGTCCCTCCTTTTCATGCATAGGTATTCTTGGTCTGAATAAAAACTCATTGGGGGTTCTCATAGTTCTGTCTGCATGGCCTGGCACTTCTGCCATAAGCACACGCATGCCATATGCGAAAACCTCTGGTTCCAGCGGTATAGCTCTCATGGCTATGCATCCTGAGTATGCTTTAATCATTTTGCATATATTTGAATAGGGCATTCCTGGAGTGGAGCATACTATGCCCTCCTCTGTGAATGAAATCATCATGTTCAATTTTGTCATGAAGTCTCACCCCAAAATGTTTACAGGGGTCTGGCGTGAATATAATAAAGGTACATTCATGTCACACTCTCCTATGGAGACTGGGAGTGCGTCCATAAAAGGGAACTCGACTGTGAGCTCCTGTGAAACTATGAGTATCTATGGCCTCGCCAGACAAGGAACATTTGCCTTCGCGTATGCACGAGCATGTTGCACCCATGTCTACTAGGAATATTCTTTACCCCCTATAATGACATTCACCCTAAATTCCCTATGAAGGTCTGGTGTCACTGATAGGATAGAGCACATCAGGGTTCCCAGTGAGCTGTCCTAGTGTATATATAAGTTTGCCCCACTGTGCACTTGTGGATTTTCCCCATTCCCAGTGTTGCTTCCCCTTCAAGGGTTCTGGGTCTGTGGCAGTTGTGGTGGTGCCTGTTGGGTTTGTCCTTGTGGAAGATTCCCTATATTCTGTGGTTGCACCCCTTGCTGCACTCCTTGCGCTTGCTGCTGCACCGTATGATTCTGTGCAACGTCCGGTTGTGGGAAAGCAGGTGGATTTGCCGCACCTGCTCTCATTCCTTGGCTATTCTGCCATGTGCCTTGACTTTTGCAAGTGCATGCCAAATGCCTTGTCAGTCCACACAGCCAACATACTCGTGGTGGTCGGATTACTTGTCTATTTGACATAACCGAATTACCATTTTGCACGGTTTGAAAGCCTCCTTGATTACCTTGGAAACCTCCCTGATTGCTCTGCCATCCTCTTCCACTAAAACCTCTTCCCCTCTGGTAGAATCCTATGTTACCCTGGTTGTTCTGTTGTGGGTTAGCCACCTGTTGCATGTTTTGTTCAGCTGCGTTGGTTAGCATGGCTCCTTCAAGAGCATACTTCGATAATTTCTTTTGCACCAGCTTCGCTTCCTCACCCTTTCGAGTCGCCTCCTTTTTTAAATTCTTTTCTTTTAACAATCTACAGTAATGTGCGATAGTTAGCTGTATCTCAGCCCAAGGTTTAGCCTCAACTCCTACCAATTTCTTGAGCTGTTTTTGCACTGGTTATGGCAACCCTTAGCACAATATGTGATAAAACACAGGTATTGATTTTGTCCAAGATTCATGCGTTTCGAGCACCCACGCGTCTTGAAAATTATGCATATAAAGTAACGGGTCATCCGACTCCTTCATTTTTCAAGCCATTATAGCTCCCATACCAGATGTGTCTGGGTAAAGCACCTGTAGTGCTTTCCATACTGCTGATCTGCAATTGTTAAATGGCGCTCTGTCATGCGCAATGTTAATTGCGGTGACACCAGGGTACCCTGCCCGTGTCCACACATCTTCTGCTCTCTCACCAAGTATGGCGATCAGGAGACCTATAGCTAGGGTGTTTCCTCCTGCCATTTTTTCTAACTCATGTATCCATTTTCCGACACCCGATGTCAGCAATGGAAGCTTGTTTTTCAGGTTTTCTCGATCCATGTGTGGCCATGGAATATATTGTGGCCTTGCTCCCCCCTTTTCTAGTAGCGGAAATTGGAATGCACAGCCTTCCTTTTCTTCTCTCGTAGCTCTCCTGTCTATCGCATGGGTAGTATTCCCGCATCGCCATCTACCTGGCAATGTCCTCAATCTGTCTATATATGGCAGTGATGACACCCCCCTCTGACCATAGGGTGTTCCTTCATGCCGGTCAGACTGTGCGGCTGCCTCTGTTGCCCTTGGTGAAGACTCGCTAGCATCTGACCATCGTACCCTTTGTCCCTTGGGAGTCGTCTTCCGGACCTTCTCCCTTCTTCGTTTGCCTTGCGCTCCTCCTCTTCAGAGTCAGACGTTGGATTTTCCCAATTCACGCAACTCCTTGTTTCATCGTCGTTTCTACTGATTTCAAATCTATCCAGGGCTCAGTTTCCTACTCCCACTACTTCGGGTGACATCCTCTGTGTCATATAGCTGAGTGCTCTCTAGGCATTCGTCCTCCCCCTCCCGTTGGAGTAATTGTTGTAGCCCCATTTCATCATATATTTTATCGATCGTTTCCCCAATGCTTCTGGTATTGAAGTCATCTTCAATATTTGCCCTAGACATGCTTGGTACTGAGTCGTATGTGAGAAAACATTCTTCAATGTCTTCAGTCTACCACTGGATCGGGTTTTTTAACCTCCCTCTCCAAATATTCCAGATCGCGTGCCCTCTGTCTACGCGTACGTTCAATATCATCATCAAATTCCTTGCGCTTCCTCGCCTCTTCTCTGACTCTATCTTCTTACTTTCTCTTTTCATTCTACATTCATCTGCCTTTCGTATCTCATCATCTCTTCGTCTCCTTGTCCTTTTTTCACCTACCCTTTGCTCTTCTTCCAACCTTTGCTGTTTCTGCCTGTCGTTGTCATAGGCTGCTCTCTGTTTTTGCGATTGAGCTGTTTTTCTTGCTCTTCGTGATATAGCTGTTCTCGCCTCAGCCTATCTTTCCTCCTTATCCTTTCGTCCCTTAACTCCTTCTTTCTCCTTTCTCTGTGCCTCATCTAACCTCTCCTTAGGTTTCACATCATCACTTCCTTTCCCATCGAATTTCAATAAGATTTGTCTGCCCATCCATTCGTCTTTTGCGAAGGCTATCTCATCAGTTCTGTCTTCACTTCCTTTCCACTTCTTTCCCTCTCTCTCCTTATCGAGAGATGCACTTGTCTGTGCCTGATCCTTTCTTTCATCATTGCATCTCCCCTTGTCCCTCGGGACTATGGAGGTGAGATTCGAGTCCTTATCCTTCCCTTGATTATCATCACTACTGTAAGTAGGTGA
The DNA here is from genome assembly GCF_040938575.1 of Ambystoma mexicanum. Taxonomy (NCBI): domain Eukaryota; kingdom Metazoa; phylum Chordata; class Amphibia; order Caudata; family Ambystomatidae; genus Ambystoma; species Ambystoma mexicanum. The sequence goes on from NC_090931.1 coordinate 1,094,670,186, forward strand.
CTCATATGCAGGGTTGCTGTACCCTGTGGCTGCTTTAAGTTTCCTTAATGGGTAGAGTCCATCAGGCTTACTTTCTTCAGGTTCTGTTTCAGACGGGGCAGGAGGCGTGGTAGGTGTCTCACCCCCCTCCGTGCATACATTTAGTATCCAGTCTGCAGGTTGCTCTTCCTCCTTTGGCTGTTTAAACATTTTCTAGAGTTCTAGAACAGCAAGGCGTTTCTCTAGCTTCTTGCCTATATATGTGGCATGCAAGTAAGTCGTCATATGTTGTAAGACGGCTTTAGATAAAGACCCATTTCGTGGCCATGGCATAAACATCTTGTGGGCGGTACCCTTAACCCACTCGGTGCTATATTTCTTAAGCTTGGGTGCGTGTTTCGGCAGTTGCTTACATAAGTGTGATAATGGAGTAATGTCTTCCATGCTTAAATCTTTTCTCTTTCCTGTTATACAACACTTTTCAATGCTTTCATGCAACCTTAACACTTCCAACAATATGAGCGAGCACCAAACACTGCAAGCTCCAATCCAATTTTTTCAGCCAAAATTTTTATATCACCAATTTACTCAAAAAATATCAACTTGTGTGTGATTCCATCTCAACTATCGAATTGTGCAAATCTTAATCAGGTCTCACACAAAACACACAAAAGAATTCCTTCACATGTGATGGCACAACAGAACATGTAAGACAGACACTTAACCAACTAGACAGACACCAGCTGGACACAAATATCTCTGCCTCTAATTATTACCCTTACATACATTCACAACGTCTTTAAATGTGGAGGTAGCCTAGTCGTCCCCTATTATGTGGGGCTCTGAGTTCACGTTTCTTCTGACCGCTATATTAAAGCGCAGGAATAAGGCAAATCCTCTCACTTCTCAGGTGTCCGCCCTGGTATTTTCTCTGTTCTCAGGTGGCCGCCCTGGTATTCTCTCTCTTATTCAGTTATTCTCGAGTCATTATTCCCTTATATATATGCAGTCTTCTCTACTTCTGACTATTTTGTTTTCTCCACCCCCCTCCGTTACCTTTTCCCTTACTTGCACTCAATTTTTTATTTCACTCACCGTTTGCATCGTTCCTCTCTGGACCCTCGGGATCACCGCCTCCGTTACTGCCTCCTTCAGACTTTCACCTGATCTGCTTCCCGTAGGAATGGGAAGGGTTATGGTTTTTTAAAACGGGTCCCTTCAGGCCCCACTGCAGTTTTGGATCAATTGCACTACCATTGTCCACGGGAAGCTTCACAGTCTACTAAGCCGAATGGCGAAGGTCTCGTGATATTGCCGAAGACCTAGAGTTACTTTGTGTCGACGGTCAATAGGTGTCTTATTTTAATCAATAATCAATAATGGTTTCCAACTTTCCTCTGCTACCAGGGGGAGTGACCTCTGACTGGCCCATAGAATCAGAGCTCGCCCTTGAGTACTTTAAGATGAGATAGCTGCACCTTGAGGTGGATGGGGTGTGGGATTCTCTTACTCCAACACCAATCAATAAGGACAAACACAGGGAAACATGGAGATCAACAGTGATGCGATGGCCCGTCTCGCTTCAACTCCCAACAACCTTCAAACAGCAATAGTTATTGTCAAAATTCGTCATCATTGATCAGTAACACTCAAAAGTTTGTTATGCAATTCTATTGGTTGAAAAAGGTAACTTAAGTATAGGTGCTATATCTTTATATGGTAACGGAGTATGAGGATTGGATAACTCTTATCGGGTGGGCATCTATGCCCTTCCCTCTACATTACTCATGCAACCGTCACTAAAGGTACGACGTCTCATTGGTTCTACTATCTATAGGACTTTAGATTATTTGACCCACTGTGATTGGGCTGGCTACAACCCTAAGCATACATCTCCACTTTAATTAGCAGCATGCAGAATGGTCACCCAGATACAGGATGCCCCAATATTCACCCTGCCTCCCTTCCATCAATCAGTACTTTAGGGTTGTGTGTCAATTAGTTGGCTGAGGTTGGCCTCGAAGCTTCTTGTCAGGAAAAGTTATGGTATCTCCTGCTTTGGGTGACATCAGACGTTGGTACCTATTCGCGCTTGGCTGGACACGTGTTAGCACACCGTGAATCGGCTTAATTTTCCTTCTATTTGTGCATTTAATTCTCCTTTTCGGCTGCCACCTGCTGGGGCCCCTTATCTCGACCTTCACGGGGCAGGCTGCTCTGCTCTTAAGTTTTGATTCTCCGAAGTTACTGTCCGCCTCCCTCTCTTGGTTTGACCTCGATTTCCCAGGCACGGCCAGCTCCTTGCTGAGTTTCGATTCCGCCGTCTCTCTTCTTGTTTTAGCTGGAATAAGAATCCTGGGTTAATTCTGCTTTTGTATAAAGTGGACTGCACTTATATAATGTGCTTCGTTGAGGTAGATATATGGTTGGTGCTTGCTGCTCTATTCTTCTACTAAGCATAGCAAGCCGCACTGTTTTCTTAGTTTCTTGCATTACAAGCCTATGTACAGGTGTTAGCTGGTTGAATACTTTCATCCTGCTTTACAGTTACGTTTCTTTATATTTCAACATCGTCTCTTCTTCTATGTCTGTGATATGCTTATCCATGGAGTTTCGTCTTTGTGTGTAATCTTTTGGTTGTCGTTCTTCATCTGTACATCTGTCCGGGCACTTGTGACGTCATCATTCATCTTCCATTAAGGCTTTTTGAGTTTCTTCTTGAACAGTGTTTAAACAATCTTCATTTTTTGTCATTTGCTGATATGGTTGTCTCAATGGATATCTTACTGCCCATGGTTGTCTGGTTATTGGCGCTTCAATAGGTATTGCTCGTCTGATTGGCACTGGACAGAGCCCTAGTGCGGCTCTCTGCTGGTTTATTTGCTCATCGTACGTCACATATCTCGGTTTGAATGTTCCTGGTACTTTAAAATGGGCGACTGGAGTGAAGGCCATATTTGGGACCTCCTCCACACTACAATGAAGGAGACCCAGGGTGTGGGACCATCCACCGGCTCTATTATGTCTAGCTGAACAAGGTTGTCAAGTTCTCTCTCCGCTAGTTCTCTAAGGTTGAATGGGATCCTTCAGTGTTTCAAAGCAACAGGTTGCACCAGCTCATCTATGTGTAGGTGGATGGGTTCAGCTTTTAGTTTTCCAATTCCCACAAATACATCTGCAAACTTCACCAGCGTCTGGACTTTCTCTTGATACACCCCACAAGTGAAACTCACTATCTTCAGTGCTTCCACATCAGCGCAGCTCAAAAGCGTGTCCCCACTATCATTCATGACAAAATAGGTTGCCTTTATCTTCTTTCCTTCATGCCTCACTTCCGAGATGAACATATCTTCGAGTGGTAGAGGGGACTTGCTACAGAAAGTGAACATTTGCCTATTGGAGTGGTCCAGGTTTGGGGGACCATCTAGGGCAGAGGTATTCCAAACATTAAAAAATATATATTTTTCAAGGGAAGAAAGAAAAAGCAGGGTGGGGGAGCTCTCTACAGGTGCGGCTTGTCCAGAATGGGTGAGAAGGCGTCGACCCAGTGGCCCCCTCACCCATTATAGAGGAGCCGAGGAGCCAGCCCAGTGAAACACTGATTGCTCCCTTTAGCTGCTTTTTTCCAGCTGAGGGAGTGCTGCTGAGCTGGCTGAGCTGGCTGAACTATCAAAGAGAAACAGTGTTTCAGTTTTGGCAGTTCAATTACTTTGCTTTTCTTTGCCAGCCTTGCATAGCTCATTAGAAATGGCTGGGGAACTGTATTTCTGGATGTGTGAGGGGGAGCTCCTGCATGCAGGATCTGGATTCCTGTTCATGATGCTGGAGCGTTGGGGAGTAAACTTCAAAACCGGGGCAGAAGTTAATGTTCGATTATATTGTTTTCATTTATGTGAATGGATACATGTATGGTTGTGTTGTACGTGTGTGTATGATGATTGGTGAATGTTAGAGTGCTTGCTGTGTGAATGTGTGCGTGTGTGTGTTTGTGTTGGTCCGTGGAGCAGATTTTGGTGAGTGGGGGGTTGTACAACAAAGGTATTTTAAAAACTATCCCCCAAAATCAGCTCTCCTTCTGAGGTCCTGTGGAGCCCAGGGGATAGGGATAGTATTTGTTTTCCTGACATCTATCATAGATGCCTGCCCCTGCGCCTCCAGCGTCTTGCATACACACATAATCACATTGATTGTGTGAGTGTGTTAGCTGCTGTGAGGCTCTGGAGATAGGGATGGCATTTATATATTATAGATGTCCAGTATAAAATACCAAGCTTGTCCTCTGGGCTTCCCAGCACCAATTGCAAACTGCTTGGCCTTCTACCTAATATTTTTTAATAGTATGCTCTAAAATGCAACATTTTAACACATTTGTTTTTAAATCCACGGGGAGAACCCCCCGAACCTTGATTGGCTCGGGCTCCCTCACTATGCTTGGTTGCTATGGCATATCAAGGAAAAATATGTATGCCACTACACTTAAAAAAATCACCAGCCGCCACTGGACCTGGGATTATGCATGAAGCGGGTGGGTAGAGCCCATGGATTCTGGTGGGAGCAGAATGGGGGGGAGCCATGGCATATTGGTGGGAGGAGAGAGGGGAGAGCCCAGGGACATTGGTGGGAGCAGGGTGGGGAGAGTCCAGGGTCTGTGGTGGGATGAAGGAGCCCAGAGACTGTGATGGGAGCAGGTGGGTGAGTCCAGGCACCATACTGTGAGTAGGGTGTGGTGATGGTGCATGATAGTTCATAGCCATTTGGACTTACTGTCCATTTGATCATTTTGGGGGGGCCCGGCCTGACCACATTTTGCTCAGGGTGGCCCTGGCCATACAATGTGAAGACCACTAATCTAGGGTGACCTAATGTGTCTGGGCCATTACATTGACAATGCTCCTGTGTCAATGAGAACATGGACTTCGGTTTGAGTAGGAAGAGGGTGCACAGCTATGTACTCTGTGATTTAATACATTTACTCCATGCAAACTTCTTATTATTAAAAAAGTTGCTTAGTAGGGTGCAGCCCACTAAATAGTGCCTCCATGCTGGGCTCTCGTAATTAACTGAAGAAAAAGGACCTAGGCTGATTAGCCATCGGTGCGGGCCGCACACCTGTAATTACCACGAATGGTTAAATGTTTTATATTATACTTTGTCAAAAAATATCTAATGAAGAGTCGAACACAGTTGAAAATGATTTTGAAATTATTCTCTTTAATCCACTGCTATGTGAATTAATAAAAGATTGTCATTGGTTAAGAAACACCAATTTGTAATTTGCTGTTTTGTAGGCAAACGATAACCCTGTGGCTAATGCATTTCGGAAAACCTAGTTTCCTTCTTCAGAGCCGGGTAAATCTATTCAGGATTACTTAAATTGTTCTACCATCATCAAAAGAATCAAAAATTATACATTCATATTCCAATAGACATATTGCAAGAACATTGAAAAATACAGGGTACCCACAGGGGACAAAAACGATTGACAAATAACACATAAAGAGAAAGAGAAAACAACATATGCCGCTGTTAGTGACTTGTGTGAAAATGCCTGTCAATTTATGCAAGATCCATATTTAACTTATTCCTTCCGCACTCATAATGTAATGATGAAACTTGATAATGATGAAACTTGTTCCACGTGTTATTTCAGCATAGAGAACCATATACCCAATCTTCTCCGTAGTCTTAAGGATCATTATACATTTTGTCTAGTCAATCTGTATTTATTCACGCTGGTAGTTAAGCTAAACATTGTCGGCTCTCACCAAATGTTATGTATATCTGTTCTTCCTTATGTCGTGTGCGTGCACTAACCTGCCAGTGCTTCTGTATCCCAGGCGCGGTTAGCGGCGCTGGTCAGCGTTGTCGGATGCGTTTGTGTAACGCTGAAAAAAGGTTAAATAGTATGAGTCGAACGCGTGCTTTAGCGTGTTCATGCTGATTGCTCTTGGTGCTTGTTATTTCATAGTGCTTACCTAAAGAGCTTTGTTATCGGTAAAGCAATCCTTTCGTGCCTTTCCTTCCGAGATGCTACCAGTCCCGGGTGTAAAAGAAAAGTAAAGCGTTGTCTAGGCAACGTGTATATCTAAAATGGCTGCTCGCCGGCGGCCATCTTAGTGTGGGCATCTCTCTGGTGCTTAATGCAAATTGCTGTTCTCTATCTCTGTAATCTGTTAATCAACTAGATGGTGGGTGTCAGGTACCTAAAGACTAATAATAGTGTAATTTGTATATGTGCAAAATATGCTACAATTACTGTCAATAAATGAGTGACGAGGTACGTGTATGATGCGTGAATGCTATGGAGTGTGCAATAAAGTTATGGTGTTGCATGGTATGCTAGTCAGTGACTGTGTGAGTAATGCTCGTAGGTGATGATATGTTCAAAGACAGGAGATACTTGAAAAAAATGATATATCTGAACCGTCCAATCTCTATCACTCATGAAAAATGTACGTGTGTAAAATATTAATTGTTGCTGAGGTACGGAGCACCCTTCTGGTACGTGATTGACAAAAGATACCAGTCTAACTGTGTGGATACATGAAACATGGTGCAGTATTGGTAAAAACAGGATTCATTGAGATTAACAATACATGTTGCAGTTAAATGATGCTAGGCTATATGCAAAGTCTTTAAAGAAAACAATTCAGGTCGAATTCATCATTAATTCCTCAAGTACCTGGAATCTGAGTTGTGAGATGTTATGCTTTTTATCATTGAAATGTTTTGACACTGCGAGTTGGTATTATTGTTGCGTATACATGATTTGTGTTCATTAATACGTATACGTAGTTTTCGTCCTGTTTCACCAACGTAATATATACCACAAGGGCAATGTATACAATATGCGCAATTTTCTGTGTTGCAGGTTGCTTGGCATTTTAGTGTTATCTTTTCTCCTGTGTAGGGATGTACAACTGTACCTCCTTTTATTATACTGTTACAATTCCCACAGTTTAAGCATGGGTAAGTTCCAGTTCTTTTTGTTACTGTACTTCTTCTGGGTGTGCCTTCTCGTGTGTTGACAAGTAGGTCTCTCAGGTTGTTTGATCTTTGGTATGCAAATATTGGTGGAGCAGAAAAAAGATCTTTGTTTCTTTCATCTTTACTCAGTATTTGCCAATGTTTATGTATGCATCTCTTAATTTGTGTACTCTGAGGAGAAAATCTTGATACGTATACCAATGATGGTGATGTTGGTTTGCTTTTTGGCATAATGATGCTGGCTCTTGTTTTTGTCGCTACATTCTCTGTTGCTGTTAGTATATCCTCTTCATGGTATCCCCGATCTTCAAAGTTCTTGCTCAATCTAATTAACTCTTAACTTCGGTCCCATTGACATTCACAACGCATTTGGGCTGGTATTTCCTCTTCTTGTGAATTTCCTGCAAACTCGATATGAAGAATACATCTTCCTCATCATCGTCTCCAGCTAAATATTCTGTTTGGTCTGTAGCAGGTTCGACTTCCACCATTATGGAACAAATGACAACAACGGAAATAATTTCTTTATGAAGCAAGAAGGACTTCAAAATGAAACTATTTTTTTTTTAAGTCCTAGGGCTCCCCACACTCCATGACATGGAAGCGTTCAACCTGGAAGCCTCCATATCATGGGGTGGTGGGTATGACTTCAAAAATAAATTGTTTCTTTTTGAAGGCCTTCCGCCTTCATGAAGAAATTATTTAAAGAAATTATTTCTGTTACAGGACCGCATCGGAAATAATTTCTTTATGAAGTCAGAGGGCCTCATTACGACCCTGGCACTGACGAAATTAAGGTGGCCGGTACGGGACCGGCCCCCTTCATTCTGTCAGGGTTGATTATGAGGTTCCCTTTGCGGGACCCGGATCAGACGTCTGGTAAAACCAAACGTCTTTTCCGGGTCCCATGATTGGAAGAGGGAGGTAACAACGGGACACTTGTAATGTGCCCATTGTTACCTCCCTCCCCATTCCCATTGAGCCCTATTTGGGCTCAAATGGGAATGGGGAATGGTTCCTGCAAGGAGGACTTACCGGGTCCTCCTATGTTGGAATGACCCGGTAAGTCCCCATTGCAGGAACCCGGTAATGGAGCCCGGTTTGGAGGCCCAGAGTGACTTAAAAAAGAATGGTTTTCTTTTTGAATTCCGAGGGCCCCCCTTACCAGGACATAGCGGGGGCCGCGGGGGCCTCCACTATGCAATTGTACCTACCACATGTGTGTTCTTTCCCCTGGAATTCAGCCAAATGTGGGAAGTCATATCCGCATTGCGGGCCCGGTGGCGGTATTTCAGGCCTTTTCTTTTTCTTAGACCACATGGGTTTCCTGATGGGCCTCCACGATTGTTGTCTGCCAATGGCACACGGTTCCTCCGGTTTAATAGTTTTCATGAATGCGTCCATTTTAGATGCCCTTACCTCTGCCAACTCATCGGACCGGCCCAACTCGAGGATACGGGCCAATGTGAACCCAGACTCCCTTAAAATCTGCTTTCTCATCTTGCTAGATGAACAGCCCTGGTTCAGCTGCGGATAAACAACCTCCTCTTCATTGTTCTTTGCAAATGAAATGGCCAATTGTCTCAGTCTGCCATGAAACTTATGTAGTGATTCATCCTCCTTCTGTTTTGTTGAACACATCACAAATCGTTAATAATCAAGATTCACCATTGGGGTAAAATATTCACTCAACACAGTCTTGGCAACTACATATGAATTGGCCGCAAGTGTGCATTGTTTTAAAAATGTTGTGCACTGCAGGTCCAGCAGAGTATAGGAGTGTTGAGTTCATGGCATGATTGTTGATTTCACCGAACGCATCAAAAGTACATTTCTAGTCTCTCCAACTACAAGTTCCATTGTGGGCCCAGGCTGGAAGGGGCACCAGATAAATCAAATTCTACCAAAGGGGATAGAGAGACATGCTGTCTTGGCGGTTGAGCAGGTACTGTGGCAGTTTCCCTTTTCTTTTGTATTACAGTACAGCAATGCCGTTGTTTTGTACACCGCCAGCACGAGCACTCGTAGGGGAGTTGCAACTTAAGTTTGATGGGCACCTCCAGGCGAACGACACTGGCCGCCCTCTTGGGACAAGATGGAGGCAAGAGCAACAAGGTCACCACAGAAGAGAGAAATAAAATGCAAAATAAATGTTTTCTTTTTTTCTTTTTAGCACCCGAGGCGGAGAAGCACACCTGAATGGAGCAGCAACTTCAGAGGAGCTGGAGGGTAGTCCAACATGTACCAAACAAAGCCAGACCTCTGCAAACACAGTGGTTCTCCTCATCGCATAGTGTGCAACACAGGGCACTGTAGTACTTGCCGGATTGAGTACGCAGCACACAATCTGGGCGCCAATACAAATGGTGCCATCGGGAACACACCTTTGGCTCAGACAGTAAAGAAAGATCCTTCTCATCTCACAGTGACCACCTCATCGCTAATATGGTGAAGCAGCAAGGTCTCTGCAAACGCAAGCCAACAGACAATCAGAGACACATCTGTTTGCTCCGAGATCTGCTCATGCACTAACATGGGCGTGGCGTGCCCCCTTTTATGATGCCTATGGCAGGGACGTCATTTAGGAGTCGCTAGGGGTCACAACTGCAACCCTTGGGGTCTCCCTTGCTACCTCTAAAATAAAATAAGAAAAAATAAAACTCAGTGGGTTGAGCACTCATTGCTGCAGTGTGCGTGTGATCTGCAGGTTGCAGGATCGGATCCCAGCAAGGTCAACTCAGCCTTTCATCCTGCTGAGGTTGATAAATGTTTACCAATACAGGTTGGGAGATATTGTATACATATTTGTTCTATATGAAGCGATTAAACGTAAGTGCTGTATAACAACACATCATTATCGCTCTGCCTTGGATGTCTGCTTGCGTTCACAGTGATTTGGTAAATGGGCCTATACGCGCTTATATTAATGATACGTATGGTGATCCATTCTTGTATGAAATGTATATCACTTTACAGTGATATCGAAACCATATTTTTCATAGTGTACTTAGAAACAATGCTATGTGATGCCACTTGCTGTTTTGTCAAGGAGTGAAAGGTTGTGTTCCATTGCTTCCCGTGATGTCACTTCGGGGTGGGGTCAAATTTCATCACTTCCTGTGATGTCATCAGAGGTCAAGGGTCGTGTGTTGTCAATTCCACTACCCCTGGCATTTTGGTGTAATGACGTCCCTGGCCTACGGCCTGATGTCACACATGGCAACCTGCTTAAAGGGACATCACCACACTAACATTGCCTTCCATTTTCTGCACTTCCTTTCTGTGCCAGCTGCAATAAATCAAAAGGCATCCATTCTATCACAAATATTAGCGACATGTCTATTGTTCCTAGACTCTTTACTTCAGGTACCATTCTACCCAATCCCTCTGTTCCTTCCTCATCGACCCTCCCTTTCAATTTTCTCAAAAGACAGATTGTGGATACAGCAGGCAAGGGCACACCAGGATCATTTTTTGGTAAGGGCTAGATATCTAAGAACACTATGGTTCTGATGTCTGCAGTCTAAAAGAATATTTACATTTACATTTACTGTGTGCTTTCCCAAGGATGAAAATATTCCTCATCTACTTCTGACCTGACCTTTCCAATCCCTTCCTCAGTTTGTGATCACCACCCATCCAAATGTCTTAAGCTCAGAAAACTGTGTTCAGAGAGTTCCCTGTGATAAACTAACTAGGGAGTTTGGTAGCCATGTATCCTCCTCCAGAATGTATGGGTGCCTTCTCCCAATCAGGGTGGATGCTGCAAGGCAATGTTTCCACATTTAAGAACCTCTCTAGCCGAATGCAATATTGTGGCACTCTTGCCAAACAATACCTTTGGGCAATGACTGCTGAGCAATCCTGCGCCTAATAACACATGTACTCAAAGAACCGAACAGGGGACAAGCTCTCAATGTCCCCCCATTGTGTTTAACCTTTGATGGAGCCTTCTCCCACATGAACGTGCGACTTTGACTGAGGAGACCTAATAAGTCAATCATATGCTCTGGAGACCACCTTCAACCACATTTGGCTCATCTGTTTTGAATACCAGAAAAACAAGTATGTGTGAAGGTAACATTTGTCACAGTTTTACTAGGCGACAAGTGGGCCCAATTTTTGAAACACACTGCTGGCTAGATAACCCATTGGCACATGACAGGTGTGTAGGAGATTTTGTCTTTGGGGCTAATTCCTGATTTGGCGGTAATTTAGTATTGTGGTATTTTGGCAGTATTTTGGCGGTAAATGTGCCTTACCATTGGTGGTAGTTCAGTATTACCCTATTTTGATAATAGTTCAGAACTATCTTATCCTGTGGTAATTTTTAGTGGTATCTTATTTGTGTGGTATAGTGGTAATTTTATCTTCCATCATAGAGCTCTATAATAATACAAACCTTCCCTCTTTATAATTATAACCCACCTTTGGCTGACAATAAAGAACCTTTGGACCTGGTACACTTTTAGGGAACCCAGTAAAATTATACAGAATGCAACTTATTGCATGTAGCTCATGTTACTGATTTATTTACATCAGTAACGTACGTGCCTTAGAGGGCACCGCTTTCTCTTCAGCATGCCAAAGAAAGCCCATTCACAGACACACAACTTTCTATTTTACATGTACATATATTCTTTCTTATATCCTAAATTTACCTTTGGCGGTAACCAAAAGTGGTAAATTACACGGTGGTGTAAACATAAACATCTCCCAGATATTCTTTCCCCTTTGAAACAGTGACCCACAGATGCATGAAATGAGTCACACAAATAAACAACCCAGTCTTATTTCAGTAATTTCAAATGCTGTTATTAGTTACCATACCTTCTGGATTACACAACCAAAAATATTAATATGACATTACATGATATTATCATTACATGCTCTTACCAACAGTGGATACAGCTTCGTGCCTCTAAAAGATAAGATAAAACAAACACATCACAACATGGAAAATATGTTGAACATGGTGTACAGCTCTTTTTACCCAGTGCAGAAATGCAGAGAAAAAAAAATAATACTTTTATTTTGAAGCCTAACTCACTACACTGTCTGCCAGTAAATACAATGCAAAAATACAATGCATTCCATACATTCTCACGCTGCTCACTTAAGACCTAACTCACCAGAGTATGCAAGGTCTGAATCTCGTGCAGTCGGATCTTATCTGTGCGAGCCCCACACAGTTCACGGACACAGGCTTTGGAATTTCATTCACCCCGAAGCCAGGACGACACTCTGTCTCTCTGCCCTGGCTTCAGACTTTCTTCCAATTGCAGCCCCCGGACACACCATCCCACAGTGTGCTGAAAGGAACCAAATTTTAGACTGATTGACTACACCCCCCTTTTCAGCTGCTTAAATTTCCTCTGCCTGTCCATCACAAATTAACTCAGTCTTCCCTGACGTGGTTCTAACACCCCCAGACTTCTACCAATCACATTACAAGAGCCTTCATGTAACAACTTATTTCCTGCTAGAACAATGGAAGCTTTCGTTTTCAGTTGCACAAAGACAGCCTTCCTGTTTTTTTTTTAATTATTATTACTGTGCATGTTTCCTTCTTCCATGGAAAAATACTAACAGAATGAATTTCAATCTGTGTTAAACAAACTGCATTACAATGTTAATTGGGACAGTTAATTGGTTAGTAGAAGAGTTAATTGGTTATATATTTCCCAATGCAGTTCCACACAAATAGAAATGCACTCAATTTGTAGATATGCACGTTGAAGTCACTGTCTTTTCTGCATTCTGTTTTCTTTTTATGTAAAGCCGAATGTGGCATTTTACCTGCTTCATGTAACTTCCTATCTCTTTCCTACCTTCAGGTTAACCCCATCACCCTGCTAATCTGTAATCATACATTGTCCCCACATGTATTTTCAAATGACCACATTTTTCTGTGTGCTTTTAAAATGAATATCCATTTTACTGGCTGCATCTGAGAAAAGCTGTCATTTTCACCCATTTCAAAATGGCTGCGTTTAAACACTGCTAATGAACACCCATTTTGCTCCCCTGGGAATCTGTACACATGTGCTGTTATTTGCATGAATCAGCACCCAAATATCCCTACAGGTGCAACCTTTGACCAGCTGACCAAACCTTTGACCAAACCCATCTGCATTGTGATTGACACAATCCCACTGTGTTACATTGCATTGTGCTCTTAGACTAAACATTTATTAAAATAAAAGCAGCAATCTCTTATTGGACAAGTTTTAGTTTTTTTAAAGGTTTTCTCTTATTTCCCCCCACTTAGGCCAGCACTGACAATATTGGCTAGCACTGACACTGTAAATCATAGCGTCATTGCGACTGTGTCCACAATATATGATATCACTGCCACTGTAAAACAAAACGTTCATGATTCCACTGTTAAAGCCCTCCCTGTCACTGTTGTCCACACTATGTGTAATCATTGACGTTATAAAAGGCTTCTAGATACTGGTATATAATCATTGCTACTGTAAATCACTTCTGTGATCCTGGTGTCTGCAAGTCTGGGGCAGCAAGTGTAAGGAAAGGAAGGAGAGGAGATAGCACCTGTCTGATTTATCCATTCTGTCACACAGGTGAAGCAGAGACACATGAATGTCATTCATTCAATGTTTAAACTCAGGTCCCTAAAGACCCATATAAGAATATTTATTTGGCAACATGACATACATAACATAATTAAGAAATTGTTTCAAAGGTGTGGCATATGGAAATGTGGGAGTAGCCTAGCCTAACAAATATTCCCATGTTTTAGACTGACCGATTTGTGAAAAGAAACTTCCATTACAGAGCATAACATATCAGTAAAGTCATCTGTTAACATAGCATACTTACCCATAATTAAATAGCACATTTGGCTGGTACAAGCAGAAGCTTAGCAGCTTAACTCTATATGGATAAGAGGAACTCATAATATACCTCTTACTGAACATCACAAATCTACAATCCTATTAACCCATCCTCCTACCAGTGCCCTCTTCTTTCTGCCACATGGAATGTCAGTGCTCATGACATTATTTGCCCAATATCACAAAGATACACTGCAATGTACTCAACCTCTTCCCCACTCCACCACTACTTCCTCATTGTTTGGAATTGCTTGGTACGTCTAATATGCAAAAAGGCAGCCTGTGCCTTTAAAAAAAAAAACTATTTATTTATGTGTTTTTATTTATTGCATACATATGATGTGTCTGTGCAGCACATGGTGTTTCAAAGCACTTCAAGACAAAATGGGGGTGGGCAGGGACAAAGCAAAACGGTCCTACTAGGCCTTGAGTCATTTGGATCATGCAAGTGCAGCAACAAGTCGTACAGGGGAGAGAGGGAGGAGGTTACATTTAGTGGAAGTAAACAGGTAGAACAGAGTGCAAGGCTGGCAAAAGAAGAACACATTGAAGTTGATACACAATAGGGAAATACAAAATAAAAACGGTTTTACTAGGCCTTGAGCCATTTGGATCGTGCAAGCGCTTTAACAAGAAGTACAGGGGCGAAGGGGCAGGCTGCCAAAAGAAGAAAACATTGGAGTGGGTGCACACATTGGGAAAGCCTCACCTTATTTTGCAGGAGGCTACAATAAATATTCAGGTACAAGTATGTCAAATGCAGCATTGGAAACCCTCAACTCATGGTGCAGTGGGCTACATCAAATAAGCAGGTACAAGCAGATAAAATGGAGCATTGGAAATCCTCACCTCATGGTGCAGGGGGCTAGAACAAATATGCAGGTATAAGTAGGTAAAATGCAGCATTGGAAACCTCAACTCATGGTGCAGGAGGCTACATCAAATATTCAGTTGTAAGTATGTAAAATGCAGCATTGGAAAACCTCAACTCATGACGCAGGGGGCTACATCAAATAAGCAGGTACAAGCATGTAAAATGCAGAATTGGAAATCATCACCTCATGGTGCTGGAGGCTACATCAGATATGCATGTATAAGTAGGTATAATGCAGCATTGGAGTGCCTCACCTCATGCAGCAGGGAACTACATCAAATAACCTAGAACAAGTAGATATAGACAAGTTAATGGGACAAAGGAGATATGATTTGCAGTTTGGTAAAAAAACAAGCAGAGCAAGGCTGAAATGCAGAGTCAAAATTGGTAGTTACAGGCAGGTAAAAAACAAATGCAGCACAGGGCTGAATGCAAATTCAAACACACTAGTTGCAAGCAGGTATGATACAAATTCAGCAAAAAGCTGACTCAGGGAATACATCGGTAGTTCCAGTTGGTCGGATGCAGCGGCAGCACTAGGCAGAATATAAAGTCAAAATTGGTGGTTGCAGGCCAGTATGATTGCAGAATACCTCCTGAGGATGACAGGGAGATAAGGGGGTTGTGGGCAAGGTAGGCATGCTACGCTAATAGATAGATGAAGAAGGCGCTCCATGTAAAGTGGTGGGAGCAAGGTCTGCTGTGCGTTTGAGAGATTTGAAAAGTATTGGCCAGTCAACCAGTCCATTCCCCTCCTGTTAAGAACCCATTAAGCAGGGCAGGCAGGTGGGACAAAAGCACGCTGCAGGGATTGCAAAGTGATGAAGATGGACAGGCACATGCCGGCGAAGTCTCGCTCTGTGGGGTGGAGGGCTGCGTTAGCCATATCAGGGTAGAGTGAGGGTGTCAGATAGTTGCATAGTCAGATAGGCGACCGTCTCATTCAGTGTGCTAGACAACGAGGTGTAGTGCGTGGCGTGTGGCATGAGGCAGATGCGGCGTCGAGCTATGGGCAGTAATTCACATCCATCACAAGAGAAGAAGACTAGGATACATATGTCTTACATGCCAAGAAGCGCTGCAGCCATTTTTATTTTATTTATTCATTTTATTGTTTTTCTATAACTGAATTCAGTTTCTAAGCGCGGATCCGTGATTCAAACCTCTGTTGCTCTGCGTGGTCTTGCTTACAAGACCAGCACGTTGTCCCTGTGCGATCCTCCCTTCATAGCAGGTTATCTGGGAAAGCAGGAGAATTACTCCTGGAAATGTGCGTTGCTGTTGGAAGGGCAGGCCCCGTACATGCCCAGCCAGGGAGGATGTCCTTTCCCAGGTTCCTTCCACAGGGGCTGGCTTCACCTGCCGGCTCCCCACCAATAACATTATTCAGGCAGCAGCCTATCAGAAGCATTGCAGGTGGGAGTGGGGCTGTAGCAAGTCCTTTCATCATTGCATCTTCCATCTTGGAATAAGAGCCAATGCTCCGGTGTAAGTGAGGAGGCCACTGCAGGCCCTCGATCCAGGGCAGCTCCACCACCATGGCTAAGGGTGTTATCAGGCCACGTGGTGGTGGAGCTGTGTATGATGCTAAAAATGTAGGCAGCAAGTGCAATGTCAGAACAGATATCCCTTAACCCATCCTGTTGCTGCAGGTCTAGGTCCCTGAAAGTAAGGGTAGGTTTGCAAAGAAACGTTGTTCAGCAGATGTCTTTGGGCAAGATCTTTGCAGATGATAAGTCTATGCTCACATTGCGGGAGGCATTCATAGAAGGCATTCGTGTTTAAAAAGAGAGATAAATAGCGACTGATCCACAAAAACCTTGTTGAATGGGGACACACCCCTTTGAAATGCATTTTGTAAATCACGCACATCGTGTTTTGTAATGTGCTTTCCTGGAATGAGCACTGAATTTGCTTTGTGATACTCACCATCTAAAGATGGGGAGAGATAAGCAGTCTGAATTTAAAGGAACCTTTGCAGACGCTGAAGAAGGTCTATTTGAAGGCCTGCATAGTTTATATGCACTGTGTAGCTCATTTGCAAACTGTACTGCTCTGTGTATGGAACTCACCTATCTCACATAATTTGCAGAATTTAGAAGCCGGTTAAGATACGTATTAGTCTGTTATATGGAAAGTGCCCATTTTAAGGGATATAACTAGCAATGCACCCTACAGCCACCCCATATCAATATTTACCACTGGATCAGGGAGTTGGGCCTTCAACAAACTAGGACACATCCCTTCTTGCATCAGCTCAACCTACACTTCGAATGCATGCATTTTTCAATTAAAACAATGATCTTCTGTACACCTTCTCAGCTTTTCATAGCTAACATTGTTTGCTTTTTAAACTTGCAACCTAAACCTTGTTCAGAAATAAGTTCGATACATACATTTCCCTTAATAGGTGCTGACCAGAAGCCCAAATAAAAGCACCGTGTTTCCAAATCACAGACGTATCAAGCAATCTGCCCTTAACAACCTTCCTTCCCGCTCCCTCTAAATCACAGCACCAATGCCATTCATTAAGTGAACATTCACCTCCTGCACACATATACACACACACACATGTGCACACATGCTTAAACATACATGCTGCAAACACAAACATGCTCGCAAATGCCAACCCGCTTTTCTCTCTTACAGACAGTCATTTTTTTTCATTACCCATTAGTTCGGCCAGGTCTCAGGCCCAGCTGCTTTACCTCCAGCATCCCGTGCAGAATGCCAGCCACCAAGGTGCCAGGAAGTTCAGAGTTAAGTTTCAGAGCCCGGGATTTCATGCACTGCGCATGTTAGGGCTCCAAAACATCAACGCTCCGATACTTTCTATACAGCTTAATGAAAGGAGGCCAGGGCAGGAGCATCCCTGTCCTGGTAATGACCCAGCCAGCAAGCCCAATAGTCCATGCCTGGCTGGGAGGGCTGTACGCCCAGCCAGTCTTCAAACATTGGGCATGCGCTAATTCTCAGGATTCTTGGATCCAGTATGGAAAGAGAGTCTGCAGCTCTCTCTCTTCTTCTGCCAGCTCCTCCATAATGGGCAGATGGCTGGCAGTTCACCGCCGAGCCGACCACCTTGGAGGAGCCGCCCCTGAATAGTGCTCCCTCTCTAGTGCTCCCTCTCTCTGACTGTTTATCATATCTACAGGTGACCAGCAGATCACCCTCCTTTTAACACAGCAATGCAGGAACACAAAAAAGGCCACTTCAGAAACAGATATTTCATATTTTGAAAGCAGGTTGCATACACACTACATCATTGCATATTTGGATTGATATCAAAATGTGAATTGATAAATATGCTGAGCAACGTGATGCGATACATATTTTATGAATGTTAGGATTTTACTTTTTTCTATTTTTTCATGCTTTACTTTTTGCTATTTTTTCATGCTTTAAGCCACCAGGCAGTAATGTACACGTGATAAGAAAATCATTCTCTGATTGGTAAAAAAAAAAACAAAGCAAGGAAGGAAGGAAGGAAGGAAGGAAGGGAGGTAGGGAGGGAGGAAGGAAGGGAGGGAGGGAGGGAGGAAAGAAAGAAAGAAAGAAAGAAAGAAAGAAAGAAAGAAAGAAAGAAAGAAAGAAAGAAAGAAAGAAAGAAAGAAAGAAAGAAAGAAAGAAAGAAAGAAAGAAAGAAAAGTATAAATGCCTGTAGGTAAATTTGATACTGAAAATAGACTTCAAGGCAGAAACTGATTAGGCAAAAGCTGAGTCAATGGTGATGGATTTGACAATTGTTCGAAAGTAGTAATGTGCAATGCAAAAGACAAAGGGCCTGATTTACAAAATCGTTAGCCAATGGCGCAATCCCATTGAAAAGCGATTTTGTAAATGACGCCCAAAAATAAATGTTATGCAGCGTCCATCAAAATATTAGTGACAGTGATCAAAACAATCAACGTATGTAATTGTAAATAACCTGAGATCGAATGCATCACTAACGCAATGATACACTTTGCCCCAAAAATATCCACATTGTGTTTATTGCGGAGGCCATACACAATCACAACAAATAGCCAACCGATGCAAAATGCTCAGCCGAATAAAAATGCAAATGCAATTATTCAAAAATATCTGGCATTTGAAATACAATTTTAATCAGCTTATCATTTTAAAATCTCAGCAAAAAATGTGTATATCTTCCAGTACATTTTCTTGAATTATTAAGGTGAAGTTTAACGCACAGCCCAGGCATTATTTTACGCATTTGGGAAAGTAGAATTAAAAAATACAACACATTTTTCATGCTGCCACACTGCTTTGCTTTATAATAAGTTTTGTCTCTTCTGCAGAAATAAATGCTACATAAGTCTCATTAAAGTAGCTGACTGATGGAGTAAATACCTAGTGCATAGCTCGCCGGTCCATAGCAAAGCAGGCAAGGTCTTGATATCTTAGAGTTCTGCTTATTTACACATGCCTTGGACTCTTCTCACAGATATGTAAATTATTCTGGTTAAAACTAAATGCTAAAGTCTACACCATTAGTCTTCCACTTCATGATCTCCACATGGGGCTGTTAGAGGGATAATGTACCATACAATACACGGTTTACTTTTAATTAATAGAAAAAAATTGAAATGAATATTAAATGTAGCTTAATGTGAAAGAATGCTCAAAGCGGTAGGCTTTTTTTCAACACCCAGCGCTGCTTAGCATTAGAAAATATGAGTGCTGCGGATTCAAGACTGGGAAAAATTACAATTGTGTTAAAAACACATCTCGATGCTGTTGTAACAATTTTAACATTAGAATTGCTGCAATTGTATTAGTAGTACAACCTGGTACAAAATGTACATGGCAGTGTCTTGTTGTGATATCACTGCTTAACTACGAAAAGCAAATTACACCACGACTGAGTAAGCCATGCCAGGTGGACCTAAAATGCCATCCAAGTTAGTAATCCTAAGCGAAGACACAGAGTTGGGTGACAAGGATGACAGGCCATTACTACCAAGTACAGCCTAGCAGGCAATATGGTCCGCATTGTCAATATGTGTGGCTGTTGGTTCTAAGATGAGACCCCCTTCCATTGATATCTTGGCCCCTGAGAGTGAAGAGAAGTGAATATCAGTTTTACAGGATGTAGCAGCAAGGCAAGGCAAGTGGCTTTCTTTTTTCCATGAATCCTCAGGGAGATAGGAGCAGATGGTGGATGTTGGGTGGTGGATGAAAGTGGGTGAAGTGTGTGAGACAACACGTCTAATTTGATGATAAATCCCTGCAGGGTGTCCTATACGGCTTTATGAGACAAGCCAACCTGGGTAAAGCTGCTACCTCTGTCTGTCAGGAACCTACAAGTGTTTGAGCACACATTAACCAAGCCTCGCTATCAGACTTTGCACTCAAAGTGCCTACGAGGATTTTTGCAAACAGTCTTCTCAGAGTTATTGATTTAACTGGAGTTGTAAACATACTGCTGGTGTAATAAAAACATCTTACCACGCATGTCTTTAGCCACTTGATTTATAAGCACTCTGTGTGTCTTTCACTGAAGTCCTATTAAAAAGCCCAACCTAACCAGGTGGAACAAGCATCAGCTGTATGAAATGGACGTGCCACAGTGAAACTCAGCCTCCATCCTCCCCATCACCATTCTTAGGGTCATTCTTACACATTGTGCAGAAGGGAGGAGTGGGGCATCCAAAAACGATGTCAGGGGACCCTCTTAGCTACAGCTGTGAAAACCTGCCTGTATATGTTCATAATAAAAAGGCATTGATCTGATGTAGCCTAGGGATTTAAAATACAAAAGGGCAGTTGAAAAATGGTAAACACGTTTTTTGGGGCAAAAGCAGTTTCAGTTGGTGAGTTTTTTTTCAAATCCCAGGAGCACATATCTGATCACAAAATCCATGTATCATAAGGTATGGGAAGAGTGAATTCAGTGCAATCTAGGTAAAGAACTTCTGTTAGGGGAGGCAGCTGTGAGGTGCATATGTTATAATGGGAGAATGTGTGTCCTACTGAAAAATGAATGAGTGATTTCCCTGGTTTTAACTTTGAGGGTCAATAGCTTGATAAAGTCCACTGTTGAACTTTATTAATTTCCCAGCATATTTGATACTTCACTTCAAAGAGCTAAAAGTAGTGTTACACATGTCTGTGATTAATGAACAGTATTGGGAAAGGTCTGTCTTTGACTAACAGTGCACAATTAAAGTGCACCTGCCTTCAATTTGTCAGGATTAATGTTTCTTTAGGAAATACTTTCCGCTCCACCCTGCAACCTCATCCTGTGGTAAACCCTAGATGTAGCAATAGAGAGGCTAGTAAAACTACAGATTATAACAGGACAGGTTTACTGGGCTCTGCATAGCAAAACAATGAAAGGCAGTCAGCAGGGAAGCTTTAACCCACCACCCCCTCCAAATGACTGCTTAAGAAAAGCTATCAAGCCTTCTTGTCCAATTCAAGGGGGTCCCGTTCTAACTGAATAGCTTGAAAGGCCCTGATGCAAGCCCTGATTCTGAATCACCTTATTATCCCATGTTATGATCTTCAGACTCTGATTTCCAGAGTCTGGCAATCCATGACGCATGGAGCCAGAATCCCTAGGCTTCCTCTGGGTTAGAGTCATGCCCCATTATCACCATGTATTGTATTGTATTCATCGTTTATATAGTACCCTTTTACACATTTGTATTGCCTCAATGCACTTTGCAGTTAGAACGCCCTCAGTGACTGCAGTCAATGTGAGGAGATTCTAAGATATACATTAAGGGATGCTTGTGTGCATTTTTGCTGGGTCTGGACTTAGGTGGGCTGGCTAGGCTCCAGTAAGCAGCACCGAGGTCAGGCACATGGATGGGTGCTGTTGGTGATTTAGGACAGAGTGCTAGTGCTGAAGATTCGATTTGTGCCCAGCTAGACCAAATTTATTTTGTTGGTTGTCCATGTATACTAATAGCAGAGGTGTTAAGGTATGTCATGGGTTTCAGTGTAGACTGCTATGTGTGCTGCTAGACCGGAAATACCATAGCCATAGCTGTACTCTAGGGTGCAAGGATGGGTGGCCGTGCCTGTGTCCTATGTCCACAGACATGGTGTAAGGTATACATACTTTATGCTTGGAAGGAGTTTCGACTGCACTGTTCTTTTTTTCTTGGTTCAATGCAGTTGGCTGGTCTCGCTATTCGTGGTCTCCCTGGAATGACAATCTGAGCAGAGGGAGAGGGGCCCGGAAAAATGAGGGGGGGAGAAGATGGAAGATTGTTATGGTGTGCCACTGTGAACTCTGCTGACATAAGTGGGGTATTGCTTGGTAAGAGTGTTGTTTTGTTTGAGGAGGATGATAGTTTGTTACAATGTGCCTCTACGAACACTGTCGGCATCCATGGGGTTTTGGTGGATAGGGGTGTGGCTGTGTTTGAGCAAGTGTTTCTAAGCACCTATCGAGTGTGTAGAGTGGGAAAGGGTTTCAAGAGGAGGGATGGAGGACCTTTCTGAATGCCAGGTGATTGTCAAAATTGTGAATGTGCAGTGGTAAGGAGTTCCAGATGATCAGAGCTTGGACGGTGAAAGAGGATACGCCCAGTCTGGAGGAGTTGCAATGTGGGACCACTAGGAGAGTTGTTTTGCAAGATCTGAGAGTCCTTGAGCGGGGGTAGCGAGTGACTTTGTCTTGATGGAATTCTGGGCCGGTGTTCTGGATGGCCCGCAGGATGATGCACATGGCTTTAAAGGTAGTGCGTCGACCAATAGGGAGCCAGTGGAGGACTCTTAGTGTAGAGCTGAAGTGTTCTCTGGGAGGTAGGTTAAAGAGCAGGTGGGCTGCAAAGTTTTGGATTCTTTGTCATTTCCTTAGCTGAAACACTGGTGCACCTAGATAGAGGCAGTTTGCATAGTCTAAGTGGGAGAGGATGATGGAGATGATGGTGGGAAACAGTGAGGATAGGTGAGGTAAGGGAAGATACACCTGAGGTGGAAGGAACATGTTCTGGATACAGAGTTTAGGTGTTGGGAGAGGGATACATTTGTGTCCAGTGTGCATCCAATGTTTTTCACCGAGGTGGAGGTTTCCAGTTTGGGGTCTAATGATTGCAGCCAGGGAATGTGTTGGGAGGAGCAATGATTTCCCGCAGACTAGAATTGCAGTTTTCACAGGATTGAGGATGAGGTGGTTGGTCGTCATCCAATAGTCAATATCCAAGAGGCATGATGACAGATCTTCATGGTTGGAGCCTGGCGATTTGGGGATTTTCAGGATGATCTGGGTATCGTCTGCGTAGTTGTAGCATTCAAGATTGTGGAAGCGGATGAGTGTGGGCAGAGGTTTTAGATAGATGTTGAAGAGCTGGGGAGATAGGGATGCTCCTTGTGGGACCCCTTTTGTTACTCGGCGTGAGGTGTAGATGAACAGGTGGAGGAGCAAGATTTGTGAGCGATTAGAGGGGAAAGAGGAGATCCAAGAGAGGGCTGTGTCTTTGATGCCTAATGAGTGTAGGCTCTAGGAGGATGCTGTGATCGATGTTATTGAAGGCGGCCGAGAGGTCAAGAAGGATGAGTACAGTGCAGCCTTCTGCATCAGTTGTTCTTTTTAGGTCGTCCCAGACAGACACTAGGGAGGATTCTGTTCCTCAGAGATGTCTGAAGCCAGATTGCCTAGGGTCCAGGAGGTTGTTGGCTTCAGTGAAATGACCAAGCTGCTTGTATGCTGTGCGGTCCATGACTTTGGCCATGAAATGGGTGTTGGAGATTGGCTAGTAGTTCTGGGGGAGGAGTGGGTCGAGTGTGGGTTTTTTGAGGAGGGGTTTGATGTAGGAGGCTTTTAGGGCTTCCGGGAAGGTTTACGATGTAAGGGAGTGGTTGAGGATTGAGCCTGCGATACTCCCTGCACATGGTGAGATTGGGATGTATTTGAGGAGGGTTTGTGGACATGGGCGTTAAGGGGAGCCTGCTGCGTGATGTTGTGCTAGGAGTGGGAGGAATTCCTGGTGTTATATTGGAGAGAAAGAGGTGAAGGTTTGTATTGACGGGGGTTTAGATTGGGGTTGGGCTGTGGGTGGGTAGGGTCCGGGGATATGTGTTCCAATTTAGAGATGATAGTGGAACATCTGTCGATAGCAACATCGTGGAAGTGTTCTGATAAGGTGACACATATGGATTGGGAGATGGGTAGGGGGGTTAGAGCAGGCCAGGGAGTCCAATTCGGAAATTATTCTATGCAGTTCTTTGCTTGGATTGCGTTTAAGATTCTGTTCCCATAGAATACTTTCTTGGTTTTTCCGATTTCCACTCTGCATGCTCCGGTTAGACTTTCTGGGCCATAGGGATGGTTCCTCAGATCCATTCTAGACGGTGCTTGAGGGTTTTTAGTGATTTGAGGTTTCCAATGTATACCTGGATGTGGGTCCCAATCTCTGAGAGGCCTATTTTGTTGGGGTGAGAGGTGTAAGGGCGTTCAAAAGTCAGTGGCCGAAGATCTTGATGGGAGATGACCCTCTTTGGAGGGAGAGTGTTGGGAGATAGGTGAGGAGGGAGTTGGCTAGAACTGGGGTGATAATGACTTTATTCCATATTGGAGTGAGAGGTGTGGGTGTTGGTGGTGGTCAGGTGTGACTTTCGAAGTAAGCTGTGGTGGTCAGTGGTACATAGAAGATGATTGAGTTTGCAGTCTATAATAGGTGGCATGGGGACAGTGTGGATATGTTTGTGGTGCGGAAGATCGCATAAGGGGTATGACCTCAAGTGTGGCCAGGTGTGGAGATGCTTTGTGTCAGGTGAATGCCTCTAGGTTGTCTGTGAGAGAATGGGACATAGGGTTTGAGGGTGAGTCAAACCAGGTGTTGAACTCCCCTACGATGGTAAATGTTGGATGGAGGTTGAAGTTGGTTGTCAGAGCATCGCTGATTGTGTTTGCAATGTTTTTGTTGAAGCCAGGGGTTCTGTAGATAAGTAGGAAGCTGTGCGAGGCGAAGGGTGAGAGTTGGAGTTTAATCAGAAGGGATTCATAGTCGGTGGTGTTGGCTGGGCTGTCCTTAATTATTAGTGTGAATTGGTGTTTGTGTAGTATCGGAAGTCTGCTACCCCTTTGCGATCTGTTCTGAACAGTACAGTACAGAACAGTAAGGTTGTACCCAGGTGGGAAGGCCTGGTGCTCAATGGGCTCGTAATCGTCAGCAAACCAGGTCTCTGTGATGAAAAGGACATCTAGATTTTCTTATGTGATGATCTCAAAGATGTGGAATTTGTTTTTGGACACTGACCTGGCGTTGATGAGGGCGCAAGAGAGTTGGTGGGGTATGCTTGCAAGTGCTGGGTGGGTCAGGTTGAGAATGGTAGGAGGATCATATGTGGAGAAGGTAGGGTAGCAGAGGGTTGGGGGAGAATGTGACCAGGGGAGGGTGTTAGGGGAAGGGGATTGGTTGGGGCAAAGGGGTGGATGGTGCAGGGTGTGGGGAGGAGGTGTAGAAGAGTAGAGGTGGACATGAAGGGATGGGCAAAGAGGGAAAAGGGGCTAGGGCCAGGTTGGGTGCTGGTGGGGAGGGCCCTATAATGAGGTGGCAGGGTTTGGGATCTGGGTTGGACAATGGGTGATGCTAGGAGGGGCCTGGGTTGGCTTTGGTCTGGGCCATTCCTTGACTTTCGGGTGACCCATGGGGTGTAGGTGAGAGTGAGGGGCTTTGCAGGTTGGGGTTTTGGCTAGGGCAGTTCTTGCTGTGCTAAGAGAAGGGAATCGCAAATTGGAGGGTGGGGGTGCTATGTTGTTCCAGAGGGTTGCAAACAAAGGGTGCAGGTAAATGACTAGCGGTGGAGGTGGGGTGGGAAGGTTGTTTTACCTAGGTCACTGGGCGATCCGGTATGTTGACTGAGTGGAGCAAGATCTACATGGAAGTTGTAGCAGGTGGGAGGTGAAAGGCTGGGATGATGGACTGTGCGTTGGGGATGACTGGGTTAATGTGTGGTGGGTCTTGACAGGCCTACTGGTGTGCCAGCGTGCGGCTCTGATTTGGCCAGTGTGTGGAATGGTGTCTAACCTGTGGGAAGGGTATATCAGATTATGTGACTGAGTAGAGGGGGTACGTCCAGTTGGGGTACAATACTAGATGTGTACTTACCTGGCCTTGGGGCACCTGGTTAGGGCAATAGGAGCAGGTTTGGGACACCTGGGTAGAGGGGCGTGCACCTAAAAGGGAGTACCACAGCAGACAATAAAACATAGTAGCACCTAGATTTGGGACACCGGCATAGCGGGAGAGATCTCTAAATGGGGGTTGCAACAGTAGACAGTAGAATGCAGTGGCACCCATGTTTGGGCCACCTGGATAGTGGGAGAAACGCCTAAATGGGGTTGCAACAGTAGACAGTAAAATACAATAGTACTTAGATTTTGGCCACCTGGATAGCGGGAGAAACACCTAAATGGGGGTTGTAACAGTAGACTGTAAAATGCAGTTGCACCTAGATTTGGATAGCATGAGAAACACCTAAATGGAGATACAACAGTAGACAGTAAAATAAATTAGCACCTAGATTTGGGCCACCTGGATAGCAGGAGAAATGCCTAGATGGGGATACAACAGTAGAAAGTAAAATACAGTAGTATCTAGATTTGGGACACCTGGAAAGACAGTGAAACACCTAGATGGGGGTATAGCAATACAAGTAGTAGCTATTGGTTTGGGATACTAGGATGCCGGAGTAAATGCCTTTTGCTGCGAGCACAACAGTGGACAATTTGCCTAGATGTGAGATTTTGCTACCTGGTCCAATCTATCTGAATCCGAGATATGGCTAACTAACTCAAGCTACCTGGATGCGAGATATGACTCACTAACATAATCTACCTCGATGCGAGATATTTCTGACTAACACATTCTGACTACATGAGAGTTAGGGCCACCACACTGGTGCAAGTGGAGGAAGGGAGGGGTCATCTGAGGGAGGCTAGCAGTGAGGTATAATTCAAGTGCACCCCCCTTTGTCATAGCCGCTCACCTTGTTGTGCAAGTGCAGGTCCAGGTTCAAATAGAGCAGCAATTTTCTCATTGATAGCAGTATGTAATGATATACTGACAACCTCATTCCCCACAATCTCCCACCTTAACTCCCATGGCCCTGTGGGAAATGCCAGGTCTGGCAAAAAGACAAAAAGACAAAAAGGCTACTCAGCCAGTCTGATCCACCAAACTGGTCACAGTGTTCAGTCCACTTCACCAGCTCAATCCCTGTAGCCCATACATTCCAACAGGAGCAGGAGCTCAGTGAGTGAATGTGAGGGCATTGAGCAGGAATCTGCCGCCTCCTCCGCCTCACAGCTGACAGCTTGTTGGGTGTCCCACGTTTGGACTATTATGCTGCAACATTTGGTGCTGTGGGTTTAGAAAATCCAAGATGGCCAAAAAAGCCCCCATTGCGCCAGAATCCAGGAAAACCACGCAGTTTTGGCGCACACCAAAATGTTCCCCTGACCTGCCACCCACCAGTGCGAGCCTGATGGGCCAGGAGTGCCATGAGTGAAATGTGCGCCAAGGAAAAACAGCCGGGCCTGTTGGCTCAAAGAGCGCTTTGAAATCACCTTTTTTTCTCTGAAATGCAAGCTAAAAATGCCTATTTTAAACATTGCAAGATATTCAAAAATCTCACTGAACACCAGCAGACATTTGGCAGAATGTATTCTTGTGTGCATACAAAATCTGGAAAGATGAAGAGCCCAAAACAATGTTTATAACAAAACTGGCTGAGCTGTGGATGTCAGCAGGCTAAGTTAAATTGGACTGAAAGACACTAAAATCTAAATGTTTAAAATAAAGGGGTGACCTACTGTTGAGTGTCACATAGTTTGCAACTGTTAAATGTCATAGTTTGAACTTAGAATCAGCATTCTAGCTGCATGTGTAAAAATTGTAAGTTTGATTTGGATGAAGAAAAACTGGTAACAAAAGTGACATTTAGCTGAAGCCTGGCTTAAAGAGATTGAATTCTGCCTGGCAACTACCCCCGACATGAGTTGAAACTTGCTCAGCCACTCTTCCCAGGCTTGGCCTGCATTCTCCTGCCCTCACCAAAGGGAGATGACACCTCTCTGATTGGATTAGGGGAGGAGCAGCTGGGGACTGCAGGAAACTGAACAATGAGCCTCCCTGGGCTCAGGCAAATGTTAACATAGGGGGGGTCGTAAATGGCTTCCTCTTGAGAGAAACGGGGAGGGGCAGTGCCTCTGTGAGCAACTTGAGTTGGAGGAAGTGGACAAACCAGAAATTCCACCATGTGCTTTGGGAAACCACACCCCTCTGGGCCAGAGCATAATTTTAAAAAGATGGATAATTCATAGTACGGACTTGTCCAAATTATATAATTAATATCATTATTCTTGTGATTTTTCTGTGCACATTTTAAGAGGTGTTAGAACTCTGTACCATGTTCTGAGGCAAAACCCCATGAATTATGGAGATTGCAGACACGGGGTTCACGCTAGAAAAATGAAAATTTACTGGAACATGTGTAGAGAGATGGTGTACATCTGTGTAATTTTTGGTAAAAATCCAATATTGGTAAACCAACCAAAAAGCACAAAATGTTGTCATTTCTTAATCCAAGCTCTTAGAAACATCAGAGTTGGAACAGAGACTACCTTATGTGATATATGATGTATATATGTAATGTCAACCACTTGTGTATCTGGGAAATGTGTTTAGTTATGAAAATGATTTTCTAAGGTAAAAGCAAAGGGGAGTGTTCTTTCTGCATGCCATAAAGATGATACCTGATGACTCACTGCTCCCTTCTCAAATCAGGTCAAAGAGAAATCCTTGACCTATCAAATCGTGAGTGGGTTGGGCATAGAAGATAGCCTTCACACCCACTTCCCAAAAGACATAAAAAGAGCCACTGGAAGCCAGACAGGGACATTCATTTTCCAACCTTCAACTGAATTCCTGCGCAGCACGCTGACAGAGAACTCCAGAATCCAGAACTTCAGAATCCAGCAATCCAACCAAACTATTCTACAGCCGGGCGAGCTGTTGGATTCTTGCCAAGAACTTTTGCCAGAACCGGTAGCAGACCCAGAAAGCAGTGCTGTATCCAGAGAGACCAGACCAGATTGCTGTGAGCAGAACCAGAGATCCAGACCAGACCAGCAGAGCGGAGCTGACCCAGATAGCTGTGACTTCAGAACCAACCGCCTGGAGTCCAGTCCCAACCTGACAGACCCTGACGGCCTATTTCAAATTCATAGTGTGAGTACTCAGCCAGAACTGTGCAAAACCTCTTATCTTAAAATAATCTGATTCAAAACATTTGAACCTGTCCAGAACTGCATCATAGGAATCGTGTGTCCCTTCTCCGATTTTAAACCTGTAAAAGTGCCATTTTGCCATTTTGAATCATTATT
Source organism: Ambystoma mexicanum (assembly GCF_040938575.1). Lineage (NCBI taxonomy): Eukaryota > Metazoa > Chordata > Amphibia > Caudata > Ambystomatidae > Ambystoma > Ambystoma mexicanum. Next base: position 1,094,699,230 of record NC_090931.1, read on the forward strand.
TCATTTCTGAAAATCTACCTTCACAAAATCGTCTGTATCTCTTGAACCGTTTGTGCTAGAAGCGAGATTTAACTTTCATTTTAAAGCTAAGATTCTAGGCTTTCCAATGGACCCAGAGCCGACTTTCTATTCTTTATACCTTTTCCGTAATCGCGCTTGACGCACTCAGAAAAAGTGCTGTGATTTGCGATTTGGCTCAAATTTCTTCACTTGTCAAAATAGCAGCTTCTTGCTTTCCTTTGCTGAAATTCGTTTGCAACCTGACAATCATTTATAGAGCATTGCTAAAGTGATCCTGAACTAATTTAAAGTGGCTATCACCCACCCTGAATCTCTTATAGGGAATTAAAAATCATTTAGCATATCTTTCCCTTCTTTGCAAACCACATTTAAAGTATTTTGCCTGTGTTTCAAAATCATCCCTGGTGCTATAAGCTTGCTAGGGGGGAACTGAATTCGTATTGTACTGTGATTGTATTCCTGAAGACTGTTACTTCCATCTCCTTACATTGCATGGGGGCAAGGGTGAATTGCCAAAAGGGGAAAAGTGATTACATTGTCTTTTGTTGAAATCAAATCAAGGTTATTCCTGTGCTGCATTCTTTTCCATCACTGCATTCCTTGAAACCATAAAAGTATTCTCTGCTACCTTATCCTTTCCATACCAACTCCTAAGTAATAAAATAAGTGTGCTAGTGTAAGATTATCCATTGTTGATCAACATCATCTTCTTAAGTGTGATATCAAATATTAATTTATTATAAAAGTGTGATATATATTGTTTAATTTTCAATAAATCTTTTAAATTGCAAAACAAACCTACTTCTTGGCTCAGTGAGGTCAGGGGGATTCAAAGAGAGGGGTGTTATATGAGGGTTTATCATCCAGATTATAACTTGTCATAAAAGATATATAAATAAGGGCTTCCTTTGGGCATCCCAGACAAAGGCATTGACTTAGTGGGAGTGTTGAATTGAAGTCATTTAACAAGCTCTTTGCTTACAGCTCCCTGCAAAAAAGTGAGCAAACAGTAGAAACAGCCCACCTTGCAGGAGCCAGTCCCAACGGCTAGGGGGTGTGAGTCCACTGCCTGCTTATCGACTCCCCATTGTAGAAAATGGGCGCAGGGGCCAAGTCTCCATCGGACCATCAATAACAAAGCTGTCAAACCCCAGAGAACAAAGGGACAGCTGTAGGTGTAGTTTTACCCCTTAGCTGTGACAGACAGCAGATTGGCACAAACAGCAAAAACAGTTCCCCCATGGCCCCCACTTCACCAAAACACAATGCAATCATAAAGGTAAAACAGGGACCTTTAAGAGATATACCTCTGTTGTGTTTTGTTGTATTTTGGCTTGAAGGAAGGCTCTGCTCTTAAGAGGGGTGTGTAGATGAACCAGTTGTGACCCAAACAAAAACGTACCACAGTCCAAAATAAAGGGAATGTCCTATCAATGTTCTATAAAAATACATATACTTTAATCAAACACACTATCTACACATAGAACAGAAAGAAAATACTGTATAAAAACCCACTGCAAAGGAAGAACAGAGATAATGTGATGGACTGGAGAAAGTAGCACTCTAAGCTTTGTTCCAGAGGTGGTAGGTAAATCACTAGCCACAAAAAGGATATCTTGGTTGAAAACAGGAGCGATTGTGACCTAACCATTCTCTAGGGTCCAAGTGGACCGAGGGGGAATTTCAAAGTCAACAGTACCTGGATAGAGTTCTTGTTGGGCTCACACAGTCAGACCCAGTGTCAAATGTAGAGGTGAACAGATCAAGCTCAGTTTGAGCACGTTGAATCGTGGGGCCCTAAGCAGCAAGCGGGTATTGAGTAATGTTGAAGGTGGGTGCACGCTGGTTTCAGGCTACTCCTTTTGAATTGGTGTGTTCATTTGACCCTGGACTGCTGCCTAATATGCAGCTGTCTCGGGCAGAGGGTGTTACCTGTCCTCACAACGAGGTCAAAGAGGAGGCCCAGTCCTCCCGGTTCCTGTCCTGCCATTTGGCATGCTACATCGGACTGACCATAATACACATCACCTTCCACAACAGAGCTGACTCGCAGGAGCTGTCACATGTGCAGCATCAATCGAAATGTGGTGGACATGATCATAGATAATACCATTCACAATGCCTAAAATCAGGCATAGCTTTATTTTAGCGATTATTCTACCACAATCATTGGACTATTTATGATCATCATTTTTGGTACATGGGTACATATCTTAAATGCCGCCCCTGTGCGTCAAGACCATTTCTGTCACTGTTGCTGTCACATTGGCATCTGCGACCTCTGGACCTGCTCAGTGTCAAGGGTAGAACAGGCGATACATCTCAGGATACAGATGCAGCAGACCACAGATACATAGTAAGCTTTTGGCCTGGAGTTGGTAAAGGGGAATTTTTTATCAGCAGATTACCCTTTCTAAAATGGAACTGCCAGCATCCTTTCACTATTCAATAAAAAACAAAGTCAGGGTTTTGCACCCTTTCCAGATGGCAGTTCCTTACCAGGGATTAACACATCAATTAATTTTTATTAAGAGTGCTTTTCCTCAATTCTCACCCAGATGTTTTCAGGTTACACTGTATTTTATTGGGTGGTTAGTACCAGAAATTGGGGAAATTATTCAATATTTTAGGCAAGCTATACAAGGGTAACCTCAGGTTTCACTGTGTTCAAGTGCAGCAAAGTTATTTTAATCCAGGGACTCATATAGGCTATATAGATTTGAATATCATGTGCATGAAATGGCATCTAGGACCAAAAGCGAAACTAGATGGAGGAGAAGCAACATTTAAATATTAAATAATATAAGCTATAGTAGAGATCATGGTGGGGCTGCACACTTACAGTAATAATTATCCATGCAGATCCAAATTTACCAGGCACTGGTGCTTGCTTTGTTCCCCTATAAAACGGGTGAAACCCACCTTGGGCTACTTCAGAGGCACCAGCTACATTAGGCAATATTGACTAATGTGTATTAGTCAGGTCATGGGCCACACAATCTAGTATTGTGTGGTCCATGTGGTTAAGATGTTGCCACACAATCAAGTAGTATTTGCCTTCATGGGCCTCACCCAATCTACTAAGCATGGGATGTTATCCTGGACTTCAACCAGTCCACTGTCTTATTTCATGAGGGGGGTAAAAAATCAAATCTAAATGTATGTGGTGTATAAGGGGAGCAAACCATCCTGCAATGCCATTTGAAAATGTATTTAATAAAGGAAGCAGGCCAGGTTGGTTATTTTTAACAGGTGTTGCTATCATCTTTTTTTGTATTAACAATTAAAAGAACATTAATTTCAATTGGAACAAAATACCATAGGCAAACACAGAATGAACAACAAATGGCAGGTTAGATCTTTATACCTCCCGAGCATTGCCTTATCAACTGTGTGTGTGTGTCGCTCTATTTCCTGCTCTCTATGTACATATGCGGGTGAAAGTGTACTCTACATTTACCCCTTGGCATGAATTGTTATATGGGTCAGAGAAGCTATCTTCACAATTATGGCATAGGTACCAGGCATGCATCCAGTGGTAGAAGAAACAGGATGATGGTGCATGGTCCACTTCCTTCTAATCCTCTCACCAATCTGAGGATGGGAATCCCAGCCAGATGAAACCTTCAGGAAGCCAGCTTAGAGTTCATTAAAGTAGAGTCAGCAGGCATTGATGAGGGCTCCCATTCTGTTACCCAATCAACTTTGGCAATTGAGTGAATTATTAATTTGATAAAGTGAGCCTGGAAGGAAAACATGTTTCTATAGTGCCCAACTGAAGTTTAATGCAGAGCCATTTGTCCAAAATAACACCTACATTTTTACAGTGTTCTGAAAGCTGCCTCCATGGGGATTGGGTGCACTAGGTACATGCTGTTAAGCCAGACTTCAACCCGGCCACTTTCTAAAATCATGATAGAATGCCAAACCTAACTTAAATCAATGTGGTGTAGAAGGTCTCTATGGCACTGGTGCTGGCTCACCACAACCCTCTCCAGTATTAAGGAGATGGCCTGAAAAATAGTGTTTACACCATTTTCTTTTAGCTTTCATCATAGAACGAGAAACATGTAATGTAGTTGTGACTGTGGCCTTTATTGTTGTAAGTGTGACAACCTGATATAACTCCTCCCACACATCTACACAATCCTATTCTGTGTGTTAAAATTATACATTTAATAGCCTACCAGGACTGATTTAGGATGGTCTAGTTGTGTGTGAGGGTCACAGGAGAAACATGTTTTCTTATTGGTTTAGGGACTAGGACAACAGGCTATTTAGGGGGTCGATAGAAATGCAGAAGTAAATGATCTTAACATATACAAGGAGTCAGTTTCATGTTAAGTGGAGGAGAGTTGGAGCTAGCTGTATGGTTGTCTGTATTATCTTTGCAATGTGTGCCTCAAATAACACAAGGAATCAAGTTTAGATAATTTATTCACCCGATTCAATCTATCACAATGTCGGCATTTGCTACATTAACACTTAAATTACATTCTCTCAATGGCATTTTCTGATAATAGCCAATGGTATTGCTACAAATGATGTCCTATATTTATTGTTAAAATAGTTTGGGTTGGTTGCTTCCAGAAGAATGGTAAATAACAGATCATTCAGATTGTGTGAACCAATGTTGGGATGCATGTCCAAGGCCCCTGCCCCCAAAACAATTCTGGTTGAAGAAAATATATTAAGGGCATATGGAACCAAGAAGCAAGACTGTAAGGGTCGAGGGATGCACCTGAGCGGACATATGGGTGGGGAACGGGGTCAAGGGAGTAGTGGGTTAGGTGTTATTAGAAGGCCCAGGGAAAGGGTGTGTACTTTTGGGGTGATGAAATATAGGAGTAAGCAACACAAATGAATTAAGAATATTTATTCCGTCCTTTGGTAGAAAACATTGACACACAGCCATCTTGATCTTGAGGCCTAGAACATACAGGCCTCGGTACCAGCAATAGTACAGTGTATCATTCGGTGTTAAGACACTTTCCCATCCCCATTCCCAGCCCAGGCATTAGACAAGAAGGTCTTCAGTCCGAACAGATACAACTATCCATTGTCTCATGTTGCAGGCCGATGCAACTAGAGGAATGTGAATAGTTGAGCGCGGGTAGGGCTGCGTCTGTCTCTGAAGGACAATCTCATGGGAGTCAGGGCAGAGGTCCTGAGGTGCCAAAACATGCCAACCCAGATTTAGGGCAATAGCGCCCCCAAGATAATGGTCCCTCCATTTGAACTGCCAGATGCCATAAATCTCCTAAATCCCTCAGAATCTGACTGATTAGTGTGGTCCAGGAGGAGCCGAGGTAAAGATTCAGGGAGGAGGCAGCCGTCAAGGGGGAGCATGGAGCAGGATGTTCTGTGATTTGTACTATGAGGTGCACAGAGTGAGGCTAACAAATTTAGGTCAGTGCTGGGAGGCATGGTGGAGACAACTACATGTCTGGGATTCAAAGAAGTGCTTTCCCTTCAGAGGGCCAATTTCAACTTGAAAGTATTCACTGAGCTTATGCCTAATTGCCAGGTGCACATCATGTGAAGTGTTTGTAGAAGAGGGACATCCTCAAGCGGACTGCCACTCGGACATCCTCAAGCGGACAAACCAAAACCAATCACCTGGAATCTTATAAGGAGTGGGTGGTATGTATATAGGGGATGACCAATGAGCTAGTGGAATTAGTAACATATATTACTTGCATCATTTGTGAAGATAGCCTTCTTTAAAATGTATTGTCCTACTTTGAACTACCCAGTGCGCTCCATGGCAGTTGAGTTTGAATGTCCCTACTGACATGTGTCTTTTTTCTTTTGTATGAGAAATAAAATGTGTAATCCTTGCAAGAGGTGCACCTAGACGTTTTCCTCAGAGGATTATCTCTGCTTATCTGGTTGCCGGTGGTCTGCCCTACACAAGGTAGGCTTACTCTGCACAGAGGTGGTCTGACAGGGGAGGGAGCTGAACATTGTAGAAGAACCCTATCATGTCAGAGAGAGCCCTCTGCCAAACCCTGTGCACCATCAAGATGCCTGCTGGAAAACAGATCTTATGACACTTTCAAAGGTGTCAGAGAGCCAGGATGCTGTTAGAGCAAATAGAACAAATCAATGAAAAAATAGCATAGAAGTGGAGAGAATTTTGAACTCCTGATCTTCAATGGACCAAACCCATCCTCAGATCATTTGGAGGGAATTTACCAGCTTTACTTGATGAATAATTCACAGCTGATACAACAGGCACAAGGAGGAAATGACCTCTAAGCTAGTGCGTAGTAACTACATTCGGGGAGCATAGTAATGATCTTGGATCCACTGCTGGGGTTAATACCAGCCTAAATTGCAGATATTCGACAGATCACAGTAAGGGAAATAAGCCAGGATATAGGTTCCTCCAGCTATCAATGCATGCTGACAGGTATTGCCCTTGTCTTGACATCCTTTCCAAGTGTGCCCGTAGCCGAGCCCACAGAGTTGTTAGCATGGCTCGTGTATGCACTGTGCAGTTACTACCCAACTGTTTTGAAGAGAGGATCAGTGTGCATGCATAACAGTGCTGCAGCGAGAACCTGAAGAAAGCCTTGTGCCTTTTCCACTTGTGTTCAACTTGGGCAGTAGGTTGTCCTCCACTGCTAGTCCCTTCAGAGTGTCATTATTTTGTTGAGAACAGCTTAAGAAACATTAGAAAACTCAGCCCCTGTTGTAAAAGTCAGTTGGAGCCTAGTTTTCAAACGTCACCTTCTAGTACAGGATGTTGCTAATGCTTTGCTGGCCCTTATCCACACGTTATAATGCATTGTTCCTCTACCTTGATAGTCTCACGAGCCACTGGCAATATTTTTTATTGGAGATTCGCAAAGGGGGTAGGGATCCATCATCATAATATATATTTCTTAAAATTCCCTAAAAAAACCTATATGTCAATTATCATTACTGCATGTTATGTATATACACATATTTCATCCATATAGCAGATTTACAAAAAACGTAGCATCATAAAACACAGTACACAAATAATGCAGAATCACCCACTACAATTTAAATGAAATCACTCCCATCAACATGTCTTTCAACAATTCCCTTCGACAGTGCATTTTATTAATGTGCTAACATCTAAAAGCCATATTCTTTTTTTCGAAAACACTGGTCAACTAACATTCTTAAGACCTACTATAGGGTTAATAGTACATCCTGTGGAAAATGCAAGGTGTCCAGCTCTCGGCATTCCATGCCCTTTTAAGATAGTGACAGCAAAATAATAAAGCCACGACTGCTCTGTATGAATACAATGATAGGATCTCTGCAATTATGAACCCCTAAATATTCCACAGGGCTGAGTGTAAACAGTTTCTTCTCACATTGCCTCAAATTGTGCAGATGAGTAGGAAGTACAAGACTTCTTTTATAGAGGCGGTGCAACAGGGACAGAAGATATCCATACCGTCATTTCAGTCCACCTTAAAGGTAGCAATGATTAAAGTAAAAAGCATCATTTGAGGGTTCAGATACCACTAAGTATTTCTCAAATCCCTCTTCATTCTTAATATTGAGATAGCGTGTGCCATACTTACCACCGTGGCACATATTTCTTCAGGCTCTCCCTCTGCCCCCCACACCCGATTCCACATGCTGCCCGATCATACCTCACCCATAATTACCACCCTGGTTGCTAACTGCATGTAACAGTGCCCTGCTTAAACTTGTGAAACCATACATGCATTGCTATTAGCCCAAGTGCAATAAATACCCCCAAATAAATAAATAAATAATATAAGCACTCCTCAAGCACCTCTTTGAACATCCGTTGGGTGTGGCCGTTCATTTTATCAGGGTCATGCCAAATATATTCCATATCAACTTAGCTGAAATGTTCCAACCAAGGGAGTGAGCGTCCTTTAACTGAGACAATAGCATCCGTGAGCGCCTATTAATATATTTCATCATTCTATCAGAGCTCCAGTTCTTAATCCAGTATAGGGGTTGAGGTAATCAAGCTTTTATATCTATACTGTTGCAGAACAGGACCAGAAGTAGGGGAGCATTTAGGGTGCTTATTGGGAGCGATTCAAGTTTTATTAAAAGGAGTTTTTCAAATGGCCATCCAAGATTTATAATAGTTACCCCAATTCTCTACACCATACTGGGCTGCTAAAACAGCCCGTGCCTTTAATTCGAAAGGTGATACTGCCCTCGTCAAAATTACTTAGCAACATTGAGGGTAGCGCCACATCGTCTTGAGAGGGTCTCATGACGTTTTCAATGTGTTGCTTCCATGTGCCTGTTGACTAAAACAGATGATCAGATAATCAAAACCCAGCACTCATTCTATTTTCTCATCATGCAGATGGAAACCCAGTGTTGGTGTCCCTTTGCATGACAAGCCCTGAACTTAATTTCTGCTACATCGATAGTCAAGCCTTTATGATTGTAAATTTAAAAAAAACAAAAGATGTTTACATGTAATTGAAGAAGACCATATGGTGGATTTCTAAATCAAAGCAGCACCACCTGCAACGAAGAGAATTCTCAGAAGCTCGTCATTCAGGTGAGGTGCAGCTGCCTTAAATTTGGATATTTCATCAGCTAAATTATTAATTTGAAGACAACAAAGAAAAAATAGAAACATGGCCATTACACAGCCCTGCTGGATCCCTTTTGAAGCTTGTAAGGGCTCCGCAGTCTCCCCTGTCCCACGGTGGACTATCACAGTTATGTTTATAGATGTCACATATTGCTTTTAAAATATCTACTAAGATTTCCAGAACATTCCATTTATCCCCACAGTTGAATACTAGGAATGGTATCAAAGGCTGTTCAATGGGCAGAGGTGCAAATGTGATGGAAAGTGCATACTTTTCAATTATAATAACACATTTCTGAAATAAAAAACAAAGGTGGAACGCATGATCATTGCTCCTCTTCCTTTTTAGAGTCCTGCTGTTTATCATATTTTCCAGAAACCAATACATATTACAACCAAAAACCCGTGAGTTTTTTCAGTGAGCTTAGACTTCAATTAATACATTATTTTAATTAAACAAATCCCAAAATATTAAAGTTTCATAATATAATGTGTGTGTAACTATGTCAAATATCCTTTGTGTTTAACACTGTTTAACAACATTTGTGTAATTAGTTTTATCTGTTTACAGACAATTTGCTCCTCGTTTCTAGGAATCAATTATTGTTTGCTGGATCACATTGAGAAATGAAAAATATAGCCTCATAGACTGAGGGTGGGGTTATTGTTGCAGGGATAATGACCTGACACCAAATCACAGAGAGCCATACATTGGGGAAGGGTCATTAACCTAAGTGATAATAATCCTTCCCGCGGTCTAAAAGATTACCAGCAAATAGTGGTAGTTTAAACACATATTTGGGAGTTTTGGTGGTGTAGTGAAGTAAAAATGTTAAATAATAGTGAATAAAGTTTAAGATCAAATGAGTTAGTGAATGAAATGTTTTTTTATTGTGTAGTGTTTAAATAAAAAAGGTTGTCTTCATAAGTTAAGTATTTTATTTACATACTTTAAACTGGAGCGGGTTTTGCATGAGCCTGCCTTTGGCGTCATGTAAAAGTAACTGGTTCATCTATAAGAAAATGAAAGCATGTTCCCATGTTTAGCTTTGTCTCTGGTGTGTTAAATTTGATCTTCCTTGGAAAAAAGCTCCTCCACAGATATAGGGCCTCATTACACGTTAGGCGGTAACCATGGCGCTATTAGCGCCATGGTTGCCGCCAGTATTTTACTGTGTCCGCCTTGGTGGATGGCGGAATTACCGCCCTACTCCAAGGTGAGCGGGGGCGGTAATTCCCCATTCACCAAGGCCCTTCCCCATTCCCATTTTTGCCCCCATAGGGCATAATGGGAATGGGGAAGGCACTAATTACGGTACCGCAATTTGCGGTACCGTAATTAGCACCAAGATCCCTTTGCGGCACCCTACTTTAAAGTCGGGTCCCGCAAAGGGAACTCGTAGTAAGGCGGTAAGGGTTAACGGTCGCCGGTAGCATTACCGGTGACCGTTAACCCTTACCGCCTTCCATGTAATGAGGCTAATAGTGTCTTGTTGAAAGAAAGCCTGCCTGGAAATGGCACAGGGGTTTCCCTCTTTTCTTTTGAAGTCAGATTGTTCAGAATGCAGAATATCAGTAGTTATTGACTACCCGCTAAACATTTTGATTTGTAAGAGGAGGTCAATAAGGATCTCCATGTGCAATAAAACGTATACAATGTTTATTATGATTCACTTTCTTATGATTTTATCTAATGTGTGGGCATTATGAAGTAAGACACAGACAACAGATTCAACTTTCTAATGAAAAGATGTATTCTACTTATATGTCAGGATGGAGTAAGGCCTATCTTGCCCTATACTAAGGTGGGATTTCCCTACCTAAAGAAAACTAAGGATAGTCTGTGTCAGTAAGTTGAAATGTCTGTCTGTGTCCAAAATCTATACTTGCCCTCACAACTAACTGTATACAATGTGTAAGGATGTATGCAGCAAAAGAAATGGGGCCTGTAGGATATTTTTTGTAGATTTCGGGTCTGGCTGTATTTTCTTACTGCCAAAGAAGAGTGGTAATTTGGTGATGACTTATCCTTGCATTTAGATTGGGTTTGGCCTTACCTCCTTTCAGTGACCATGTCTTGTTACACTATATGGGATAATTTAGTAGTATACACTATTGGTGGTAATTTCTAGTGCTGAGCATAATTTTCCTGTTCTATTTATGGCCCCATCATAGACAAAACCTTCCTTATTCTTATAACCTTGGACCTACATTCAGAAACACCACAATTTCACACAGAGCATCACCAATGACCCGTGGTGTTATCACTGATTTATCTACATCTGTGAACTATGCTTCAATAGGCCTCATTACTGTTTCATTACTGGTTCATGGACCCCCAGTAATCTATATTTTGTGGTAGATTTCACCCAGAAACCATGCACTGGGGAACACACGCATACATCTATTCATCACCGCTAATTCAATCTATTATTTCATCCGCATGGAAAAATGAAAAATGTACTACCTAAAAAAAAATCTTCCCCCTATCATAAAAGCTATTCCAAATGCACCAAGAGAAAAACAAAACTCTCCACACGTTCTGCTTTTATATTGTGTGTATTAGAAACAATTGCAATTCAAAATAACATCTTACCAATTACATTGTGTTGTTCTCTGTAATAAAAAACAAGAAAAGAAACAATACAAAAATAGAGCAACATTCACTTTGCAACATTATCATATGACAAATTAAATGCAGGGGATTTCTTTTGCTTTGCTATCCTAACTGCCTAGCATTTTTAGAACACATTCGCCAAGCAATCGCATAAAAATAACCTCACTTCGAACTTGGCTGCTTACCAAAAGGCCTGTGGTTTTCTCCCCCAGGCGACCTCCCTCAAAAGAGCGGGCCAATCGACAGGTTTTGCCTTTGTAATCTCAGTGTCTGATATGCACAGCAAAAACATAGGGTTCTCAAGCCAGTGCTAAGATACCAAGATCATCCGTCTCTCAAGCTCAGCAAAAGTGATCTGAACTTTTTCTGTCAGACTTTCCGCAGCAAAACTCTGCACCGTCCCATTCTGCCTACGTGGCATAGCTGCAGATATACTTCCTTCCAATCATATTAGCAGAAAATGTATTCTGTTAACACCCTCATGTCCCAAACAATGGTAGCTTCAGATTATAATAACTGCATCTTTTTCGATTTCCTGCTGCCTTCCTGCTTTCTGCATTCAACACAGCAAGAGAAAAGAAGAGAGTAAAATCCAGTGCATATTTAAAACGAATTTCAAAATATGTATTTTCAACTCACTTTGTACATGGGACTACATTATAATGTTAACGAGCTAGAATTATTGATTAGTTCTTGTTAATTAAATCAGTCAGTTATATAAATAATATTCAATAATGTAGTCCTCTATGCATGAGGGAATCCAGAAAAAGAAAAAAAATGATGCACTTTTATTCTCTGTGGAAAGAAGAAAACAAATGATGCATTTTTACTCTCTGTAGTTTTATATTGGGCTTTGGCTGCATTATGAATTCCATACCTTGCATGCCTCCAGCCACATATTCACCTGTTATACTGGCAACATAAAGATGACTATATGTGTGTGCCACATTATTGCTGGTAACAAAATGCCATCACATTCAGTGAATTGCTATAAACTTCAAGGTGCTGTATTTTATACTACAGGCCTCATTATGACTTAGGCAGAAACTCGGTGGTAAATCCTTCGATGCAGATTTACCATTACCTCCATGCATCGTGGTGTACTTTCCACCAAATTACAACCTGGCGGGCGCATGCACACAGCAACGGTGGTAACAGTAAATCTGCCTTCCGGAGTTACTGCTGAAATCTCTATGGTATGATGTAAATCCATCAATAATCTGTGGAATTACCGTTGCTGCCATGGTGGTCCATGGAAATTCCACCTGCAGTAATTCTGCGTGCAGAAAATCGTCATCGCTATAAAAGGAAGTTCCACGTGGCCATTTTGAAAAACACATTCCATAAAATCTCTCGAGATAGGAGTGCAATCTAGAGACCCAACAAAGCCTAACAAGTTCACGGGGAAGGGCAAATCCAGGGAGCCCAATATGAGGCAGCAGAAGCCAAAATTCTGTAAGCAGGCGCTCAGAGTGTTGGTAGAGCAAGTGGTTGCCAACTCAGATGAGCTATATGGCCCATCTCACAGGAAGACCAGCCAACAGTGCAAAAACCACATATGGTCCGAAATCCTGGATAAAGTGGTGGATGCAGGACAGATCCAACATGGTGTAGAGGACATGATGAAGAGGTGGAATGACATGAAGTCCAGGGTCAGGACCCTCATCACCAATAAATGCCAGGAGACTGCTGCCACTGGAGGTGGCACAGTAGAACCTCGGCTACTGACACTGTGGGAGGAGATGGTCAGTGGGATACTGCACCGGTTGGGAATGAGGGCGTGGGCATGGCAGAGCTAGGAGCCAGCAGCCAAGCTGAATGTGGTGAGACATGTTATGTTTACTGCACAACCTTGCAGGCAGAAAGCAATCCCCACCCATGTGAGGCACCAGGCCCCATTGACAGCACCCAGTGACCACTGGACCCCACCCACACATGACACCCATACACTGCCAACATAGCCACCTTGCAACCATGCAACGGTTCCCTGCCCATGGATGCACAACAGTTGATAGTTGTGTCGCAGCCACATGTACCTCGGCTACCATGGTCAATGTACAGGCACATTGAGGACTACACATCTGACAACATGCCCACCTGAACCACACACAACCCAATAAACTCCACCCACCTGACTGCACAACCAGATATCTGCCCCAACAGTCCAGTCATACCACTACATAGGACAGCCCATGGCCCAAATAATCCATTTGATGCAACTCCAAATTCAGCAGGCCAACCCACACCTAATCGTCCATATGAAATGTATGCTATGTACACAGTGGGTGACAGATAATGCCAGCCCCACAGGAGTCACAACACACAGTGATGACAATGTCCAAGTGAGAGTGAATGTTGTTATCCAAAACACATCTGCAACAATGTGGTAACTCACATGTCAATTTGTCCCAACAGGAACCTAAGACACAGAGGAAATGTACCTGGAGGTTGGACCTTCCAGGAAACCAGCAAAAACCACTGGCAGCAAGCGGCCAGGTCAAGGCAGTTCAGCGAGTCGGAGTGTGCCACCCAAGAAGAGGCACCATTCCACAAGTTCAATGACAGAAACTCCTGCCATCATGAAGGAAAAGTCCCCGGGGCCAAAACAGACCCCAGGCATGCAATATGTGCCACCAAGAAAAGTCCATGACAGTGCCACATCAGGCATGACTGCAGACGCACAGGTGGGTCAGGGTGGGGATGAAAGACAGCAATCAGAGCAGGTCACAGCAGGCAAAGATGTAGATCAGTATGAGGGTGCCTCGCCTGCATCCAGCCACCTACATTCCCCCACCTGCAATTTTTGCCTAAGTCTTCCCCCTACGCAGCCTCTGACCAGTGCACACACCACCATCCCAGCATGATGTCACCATGCCTTGCGCTATGGGGAGGACTCACCAGACAATCAAGGGAGGGATGCTCAGTGTCATGGCCAGCACAAGGAACATGTGCAAATGCTAACCCCACCACAAATGCCTGCCCCAACGCTGCAGGCCATATGGCACTGCCTAGACTGGATGGAACAGAGGCAGGCAGAAATGAGCAACATAGCTCAAGAATACTTGGTGCATGCTGTTACCATGTGTCAATGCATCCAGCGGTCTTCGAGGTGGTTGTCGTGGTCAATCGACTGTCTATGCAGGAGCACAGTTACATGCAATGCAAGCCTGTGTCTCACCAGCCAGAGGGTCAGGGAGCTGGCTCAACAAATGTCCTCGTCACATGAGACCATGGCCAAAGCCATACATCTGAGCCTAGAACATCTACAGGGGAAAATGCAGGGGAGATCACAGTCTGCCAGCCCTACTGAGGTGTCAATGCAGAGTACTCCACCCATGTGCTCACAACGGCGTGCCGCAAATCTAGACAGGCCAACAGACATGGTGGAAAGGCTCAAGGGCTAATGTAAGTAGTAGTTGTAGTTGGGGGTGGTGGGTGCTGTTTGTTGTTGTGGCTGGAGTCTGCAGTGGTGGTTGTTGTTGGGGGTGAGGGGTGGTGGTTGTTGTTGGGAGGTGGTTGTAGTAGGGGATGTTGTTGCCTTATTGCCAGCATTAAACACACTTGAATCTTCATGTTGGTAGTTTCAATTTAATGCAATCCAGACAGATGCATTCATTGCATGTATGCATGTCAAAAACTTTTTTCTATGAGTTCATAGCGGACCATCCATCCTTCCCTTGCTTGCACACATAGGGCCTGGGGTGCCTGGTACACTCCTGCAGCCTCGTGCTCATCAGAGTTAGGGGGGCATTGTCCTCATCTGTGGGCTTTGCCACATTCCTGCGTATGCACATGTTGTGCAGCATGGTGCCTACCACTATTATTTTCCTTATTTTTTGGGGGCTGTACATCAGTGCACCACCTGTGTGATGTAGGCACCTGAATTGGGATTTCAGAAGGCCAAATGTCCTCTCTATGTAAAATCGTGTTCTCTTCTTTGCATCATCATTATAGGCCACCTCCTCTGGTGTGGAGAGGTTTCGCACAGGGGTCATTAGCCATGTAAACTGTCGGTATTCAGCGTCACCTGCAAGACGTGAATGGACTGTGTGAGACATGGCGGTGTGTTGACCGTCATACAAGTGCATGGTCATGACGTGCATACACCTATGTGCATGTCTCGGTGGATGGGCACAGGGCCCCTTGCAGTCCTATGCATTGTGTGAGTCACCCGTCATGTGTAATCCGTCAATGATGTGACTTTGGCAATGGACTGGTCAGCTATGGTGTGACACTCCGCCATGTGGGGTACATGGATATGCCTACATGGGTTGTACATTGACTTTACACTGACACAACACACTGCATGATGCAACCTCTGGAGGCCAAGAAGCAGTATATCGGTATCCCCTAAAGTGTTTCTCTCTTCCCCAATCTCCTCTCTCAAGGAATCCCACTGAAGGCTGAAGACCAAGGACTAGGAAAGAATGAGAATATTAGAGATTTGTGCCGGCATCTCAGACTTTCAGGGAAAAGGTGGATGCATGGTTCCCACCACAATGCATTGAGCAAGCAGCTCACATGGGAACTTGCAAAATATGGGAAATGCCATAAGCATTAGAATAGCTGGATACCAGTGGACTTATTAACCACATGTGTACAGAAAGTCAGAAGAGAGGGGTCCAACAGGAGTGAAGGGGTTTGAGACATGGAGGTGTGCAGGTGCCATGGTTTCATGCCTTTAGCTACATGCTCATTGACAATCAAGTATTCACTGAGCATGTAGATGAGGGAGAGTCAAAACCGATGAGATAAATGATGCAAGGAGGTAAATGTCATTGCAGGCAGGTGGAATAGACTGCCTCTGACCAATCCCTTAACAACCAGAACATGAGAAAATAGCCCAGCCACTCCAATGCATTACTGGAAAATTCGGAACTGGCTGAGCATTATAAAGGGAGGCAGAACAAAAAAACAGTATTTAAAGGAGTAAGACATTGCTCTAGAGAAGTGATATGGTGAGAGAGAAAGCCACAACTTAATGAGAGGTAATGCTCAATCCCTAAAATGAGTCAGGCAGCTGGTATGGCACACGGCAGAATTTCTGACAGTGTCATTAAGCCAGGCCCTGACAAATAGCCAATAGCTACTAAAAGCACATAGATGTGGGTTATAGACCTGGCTTGAGCCTGTGTCTAAGAAAAAGCTAGAAAGCAAATCCTTTTGCTGGACCATGGAGAGTAACGGTTGACTGACTTCAGTTTGACAAGCTCCTAGGTAATAGGGGAGACAT
The DNA here is from genome assembly GCF_040938575.1 of Ambystoma mexicanum. NCBI lineage: Eukaryota > Metazoa > Chordata > Amphibia > Caudata > Ambystomatidae > Ambystoma > Ambystoma mexicanum. The sequence goes on from NC_090931.1 coordinate 1,094,715,679, forward strand.
TCCTGGTGGCACAGTAATTCCTAAACACATAGGGGATGAGAAATAATGTACCTGTGTGTCGCAACCATTTAAGGACCATTGGCAGGTAACATAGGAGTAACACATTCTGAATTAAGTAGCAGCCCAGAGGAACTGTTTGATATTACTGAACGGTGGACATGGACAGTAGGTTATTCCTTAGACTAAGGAATTTGGGACTTTGTCATTAGGCGCTATTGAAGACCAAACTGTTTGTACTCTACATTAGGTCCTGTGTAGAACAAATCCTGGACAGATATTTTGTTATGCCTCCATCCTGTCACCCAGCTGTCACTTCAATACAATAAAGTTTTTGAATTTTAACATGTGTCTTGAGTGTTCTGTTGATCCTACACCATCACAGCCTGGAACCCTTTTACAGTGATGTCTGGTTGTGGTTCCCTCTCATCGTAGTTCAGGACTCAGAGTAACATCAATTCATATTTTCTCTGGTAATCACCAGGATCAGGTCACGTACTCCTCTAGAATTCCCACGCATTTTCACTTTGGTGTGTGCTTTCGTGTTTGGGCCCTTGCTTAGACCCCTGTTTAAAATGTGTTTTATTGTGTGACATTGGCAGATGCATGGTAGTCATTTTATCCTGACCATATCAAGGCAATCCAGCAACTCATGCAAAGCAAGCATATCAAACATAGTTAACTAGTAATATAAATAGAAAATGAAATATCAAATACAGCATCTGTATGAATGTTCTCCTGTAGATCATGTTAATATTGCCATTGAAATTATAGTATTTTCTCCATGATCACACACAGAACATTGTGTGGCACATCTACCATGATTTTACTAGTTGAATTTCCAGGCATGTGTATGCCCTTTCTATACACACTATCACCAGGATCATCAGTTTGCTTGTGGTAGAGAAATACATATGTCTGAATGCATGTGCAAAACTGAGATTTGCACACATTGGCCAAGAATGACGGAAGAAAATGGAAAGCATGTCAAATTGAAGAGGTTAGCCGATTGCCAAGCACACAAATGAACCTTCCCCAAGCAGCACACACAATGATTAATAATCTTATAATTAATAACATTTTCTCGCATATCATGTTCTATTCATTTATTGAGCATAGTGCCCACATGGACTAAGTATTATAGAATCATACAGTCTGTAGAATTAGCCTTGGTATTTCAAGGATTCCACATTTGTCAAAACGTGGCCAGATTTGTATAGAATCTGCACACACAACTGCACCTCAATCTGTGCATAACCAGATTGTTAGTTACAATAGTGTGTTTTGTAAAAGGCCGTGTGATTAGTTGGATGATCACCCATCATTAATGTATTCCTTAACTGGAGTTACTCTGATGGGTGGAGGGCTGGGGTCACCTCTCCACTGATATCATGATCCCATCCCCATTACAGTGATGCCACATGAACAGTTAAGGGAAGGCCCATGACTGTAAGGACATTGTATTCAGTTCTGACCGATTTATAAGCTCTGAGGGAAACAATCCAAAGAAAGGCTAATGCAAAACATGCCATTTCTATTCTGTGCAGGAGAATTATATTGGGGATCTGTAAAGAGTCCCTACACCTTTTCACTTTCACCTGCATTAGTGATACTTCAAGGGAACGTAGGCTTAGGTGATGGAGGTGCATGATTGTATTTGTGTGTCACAAGTGCATTTTTGTGAATTACATTTCCATTCTTTTTGTGCATCTGCATGTGCCCTTGCAGATACACAAAAAAGCTTTGAGAACTGTCCAATGAGGTCCAACTCACTCAGGCATATTTAGGATATATATATATATATATATATATATATATATATATATATATATATATATATATATATATATATTGTTATGGCTAAATTGCGCTACTAAAAACCTATGAAATTCAGTAAAAAAAAACTTTGCCAAAGGGACGTTATGGTTCAAAGTAAAACCGAAAACCCCCTGAAATTTCGAGCCACCTTGCACTGCTAAAACGAACACCTAGGACATCAAAGATGACATCACATTTCTACTTACAGCTGCATGCATATCCACATGCGTGAATACAAACTACAGAAATGCAGATTTCAGAGTACATATACAACTCTTATGAATGCATATAAACAGAGTAACTGAAACTTAACCGTAACTGCCACTTAACCTCTATAACCTATAAAATGAATTTACTGTAATGTTTCCCATCTGCTATAATCAACTGTCACTTCCAAACCTGTCTGCTATCTAATTATTTTTTACACACGCAGCTATCTAAAAAATTATAATATTAGAAGATGGGAGAAATAACACTATAATTGTGGAAAAACACTTACAGGGTAATTCATAGAATTTCGCAGAAAAGTGTCGCAAGCGGCTGGCGCAGAGTGTCCGCGTGCGATTGACTGCGCCAGGCACGTGCGCTAAAACCGATTTCCGCGCACAGCGTATTCATGGATTTCAGGCTTCCAAACCAGCCGTGGCGCAGAGAATCGCAGCGACCCTGCAGCAGCGCCAGTAACGCCCCCAAGAACGCCCTCGCGCAAGGAAAAGCCATCAAAATCGCTAAAACATCGCAAAGGGCTGCGCTAACCCTGGACCAGTTCACCGGGCTGGCAAACAGCAAACGCCAAGCGGGGAACGTGTATTGCAGGGGTGCGCGGGAAGTTCCACACGCGACTGGCCCCGTGCAAGCAGGGTACGTGAATTTCAGGGGTGAGCGGGAAGTTGCACACACGATTTCAGCAGGGTACGTGTATTTCAGGGGTGCGCGGCAAGTTCCACACGGGATTTCTGCAGGGTATGTGCATTTCAGGGGTGCGCGGGAAGTTCCACACGCGAATGGGCCAGTGCGAGCAGGGTACGTGTATTACATGGGTGCGCGTGAAGTTCCACACGCGATTTCAGCAGGGTACGTGTATTTCAGGGGTGCGCGGCAATGTCCACACGCGACTTCTGCAGGGTATGTGCATTTCAGGGGTGCGCGGGAAGTCCCACACGCGAATGGGCCAGTGCGAGCAGGGTACGTGTATTACATGGGTGCGCGGGAATTCCACAAGCGACTTCAGCAGGGTACGTGTATTTCAGGGGTGCGCGGGAAGTTACACACGCGAATGGGCCAGTGCGAGCAGGGTACGTGTATTCCATGGGTGCGCGGGAAGTTCCACACGCGATTTCATCAGGGTACGTGTATTCCATGGGTGCGCAGGAAGTTCCACACGCGATTTTATCAGGGTACGTGTATTTCAGAGGTTCTGGGGAGTACTACACGTGAATCGGCCGTGTGGGTCCTCCCAGGTGTACGCTCCACAACCTCCACGGCCCCTGCAGGCAGCCCACACCACGGGGGACTACCCTGCACCCCTGCTCATGTCCCGCAGGCAGCCCATCCACCATGGGCATGCCCCCCAGCCAACCCACATGTCACCTTGCACTACTGATCAACAATGCATGTCTACCACCACCCCCACCCCCCAGCACTGTGGGGCACCTGCCAGCAGGCCCCCACCCATGTCTCCCACCACCCCCACCCCCCTGCCACCATGGGCAGACTCCACCAGGCCCCCACTCATGTCTCCCACCACCCCCACCCCCCCAGCATCCAGGGTCACCCTCCACCAGGCCCCCACTCATGTCTCCCACCACCCCCACCCCCCAGCAGTGCAGGGGCAGCCTCCACCAGGCCCCCACTCATGTCTCCCACCACCCCCACCCCCCAGCCACCAGGGGCAGCCTCCACCAGGCCCCCACTCATGTCTCCCACCACCCCCACCCCCAGCAGTGCAGGGCAGCCTACACCAGGCCCCCACTCATGTCTGCCACCACCCCCACCTCCCAGCAGTGCAGGGGCAGCCTCCACCAGGCACCCACTCATGTCTACCACCACCCCCACCCCCCTGCCACCATGGCCACCCTCCACCAGGCCCCCACTCATGTCCCCCTGTACCCCCACCCCCCAGCATCCAGGGTCACCCTCCACCAGGCACCCACTCATGTCTCCCACCACCCCCACCCCCCAGCATCCAGGGTCACCCTCCACCAGGCCCCCACTCATGTCTCCCACCACCCCCACACCCCTGCCACCATGGCCACCCTCCACCAGGCCCCCACTCATGTCCCCCTGCACCCCCACCCCCCAGCATCCAGGGTCACCCTCCACCAGGCACCCACTCATGTCTCCCACCACCCCCACCCCCCAGCAGTGCAGGGGCAGCCCCCACCAGGCACGCACTCATGTCTCCCACCACCCCCACCCCCCTGCCACCATGGCCACCCTCCACCAGGCCCCCACTCATGTCTCCCACCACCCCCACCCCCCAGCATCCAGGGTCACCCTCCACCAGGCCCCCACTCATGTCTGCCACCACCCCCACCCCCCAGCAGTGCAGGGGCAGCCTCCACCAGGCCCCAACTCATGTCTCCCACCCCCCCACCCCCCAGCAGTGCAGGGGCAGCCTCCACCAGGCCCCCACTCATGTCTCCCACCACCCCCACCCCCCAGCCACCAGGGGCAGCCTCCACCAGGCCCCCACTCATGTCTCCCACCACCCCCACCCCCCAGCAGTGCGGGGGCAGCCTCCACCAGGCCCCCACTCATGTCTCCCACCACCCCCACCCCCCAGCAGTGCAGGGTCACCCTCCACCAGGCACCCACTCATGTCTCCCACCACCCCCACCCCCCAGCATCGAGGGTCACCCTCCACCAGGCACGCACTCATGTCTCCCACCACCCCCACCCCCCTGCCACCATGGGCAGCCCCCACCAGGTCCTCACAATCCCCAATCATGTGCGTAATGGTCAGCCTCCACAGCCAAAAAGCCCTACCAAGTAACCCATTCAGCCACATGGAAATGGAAATCACATGTTACACCCCCAATGTTCATGAAGCTAATGAACCCATGTCCGTCACACACAATGGTTGCAATTGAATGGGAAAACACACAACATGACATGCATGAAACCAATGAGATGATACCACACAGTGAAGTATGGAAACAAAATTGTATTGAAAAAAATAAAGAATGCTAAAGAAAGAAAACAAACTACAATGTGAATGAGAAAAAAAAGCTGCATGTCCGTATAAAAACACAAAACTGCAAATCAGAATCCAAAAAAAATGTGTCCAAAGTCAAATGTAAAAAAATCTCCATGCAATAAAGAACTATGTACAAAACTACCAAGGGTCCATGAGCCCAACTGAACAAAGGAAACCTACTAAAAAACCTACCTAAAAATCAACTATATACAAAAAGTGGAGCAGTGTCCGTCGACTCCAAATCATAATAAGAAAGAAAGGAAACCTAAAACTAAAGAACTATATACAAAGGCGGCGGGCAAGTCCAGCGGCTCACTCCGTGGTGTCCCGGGCCAGGGCATCATCGAACTCCTGTTCGATGTCCCGGAGGCGGTCCAGTTCCATGGCCCCGAGGGTCCGCAGGGACGACGCAGTGTCCTCCTCCAACCCCCTGCGGATTGCCTCGAGGCACTCGGCCCGCCTCAGGGCCCTCCGCATGGAGTTCTCCGCCCTGACCATTGTGAGCCGCGCCTCTTCCGCCCGCCGCCGCTCCGCACCTATGGCGTGGCCCAACCGCTGCCACACGGAAGACACTCTCTGTCCTGGGTCCCCCTGCCCTCCGGCTGATGCCTGCCCCTCCGATGTCGAAAGCCCCGAGCCTTCATGTCTCCCACCATGTTGCTGCTGCTGCTGCTCTGCCTCTGCCCGTGCACTGCCTCCTGCTGCCTGCACATCCTCCGCCGGCTGGGGTGCAGTTGTTGATGTGGCCACCCCTGCTGGACATCCGACTCCCGACTGTGGCAGGGATGCCTCCTCCACCAGCCTGGCCGCACCGTCAGAGGCAGCTCCACAGGGCACCCAGGTGACTGATGGGTGGGAAGATGGCACAGAGGACGACTGGCGCGTAGGGGGTCCAGTTGAGGAGGGGGTCGGAGCAAGCCCCATCAGACGGAGGAATCCGGCCTGGGTGACCTGTCCCAGCAGGCTGACGTTGTCAACGAGCCATTCGAGATGACGTGCAGTCTCTCCATGAAAAGACTGCAGGTCATCTCGCATGGCCCGTTGACGCAACGCCACACCAGCCAGGACAGGCTCAACCCGGACCTGGATGGCCACGTCCGCAGGCAGAGGAAGGCCAGTTGACGTCAGCTCATCCCCTGCCTGAAAACGGGTCTGGACGTAGGCATCCCTGCTGGTGCAAGATGATGCAGGGACAGGATCGGGGACAGGATTGCACACAGGCACCTCCGCGGCTGCCTGTGCTGCCTCCTGTCCCTGGTCCTGCACTGCACCACTAGCACCAGTGGGATCCCCACCTCCAGACCCCATCTCTTGTGCTTGCACGGCCTCCTCCTCCACCAAACCCCGCACCAACCTGGATGACTCCGTGCCATCTTCCCCTGTTGGGCCCTGTGGGGTCCCAGCTGCCCCTTCTGCTGCCGAGGAGTCCAACTGCAACCTCCGCCTCTTGGACCACCCCCCGGCAGCTGCGGCCTGGGATGCGGCACCAGACTCCTCACTCCCCGACGAGATGACAACACAGGAGGGGAGCCGGGCCTTGCGTCTCCGGCTGGCGGTCGGATCCCCGCCGCTGTGCTCCACAGCACCTTCTCCGCCCTCTTCATCAGTTGACGCTGCAGACAGGGAGAAACAAAACACAGGCATCAGGGCACTGTACAATGGACACATACACGCATGACAGTTGCACATGAGTGGCATTGGCAAACCTCAGACATGTCATCACAATCCCCAACACACATGTCACTGCAACTCGCACACATGAGCCATACCACAGCCATATCGCAACTGCCACCACCATCCATACACATACAACAGCATGAGCAGCCAAAGGGGAGCCAGACATCACATGCAACACAGGAAGTGCACCAACCATGTACACACACCACCACACTTGCATGCATGTCTACACCTCTGCCAAGTGTCGCACTGTTCAGACGGGCATCCATGTCACATCTGCCAATCAGGCTTCCACATACCGCTGTCACATGCATCCATGTTGCATCACTGTTGCACCCTTGTCAAATACACACACATGCACATGTACACAGTGCTCATACATGCAGCCAAAAACAACATACATGCCTGACATGACGGACATGTCTACTTACATACACATTCATCCAAACATGTGTGCACGCACAACTGCATTTGCCATGCAAGCCCACTCACACAAGCACCATCCATGTCTCACACATTACAGCCCTCGCATGTGTCTGCCCCACGGCCCTGTACACCCCCACCCATACTCGACCCCATACAAACAGATGTGCAACCGGCACAATGCCGAATAATCACCACACGCACTGCTCACAATCAGGATGCATGTACACTCACCGCTCGACTCCAGACAGGTCTGCTTCTCTAGGACCTGGACGTGGAGCGCTGGGGATATGCGTTCCAGGACCCCCATCTGTTCTTCCGACAAGTGGCCCCGGCGCCCCTTGGCATCCGCTGCCTTCAAGAGGCGCCGGGCCTTGTTCAGGGTCCTGGACCTGAAGTCCTCCCAGCGCTTCCTGACATGTTGTAAGTCCCGGACTGCCACCCCCTCCGCGTTGATGGCAGTCACGATGTCAGTCCAGATCCGAGTCCGTCCTTCCTTGTCGGCGCGGGAACTTCCGAAGAGGGCATCATACTGCCCCAGGACTTGCTCCACCAGGACACCAACTTCGGTGGCACTGAAGCTGGTGCCCCTCTGCCTCTCTGGCCGGGGGTTGTCAGTGGTCACAGATGGTGTTTGCCCCGACATGACAACCCCAGAGGCAGGAGTGGGTGGGCAACTGGGTCCTGGGGCTGGGCTGTGGAGCGATGGAATCCCATTCGGGAGTCTTCGGTTCCAGCAGGGGTGGTCACAGAAACAGCACCCCTGGCTGATGTGCAGGCAGCAAATGGCAGTGCACGTGGGCAGCAGGCAGTCAGGCAGCAGCAGATGGCAGGTGGGAGCGTGCTCGGGGCTCTGGGGGGCAGTAGTTCGGCCTTCTGGGCAGGAGCGTGGTCTTCCGTGTGCTTACGCGTGGCCAGCTTGGTACGGAGTGATTTGGCACGTGAAAATCCTGCACGTCAGCGTGAAAACCAAGGAAAGGCCCTTAGCGCGTAAGCGCGTCAGCACGCATACGCGATTCTATTGGACCAAAGGCCCTCAGCGCGTAAGCGGGTCTGTGACGTGACCCGCACGGGTGTTTCCCACACAGCACGTGATGACAGAGCACACGTGGAAAGACTGCACGTCAGAGTGTCATCGCGTGTGATTGGTGGAAATGGCCCTACACGCAGAAGTGACAAAGCGTTTAATTGGGTGAAATGGCCCTACACGCATAAGTGACAAAGCGTGTAATTGGTGGAAATGGCCCTAGCTCGTACACGCCGCGTAAGTGACGCTGGACGTGTTGGCCTGTATAAAAGGTACGCGTAGAACACCATTTCCTTGTACGTGCTTTTCGTGGAGAGCGAGTGAGTGAATTCTGTACTTCTTGTCGTTTCACACGCGATTTACTTCACGGCGTTTCAAGTTCGTATTCCCTGTTACCTCTGACAGCTTTTTCTCTTTTTTCTCTTTTACTGGTTTACCTGGGCCTGTTCCCTCAAACAGTGTTCCCTTCTACTGTTGTCCTGTCTCCTCAGACAGCGTACAAATCTTCTTTTGGCGGGGGTGTTGCCAACCGAACGCGCTCCTTTTTCACGCTCTTTTACCTGGCAGACGGTGAGTCACGCACGTATCTAACATCTGTGCTTGCCCCGTGTGTAGCCTACCCCTTCAGAGGTCATTCTAGGCTGCGTGTGACACGCATACGTTCATTCTTGTGTTACTGGGTGCCACAGCGTAGTGCAGGTTTTTCTTTCTGCACACGTGGTCTAGGAGGGGTTGCGTGCACGTCATCTCCCTTTTTTGGGGCTCCTGTGCGTAGCGTGACCCGTCATCTTTCCCCAGGGGTTACAATCAGCCTTGCAAGAGCACTAGGGTACAATTACCATCTGGTACCCAACCCCTTTGACCCCCAATTGCCCAGGACAATATTTTACAGCCACTCCCATACGCACATTAACATCAGTGCCATGGCTGGGAGGCGAGGATTCCGTAAGGGTGGCAAAGGTGGAAGAGCCACAAGTGGTGGCCGTGGTGGATCCGGTAGGGGACGTGGTCATTACTTGCAGGGTGAGCCTGTCCCCCCATGTGTGGAGGACCAGTCAAGGGCACCCATAATCCCCCCCCATCCCGTTGAGGCTGATGTGGCTGACACCATCCATGCTCAGCCCTTGTTGGACCAGCCCATTGTGGCACCAGACCTGGCTGACTCCATGGCTGACTTATAGGTCAGCAGGCCTATGACACGTGCGCTGGTGCACGTTGATGTCACCATGCCACGTGCATCTGGGGCAGCAAGGTCATCTGCTGCACCAAGTAGGCAGGGCGGAGAGGCTGCAGGGGCAGCTGCGGCTCCATCCACCCCAGCCCTCACACACCCAGCCCGGACAGTGTCGGTCCTAGTCCATGCTGCTGACATTCCCCCTGACACCATCACACTAGAGCCAATGCCTGCACCAACTCCCATGCTGAGTGTGCAATCCCACACTCCTGATACAGTGTCCACCAGGGCTCCTGCCCCTAGTGTCCAGAGCGGCGCAGGACACTCAGGATCACCACCACCTTCCAAGCGGAAGAGGAAGAGTGCTCGTCCCGCACAGGCTGATGCCCCAGACACGGCTACACAGTCCGGCCCATCCAGGAAGCCCAGCTTCACGGATGACGAACTGAATGCACTTGTCGAGTATGTGTCCGCACATGACAACGAGATGGTCATTGTTGCAGGTTCCAAGACCACACCTGCACAACGCCAGGCACACTGGCAGACCGTTGCGGACATCGTAAGTGCCCTTGGAATCGTGAGGCGCACAGCCAATGATTGCTATAAGCGCTGGAATGACCTAAAGCGCAGGGCAAAGAGTAAGCTGGACTCAAGTCATGCCGCAACTCTAGTGACTGGAGGTGGGTCTCCAGTAGTAGACATGGAACTCACTCCAAATGAGTCAGTCGCTGGGACCTACGTCACGGAGGAACAGATCCAAGGCGTGGGAGATTTGGCTGATTACGAGGCATTGTCCGGTGAGTGCACATGCATGTGTGTGTCATCCATGTGCATGGTATGTGTGAGGGCTTCTGTTTGTGTGCCAGGTGAGAGTGTGTGCACCTGAGTCGTATGGGTCAGCCATGTGCTTCTGCAATACATCCTGCGCAGCTGCATTTGGCCATAGCAGTATCCCTTCTGCCAACAGTAGACATCTAGCCCAACTGCACGCCAGTTGCCCTTGAAGTGTCACCTTGCCACAACATTGTTGCTTAATTTTTCACTGTTCATTTAGTCAGATTGTTTGCATTCCACCACTTTTACTAGGCATGTCGCAGTCCTCTAGTCACATGTCTGACATGGCTATGGTAAAGTGGAGTGACTTTGTTACCTGGATATCATTTGTTCAGACATGTCCCTGTGCAATTGCACCATTTCGGACTGGCAGCTCCAGGTGAAGAATCTGACCTGTTTGAATTAGAAAAGCTATTACATGCGGGAACTGGACTGAATGAATAGGTGCTGCCCTCCTCTCCATCTTCACTCAATAGCAATGGTACATGCCATCTGTGTGATGGCATGTGTGTTTCACCTGCCAATCACAGGCCAATGTGTGATGCCACTGCCAGGCAGCATGCAGAAAATGTGTTCATCTTCCATCTTGGTGTCATCAGTGTGTGCCATTTGCCTGCCCTTCATACGCAGTGAGGGTGCATGCATGGGAGGGTTTTAGTCATGTGGGACATGTGTCAAACAAGTACTGGTTCTCTTGCTTCTCAGCCCCCATTGTGTGCCATGGTGCTAATGCCTGTTTCCATTTCTTTGTTTTTATGTCTTTGCTGGGGAAGACGCACCTGATACTGCTGGGGTTGTGGAGATGGTGCAGACCCAGGAGGGGTCCGACGGCCGACCAACCATCAGTGAGGGACGTGGTGTGGTGGTGGGTGAGAACCCACAAGTGCTGCAGGTCGTGCTCTCAAGGGGTGTCTCTGGCTGCACCTCCCCCAAGCTGCACTCAGGTGTTGATTCGGATGAGACCTACGTGCCGTCGCAGGTGAGTGTTCCAGGGAGGGATTCTGTTCTGTCTCACCCACCTGCACCAGGGTCAGAACCCTCAATGGGGATGTCAGTGTTGGCAGCTACGCCTTTGGTGGTTACGGATGCAGGGTCACACTCCGCGACATCTGATCCTGTTCCTGGGCCAGCAGATCAGGGGGGGAATGCAGTCCTGCAGCCTCAGGCAGTGCCGGCACAGCAAGGCGCAGTTCACCTTGCCCCAGACAGGTGTGGTGCCCGCCGACGTGGTGGCCGTACGCCACCTGACAATACCGCATGGGAGCAATCCATTTACGGTATGGCAACCCAACAGGCAGCATCATCCGAGATGATGGCTCAGGCCATGGATAGGGTGGCCACTTCCATTGTCCCCCCTGAAAGGCTGATGGAGCGACTAGAGCAGGCAACCGACTCCATCTGCCAGTCACACAGGGAGGACATGTTGGGGTCCAACAGGGACAGGCGGGCGGCACTGGCGACTCTGCAGGAGGCTATCTCCATTGAGTCCCAGGGCCACAGGGAAGCCCTGAGGCAGGAGCTCCTTCACCTCAGGACGACTCTTGTTGAGCTTGAGGCTTCAACACACCAAAGGACAGAACAGCAGCTGGAGCGTCTCACCCGTAGGCTCTCAGCTGAGATGCAGGCAACGAGGGCGGAGGTCCGGGCCTCCCGTGAGTTGTTGCATGGGGACCTCCGCACACTCATCCTCCAGAACCAGACCTACCACACCCGCATGCTTGCAGCCATGGAGGAGCAGACTAGGGCCTTGCGTGGGCTGCCTCCCATAGTGCAACCACCTCCGGATGCAGCTGCACAGGGTGATAATAGTGACAGCAGTGATACTCCCACAATAGGGTAGCCGTGTGGGCCATGAGCCCATGGAGGTGTTTTATTTTCCCAGGATCCACGCAGGTGGGTTCTGGTGTGCATCCTGTCCTCGGACCTCCTGGGTGGCCTCCCCAACCCCCCCGGGCCCTTCAATGGCCATTTTTTATTTTTTTTTATTTTTATTTTTATTTTTATTTATTTTATTCCCAATTTTTTTGGGACGATTTGTTGGCTTCCGTGGTTCCTGTGGGCATACGCTGCATTGTGGCTGGGCACATGCAGGCTAGTAATGTATTTGGTTCAGATGCTTGGGTTTGAGTCACACACACCCCTCCTGCTTCCCGTTTCCATGGGCTTGCAAAGGGTGTGCCCAAGTGACAGTGAATTACACAGTGACGTTGGACTCCCATGAGCTGTGTGGGCAGTCTGTAGTCAATACTGTGTATACATTCCTAGTGCATATTGCTGTTGTGTTGTACACTGCATGTTGCATTGATGTGTAACTCATCTTCTGTGTCTACCTCCCAATTTGCAGGTCCCTTCCTCATGTCTACACAAGGACCTCTAGTCTGGAGATGTGGTCCATGTTGGCAGCAGTGCACCTACAACTCTACATGGCGCCAACACTGCACAGTTGGTAGTGGTGGGAGTGCAGGCATTTCCAGGTGGTGAGACTACTAATATTTAATATTAGTGATGTCATGTTAATGGTAGTACGTGCTCAAGTTTGTTGTTAGTCCGGCATTACTGTGAGCATTTCAGGTGTTGCAAGTTTCTAATAGGGACACTGTACATTGTGACACTAGTGTCATGTTGTGGGGATTACTTTGTTTACCTGCAAATAGCATGACATGGCACGGTGTGTCATGTGGCGATGCTGGGGTTGAGTTGGCTGACATGGCACTGTCCTCTTGTTGCATTTTGCAAGTGGGTATTCATTTTAGCTGCTTGAATGTGTAACTTCACAAAACTGCATTGGTGGTGTCTGTGTGGGTAGGGATGCACACATTGTGACACTTCCAGGTGAACAATCTCAGGCTGATATGGTTTTCACGGTTCTTTCTCCAGACATTCAGGATCAGTGTCAGGTTGAGTCATCATTGATTGTCAGATGGAATGTGCCAGGGCAGTGTGCACTCCACAGGGGTGTGATTTCGATGTGAAGTAATTAACCACTAGCTGTGTACGGGCTGCCTCCCCCCGTGCACTTTCCCCTCCCATGCGCAGCGGCTGTGCATGTGGTTGGGGATGGGGGGGCACCACCATGTCCACGGCCAGGCCCCGGCGTGTTGCAACGTTGTGCAGGACACATGCTGCCACTATGATCCTGCACACTACTGGGGGAGCGTACAACAGCTGCCCGCCAGAACGGTCAAGGGAGCGAAAGCGTGACTTCAGCACTCCGAATGTGCGCTCCACTATGCCCCGGGTTGTAATGTGGGCTGCGTTATATCTTACCTGGGGTGGCGTGGTGGGGTTCCGAATTGGCGTCATCATGTGGGGGCTGAGAGGGTAGGCACTGTCCCCTGTGGAGGTGGTGATTGGTATCATTGGTGGGGTTGTGACCTTGCTCAGTATCTGACATGCATGCATGTGCAGTGGCATTCATACTCACCAAGCAGCCATGTATCGCCATGCCGCCCAGCTTCTAGGTCCCGGCTTAGGGTGGACATTTGGTAAATGAAGCTGTCGTGGGTTGACCCGGGATAGTTGGCATATACTGAGGTGATGATTCCCTTGGCATTACATACTACCTGCACGTTGATGGAATGCCAGTGCTTGCGGTTCCCATAGATGTGCTCAGATGCCCTGGGGGGACGTAGAGCCACATGGGTGCAGTCGATGGCACCGAGCACTTTGGGGAATCGTGCCACAGCGTAGAAATCCAGGCCGGCAGCATGCCTTTCTGCAGGGGTTCTGGGCAGGTATATGTGCCTGCGGACTGATGGACGTGCAGTGATGATGTTCAAGACCTGGTGTAGGCAGCGTGACTGGGTGGCCTGTTATACACCACCCACAATGGCACTTGTCCGCTGAAATGATCCAGTGGCTAAGAAGTGCAGTACATTGAGGACCTTCTCCAGGGGGCTGAGTGCTTGGGAGCACAGGGTGGGTGATGTGAGGTCATCCTCCCACTCACTCACCAGGTCCAGTATGATGTGTGGTGGAAACCTGTACCTCCCATGCACCTGGTCATCAGGCATCCCGAAAAGGCTGGTTCTGGGTGTGAATATTCTGGCCCTGACTATCCTCCTCCTCCTCCTTTGGTAGGCCACGCCCACTGCTGCTAGGAACGGTATGTTCATCCTGGGTCTGAGCTTGTTATTTGGTTAGCGCGCAAATTAATGCGTTGCGCGTGTTGTAGGCGAGCGTGTGACCCGCGCACCCCTGAAATCCAGTACCCAGTCCAATAGCGTGTGGAAATTCCCGCGCACACCGGGATACAGGTGCGCTGATGTACTTGCTTGTGTAAGTGTCCGCGCACACCTGATATACACGTACATAGGCCAATCGCGTGTACGCGCACTTTTGTCCAATTACACGCGATGACACCCTGACGTGCTGTCCAATTACACGCGATGAGACTCTGCCATGCTGTCCAATTACACGCGATGAGACTCTGACGTGCTGTCCAATTACACGCGATGAGACTCTGACGTGCTGTCCAATTACACGCGATGACACTCTGACGTGCAGTCTTTCCACGTGTGCTCTGTCATCACGTGCTGTGTGGGAAACACCCGTGCGGGTCACGTCACAGACCCGCTTACGCGCTGAGGGCCTTTGGTCCAATAGAATCGCGTATGCGTGCTGACGCGCTTACGCGCTAAGGGCCTTTCCTTGGTTTTCACTCTGACGTGCAGGATTTTCACGTGTCAAATCACTCCGTACCAAGCTGGCCATGCGTAAGCACACGGAAGACCACGCTCCTGCCCAGAAGGCCGAACTACTGCCCCCCAGAGCCCTGAGCACGCTCCCACCTGCCATCTGCTGCTGCCTGACTGCCTGCTGCCCACGTGCACTGCCATTTGCTGCCTGCACATCAGCCAGGGGTGCTGTTGCTGTGACCACCCCTGCTGGAACCGAAGACTCCCGACTGGGATTCCATCGCTCCACAGCCCAGCCCCAGGACCCAGTTGCCCACCCACTCCTGCCTCTGGGGTTGTCATGTCGGGGCAAACACCATCTGTGACCACTGACAACCCCCGGCCAGAGAGGCAGAGGGGCACCAGCTTCAGTGCCACCGAAGTTGGTGTCCTGGTGGAGCAAGTCCTGGGGCAGTATGATGCCCTCTTCGGAAGTTCCCACGCCGACAAGGAAGGACGGTCTTGGATCTGGACTGACATCGTGACTGCCATCAACGCGGAGGGGGTGGCAGTCCGGGACTTACAACATGTCAGGAAGCGCTGGGAGGACTTCAGGTCCAGGACCCTGAACAAGGCCCGGCGCCTCTTGAAGGCAGCGGATGCCAAGGGGCGCCGGGGCCACTTGTCGGAAGAACAGATGGGGGTCCTGGAACGCATATCCCCAGCGCTCCACGTCCAGGTCCTAGAGAAGCAGACCCGTCTGGAGTCGAGCGGTGAGTGTACATGCATCCTGATTGTGAGCAGTGCGTGTGGTGATTATTCGGCATTGTGCCGGTTGCACATCTGTTTGTATGGGGTCGAGTATGGGTGGGGGTGTACAGGGCCGTGGGGCAGACATGCGAGGGCTGTAATGTGTGAGACATGGATGGTGCTTGTGTGTGTGGGCTTGCATGGCAAATGCAGTTGTGCGTGCACACATATTTGGATGAATGTGTATGTAAGTAGACATGTCCGTCATGTCAGGCATGTATGTTGTTTTCGGCTGCATGTATGAGCACTGTGTACATGTGCATGTGTGTGTATTTGACAAGGGTGCAACAGTGATGCAACATGGATGCATGTGACAGCGGTATGTGGAAGCCTGATTGGCAGATGTGACATGGATGCCCGTCTGAACAGTGCGACACTTGGCAGAGGTGTAGACATGCATGCAAGTGTGGTGGTGTGTGTACATGTGTGGTGCACAGCCTGTGTTGCATGTGATGTCTGGCTGCTCATGCTGTTGTATGTGTATGGATGGTGGTGGCAGTTGCGATATGGCTGTGGTATGGCTCATGTGTGCGAGTTGCAGTGACATGTGTGTTGGGGATTGTGATGACATGTCTGAGGTTTGCCAATGCCACTCATGTGCAACTGTCATGCGTGTATGTGTCCATTGTACAGTGCCCTGATGCCTGTGTTTTGTTTCTCCCTGTCTGCAGCGTCAACTGATGAAGAGGGCGGAGAAGGTGCTGTGGAGCACAGCGGCGGGGATCCGACCGCCAGCCGGAGACGCAAGGCCCGGCTCCCCTCCCGTGTTGTCATCTCGTCGGGGAGTGAGGAGTCCGGTGCCGCGTCCCAGGCCGCAGCTGCCGGGGGGAGGTCCAAGAGGCGGAGGTTGCAGTTGGACTCCTCGGCAGCAGAAGGGGCAGCTGGGACCCCACAGGGCCCAACAGGGGAAGATGGCACGGAGTCATCCAGGTTGGTGGGGGATTTGGTGGAGGAGGAGGCCGTGCAAGCACCAGAGACGGGGTCTGGAGGTGGGGATCCCACTGGTGCTAGTGGTGCAGTGCAGGACCAGGGACAGGAGGCAGCACAGGCGGCCGCGGAGGTGCCTGTGTGCAATCCTGCCCCCGATCCTGTCCCTGCATCATCTTGCACCAGCAGGGATGCCTACGTTGTTAGGCAGAAACCTGTGCAGTTCCCTTGGGGAACACTGCAAAAGATTTAAGACTACAGGTAGAGCAGTAAACCCCTTTGGTAGCAGTCTGTACCACCCAGATTTACCTGGTAGCTGTGGCTGAGCAGTCAGACTTCTCTCAAGAAGAGTTAGGCAGTATGCAAAGTATACACAATATGTACCAAAACACAATAGCACAAGCAAACACTGACCAGAGCTTGGTTTCAAAAGTATATAGTTATTTATTTAAAATACACATAAGTTAAAAACACTCTAGCAAAATATAGTAAACACTTCAAACACAGTTATAATGAAAGTAGATTCAATCCTTTCTCCTATCTAGACAACTCTAGGTTAACACCACTTAATTAAAACAGAGGTGAGTGCTTAACGTTAGATGACACTCTAGTAGTTTCCAAGAAAGGGAGAGAAAAAGCAGAAATAGGTTAAACACACCACTCTAAGGTCCAGAACACTTGCAATAGGCTTAAAGAAGGATAAAGTCACAGGTGAGCAAAAGTCACTAGGCAGGGCCCACTCTTAGAGTAGCCGGAGCGAAAATGTGCCCAAGATCACACCGTTAGTTAGAGATTCAAAGTCTTGCAAAGAGTCAAAAAGAGTTTAGAGTGGCTCAGAAAGTTTAGCCAACGTGTCCCAGGCACTCCCAGGTTCGAAAGCCGGGGACTAAATCTACCCCGTACAGTCGGTGGCAAGGGAAGCCAGGCGGAACACAGTACCTTGAGCGGAAAGGATCCTCCAGCGGGGGCAGTTGTTCCAGGCAGCGACAGCAAGGCTCGACGTCGGTCAGGGGAGAAGAATATCTCGCTGAAGAGCAGAAGAGAAAGGTCGTAGCACTGCCCGGGAAGAAACCAGCCGCGGAGTCCTCCGGTTAAAGGGTTGGTACCGACTTTCGCGGTATGGGGGTAAAGTGTGGTATTCCGGATGCCGGGGTGCTTGGCACAGGCAAGGCGGCCACGAGATACCTCAAAGAACGGAAAGAAGGCGAAAACTGGTTGTCCCCACCAGTCAAGGGAAGGAGCCACTCCGTTAAGAGTTCTCCTCGGTCGTCGGGAAAAAGTGGTGAGACGGTTCAGCAGGGCTCCACCGGGTGGTGTCGTCGAAGCAGGTCGGCTCAGCTCTTCCCTCGTCGGATTCTTGGTCCTGTGGCGACTTCTGAAGTCCCAGTCCCCAAAGCCCTGCTTTTATGCAGCAAGCCCCCATTCACCCAGCCTAGCTGTCACTCAAACATGCTAAGTGGTGAGCCGGGCGGCTCACCACTTGGGCCAATCAGGACGGAGTGCGACTTGAGTTACCAAGGTAACTCAGTCCAGGGTGCCTAAATCCCCCTCCACCCCTCCTAAGTACCCCAGACAGAGTGGCACCACTTTGGAGAGCTTCTGTGGAGAAGCCCGCCAAAAGTGGAACAAAGGGCTCCACTTTGGGTCAGAGTTACAGAGGCGAACACCAACGCCATTTTAGAATCAAGTTTTGGCAAAAAGTCCCAACCGGAGTTATAAAAATAAATATATAAACCGGCGGTATGTTTAAGGCTACCGTAAATAAATAATTAAATGTGTTAGCCTAAAACAATGGGAAATCCCATAGGAAAATATTCGCGGTCGAATATAAAAAGTAGTTTCCACTGCCACCAGCCAAAACTCGATCAGGGGGGACGGAGACGTGCCCCCTCGACTAACAGACCCTGGGGCAATCGAATTGCCCCAGCCAGTACGTCCACAATATGATGGTTTGTACTGGTTCTGTTCAGGATTCAAGACTAGCAAAGTCTTTGGTGACTTTACATGCCCTGGGAGACAGTAGTCAGTCCCAGGGTATGGAGTCTATGTTGGGGAGTCCCTAGGACGCCCCTGGGTCACGGCACAGAGGGTGCTGTGTGACCCACATCACAAAAATACACGAGGCCCTATGGAGTAAAAGACCCCATAGCCCATTCAACACAAGGTTTAACCAAGAAAACACACTTCAACATGTCCAAGAGTGAGGGTAAAAGAGTCTCACTCTTGGCAGGAGAAAAAAATTAAACCCCAGAAATCCAGCAAAGCTGCTGGGGGACTCACTAGGTAGGGAAATTCAGCCTAAACAGAGAATTCTCCCTAACACTCGCCCCCCCCAGACTAAGGGACAGGAGGATTTAATCCACTCCTGGATGAACCTCATACCTCTAGTCGATGATATACATCCTAGAGAGTCCATCAGCATTTTGATGGTGACACCCTGACCTGTGCTCAATGGTGAAATCAAACCCTTGCAGGCAGATTGACCATCTCAATAGTTTTGGATTTTCCCCTTTCATTTGCATTAACCATCTCAAGGGTTGGTGGTCAGTCTGAATAACAAAAGTAGAACCATACAAGTATGGCCTAAACTTCTTCAGTGCCCACACAATAGCAAAGCATTCTCTTTCGATAGTTGCCCACCTTGTCTCAGGATCCTTCAGTTTCCTACTGATGAAGCAAATGGGGTGCTCCCTACCCTTCTCATCCAGTTGGCTTAGAACTGCACCTATACCTACATTGGAAGCATCAGTTTGTACAATGAAAGGTTGGTGGTAGTCAGGAGCTCTCAATACTGGAGCTTGGCAAAGAGCTCTCTTCAGTTTTTCAAAGGCCTGATTGCACTCCTCATTCCATTTTACCTTTTTAGGGAATTTGGGAGAGGAGATTACATTCAGTGGAGAAGCTATGGTCCCATAGTTCTCAATGAAATTCCTGTAATATCCAGTGAGGCCTAAAAAAGCTCTCACTTGGGTTTGAGTAGTTGGTGTTGTCCAATTTTGCACAGCTTCAATCTTGCTGGGCAAAGGCCTTATTTCTCCACCTCCTACCTCATGTCCAAGGTAGACCACTTTACTTTGACCAATCTGGCACTTACTGGCTTTGATTGTCAAATGGGCCTGTTCCAGAGCCTGCAACACATGTCCTAGGTGGTTCACATGTTCTTCCCAGGAGTGGCTGAAGACTGCAATGTCATCCAAGTATGCCATGCAGAAATCTTCCATCCCAGCCAGAACCTGGTTCACCATCCTTTGGAATGTGGCAGGTGCATTTTTTAGTCCAAAAGGCATGACCTTAAACTGGTACAAGCCAACTGGGGTCGAAAATGCAGTTTTCTCCTTGGCATGGTCTGTCAGGGCTATTTGCCAATAGCCTGACGTCAGGTCAAATGTGCTGAGGTACTTGGCTGCACCAAGTTTATCCACCAACTCATCTGTCCTGGGCAAAGGGTGGGCATCAGTCTTGGTGACTGCATTTAGAGCTCTATAGTCCACACAGAATCTCAAGTCTTTGGATCCTGCCTTTGGTACTAACACAACTGGGCTAGACCATGGACTAGTAGAGGGCTCTATTACCCCGAGATCAAGCATCTTCTTGACCTCTCCTTTGATGTGGGCTCTGATATGTTCTGACATTCTGTATCCTCTGCTTTTGACTGGCAGACAGTCACCAGTGAGTATCTCATGCTGGCCCCAAGGGGTCAAGCCTGGTGACAGTGAGAACAGGGAGGCAAACTGATTTAACATAGATTTGCACTCCTCTTGTTGCTCAGGTGTCAGGTCTGAAGAGAGATTGACTCCTTCAACTTTTTCATCTAAAGGTACACCTCTGAGGAGATCAGGGAGAGATTCACTCTCTTCCTCCTCTGCAGCTGAAGCTAGAAGCAAGGCTCCTACATCAGGTCTGGAGATGTATGCTTTTAGTCGGTTGGTGTGGAAGACTCTAGGAGCTTCCCTGGGTCTGCCCAGATCCACCAGATAGTTGACCTCTCCAAGTTTTCCCACAACCTTGAAGGGTCCCATCCATTTGTCTTGCAAGGCCCTCTGCCTTGTTGGGAGCATAACTAGAACTAGCTGGTCTTGAGTAAACTCAACCATGTTAGCCTTCTGGTCGTGCCAATGTTTGACCAGGGCTTGACCAGCTTTCAAGTTGTCACTTGCTTCTGCCATCATGTGTGACATTCTCCTCCGGAGACCTATCACATAGTCAGTCACTCTGACTGGCTTGAGGGGAGGAGCACCTTCCAACCCCTCCTTAATCAGGGCCAATGGACCTCTGACTGGATGGCCATAGAGAAGCTCAAAGGGAGAATAACCTACTCCCTCCTGAGGGACTTCTCTATAAGCAAAGAGAAGGCATGGCAGTAGAAGGTCCCACTTTTTCTTAAGGGGTTCTTCCAAAGCACCTATCATGCTCTTCATGGTTCTGTTAAACCTTTCAACCAACCCGTTTGTCTGAGGGTGGTAGGCGGTTGAGAACTTGTAGGTAACTCCACAGGTTTTCCACATGGCCTTCATGTAGTGGGACATAAAGTTTGACCCCCTGTCAGAGATTACCTCCTTAGGAAACCCAACCCTGGTAAAAATACCAAGGAGGGCCTTAGCCACAGCCGGAGCTGTAACAGTCCTCATAGGAATGGCCTCAGGGTATCTAGTAGCATGGTCTACTACAACAAGGATAAACCTGTTGCCTGAGGAGGTTGGAGGATCAAGGGGACCAACAATGTCAATCCCTACCCTCTCAAATGGGACTCCCACAACTGGGAGAGGCACTAAAGGTGCCACATTCTTGGAACCAACCTTACCAGAAGTCTGGCAGGTATGGCAGCTCTTACAATATCTATCTACTTCAGCCCCCATCTTTGGCCAATAAAAGTAGAGTGAGAGCCTTTCCTTGGTCTTCTTGAAACTCAAGTGGCCAGCCAAAGGTATCTCATGGGCTAGTTGTAAGAACTGTTGTCTGTTTTCTTGTGGGACTACGAGGCGTTTGTAGTCTCCAGGTTCAGACTCAGTGGGTTCACTGTAGAAGAGGCCATCTTCCCAGTGCAACCTATACTTCCCAGGCTCTTGCCCATCAGCTTGAGAAGCTGCCTGGTGGCGGAGACCTTCCAGAGTTGGACATTCTCTTTGCCCCTTACGAAAAGCTGCCCTGCTAGGCCCACCTTCTGCCAGTAAAGACTGCAGCTCAGGATGGTCCTCAGGGTCCAAATCTCCAATAAGGTTGGGGCCTCCTTCTAGCTCTTCCTCAGAGTCTAGCTCAACCACACAGGGTTGTACCTCCCTCTCAGCCTCAGCTGGAGGGGGAGTTACAGGTGTAACTTTGGACAACCTAGGGGAAGTCCTTGTTGGAAGCACTGGAGTGCTTGCTGCTGGCTTTTTCCTAGGAGTCTTGGGTTGCCCCTTTGCTCCTGATCTGGTAGTTACTGCAGTAAGTTGCTCCAGTGGTAGAGGAGTGATTTCTGTCATCATCTCCTGAGATAACCCTCTCAGGGTTTTCTCCCTTGCAGGTTTTGTGAGTTCCTGGAACCTTTTGCTAGGAGGTCTGGGGGTATGAGATACAACTCCAAGAGCTTTGAGGTCATTACCCAACAGAACCCTACCTGGCACTTCACATTGTACACTGACAGGTATTTTTACAGCCATGTCATTACATTGGATGAGAACTGGTAACTGGGGACACATCTGCACAGGCCCACCAGCTAACTTGGTGAGGCATTTGGGTGCCTTAGCAACATCCTCTGCCTTGAAAAATGATTCATCCACCACAGTTATGCTGGCTCCAGTGTCCCTAATGGCAGGAGTCTCCTGACCATTCACCTGGACACTGTCCTTATAATACTCTTTAGTATTATCTGGGATAGAGTTATAGACATCTAAATTCTGTTGCTCCCACAACCCCAGAGAGACTAAAGAAACACTAGCTGAGACTCCAGTGGGTTCATCAGCTAGTAATAGAAAGTTTCCACTTGCCATATGTACTTCCTCTTCTGGAGCGAAGGCTAAGGAGGCAAGCTGGACCCCTGAAGGTTTACCCTTACATCTGGGATCTCCTTTCACATGGTCAGTAGCCTTACAAACAAAGCATGAGCCAAAGGCTCGCTGGAATGGAGGCTTGTTCTGACCTCCTTCTGGTCTGGGACCAGAAGGTACACTAGCCTGGTTTGGTTTCCCTTGTGGCTTACCCTTATAGTTTTGTTTGGGGCCCTCTTTGGAATTTGTAGTATTAGAATTCTCTTTGGAGTCCTTCTTAGACTGTTTTTCCCCATCCTTCTTCTGAGTTACCCCAGAATCCTTGTGAGTGGCCCTGTTGGCAACCCACAAGTCAGCAGCCTTAGCTAGTTTCCGGGAATCCAATTCCCTGGAATCAGCCAAGTGTTGTCTGAGCTCAGGAGAGCAGGCATCATAAATAGTCTCCAACATAAACAAATTCTTCATACCTTCATAAGTGTTCATCTTGTAACCCTTAATCCATCCCTCTAAGTTTTTCAAACATTCATTCACCCAGGTAGCCCAAGGGGTACCATCATGCTTTTTGAGGCTCCTAAACCTCTTAAGATACTGGGAAGGGGTCTTCCCAAACCTAGCTATCAAAGCTAGTTTCACACATTCATAGTCCTTCCTATCCTCCTCCCCCATCTCCATTACCACATCAGTTGCAACAGGGGGAAGCCTAGAGAACAACCAGGTGAGTAAGTCATTTCCTGTGATGTTCTGGAGCCCATGATTATATTCAAACAGAGACAACCAATCCAACACATCCAATTTAGGCTCATACATACCAACCAATTCTTTAGGCATCCGGGGTCTTTTAGGACTGGAACTTCTAGAGGAGCCAGAGAGAGAAACATTCTCAACAGATAATTTCTTCATTTCTAAGTCATACTTGAGCTCCATTTCCCTTAGCCTTAGTTCTTTGTCAGTTTGAGCATTAAGTTTCTTATACTCCAATTCTAGCTTCATTTTCTCCAGTTCAAAGTACTGAGGACTAAATGTGGGACCTGGTAAAGGTCCAGTAGGTACAGCAGGTAGAGCAGGCAGAGGCCTAGGGGGGACAGTTACAACAGCCTCACCCTCCTCTTCTGACTCTTCCTCAGAATCATCAACATTTTGCTCCATGTTAACTTCAATACTGTCATCTACAGTTGCTGGAGTGGTAGGTTCCTCTGAACCATCACCCAGACTTTGGTTAGCTAACAATCTTTCAATCAGCTCCATTTTCTTGCCCTTAGTCAGGAGATCCTTATGTTTACAGAGCACTCTTAAACAATCAGCAGTTTTGGCTGCAAGGGACTCTTGACTATAGCTTTCTATAACTGACATGTTAGAGGTTTTACTTTTTCAGTGCTAAGCTTTGTGGTTAGTTGCACTAAGGTATCTAAAGCACAATAAAATGTATACTCAATACAAATCCCACCGCTGTACACCAGTGTTAGGCAGAAACCTGTGCAGTTCCCTTGGGGAACACTGCAAAAGATTTAAGACTACAGGTAGAGCAGTAAACCCCTTTGGTAGCAGTCTGTACCACCCAGATTTACCTGGTAGCTGTGGCTGAGCAGTCAGACTTCTCTCAAGAAGAGTTAGGCAGTATGCAAAGTATACACAATATGTACCAAAACACAATAGCACAAGCAAACACTGACCAGAGCTTGGTTTCAAAAGTATATAGTTATTTATTTAAAATACACATAAGTTAAAAACACTCTAGCAAAATATAGTAAACACTTCAAACACAGTTATAATGAAAGTAGATTCAATCCTTTCTCCTATCTAGACAACTCTAGGTTAACACCACTTAATTAAAACAGAGGTGAGTGCTTAACGTTAGATGACACTCTAGTAGTTTCCAAGAAAGGGAGAGAAAAAGCAGAAATAGGTTAAACACACCACTCTAAGGTCCAGAACACTTGCAATAGGCTTAAAGAAGGATAAAGTCACAGGTGAGCAAAAGTCACTAGGCAGGGCCCACTCTTAGAGTAGCCGGAGCGAAAATGTGCCCAAGATCACACCGTTAGTTAGAGATTCAAAGTCTTGCAAAGAGTCAAAAAGAGTTTAGAGTGGCTCAGAAAGTTTAGCCAACGTGTCCCAGGCACTCCCAGGTTCGAAAGCCGGGGACTAAATCTACCCCGTACAGTCGGTGGCAAGGGAAGCCAGGCGGAACACAGTACCTTGAGCGGAAAGGATCCTCCAGCGGGGGCAGTTGTTCCAGGCAGCGACAGCAAGGCTTGACGTCGGTCAGGGGAGAAGAATATCTCGCTGAAGAGCAGAAGAGAAAGGTCGTAGCACTGCCCGGGAAGAAACCAGCCGCGGAGTCCTCCGGTTAAAGGGTTGGTACCGACTTTCGCGGTATGGGGGTAAAGTGTGGTATTCCGGATGCCGGGGTGCTTGGCACAGGCAAGGCGGCCACGAGATACCTCAAAGAACGGAAAGAAGGCGAAAACTGGTTGTCCCCACCAGTCAAGGGAAGGAGCCACTCCGTTAAGAGTTCTCCTCGGTCGTCGGGAAAAAGTGGTGAGACGGTTCAGCAGGGCTCCACCGGGTGGTGTCGTCGAAGCAGGTCGGCTCAGCTCTTCCCTCGTCGGATTCTTGGTCCTGTGGCGACTTCTGAAGTCCCAGTCCCCAAAGCCCTGCTTTTATGCAGCAAGCCCCCATTCACCCAGCCTAGCTGTCACTCAAACATGCTAAGTGGTGAGCCGGGCGGCTCACCACTTGGGCCAATCAGGACGGAGTGCGACTTGAGTTACCAAGGTAACTCAGTCCAGGGTGCCTAAATCCCCCTCCACCCCTCCTAAGTACCCCAGACAGAGTGGCACCACTTTGGAGAGCTTCTGTGGAGAAGCCCGCCAAAAGTGGAACAAAGGGCTCCACTTTGGGTCAGAGTTACAGAGGCGAACACCAACGCCATTTTAGAATCAAGTTTTGGCAAAAAGTCCCAACCGGAGTTATAAAAATAAATATATAAACCGGCGGTATGTTTAAGGCTACCGTAAATAAATAATTAAATGTGTTAGCCTAAAACAATGGGAAATCCCATAGGAAAATATTCGCGGTCGAATATAAAAAGTAGTTTCCACTGCCACCAGCCAAAACTCGATCAGGGGGGACGGAGACGTGCCCCCTCGACTAACAGACCCTGGGGCAATCGAATTGCCCCAGCCAGTACGTCCACAATATGATGGTTTGTACTGGTTCTGTTCAGGATTCAAGACTAGCAAAGTCTTTGGTGACTTTACATGCCCTGGGAGACAGTAGTCAGTCCCAGGGTATGGAGTCTATGTTGGGGAGTCCCTAGGACGCCCCTGGGTCACGGCACAGAGGGTGCTGTGTGACCCACATCACAAAAATACACGAGGCCCTATGGAGTAAAAGACCCCATAGCCCATTCAACACAAGGTTTAACCAAGAAAACACACTTCAACATGTCCAAGAGTGAGGGTAAAAGAGTCTCACTCTTGGCAGGAGAAAAAAATTAAACCCCAGAAATCCAGCAAAGCTGCTGGGGGACTCACTAGGTAGGGAAATTCAGCCTAAACAGAGAATTCTCCCTAACATACGTCCAGACCCGTTTTCAGGCAGGGGATGAGCTGACGTCAACTGGCCTTCCTCTGCCTGCGGACGTGGCCATCCAGGTCCGGGTTGAGCCTGTCCTGGCTGGTGTGGCGTTGCGTCAACAGGCCATGCGAGGTGACCTGCAGTCTTTTCATGGAGAGACTGCACGTCATCTTGAATGGCTCGTTGACCACGTCAGCCTGCTGGGACAGGTCACCCAGGCTGGATTCCTCCATCTGATGGGGCTTTCTCCGACCCCCTCCTCAACTGGACCCCCTACGCGCCAGTCGTCCTCTGTGCCATCTTCCCACCCATCAGTCACCTGGGTGCCCTGTGGAGCTGCCTCTGACGGTGCGGCCAGGCTGGTGGAGGAGGCATCCCTGCCACAGTCGGGAGTCGGAGGTCCAGCAGGGGTGGCCACATCAACAACTGCACCCCAGCCGGCGGAGGATGTGCAGGCAGCAGGAGGCAGTGCACGGGCAGAGCAGCAGCAGCAGCAACATGGTGGGAGACATGAAGGCTCATGGCTTTCGAAATCGGAGGGGCAGGCATCGGCCGGAGGGCAGGGGGACCCAGGACAGAGAGTGTCTTCCGTGTGGCAGCGGTTGGGCCACGCCATAGGTGCGGAGCGGCGGCTGGCGGAAGAGGCGCGGCTCACAATGGTCAGGGCGGAGAACTCCATGCGGAGGGCCCTGAGGCGGGCCGAGTGCCTCGAGGCAATCCGCAGGGGGTTGGAGGAGGACAGGGCGTCGTCCCTGCGGACCCTCGGGGCCATGGAACTGGACCGCCTCCGGGACATCGAACAGGAGTTCGATGATGCCCTGGCCCGGGACACCACGGAGTGAGCCGCTGGACTTGCCCGCCTGTTAGGCGGAAACCTGTGCAGTTCCCTCTGGGACCACTGCAAAAGATTTAGGACTACAGGTGTTGCGATGAACCCACTTGGTAGCAGTCTGTACCACACAGATTCAATTGGTAGCTGTGGCTGAGCAGTCAGACTTCTCTCAAGAAAAGTTGGTCAGTATAGGGAGTATACAAGATAGGGCAATTCTTCGCAGCAAAACAAGTAAGCACGCAACAAGGCTTAGTATAAAGATAGTAAGTTATTTATTTATAACAGAACGTCTATGAAAAATACTAAAGCAAATCACGGCAAACAAATCAAAATACAATTACTCTGCAGAATGAAATAAAGCTCAATCCCCCGAAACACAATATCGACAACTCTAGGTTCTACGGCACCACTTATTTTCAGACAGAGGTGTATACCTCAACCCAGATGACACTCGAATATTTAGTGAGGAAGGGAGAGAAGAGATAGGCAGGTAATGAAGTCAACACGGTTCGTACTGAAGCGGGTAAAAATGCAAAGCAGGAAGGCATTAATCACACTAGATCACAAAGTTCGGCGGCCAGGCCCACTCGGTGAGAGGCAAGGCACAATGTCCTAGAAAGTCTCTACTGATGATGCATTCAAGTCTTGGTTAGCAAATTGTTTAGCGACAGGTTGAACCAGTTCAGAACAAAGAGTGAATAAAGCTTGGAGGCAACCCAACGGAACGGAGAGGAATCAGATACCTCACACGAACCGATCGAAAAGGGAAGCCAGGCGGTTACGGTACCTTGTTGTGGAGGGCCGCTCCGGCGGGGGCAGTTGTTCCTGGTGGTAGATGCACGACGGGTCTTGGCCAAGAGAAGAGATGCTCTCGTCGTCGAAGAGAAGATGTCCGGTGCACCACCAGGGAAGAAACCAGCCGCGGAGGGCTCCGTCACAAGGCACCACCTTTCGATCACGGTGCAGGAGTAGTGGCTATCCGGTTGCCGGGTGCTCTGCACGGGCAATTCGACCACTGCGTCCTGGGCGATCAAAAAGCACAAAGAAGAAGACTGGTTGTTCCCACCAGCCAGGGAAAGAGACTCTCCGGCAGGGAGATCTCTTCTGTCGTCGGGAGATTGTGAGACGATTCCGCAGGGCTCCACCGAAGGTGTCGTCGTGCAGGTCGGCTCAGCGTTACCCTCGTCGGATTCTTTAGGTCCAGTGGCGACTTCCGAAGATCCAGTCCCAAAAGCCCTGCTTTTATGCAGACGTCCCCCATTCATTCAGCCTAGCTTGTCAATCAACACATGCTAAGTGGTGAGCGGGAAGGCTCACCACCTGGGCCAATCACTCCAGAGTGCGACCTGAGTTGGCAAGGCAACTCGGTCCAGGGTGTCTAAACCCCCTCCCACACCCCTGAGGTAACCCAGACAGAATGGCGCCACTTTGGAGGGTCTCTGTCCAGAGGCCCGCCAAAAGTGGAACAAAGGGCTCAACCTTTGGTTTAGGAGTCACAGAGAAAAACACAGACGCCATTTTACAACCTGAGTTCTGGCAGAAAATACCACTCGATACCTATTTAAGATAAGTAGATCGGTGGTACGTTGGAGATTAACGAAAAACAGTATCAATCTTCAACAATGGGACGGATCCCATAGGGTTATGATCGGGGTCGAACATAACAAGTAGTTTCCACTGCCACCAGCCAAAACTCGACGAGGAGGGACGGGACAGTGCCCCCTCGAGTAACAGATCCAGGAGTAATCGAATTACCCCTACTACCACGTCCACAATAAGATGGTGGGTACTAGTTCTGTTAGCAAATTTAGGTCTAGTAAAGCCAATGGTGACTTTACATGCCCGGGGAGACAGTAGTCAGTCCCCGGGTATGGAGTCTATGGTGGGGGACCTGCTAGGGCGCCCCCGTGTCACGACACGTAGGGTGCGGAGTGACACACATAGAAAACTTATGAGACCCTATGGAGTAAAAGACCCCATAGCCCATCGAACACATTGACATTTTCAAAGGAATTACACACATACATGTCCAAGAGTGAGAGGAAAAGGGTCACACTCTTGGCAGGATGGAAAAAAACAAACTCCAGAAATCCAGCAAAGCTGCTGGGGGACTCACTAGGTTAGGAAATTCAGCCTAAACAGAGAATTCTCCCTAACACTCGCCCCCCCCAGACTAAGGGACAGGAGGATTTAATCCACTCCTGGATGAATCTCATACCTCTAGTCGATGATATACATCCTAGAGAGACCATCAGCATTTTGGTGATGACACCCTGACCTGTGCTCAATGGTGAAATCGAACCCTTGCAGGCAGATCGACCATCTCAGTAGTTTCGGGTTTTCCCCTTTCATTTGCATTAACCATCTCAAGGGTTGGTGGTCAGTCTGAATAACAAAAGTAGAACCATACAAGTACGGCCTAAACTTCTTCAGAGCCCACACGATAGCAAAGCACTCTCTTTCGATTGTTGCCCACCTTGTTTCAGGATCCTTCAGCTTGCGGCTGATGTAGCAAACGGGGTGCTCCCTACCTTTCCCATCCAGTTGACTGAGTACGGCACCTATCCCTACATTGGAAGCATCTGTCTGCACAATGAAGTGTTGGCGGTAATCAGGAGCTCTGAGTACTGGGGCTTGGCAAAGAGCCTTTTTCAGGTTTTCAAAAGCCTGATTGCGCTCCTCGTTCCATTTAACCTTTTTAGGGAATTTGGGCGAGGAGATGACATTCAGTGGAGAAGCTATGGTCCCATAGTTCTCTATGAAATTCCTGTAATACCCGGTGAGGCCTAGGAAGGCTCTCACCTGAGTCTGAGTAGTCGGTGTTGTCCAATTTTGCACAGCTTCAATCTTACTGAGCAAAGGCCTTATTTCTCCACCGCCTACCTCATGCCCAAGGTAGACTACCTTACTCTGTCCAATTTGGCATTTACTCGCCTTTATGGTCAGATTGGCTCGTCCAAGAGCCTGCAAAACATCTCTCAGGTGGGTTACATGTTCGTCCCAGGAATTGCTGAACACTGCTATGTCATCCAAGTATGCCATGCAGAAGTCCTCCATCCCGGTTAGAACCTGGTTTACCATCCGTTGAAACGTAGCAGGTGCATTTTTTAGTCCGAAAGGCATTACCGTAAACTGGTATAAACCAACGGGGGTAGAAAATGCAGTTTTCTCCTTGGCATGGTCGGTCAGGGCTATTTGCCAATAGCCTGACGTCAAGTCAAATGTGCTGAGGAACTTGGCGGCGCCAAGTTTATCCACCAACTCATCTGTTCTGGGCAAAGGGTGGGCATCAGTCGTGGTGACTGCGTTAAGAGCTCTATAATCCACGCAGAATCTAAGTTCTTTAGATCCGGCCTTTGGTACTAACACAACTGGGCTAGACCATGGACTAGTAGAGGGCTCTATTACCCCGAGATCAAGCATCTTGCTGACCTCACCTTTGATGTGGGTTCTTACGTTTTCTGACATGCGATATCCTCTGCTTTTGACAGGCAGACAGTCACCAGTGAGTATCTCGTGCTGGCCCCAAGGGGTCAAGCCTGGTGAGAGCGAGAACAGAGAGGCAAACTGATTCAACATAGACTTTCACTCTTCTTGTTGCTCGGGTGTCAGATTGGAGGAGAGATTTACTCCTTCAATTTTTTCATCTAAAGGTAAGCCTCTGAGGAGATCCGGAAGAGCTTCACTCTCTTCTTCTTCCTCGGCCGATGCTAGAAGCAACGCTCCTACATCAGGTCGTGAGACATACGCTTTAAGTCGGTTGGTGTGAAAGACTGTCGGAGCCTCCTTGGGGTTGCCCAAGTCCACCAGATAGTTAACCTCACCGAGCTTACCCACTACTCGGTAGGGTCCCATCCATTTATCTTGCAAGGCCCTCTGCTTGTGGGGATCATAACAAGAACAAGCTGGTTTTGAGCAAACTCAACCAGGTTAGCCTTTTGATCGTGCCAGTGCTTGACCAATGCTTGTCCAGCTTTCAAGTTATCGCTTGCTTCTGTCATCAGGTGCGACATTCTCCTCCGGAGACCTATCACGTAGTCAGTCACTCTGACTGGCTTGGGGGAAGGAGCACTCTCCAACCCCTCCTTAATCAGGGCCAATGGACCTCTGACGGGATGACCATAGAGCAGTTCGAAGGGAGAGTAGCCTACTCCCTCCTGAGGGACTTCTCTATAAGCAAAAAGAAGGCATGGCAATAGAAGGTCCCACTTACGCTTAAGGGGTTCTTCTAGAGCACCTATCATGCTCTTCATGGTTCGGTTGAACCGTTCTACCAACCCATTGGTTTGTGGGTGGTAAGCCGTTGAGAACTTGTAAGTTACCCCGCAGGTTTTCCACATGGCTTTCATGTAGTGGGACATAAAATTTGACCCCCTGTCAGAGATTACTTCCTTAGGAAATCCGACCCTAGTAAAAATACCAAGGAGGGCCTTAGCCACAGCCGGAGCTGTAACAGTCCTCATAGGAATTGCCTCAGGATACCGAGTAGCATGGTCTACTACAACAAGTATAAACCTGTTGCCTGAGGAGGTTGGAGGATCAAGGGGACCAACGATATCAATCCCTACTCTCAAATGGGACTCCCACAACGGGAAGAGGCACTAACGGTGCCACATTCTTGGACCCAACCTTACCAGAGATCTGGCAGGTATGGCAGCTTCTGCAGTGCTTTTATACTTCGGCCCCCATCTTTGGCCAATAGAAGTAGAGTGAGAGTCTTTCCTTAGTCTTCTTGAAACTCAAGTGACCAGCCAAAGGAATCTCGTGGGCTAACTGCAAGAACTGTGGTCTGTTCTCTTGGGGTACTACAAGGCGTTTGTAGTCTCCAGGTGCAGACTCGGTCGGTTCACTATAGTAGAGGCCATCTTCCCAGTTCAACCTATGTTTCCCAGGCTCTTGCCCTTCAGCCTGAGTTTCTGCCTGACGGCGAAGACCTTCCAGAGTTGGACATTCTTTCTGTCCCTTACTGAAGTCTGCCCTGCTGGGTCCACCTTCTGCCAGTAACGACTGCAGCTCAGGATGGTCAACAGGATCCAGATCTCCAATGAGTTCCTGGCCTTCCATTAGCTCTTCTTCAGAGTCTAATTCTACCATACAGGGTTGTACTTCCCCCTCAGCCTCAGCTGGAGGTGGAGTTACGGGTGTGACGTTAGACAACCGCGGGGAAGTCCGTGTCGGCTGCATTGGAATGTGGGCTGTTGGTTTCGGTTTAGAAGTTTTAGGTTTCCCTTTTACTTCTGTGTTCCTAGCGACAGCGGCCGCCATTTCCAATGGAGCAGGAGTGATTTCTTTCTTCATCATCTCCCCGAGAGTACCGCGCAGGGTCCTCTCTCTTGCAGGTCTGGTTAGCTCCTGTAACCGTTTACTAGGAGGTCTGGGAGTATGCGATACAACTCCAAGAGTTTTCAAATCGTTACCCAACAGTACGCGTCCTGGTACCTCACTCTGTATGCTGACAGGTATCTTTACAGTCATGTCGTTACACTGGATGAGAACTGGTAATTGGGGAAGCATCTGCACAGGCCCTCCAGCTAACTTGGTGAGGCGTTTGGGTGCCTTAGCAACATCCTCAGCCTGAAAAAACGATTTATCCACCACAGTTATGCTGGCCCCAGTGTCCCTAATGGCAGGCGTCTCCTGACCATTCACCTGGACACTGTCCTTATAATACTCTTTAGTATTATCGGGGAAAGAATTATAGACATCTAAATTCTGTTGTTCCCACAACCCCAGAGATACTAAAGAAACGCTGGCTGAGACTCCAATGGGTTCGTCAGCTAGCAGTAGAAAGTTTCCACTTGCCATTTGGACTTCCTCCTCCGGAGCGAAGGCTAAGGAGGCAAGCTGGACCCCTGAAGGTTTACCCTTACATCTGGGATCTCCTTTCACGTGATCAGTCGAGCCGCAAACAAAGCATTTCCCGAATGCTTTCTGGAATGGTGGCTTGTTCTGACCTCCTTCCGGTTTGGCACCAGAAGACACACTATTCTGCTGTGGTTTTCCCGGTGGCTTACCCTTCTGGTTTTGTTAGGGGCCCTCTTTGGAATGTGAGTTATTCGAATTCTCCTTTGAGTCTTTTTTAGGCTGTTTTCCCTCGTCCTTTTTCTGAGTTGCCCCAGAATCCTTGTGAGTAGCCCTGTTGGCAACCCACAAGTCAGCAGCCTTAGCTAGAGCCCTGGAATCTAATTCCTTCGAATCAGCCAAGTGCTGTCTGAGCTCAGGAGAACAGGCATCATAAATCGACTCCAACATAAAAAGATTTCGCATACCCTCGTAAGTGTCAACTTTGTAACCCTTAATCCATCCCTCTAAGTTTTTCAACCCTTCACTCACCCAGGTAGCCCAAGGGGTACCATCATGCTTTTTGAGGGTTCTAAACCTCTTAAGATACTGGGAAGGGGTCTTCCCGAACCTAGCTATCAAAGCTAGTTTCACGCTTTCGTAATCCGTCTTATCCACCTCCCCCAATTCCATTACCACATCAGTCGCAACAGGAGGAAGCCTAGAGAACAACCAGGGAAGCAACGCGTTCCCGGTGATGTCCTGGAGCCCATGATTGTATTCAAACAGTTTCAACCAATCCAACACATCCAATCTCGGTTCGTACATACCCACTAATTCCTTCGGCATCCGGGGTCTTTTGGGACTGGAGCTCCTAGAGGAACCAGAGGAGAGAGAAGCAGTTTCCATAGACAACTTTTTCATTTGTAACTCATGATTAAGCTCTATTTCTCTGAGTCTTAACTCAGCTTGTTTCTGCTCAGCCTGGGCATTCATTCGTCTGAACTCGAGCTCTTGGTTTCGTTCAGATTGAGCCAAGAACCGTTTATATTCTAATTCGAGCTTCATTTTTTCAAGTTCAAAATAAGCAGGATTACTTGTGGGACCTGGTATGGGCCCCGTAGGCACAGTTGGTAAGGCAGGTAGAGGAGCGGGGGAGACAGTTTCGTTAGCCTCGCCGTCCTCGTCACCCTCTTCATCGCTATCATCAGAATTACGATTCAGATCAACACCATTACTGTTATCTACAGTTGCTGGAGAGTTTGGTTCCTCTGAACCAGTACCCAGACTTTGGTTCGCCAGCAATCTCTCTATCAGTTCTAACTTCTTGCCTTTTACAGGAAGATTCTCTTGTCTACAGAGAGCTCGCAGACTCTCAGTATTTTTATCTGACAAAGACTCTTGGCTGTAAATTTCCATCGTAGACATGTTTTTTGAAAGTTGCTTTTGTAAAGTTTTGTGGTTAGTCGTCCTACAGCGTCGAAAAACACTCTAAACTGTATACTCGATACTAATCCCACCGCTGTACACCAGTGTTAGGCGGAAACCTGTGCAGTTCCCTCTGGGACCACTGCAAAAGATTTAGGACTACAGGTGTTGTGATGAACCCACTTGGTAGCAGTCTGTACCACACAGATTCAATTGGTAGCTGTGGCTGAGCAGTCAGACTTCTCTCAAGAAAAGTTGGTCAGTATAGGGAGTATACAAGATAGGGCAATTCTTTGCAGCAAAACAAGTAAGCACGCAACAAGGCTTAGTATAAAGATAGTAAGTTATTTATTTATACCAGAACGTCTATGAAAAATACTAAAGCAAATCACGGCAAACAAATCAAAATACAATTACTCTGCAGAATGAAATAAAGCTCAATCCCCCGAAACACAATATCGACAACTCTAGGTTCTACGGCACCACTTATTTTCAGACAGAGGTGTATACCTCAACCCAGATGACACTCGAATATTTAGTGAGGAAGGGAGAGAAGAGATAGGCAGGTAATGAAGTCAACACGGTTCGTACTGAAGCGGGTAAAAATGCAAAGCAGGAAGGCATTAATCACACTAGATCACAAAGTTCGGCGGCCAGGCCCACTCGGTGAGAGGCAAGGCACGATGTCCTAGAAAGTCTCTACTGATGATGCATTCAAGTCTTGGTTAGCAAATTGTTTAGCGACAGGTTGAACCAGTTCAGAACAAAGAGTGAATAAAGCTTGGAGGCAACCCAACGGAACGGAGAGGAATCAGATACCTCACACGAACCGATCGAAAAGGGAAGCCAGGCGGTTACGGTACCTTGTTGTGGAGGGCCGCTCCGGCGGGGGCAGTTGTTCCTGGTGGTAGATGCACGACGGGTCTTGGCCAAGAGAAGAGATGCTCTCGTCGTCGAAGAGAAGATGTCCGGTGCACCACCAGGGAAGAAACCAGCCGCGGAGGGCTCCGTCACAAGGCACCACCTTTCGATCACGGTGCAGGAGTAGTGGCTATCCGGTTGCCGGGTGCTCTGCACGGGCAATTCGACCACTGCGTCCTGGGCGATCAAAAAGCACAAAGAAGAAGACTGGTTGTTCCCACCAGCCAGGGAAAGAGACTCTCCGGCAGGGAGATCTCTTCTGTCGTCGGGAGATTGTGAGACGATTCCGCAGGGCTCCACCGAAGGTGTCGTCGTGCAGGTCGGCTCAGCGTTACCCTCGTCGGATTCTTTAGGTCCAGTGGCGACTTCCGAAGATCCAGTCCCAAAAGCCCTGCTTTTATGCAGACGTCCCCCATTCATTCAGCCTAGCTTGTCAATCAACACATGCTAAGTGGTGAGCGGGAAGGCTCACCACCTGGGCCAATCACTCCAGAGTGCGACCTGAGTTGGCAAGGCAACTCGGTCCAGGGTGTCTAAACCCCCTCCCACACCCCTGAGGTAACCCAGACAGAATGGCGCCACTTTGGAGGGTCTCTGTCCAGAGGCCCGCCAAAAGTGGAACAAAGGGCTCAACCTTTGGTTTAGGAGTCACAGAGAAAAACACAGACGCCATTTTACAACCCGAGTTCTGGCAGAAAATACCACTCGATACCTATTTAAGATAAGTAGATCGGTGGTACGTTGGAGATTAACGAAAAACAGTATCAATCTTCAACAATGGGACGGATCCCATAGGGTTATGCTCGGGGTCGAACATAACAAGTAGTTTCCACTGCCACCAGCCAAAACTCGACGAGGAGGGACGGGACAGTACCCCCTCGAGTAACAGATCCAGGAGTAATCGAATTACCCCTACTACCACGTCCACAATAAGATGGTGGGTACTAGTTCTGTTAGCAAATTTAGGTCTAGTAAAGCCAATGGTGACTTTACATGCCCGGGGAGACAGTAGTCAGTCCCCGGGTATGGAGTCTATGGTGGGGGACCTGCTAGGGCGCCCCCGTGTCACGACACGTAGGGTGCAGAGTGACACACATAGAAAACTTATGAGACCCTATGGAGTAAAAGACCCCATAGCCCATCGAACACATTGACATTTTCAAAGGAATTACACACATATATGTCCAAGAGTGAGAGGAAAAGGGTCACACTCTTGGCAGGATGGAAAAAAACAAACTCCAGAAATCCAGCAAAGCTGCTGGGGGACTCACTAGGTTAGGAAATTCAGCCTAAACAGAGAATTCTCCCTAACACCGCCGCCTTTGTATATAGTTCTTTAGTTTTAGGTTTCCTTTCTTTCTTATTATGATTTTTGGTCGACGGACACTGCTCCACTTTTTGTATATAGTTGATTTTTAGGTAGGTTTTTTAGTAGGTTTCCTTTGTTCAGTTGGGCTCATGGACCCTTGGTAGTTTTGTACATAGTTCTTTATTGCATGGAGATTTTTTTACATTTGACTTTGGACAAATTTTTTTGGGATTCTGATTTGCAGTTTTGTGTTTTTATACGGACATGCAGCTTTGTTTTTCTCATTCACATTGTAGTTTGTTTTCTTTCTTTAGCATTCTTTATTTTTTCAATACAATTTTGTTTCCATACTTCACTGTGTGGTATCATCTCATTGGTTTCATGCATGTCATGTTGTGTGTTTTCCCATTCAATTGCAACCATTGTGTGTGACGGACATGGGTTCATTAGCTTCATGAACATTGGGGGTGTAACATGTGATTTCCATTTTCATGTGGCTGAATGGGTTACTTGGTAGGGCTTTTTGGCTGTGGAGGCTGACCATTACGCACATGATTGGGGATTGTGAGGACCTGGTGGGGGCTGCCCATGGTGGCAGGGGGGTGGGGGTGGTG
Organism: Ambystoma mexicanum; assembly: GCF_040938575.1. Taxonomy (NCBI): domain Eukaryota; kingdom Metazoa; phylum Chordata; class Amphibia; order Caudata; family Ambystomatidae; genus Ambystoma; species Ambystoma mexicanum. The sequence goes on from NC_090931.1 coordinate 1,094,752,611, forward strand.
GCAGACATGAGTGGGGGCCTGGTGGAGGGTGGCCATGGTGGCAGGGGGGCAGGGGGGTGGGAGACATGAGTGCGTGCCTGGTGGGGGCTGCCCCTGCACTGCTGGGGGGTGGGGGTGGTGGGAGACATGAGTGGGTGCCTGGTGGAGGCTGCCCCTGCACTGCTGGGGGGTGGGGGTGGTGGCAGACATGAGTGGGGGCCTGGTGGAGGCTGCCCCTGCACTGCTGGGGGGTGGGGGTGCAGGGGGACATGAGTGGGGGCCTGGTGGAGGCTGCCCCTGGTGGCTGGGGGGTGGGGGTGGTGGGAGACATGAGTGGGGGCCTGGTGGAGGCTGCCCCTGCACTGCTGGGGGGTGGGGGTGGTGGGAGACATGAGTGGGGGCCTGGTGGAGGCTGCCCCTGGTGGCTGCGGGGTGGGGGTGGTGGGAGACATGAGTGGGGGCCTGGTGGAGGCTGCCCCTGCACTGCTGGGGGTTGGGGGTGGTGGCAGACATGAGTAGGGGGCCTGGTGGAGGGTGACCCTGCACTGCTGGGGGGTGGGGGTGGTGGGAGACATGAGTGGGGGCCTGGTGGAGGCTGCCCCTGCACTGCTGGGGGGTGGGGGTGGTGGGAGACATGAGTGGGGGCCTGGTGGAGGCTGCCCCTGCACTGCTGGGGGTTGGGGTGGTGGGAGACATGAGTGGGGGCCTGGTGGAGGCTTCCCCTGCACTGCTGGGGGGTGGGGGTGGTGGGAGACATGAGTGGGGGCCTGGTGGAGGCTGCCCCTGCACTGCTGGGGGATGGGGGTGGTGGCAGACATGAGTGGGGGCCTGGTGGAGGGTGACCCTGGATGCTGGGGGGTGGGGGTGGTGGGAGACATGAGTGGGGGCCTGGTGGAGGCTGCCCCTGGTGGCTGGGGGGTGGGGGTGGTGGGAGACATGAGTGGGGGCCTGGTGGAGGCTGCCCCTGCACTGCTGGGGGGTGGGGGTGGTGGGAGACATGAGTGGGGGCCTGGTGGAGGCTGCCCCTGCACTGCTGGGGGTGGGGGTGGTGGGAGACATGAGTGGGGGCCTGGTGGAGGCTGCCCCTGCACTGCTGGGGGGTGGGGGTGGTGGCAGACATGAGTGGGGGCCTGGTGGAGGGTGACCCTGGATGCTGGGGGGTGGGGGTGGTGGGAGACATGAGTGGGGGCCTGGTGGAGGCTGCCCCTGGTGGCTGGGGGGTGGGGGTGGTGGGAGACATGAGTGGGGGCCTGGTGGAGCCTGCCCCTGCACTGCTGGGGGGTGGGTGTGGTGGGAGACATGAGTGGGGGCCTGGTGGAGGCTGCCCCTGCACTGCTGGGGGGTGGGGGTGGTGGGAGACATGAGTGGGGGCCTGGTGGAGGCTGCCCCTGCACTGCTGGGGGGTGGGGGTGGTGGCAGACATGAGTGGGGGCCTGGTGGAGGGTGACCCTGGATGCTGGGGGGTGGGGGTGGTGGGAGACATGAGTGGGGGCCTGGTGGAGGGTGGCCATGGTGGCACGGGGGTGGGGGTGGTGGGAGACATGAGTGCGTGCCTGGTGGAGGGTGACCCTGGATGCTGGGGGGTGGGGGTGGTGGCAGACATGAGTGGGGGCCTGGTGGAGGGTGACCCTGGATGCTGGGGGGTGGGGGTGGTGGGAGACATGAGTGGGGGCCTGGTGGAGGGTGGCCATGGTGGCAGGGGGGTGGGGGTGGTGGGAGACATGAGTGGGGGCCTGGTGGAGGCTGCCCCTGCACTGCTGGGGGGTGGGGGTGGTGGGAGACATGAGTGGGGGCCTGGTGGAGGCTGCCGCTGCACTGCTGGGGGGTGGGGGTGGTGGCAGACATGAGTGCGGGCCTGGTGGAGGCTGCCCCTGCACTGCTGGGGGGTGGGGGTGGTGGGAGACATGAGTGGGGGCCTGGTGGAGGGTGACCCTGGATGCTGGGGGGTGGGGGTGGTGGGAGACATGAGTGGGTGCCTGGTGGAGGGTGACCCTGCACTGCTGGGGGGTGGGGGTGGTGGGAGACATGAGTGGGGGCCTGGTGGAGGCTGCCCCTGCACTGCTGGGGGGTGGGGGTGGTGGGAGACATGAGTGGGGGCCTGGTGGAGGCTGCCCCTGGTGGCTGGGGGGTGGGGGTGGTGGGAGACATGAGTGGGGGCCTGGTGGAGGCTGCCCCTGCACTGCTGGGGGGTGGGGGTGGTGGGAGACATGAGTGGGGGCCTGGTGGAGGCTGCCCCTGCACTGCGTGGGGGTGGGGGTGGTGGCAGACATGAGTGGGGCCCTGGTGGAGGGTGACCCTGGATGCTGGGGGGTGGGGGTGGTGGGAGACATGAGTGGGGGCCTGGTGGAGGCTTCCCCTGCACTGCTGGGGGGTGGGGGTGGTGGGAGACATGAGTGGGGGCCTGGTGGAGGCTGCCCCTGCACTGCTGGGGGGTGGGGGTGGTGGGAGACATGAGTGGGGGCCTGGTGGAGGCTTCCCCTGCACTGCTGGGGGGTGGGGGTGGTGGGAGACATGAGTGGGGGCCTGGTGGAGGCTGCCCCTGCACTGCTGGGGGTTGGGGGTGGTGGGAGACATGAGTGGGGGCCTGGTGGAGGCTTCCCCTGCACTGCTGGGGGGTGGGGGTGGTGGGAGACATGAGTGGGGGCCTGGTGGAGGCTGCCCCTGCACTGCTGGGGGATGGGAGTGGTGGCAGACATGAGTGGGGGCCTGGTGGAGGGTGACCCTGGATGCTGGGGGGTGGGGGTGGTGGGAGACATGAGTGGGGGCCTGGTGGAGGCTGCCCCTGGTGGCTGGGGGGTGGGGTGGTGGGAGACATGAGTGGGGGCCTGGTGGAGGCTGCCCCTGCACTGCTGGGGGTGGGGGTGGTGGGAGACATGAGTGGGGGCCTGGTGGAGGCTGCCCCTGCATTGCTGGGGGGTGGGGGTGGTGGGAGACATGAGTGGGGGCCTGGTGGAGGCTGCCCCTGCACTGCTGGGGGGTGGGGGTGGTGGCAGACATGAGTGGGGGCCTGGTGGAGGGTGACCCTGGATGCTGGGGGGTGGGGGTGGTGGGAGACAAGAGTGGGGGCCTGGTGGAGGGTGGCCATGGTGGCAGGGGGGTGGGGGTGGTGGGAGACATGAGTGCGTGCCTGGTGGAGTGTGACCCTGGATGCTGGGGGGTGGGGGTGGTGGCAGACATGAGTGGGGGCCTGGTGGAGGGTGACCCTGGATGCTGGGAGGTGGGGGTGGTGGGAGACATGAGTGGGGGCCTGGTGGAGGGTGGCCATGGTGGCAGGGGGGTGGGGGTGGTGGGAGACATGAGTGGGGGCCTGGTGGAGGCTGCCCCTGCACTGCTGGGGGTGGGGGTGGTGGGAGACATGAGTGGGGGCCTGGTGGAGGCTGCCCCTGCACTGCTGGGGGGTGGGGGTGGTGGCAGACATGAGTGGGGGCCTGGTGGAGGCTGCCCCTGCACTGCTGGGGGGTGGGGGTGGTAGGAGACATGAGTGGGGGCCTGGTGGAGGGTGACCCTGGATGCTGGGGGGTGGGGGTGGTGGGAGACATGAGTGGGGGCCTGGTGGAGGGTGACCCTGGATGCTGGGGGGTGGGGGTGGTGGGAGACATGAGTGGGGGCCTGGTGGAGGGTGACCCTGGATGCTGGGGGGTGGGGGTGGTGGGAGACATGAGTGGGTGCCTGGTGGAGGGTGACCCTGGATGCTGGGGGGTGGGGGTGCAGGGGGACATGAGTGGGGGCCTGGTGGAGGCTGCCCCTGCACTGCTGGGGGGTGGGGGTGGTGGCAGACATGAGTGGGGGCCTGGTGGAGGCTGCCCCTGCACTGCTGGGGGGTGGGGGTGGTAGGAGACATGAGTGGGGGCCTGGTGGAGGGTGACCCTGGATGCTGGGGGGTGGGGGTGGTGGGAGACATGAGTGGGGGCCTGGTGGAGGGTGACCCTGGATGCTGGGGGGTGGGGGTGGTGGGAGACATGAGTGGGGGCCTGGTGGAGGGTGACCCTGGATGCTGGGGGGTGGGGGTGGTGGGAGACATGAGTGGGTGCCTGGTGGAGGGTGACCCTGGATGCTGGGGGGTGGGGGTGCAGGGGGACATGAGTGGGGGCCTGGTGGAGGGTGGCCATGGTGGCAGTGGGGTGGGGGTGGTGGTAGACATGAGTGGGTGCCTGGTGGAGGCTGCCCCTGCACTGCTGGGGGGTGGGGGTGGTGGGAGACATGAGTGGGGGCCTGGTGTAGGCTGCCCCTGCACTGCTGGGGGGTGGGGGTGGTGGCAGACATGAGTGGGGGCCTGGTGGAGGCTGCCCCTGCACTGCTGGGGGGTGGGGGTGGTAGGAGACATGAGTGGGGGCCTGGTGGAGGGTGACCCTGGATGCTGGGGGGTGGGGGTGGTGGGAGACATGAGTGGGGGCCTGGTGGAGGGTGACCCTGGATGCTGGGGGGTGGGGGTGGTGTGAGACATGAGTGGGGGCCTGGTGGAGGCTGCCCCTGCACTGCTGGGGGGTGGGGGTGGTGGGAGACATGAGTGGGGGCCTGGTGGAGGCTGCCCCTGCACTGCTGGGGGTGGGGGTGGTGGGAGACATGAGTGGGGGCCTGGTGGAGGCTGCCCCTGCACTGCTGGGGGGTGGGGGTGGTGGCAGACATGAGTGGGGGCCTGGTGGAGGGTGACCCTGGATGCTGGGGGGTGGGGGTGGTGGGAGACATGAGTGGGGGCCTGGTGGAGGCTGCCCCTGGTGGCTGGGGGGTGGGGGTGGTGGGAGACATGAGTGGGGGCCTGGTGGAGCCTGCCCCTGCACTGCTGGGGGGTGGGTGTGGTGGGAGACATGAGTGGGGGCCTGGTGGAGGCTGCCCCTGCACTGCTGGGGGGTGGGGGTGGTGGGAGACATGAGTGGGGGCCTGGTGGAGGCTGCCCCTGCACTGCTGGGGGGTGGGGGTGGTGGCAGACATGAGTGGGGGCCTGGTGGAGGGTGACCCTGGATGCTGGGGGGTGGGGGTGGTGGGAGACATGAGTGGGGGCCTGGTGGAGGGTGGCCATGGTGGCACGGGGGTGGGGGTGGTGGGAGACATGAGTGCGTGCCTGGTGGAGGGTGACCCTGGATGCTGGGGGGTGGGGGTGGTGGCAGACATGAGTGGGGGCCTGGTGGAGGGTGACCCTGGATGCTGGGGGGTGGGGGTGGTGGGAGACATGAGTGGGGGCCTGGTGGAGGGTGGCCATGGTGGCAGGGGGGTGGGGGTGGTGGGAGACATGAGTGGGGGCCTGGTGGAGGCTGCCCCTGCACTGCTGGGGGGTGGGGGTGGTGGGAGACATGAGTGGGGGCCTGGTGGAGGCTGCCGCTGCACTGCTGGGGGGTGGGGGTGGTGGCAGACATGAGTGCGGGCCTGGTGGAGGCTGCCCCTGCACTGCTGGGGGGTGGGGGTGGTGGGAGACATGAGTGGGGGCCTGGTGGAGGGTGACCCTGGATGCTGGGGGGTGGGGGTGGTGGGAGACATGAGTGGGTGCCTGGTGGAGGGTGACCCTGCACTGCTGGGGGGTGGGGGTGGTGGGAGACATGAGTGGGGGCCTGGTGGAGGCTGCCCCTGCACTGCTGGGGGGTGGGGGTGGTGGGAGACATGAGTGGGGGCCTGGTGGAGGCTGCCCCTGGTGGCTGGGGGGTGGGGGTGGTGGGAGACATGAGTGGGGGCCTGGTGGAGGCTGCCCCTGCACTGCTGGGGGGTGGGGGTGGTGGGAGACATGAGTGGGGGCCTGGTGGAGGCTGCCCCTGCACTGCGTGGGGGTGGGGGTGGTGGCAGACATGAGTGGGGCCCTGGTGGAGGGTGACCCTGGATGCTGGGGGGTGGGGGTGGTGGGAGACATGAGTGGGGGCCTGGTGGAGGCTGCCCCTGCACTGCTGGGGGGTGGGGGTGGTGGGAGACATGAGTGGGGGCCTGGTGGAGGCTTCCCCTGCACTGCTGGGGGGTGGGGGTGGTGGGAGACATGAGTGGGGGCCTGGTGGAGGCTGCCCCTGCACTGCTGGGGGTTGGGGGTGGTGGGAGACATGAGTGGGGGCCTGGTGGAGGCTTCCCCTGCACTGCTGGGGGGTGGGGGTGGTGGGAGACATGAGTGGGGGCCTGGTGGAGGCTGCCCCTGCACTGCTGGGGGATGGGAGTGGTGGCAGACATGAGTGGGGGCCTGGTGGAGGGTGACCCTGGATGCTGGGGGGTGGGGGTGGTGGGAGACATGAGTGGGGGCCTGGTGGAGGCTGCCCCTGGTGGCTGGGGGGTGGGGGTGGTGGGAGACATGAGTGGGGGCCTGGTGGAGGCTGCCCCTGCACTGCTGGGGGTGGGGGTGGTGGGAGACATGAGTGGGGGCCTGGTGGAGGCTGCCCCTGCACTGCTGGGGGGTGGGGGTGGTGGGAGACATGAGTGGGGGCCTGGTGGAGGCTGCCCCTGCACTGCTGGGGGGTGGGGTGGTGGCAGACATGAGTGGGGGCCTGGTGGAGGGTGACCCTGGATGCTGGGGGGTGGGGGTGGTGGGAGACATGAGTGGGGGCCTGGTGGAGGGTGGCCATGGTGGCAGGGGGGTGGGGGTGGTGGGAGACATGAGTGCGTGCCTGGTGGAGTGTGACCCTGGATGCTGGGGGGTGGGGGTGGTGGCAGACATGAGTGGGGGCCTGGTGGAGGGTGACCCTGGATGCTGGGAGGTGGGGGTGGTGGGAGACATGAGTGGGGGCCTGGTGGAGGGTGGCCATGGTGGCAGGGGGGTGGGGGTGGTGGGAGACATGAGTGGGGGCCTGGTGGAGGCTGCCCCTGCACTGCTGGGGGTGGGGGTGGTGGGAGACATGAGTGGGGGCCTGGTGGAGGCTGCCCCTGCACTGCTGGGGGGTGGGGGTGGTGGCAGACATGAGTGGGGGCCTGGTGGAGGCTGCCCCTGCACTGCTGGGGGGTGGGGGTGGTAGGAGACATGAGTGGGGGCCTGGTGGAGGGTGACCCTGGATGCTGGGGGGTGGGGGTGGTGGGAGACATGAGTGGGGGCCTGGTGGAGGGTGACCCTGGATGCTGGGGGGTGGGGGTGGTGGGAGACATGAGTGGGGGCCTGGTGGAGGGTGACCCTGGATGCTGGGGGGTGGGGGTGGTGGGAGACATGAGTGGGTGCCTGGTGGAGGGTGACCCTGGATGCTGGGGGGTGGGGGTGCAGGGGGACATGAGTGGGGGCCTGGTGGAGGCTGCCCCTGCACTGCTGGGGGGTGGGGGTGGTGGCAGACATGAGTGGGGGCCTGGTGGAGGCTGCCCCTGCACTGCTGGGGGGTGGGGGTGGTAGGAGACATGAGTGGGGGCCTGGTGGAGGGTGACCCTGGATGCTGGGGGGTGGGGGTGGTGGGAGACATGAGTGGGGGCCTGGTGGAGGGTGACCCTGGATGCTGGGGGGTGGGGGTGGTGGGAGACATGAGTGGGGGCCTGGTGGAGGGTGACCCTGGATGCTGGGGGGTGGGGGTGGTGGGAGACATGAGTGGGTGCCTGGTGGAGGGTGACCCTGGATGCTGGGGGGTGGGGGTGCAGGGGGACATGAGTGGGGGCCTGGTGGAGGGTGGCCATGGTGGCAGGGGGGTGGGGGTGGTGGTAGACATGAGTGGGTGCCTGGTGGAGGCTGCCCCTGCACTGCTGGGGGGTGGGGGTGGTGGGAGACATGAGTGGGGGCCTGGTGTAGGCTGCCCCTGCACTGCTGGGGGGTGGGGGTGGTGGCAGACATGAGTGGGGGCCTGGTGGAGGCTGCCCCTGCACTGCTGGGGGGTGGGGGTGGTAGGAGACATGAGTGGGGGCCTGGTGGAGGGTGACCCTGGATGCTGGGGGGTGGGGGTGGTGGGAGACATGAGTGGGGGCCTGGTGGAGGGTGACCCTGGATGCTGGGGGGTGGGGGTGGTGGGAGACATGAGTGGGGGCCTGGTGGAGGGTGACCCTGGATGCTGGGGGGTGGGGGTGGTGGGAGACATGAGTGGGTGCCTGGTGGAGGGTGACCCTGGATGCTGGGGGGTGGGGGTGCAGGGGGACATGAGTGGGGGCCTGGTGGAGGGTGGCCATGGTGGCAGGGGGGTGGGGGTGGTGGTAGACATGAGTGGGTGCCTGGTGGAGGCTGCCCCTGCACTGCTGGGGGGTGGGGGTGGTGGGAGACATGAGTGGGGGCCTGGTGTAGGCTGCCCCTGCACTGCTGGGGGGTGGGGGTGGTGGGAGACATGAGTGGGTGCCTGGTGGAGGGTGACCCTGCACTGCTGGGGGGTGGGGGTGGTGGGAGACATGAGTGGGGGCCTGGTGGAGGCTGCCCCTGCACTGCTGGGGGGTGGGGGTGGTGGGAGACATGAGTGGGGGCCTGGTGGAGGCTGCCCCTGGTGGCTGGGGGGTGGGGGTGGTGGGAGACATGAGTGGGGGCCTGGTGGAGGCTGCCCCTGCACTGCTGGGGGGTGGGGGTGGTGGGAGACATGAGTGGGGGCCTGGTGGAGGCTGCCCCTGCACTGCTGGGGGGTGGGGGTGGTGGCAGACATGAGTGGGGCCCTGGTGGAGGGTGACCCTGGATGCTGGGGGGTGGGGGTGGTGGGAGACATGAGTGGGGGCCTGGTGGAGGCTGCCCCTGCACTGCTGGGGGGTGGGGGTGGTGGGAGACATGAGTGGGGGCCTGGTGGAGGCTTCCCCTGCACTGCTGGGGGGTGGGGGTGGTGGGAGACATGAGTGGGGGCCTGGTGGAGGCTGCCCCTGCACTGCTGGGGGTTGGGGGTGGTGGGAGACATGAGTGGGGGCCTGGTGGAGGCTTCCCCTGCACTGCTGGGGGGTGGGGGTGGTGGGAGACATGAGTGGGGGCCTGGTGGAGGCTGCCCCTGCACTGCTGGGGGATGGGGGTGGTGGCAGACATGAGTGGGGGCCTGGTGGAGGGTGACCCTGGATGCTGGGGGGTGGGGGTGGTGGGAGACATGAGTGGGGGCCTGGTGGAGGCTGCCCCTGGTGGCTGGGGGGTGGGGGTGGTGGGAGACATGAGTGGGGGCCTGGTGGAGGCTGCCCCTGCACTGCTGGGGGTGGGGGTGGTGGGAGACATGAGTGGGGGCCTGGTGGAGGCTGCCCCTGCACTGCTGGGGGGTGGGGGTGGTGGGAGACATGAGTGGGGGCCTGGTGGAGGCTGCCCCTGCACTGCTGGGGGGTGGGGGTGGTGGCAGACATGAGTGGGGGCCTGGTGGAGGGTGACCCTGGATGCTGGGGGGTGGGGGTGGTGGGAGACATGAGTGGGGGCCTGGTGGAGGGTGGCCATGGTGGCAGGGGGGTGGGGGTGGTGGGAGACATGAGTGCGTGCCTGGTGGAGTGTGACCCTGGATGCTGGGGGGTGGGGGTGGTGGCAGACATGAGTGGGGGCCTGGTGGAGGGTGACCCTGGATGCTGGGAGGTGGGGGTGGTGGGAGACATGAGTGGGGGCCTGGTGGAGGGTGGCCATGGTGGCAGGGGGGTGGGGGTGGTGGGAGACATGAGTGGGGGCCTGGTGGAGGCTGCCCCTGCACTGCTGGGGGGTGGGGGTGGTGGGAGACATGAGTGGGGGCCTGGTGGAGGCTGCCCCTGCACTGCTGGGGGGTGGGGGTGGTGGCAGACATGAGTGGGGGCCTGGTGGAGGCTGCCCCTGCACTGCTGGGGGGTGGGGGTGGTAGGAAACATGAGTGGGGGCCTGGTGGAGGGTGACCCTGGATGCTGGGGGGTGGGGGTGGTGGGAGACATGAGTGGGGGCCTGGTGGAGGGTGACCCTGGATGCTGGGGGGTGGGGGTGGTGGGAGACATGAGTGGGGGCCTGGTGGAGGGTGACCCTGGATGCTGGGGGGTGGGGGTGGTGGGAGACATGAGTGGGTGCCTGGTGGAGGGTGACCCTGGATGCTGGGGGGTGGGGGTGCAGGGGGACATGAGTGGGGGCCTGGTGGAGGGTGGCCATGGTGGCAGGGGGGTGGGGGTGGTGGTAGACATGAGTGGGTGCCTGGTGGAGGCTGCCCCTGCACTGCTGGGGGGTGGGGGTGGTGGGAGACATGAGTGGGGGCCTGGTGTAGGCTGCCCCTGCACTGCTGGGGGGTGGGGGTGGTGGGAGACATGAGTGGGGGCCTGGTGGAGGCTGCCCCTGCACTGCTGGGGGGTGGGGGTGGTGGGAGACATGAGTGGGGGCCTGGTGGAGGCTGCCCCTGCACTGCTGGGGGGTGGGGGTGGTGGCAGACATGAGTGGGGCCCTGGTGGAGGGTGACCCTGGATGCTGGGGGGTGGGGGTGGTGGGAGACATGAGTGGGGGCCTGGTGGAGGGTGGCCATGGTGGCAGGGGGGTGGGGGTGGTGGGAGACATGAGTGCGTGCCTGGTCGGGGCTGCTCCTGCACTGCTGGGGGGTGGGGGTGGTGGGAGACATGAGTGGGTGCCTGGTGGAGGCTGCCCCTGCACTGCTGGGGGGTGGGGGTGGTGGCAGACATGAGTGGGGGCTTGGTGGAGGCTGCCCCTGCACTGCTGGGGGGTGGGGGTGCAGGGGGACATGAGTGGGGGCCTGGTGGAGGGTGGCCATGGTGGCTGGGGGGTGGGGGTGGTGGCAGACATGAGTGGGGGCCTGGTGGAGGGTGACCCTGGATGCTGGGGGGTGGGGGTGGTGGGAGACATGAGTGGGGGCCTGGTGGAGGGTGGCCATGGTGGCAGGGGGGTGGGGGTGGTGGGAGACATGAGTGCGTGCCTGGTGGAGTGTGACCCTGGATGCTGGGGGGTGGGGGTGGTGGCAGACATGAGTGGGGGCCTGGTGGAGGGTGACCCTGGATGCTGGGAGGTGGGGGTGGTGGGAGACATGAGTGGGGGCCTGGTGGAGGGTGGCCATGGTGGCAGGGGGGTGGGGGTGGTGGGAGACATGAGTGGGGGCCTGGTGGAGGCTGCCCCTGCACTGCTGGGGGGTGGGGGTGGTGGGAGACATGAGTGGGGGCCTGGTGGAGGCTGCCCCTGCACTGCTGGGGGGTGGGGGTGGTAGGAGACATGAGTGGGGGCCTGGTGGAGGGTGACCCTGGATGCTGGGGGGTGGGGGTGGTGGGAGACATGAGTGGGGGCCTGGTGGAGGGTGACCCTGGATGCTGGGGGGTGGGGGTGGTGGGAGACATGAGTGGGGGCCTGGTGGAGGGTGACCCTGGATGCTGGGGGGTGGGGGTGGTGGGAGACATGAGTGGGTGCCTGGTGGAGGGTGACCCTGGATGCTGGGGGGTGGGGGTGCAGGGGGACATGAGTGGGGGCCTGGTGGAGGGTGGCCATGGTGGCAGGGGGGTGGGGGTGGTGGTAGACATGAGTGGGTGCCTGGTGGAGGCTGCCCCTGCACTGCTGGGGGGTGGGGGTGGTGGGAGACATGAGTGGGGGCCTGGTGTAGGCTGCCCCTGCACTGCTGGGGGGTGGGGGTGGTGGGAGACATGAGTGGGGGCCTGGTGGAGGCTGCCCCTGCACTGCTGGGGGGTGGGGGTGGTGGGAGACATGAGTGGGGGCCTGGTGGAGGCTGCCCCTGCACTGCTGGGGGGTGGGGGTGGTGGGAGACATGAGTGGGGGCCTGGTGGAGGCTGCCCCTGCACTGCTGGGGGGTGGGGGTGGTGGGAGACATGAGTGGGGGCCTGGTGGAGGCTGCCCCTGCACTGCTGGGGGGTGGGGGTGGTGGGAGACATGAGTGGGGGCCTGGTGGAGGCTGCCCCTGCACTGCTGGGGGGTGGGGGTGGTGGGAGACATGAGTGGGGGCCTGGTGGAGGCTGCCCCTGCACTGCTGGGGGGTGGGGGTGGTGGGAGACATGAGTGGGGGCCTGGTGGAGGCTTCCCCTGCACTGCTGGGGGGTGGGGGTGGTGGGAGACATGAGTGGGGACCTGGTGGAGGCTGCCCCTGGTGGCTGGGGGGTGGGGGTGGTGGGAGACATGAGTGGGGGCCTGATGGAGGCTGCCCCTGCACTGCTGGGGGGTGGGGTTGGTGGGAGACATGAGTGGGGCCTGGTGGAGGCTGCCCCTGCACTGCTGGGGGGTGGGGGTGGTGGGAGACATGGGTGGGGGCCTGGTGGAGGGTGACCCTGCACTGCTGGGGGGTGGGGGTGGTGGGAGACATGAGTGGGTGCCTGGTGGAGGCTGCCCCTGCACTGCTGGGGGGTGGGAGTGGTGGGAGACATGAGTGGGGGCCTGGTGGAGGCTGCCCCTGCACTGCTGGGGGGTGGGGGTGGTGGCAGACATGAGTGGGGGCCTGGTGGAGGGTGACCCTGGATGCTGGGGGGTGGGGGTGGTGGGAGACATGAGTGGGGGCCTGGTGGAGGGTGACCCTGGATGCTGGGGGATGGGGGTGGTGGGAGACATGAGTGGGGGCCTGGTGGAGGGTGACCCTGGATGGTGGGGGGTGGGGGTGGTGGGAGACATGAGTGGGTGCCTGGTGGAGGCTGCCCCTGCACTGCTGGGGGGTGGGGGTGGTGGGAGACATGGGTGGGGGCCTGGTGGAGGGTGACCCTGCACTGCTGGGGGGTGGGGGTGGTGGGAGACATGAGTGGGGGCCTGGTGGAGGCTGCCCCTGCACTGCTGGGGGGTGGGGGTGGTGGGAGACATGAGTGGGGGCCTGATGGAGGCTGCCCCTGCACTGCTGGGCGGTGGGGGTGGTGGCAGACATGAGTGGGGGCCTGGTGGAGGCTGCCCCTGCACTGCTGGGGGGTGGGGGTGGTGGCAGACATGAGTCGGGGCCTGGTGGAGGATGCCCATGGTGGCAGGGGGGTGGGGGTGGTGGTAGACATGCATTGTTGATCAGTAGTGCAAGGTGACATGTGGGTTGGCTGGGGGGCATGCCCATGGTGGATGGGCTGCCTGCGGGACATGAGCATGGGTGCAGGGTAGTCCCCCGTGGTGTGGGCTGCCTGCAGGGTCCGTGGAGGTTGTGGAGCGTACACCTGGGAGGGCCCACACGGCCAATTCACGTGTGGTACTCCCCAGAACCCCTGAAATACACATACCCTGCTGAAATCGCGTGTGGAACTTCCCGCGCACCCCTGAAATACACATACCTTGCTGAAATCGCGTGTGGAACTTCCCGCGCACCCCTGAAATACACGTACCCTGCTCGCACTGGGCCAATCGCGTGTGGAACTTCCCGCGCACCCCTGCAATACACGTACCCTGATGAAATCGCGTGTGGAACTTCCCGCGCACCCCTGCAATACACATACCTTGCTCGCACTGGGCCAATCGCGTGTGGAACTTCCCGCGCACCCCTGAAATACACGTACCCTGCTGAAATCGCGTGTGGAACTTCCCGCGCACCCCTGAAATACACATACCTTGATGAAATCGCGTGTGGAACTTCCCGCGTACACCTGAAATACAGGTACCCTGCTCGCACGGGGCCAATCGCGTGTGGAACTTCCCGCGCACCCCTGAAATACACATACCTTGCTGAAATCGCGTGTGGAAATTCCCGCGCACCCCTGAAATACACGTACCCTGCTCGCACTGGGCCAATCGCGTGTGGAACTTCCCGCGCACCCCTGAAATACACGTACCCTGATGAAATCGCGTGTGGAACTTCCCGTGCACCCCTGAAATACACATACCTTGCTCGCACTGGGCCAATCGCATGTGGAACTTCCCGCGCACCCCTGAACTACACGTACCCTGCTGAAATCGCATGTGGAACTTCCTGCGCACCCCTGAAACACACATACCTTGATGAAATCGCGTGTGGAACTTCCCGCGCACACCTGAAATACAGGTACCCTGCTCGCACTGGGCCAATCGCGTGTGGAACTTCCCGCGCACCCCTGAAATACACATACCTTGCTGAAATCGCGTGTGGAAATTCCCGCGCACCCCTGAAATACACGTACCCTGCTCGCACTGGGCCAATCGCGTGTGGAACTTCCCGCGCACCCCTGAAATACACGTACCCTGATGAAATCGCGTGTGGAACTTCCCGCGCACCCCTGAAATACACGTACCCTGCTGAAATCGCGTGTGGAACTTCCCGCGCACCCCTGAAATCCATGTACCCGGCCAAATCGCGTGTGAGACTTCCCGCGCACCCCGGTATACACGCACACGTATTTTTTGTCAGCGGGTGTCCGTGTTTGTGGGTACCCCTTTGCACGTCATTTGTCCTGGAGGGCCACAGTATAGGACATTCATCATGGCAGTATATGGGTGCTATTTGTTGGCGCACCTTTTGGCGCACATTTGTTCCAGGCGCAGAGACGCTACCTCCTGCTTTCTTGTGGCGGTCGTGTTTGTGCCTGTGCGCTGGTTTGAGCGTGCGCTTTTTTGCCCTATTCTATTCCATTATTACGTGTTGTAGGCGAGCGTGTGGGCGTTCCGCGCACTTGTGCCCTGTACTTCCCCCGTGACGCCCACGTTTTGGCAAGTTGTTCCCCATTCCGAGTGTTACGCCCGTGTTCCGCCTACTTTTGTTGCGTGCGCCGCGCTATGTGCGAATTTCGCTGTGGCCTGTGCGATTTTCGCTGTGACCTGGCGCACGCTGTTAGATGGCCTGTGCGCCAACGTGCGCCGCGCACTTTTTTATCGCACATCCGCTGGTTTTCGCGCGCACGGACTTCCATGAATCGATGTGCGCTGCTTTTCGTGCGATTTTCGCACTTGCACTGCGATTTTCGCTATTCCACTGCGATTCGCACGTTTTTGCCCACTTGCGCCGCGCTAATTATTCCATGAATCGGCCTGTTAGTAGTGTGTTATAAAATAACACACATCCAGGAAAAGGTCATGAATCTTCATACACTCAAACAGATAGACACTATCATTGAAAAGCTCCCAGCTGCAATAACACCACTACCTGTAAATGACATCCTTCTGCTTTATTACCCACACATTCACAAATGCATACATTCCATGCTTTTCTATACAGTTTCTGCCATTTACCTTATAAAAATTACAAAATAAATATATCATTATTTCTTCTTTCCCCTAACATTCTATAACACAGCTTTAAAAAACCAAGTGAGTTTCATACACTTAATATTCTACTCATTTGCAAAGCATGTTGAACTAACATATTGTAAATAAAATATAAAGGCTGCACATAGTTAAATGAAACTGCATGCATACACTATGTTCAGATATCAAACAATAATACTACTACAAAAACATAAAAATCAACGTCTAAATTAACATCAGTGCTATGAACACACAAAATTACTAACTTCTTTCTTTTACAATTGCAGTGAAGACCACTCTCCTGAAAAGCAGCAGCATCTGAACTACAAACAACAACTCAGAAGAAACCTACTAATTCCACAAAAAAAGAGTAAGTACAATACTACCATAATATTCTTACTGTTACTCAAACACACTGTGCGGTTGTTTCATGTAATTTGTGCACCAAAAAAACAGAGATTTGTGCACCATTCTGCCCACGAATCCCCTTTTGTTAAACAGGGATTAGCAGGCAGAATGGGGCACAAATCCCCGTTTTTCGGAACATAAATAACATAACTCAGCCCCTAGAATGTTAGTATTACAAAACAAAGAACTGTTTTAATTTTATACCATTAGATTTACTATTAGTGCTTCTCCTCACCACCAGCTAACTTTCTACTGTCATCTGAACCGCAGTATAGTAACACACAAAAAGAATAGCCTTCCCAACTAATTGTAGCTTCCCAATAATCACACACCATCACATACATCCTTACCATCATACTCAGACACTCATGCACACAGCACACATACATTGCAGAAAAGCCCAACCTATAACTTATTTTTTTTTAACAGACCCCAAAGAATGCCTACCAAAAAGCAAGTCCATAGAAAGCAACGCAGAAATAGAGCAAATGAAAATAAAAGTGTCCAAAATAAGCATCCATCTGTAGCAAAATTTGTACAAAAAGTTCAAACAAAACAGCTAATACAGTCATTAATGAAACAAAACAAGCTTCCAGTACAGAAACGTTTCCTCCTCTTTCAAAATGTAAAATGAAACAGAAAGTGATTAACAAGAATTCACCTACCACTACTGCTAACACTGCTCGTATAAATCTTGATTTAGTAGGAAGCAACCATACCGAAAAAAGTATTTTTGCAAAAATGTTCCGCCACAGAGTCCTTCAGAATCTTACAAAAACAGGAGACAAATCATGCACAACCCTTAAAACCTACCATAGAAAATTAATGTTAGAAGCTTTCATAGACAGTGCAATCCTTCTCAAAAGGAAGTTATTTATTTTAGTGTTAAACAGAATGAAACCACTAATAAAACTAACTACTAAATTACAAAAAAGACTTCTCAATAAACAGAATGTAAACAAAAATAACTTCTTAAATATCTGTGGAGGTGAATGGAGTCACACCACGAGCACAGAACCATATTTCAATGAAGAAGCATACAAACAAAAGCAAACAAACAAAATTGCCATACATAGCAGTGGACGAAGGTATGAAACACTTAATAATACCATAATGCAACAATAAATACTGCTTACAAAATACAAATGGCCATGCACGTCAATGTGTAACATTGCTAAAAAATCTTTCAAATCTTTACGCCAGTTCCTCAATCAGTATGTGAAAGGAAAAGACAAAATCAAAATGAAACTGCTACAAAATATGGATAACTATCCAGTGCGCAAATACACAGGACTACAAGGACATTCATTAGCCTGCATTTCAGGACCTATTTGCAAAAGCACCTTCCATCATAACAAAATGATATCAACACATCATTCAACTATAAGAAATCTAGTCTATAAACTGTACTATGCTAAAAGTCCTGCATTAGAACTAGCCAATTTAAATAACAATCTTCTACATGATACAGCCAAAGACCTGCTTGAAGAAATAGAGCATATCTAGAGAAAATATTTTGGAAGTGAAAGCATCTTACAAAATGCAAAAGCTTTACAACAGACTAGCAACACGTGTACAGATGGCAAACGTCTACTACACACATTCAAAAAAGAAATACTAACATTTAAAAGTACATCCACTGAAGTACCAAACCGTGTGTGTGTGTTGCCACAGAACTTTTTATTAAAGTAACACCAAACCTATAGACATAATATACACAATAGAAAACAATGAAGATTCCAAATGGTTAGAATTAGCTCTCTACCTTATAGCAGAAAACAAATACGAAATAACTGACCCCTTAATACTTTGCAGTTACTGCACTACAAAACTTGACAACAAGCAAACTCCTTCACGTGCTATCGCAAATAACTTAGAATAGTTCCCACTACCAAAACACCTGCAACAACTCAATTTATATGAGAGTATCATAATTCAAACAGTGCACCCATTTCAAGCAACAATACGCCTTCAACCAAAAACAGAAAAATTACCTCCCTCTGAATTAGTGAAAGGCATTTGTGGCAAAGTAGTTTATTTACCATTACATCTAAAAGAAATTGTGCACACTCTGGGAGTGCAACGTCCTATAGAGAAATCTTTCATTGTCTTAGTAAATGGTATACCTACAAAATACAAAATAATTTGGCAACAACTCGTAGACTTACATAAAGTTAGACACGACTTGCATTATCTAAAAGACAATAATGAATACTACAAAGAAATTAATATTGAAGAAAACTTAAGGGAAACAACTGAAATAATGCAAGAGTCACCAGAAACTGGTCAATTTGAACTTCTAGATCCTGCTACAGTATCCAATATTTTAGACCATTATACAATTCATCCATTACATTCTAATGCCACCATAGATGATGCATTATAAACGTAAGACAAACCAAAGGATCACCAATCAGCATATGGGAAAAAAGTATAGAAACACGTGCTTTTCCTCTACTCTTTCCTACTGGGAAAGGAGGAAGGTACGATGACAGACCCATTCAGATAACAGCATCAGAATACTGCTTGTTACAAATGTATTCTGAAGATCCCAGATTTAGACAAAATGTGGAATACATATTCCATCTACTCTTTGAAAGTGAACTAGCAACTCTATTTTACGGAGTTGCACACACATTGAAATCAGGAACCCACTTTCAAAATATGTCAGCTATGCAATTACTACAAAAAGTGCAAGAAGAAGATGAGGTTTTACAATCAAGCATTACAAATATGCGTGGTACTAAAGAGTACTGGTTCCGACGTCACGGAGATGTACGTTATATGATAAGAAACCTTGACCCACCCACTTGGTTTGTAACATTAAGTTGTGCAGAATATGCATGGGAAGATCTACATGATTTCCTATGCATATCAAACAAAAACAAAACAAACATAGATATACTAACACCTGGAGAACTTTGCTCTCTAGATCCTGTTAATGTTTCAAGATATTTCCATCATCGCTTCATTGCTATGCTACACTTTATTTGTAATAAAACTGTTCCTCCCCTCGGAGAAGTGCAACACTTCTTTTGGAGAAAAGAATACCAAGCCAGAGGAGCACCACATATCCACATGCTTTTATGGATTAAAGATGCTCCTAAATTTGGTCAAGTCTTCTTAAGAAAAGACAGTGATGCCACTGTTTTACAGTTTATCGAAAAATATGTCACTTGTGAAATTCCATCAGAAGCAACAAATAGTGATCTTCATGCACCAATTGTACAATTTCAAAGACACAAATGTGGGAAATATTGTCGTCGCAAATACAAAAACAAAGGGAAATACTACACCAAATGCTGCTTTGGTTTCCCTAGACCAGGTACAGAAACAGGTGAAGTGAACAACTTCATGTCTTCAGTTAGACATAGGGCCTCATTACACGGTAGGCGGTGAGCCATGGCGCTATTAGCGCCATGGCTCATGCCGGTAAAATACCGGCACCGCCTTAGCGGAAAGGGGATTTACCGCCCCATTCCAAGGTTGGAGGGGCGGTAAATCCCCTTTCCGCCATTGCCCTTCCCCATTCCCATTTCTGGCCCATAGGGTGCTATGGGACTGGGGAAGGCGCTAATTACGCCACCGCAATTTTGCGGTGCCGTAATTAGCTCCGAGGTCCCTTAGCGGGTTGGATTTTAACACCTGCAAGAAGCAGGCGTTAAATCCTCCAACCCGCAAAGGGACCTCGTAGTACGGCGGTAAGGGTTAACGGTCACCGTTGCCATTAACGGTGACCGTTAACCCTTACCGCCGTCCGTGTAATGAGGCCCATAGTGTTAAATGTAAATCACCTAAGAACACATATTACATAAAAAGAACAGAAAAAACAAAATATATCAATGATTACAATGCAATAATTGCCCTCTTATGGAATGCAAACATAGATGTGCAGTACATTGCAGACAATTCCACTGCAGTTGCACAATATGTTAAAACCTACTTAACCAAAGCAGAAAAAACAGAGCTTCAAGACTTCTGGAATGACCTATCATCGGAAAAAACACTGTCTCAGAAATTGGACAGCTTAGGCATAAAAATGCTCTCTCATAGAGAATGTGGCTGCTATGAAGCTGCAGATCGTTTAAACGGTACTGATTTGTATGGAAAACCTGAAAATATAGTATGGCTAAGTCTTGGTCCTGCTAAATCTAGAAAAAGAGTTCTCCAATCAGGCGACGACATAGAAACAATAGCCAAAAATGATCCCAACAGCCAAGACATTTTGAAAAACATTTTACTAGACACATACTACCCACTCAAGAGTACCACTTTGGAAACCATGGGCCTCATTACACGGATGGCGGTGGACCAAGGTGCTATTAGGTACCGTAATTAGCTCCCTGGTCCCGTTGTGGGTTGGTTTTTAACGCCTGCAAAAAGCAGGTGTTAAATTCCCCAACCCGCAAAGGGACATCGTAGTAAGGCGGTAAGGATTTACCGTACCGGTAAAATACCGGTACCGGTAAACCCTTACCGCCTACCGTGTAATGAGGCCCCACGTGTCTATACCACATAGCCCAAAACTTCACATACAAAAATAATATAAAACCTGATGAAAAAAACGGTAGATACAGAGTGACAAATTTTGAAGGCAGCTTAGTGAAGCTTAGCAAACCAAGCTTAATAAATCATATCAAATTTTCATTAAAAACTCCTCAACATAAAGAACTATATTACATGTCCCTGCTAGAACTTTTTAAACCATGGAGAAAAGAAGAAGAGGTACTGGATATCTATGATTCCTATGAAGACACTTTCAAAGCAAATGAAAGCACTATAACCGATGTAAACTTTACATAGTACAAAACAATGTTGCACAATAAATTACAACACGAAGAAGAACTCCAGGCCCAACTAGATAAGGACACACCCGACAGTAATCAACCTTCTGTAACAGGAAGCCAAGAACCACTGGGACAGCCACTAATAGCAAATGAGGCAGAATTAGCTATGACAGAAGTAGAAAACACCATGTGTCACTATGAAGAAGATACAGAAGACTTAACTGTACTACAATCAAAACTGAACAAAGAGAAGCGTACCATTTTTCAAGAAGTAACAAAAGAAATTGCACATGGTGTACAACATGAAAATAAAGAATGTTCCTGCCAAAATTACAAACCTATACTCCTATACGTCAGTGGTGAAGCTGGTTCAAGCAGAACATTCTTAATCAAAATCATCAGCAAGTTCCTTCAACAATTGACAAACAACAAACTGTCAGCTGTTGTAACTGCCCCCACAGGTTTAGCTGCCTACAACATAGGCGGTGTCACTTTACACCGATTACTACTCCTTCCAGTAGAACACCAAAACAAATCAGAATATTACAAACTTTCTACAGAAGCTGCAATGGAACTACGCAGAGTGTTAAAACAAATGAAAATGCTACTAATAGATGAAGTGAGCATGGTCTCCAACCTAATGTTGGCTTTGATTCACCTCAGATTACAAGAAGTACTTAAAGCAAATTACAAAGAGCTCTTTGGGGGAAAACACATTATTGTTTTCAGAGATCTTCTTCAATTGACACCAGTGAAAGGTGAACCTGTTTTTAAAACCTTAGGACACAAACTCTGCTGTAAAACTGTTGGCAGTATAGGAAATTTCAACCTTTGGCAACATTTCCAATACAAAGAATTAACAGAAAACATGTGCCAGTCTGCAGACCT
The DNA here is from genome assembly GCF_040938575.1 of Ambystoma mexicanum. Taxonomy (NCBI): domain Eukaryota; kingdom Metazoa; phylum Chordata; class Amphibia; order Caudata; family Ambystomatidae; genus Ambystoma; species Ambystoma mexicanum. Next base: position 1,094,773,551 of record NC_090931.1, read on the forward strand.
CACCTACGCCAACATTTTAAAAAGTATTAGAGTTGGTGTACTATCTCAAGAAGCACAAGCAATATTAAAAACCTGGCACATCCATGCACTTTATGGCCATAATGTATGTGCTACTGATGTCATGGAAAAATTAGCACACAAAAATGTCAATTGTATGTCCTTGATGCCAACTCTAGCAAGCTGTTCCAAATTCAATGAAACAATGTTGAAAAAAGAAATGCAACCAATAATTGAAATTTGCTCCACAGACAAACTGGACATACATGGTATGGTACTACCCATGTGTCAACAAGCCACAATAAGACTAAATACCTTAGAAAATTATATCTCCAACACAGCTGGCTTGGAGAAAATATTAAAATTATCTTTAAACTGTAGAGTAATGCTTAAACGTAACCTTGACGTGGAGCAAGGATTAGTTAATGGAGCACTGGGTACAGTTGTTGGCTTTCAAACATACCCACATGACAACAACATTCAGTTTGTCAATATTCTCTTTGACAAACTATCAGAAATACAAAGGATAGGGCGCTCAACAGCTCGACTCCTTCTTTTCAAAGATATGTATGTACACAGAGAACAATTTTCTCTAACTCTAGTATATGCAGTCACCATTCACAAATCACAAGGTCTTACCCTAGATAAAGCATTGATATATATTGGGAACACAGTCTTTAAAGAAGGCATGAGCTACGTAGCACTATCACGCTTATGTACACTTGACGGTCTATTTCTAATGAACTTGGATGTAAAGTAAACGCTGATATTCCTTGCATTTTAGAATACAATAGACTACTTTCACCATACACCCCCATTTAAAAACCTACCCTGTTCCACAAAAAGCAAAACATTGTAAAAGAAAACTACTTCAAACAGAAATGCAACCGGATCTCATGCAAATCCTCCAAAGAGAGTAAAAGATGCTAATACGTCATCATTTACTACAACCAAAGAAGAATCTACTACTCAAAGTAACTCAGGTACTTCTTCAAAGAAGCAACACACACTCCGAAGAAATGACTTGGACACAGAACTATCTGGTGCATTAAAATGTTCAAATATAACTGCTGTAAATGGCTACGTAAATGTAGCAATACATATTCTATTTCAATTGCCACCGATTGTTGACAAGATTTACTTACACAGTACAGACCAATTGTGTTTGCAAATGTTAGTCCTTCACAGAAATGCAAGCAACAATCCTGACAACACATATAGTGTTCATGTAATAAGACAAGAATTGGACTACTGTGCTGGAATTGTGAAATTCACTATAAACTCACAAGAAGATCCACAAGAATTTCTAATGTACTTACTACAAGTACTGGAAAATAAAAACATACCTATAAATGAAATCACCCAGATTTCATACATGTGGAAACATACATGCACTCTGTGCAACAATATGCAACACAAACAAATCCCTAATGAATGTTTTATGTATATATCCATACCTAACTGTGAATCCGTTCCATTTCAGCAACTTGTACAAAGTACAATCCATGGCAGATTATGTACCATCTGCAATTCAGATAATCGTTCCACCTTACAAATACAAACACATAGTAAATACGTAATACTAATGCTTCTATGTTACAACGTAAATGGTACCAAAAACAACTGCAAGCTGACTGGATTCAAACATGGTCAAGTATCACTTGGTAAGAAAACGTTCACAACCATAGGTATAATCTACCATGCAGGAACCACAACCAATGCAGGTCAGTACACTGCATATAAAAAAAATAATTGTGGATGGTTTCAATGTAATGATCGTACCATTACTCTAAAGCAAAGATTACAAGCAAATCTTATTAACGCTTATTTAATATTCTTAAAACCAATATTTAATAACTAATCTGTGCATAAACATTAACAAAACATCAATTAGAAAACTATAAATAGTTAGAATACGCCAACATGTATCTGCCCCGAGATTCTGCAACAACCAAACAGATAAATCAATACCAGTAAATTATAAAAAGAAATAAACAGTTAGAATACGTCAACATGTATCTTATTGCCCCAAGAATCTGCAACAAACCAACAGATAGATTAGCAATTTGAGAATATAAATAAAAAACTATAACCAGTTACAATTCAACAAGTATCTAACAATCTGCAACAAGCCAACAGATAGAACATTAGCCAGAAACAACAAGTAAACACTGAAAACACATAAATAAATGTACTGTACCAAAACAAAAAAAGTTTTTTTTAATCCAACATGGATTTTTTCCCACAGACCCAATGATTTATCAAACAAACACAGAAACTGAGCAAATTGCACAGTGCACTGGTTTGTAAACTACTAAATATGAGAGTCGAAATGAAGCAGAAATGTCTATTATTCAATGTTATAAGTCTTTAACTACCTACACTAACATGATATTTTCTTTTATCACAGAAATTGACAAATAATATATCTTCTCCAGTTACCTAACCAAACAGTAAGTATATTGTAATAAATACAATTCATTAATGCTGCTCCATAACACATCCATTGAAGAAAACATCTAACCATACACCACAATACAAGTGTCACCTGCTATAATTTTTCTCTATTAACCACATCAAAGGCTGTGCTTTGGTCGATGAATGCCAATAATACTGAATCCCTTTTTACAAATAGGGAATGAGCGACCAGCAGGTAGAGATTTAGGCCTTGTTCCACAGTTACCGAAGGATGAGCGAAAGCCCAATTGTATGCGTGTTAAGAGACCCATTTTTTCAAGATATTCAAGAGACACCATCTGAAGATCTTAAATCTGTTGTTTAGGGGTGAAATGGACCTATATGCCTTGGGACTACGACTACTACCCTTTTTAAAGATGGTATTATCATCATTGTTCTCCATAAAACTGCCATATCGTTAGTTATGATTATTGCATTTAAGACGACTGTTAGGAGTGGCCCCATAATTCAATTATATCTTGATAGTAGCCTGCCTGAATGCCATCTGGGACTAGAAATCTATTATGTGGCTTGAGTGTAGTGGCCTATGTGACCTCTTTTATAGTAAATATTGGTTCTGTGAGGGGTGCCAGCCTCATATTCCCTATGTCAATCAAATTTCCCATGTTAGGCACCCTTGACTTTTCTCCATGATTTCCTGGGTCTTTGTATAGATCCTGGAAATTATCCACCAAAAGCTGAATGGGGATCATTGTTTCCATACTATACCAAATATTTCTTCCTTACATAGAGCCATTTTTTTTATTTTTTTATTTTTTATTTTTACTTGTATTTAATCATTTATGATTTTTTACAAGATTGTCATACAAAAATGATTTTATACAATAATTCAAAATCTATAAAATTTTTCATGAAATTAAAATTCATCAAATTTCCATTCATATTATTTGAATCATATAGTATTTAACTTTTAAAAAACAAAAAAAAAGAATTAATCATCTATTGTCATAGGCAAACAAAGGTTATTCATGAAATTGACAGAGGCAATAAGTATACTCATGTTAGGTGAGTTTAGTAGACAAGACCATCTCAGGTTAGGTTGGATATTAGCAACAGTGGATAAATGTCTTTTAAACATGTTGATTCGTATTGAACATAATGCAGGGCACTCAACAATTAAGTGCTCTAAAGTTTCCTTTTGAAGCAGATTGTTACAAAATCTACAACCAGTATCTGATTCGGCTAGTTGTCTATGCTGTGCCAAGATATCTCGTGTAGGCCATAAGTTGAAACGTAATTTCAAAATCGCCATACGAACATGTGGTGAGGGCGATTTAATCAAATAGTTTGCCATAGTTCCCAATTTTTTGTCAGGGAAGATGAGGATGTTAACATTTTTGTAACCTAAACAGATCTCTCGGTTAGTCAGCCAATCTTTTAGAAAAAATGTTTTCTTCGCGCGTTCAGGATTTTGAACTAAGGTCTCAACGTCTATATCTGCTGCAGCCAAAATTTGATACACATAGTTAGTCCATCTTATAACAAAGTTATGATTAGATGAGAATAAGTAGTTGGACAGAGTGGCTATAATAGTATCCGCAGTTATGTTTACTAAGCATTTTCTGAATAGTGCACAAAGTTGCCAATGGTATTTGGCGCGGAGAGACGTAAGGCCCAATTCGTATCTAATACATGAGACTGGGGTTGATTGAGGCAAATGTAGTAGGCATCTCCAATATTTAGCTTCCAATCTATCAAAATTTTTGACATCAATGATATCTCGTGTTTCCAAACCATAAAGCAGTGTAGGTGTCACTTTTTGTATCCAAAGAGCCATTTATTAACTGCATCTCAACATTTCTTTGAGTGTCTTTCTATTGCTGCTTGTTATAATTTTTTTCCAGGCAATGATATCTAGCTCAATTTTCCTATTGTTGATTACATATTTGTATGCAGCCTATTTAATTTCACTCTTTACAGATCTCTGTATTTTTTTCCATGTATCATAAAACCACCCATGTTTTTTTTAATTGTTTTGGGTTAGATAGCTGCATAACCGCGAATGCTTTAGTTAGGCTTGGTAAGAGCATCGCAAATGGCAATACCATTTTATCTGGCTCGTCATCATTTTTCAACAAAATTAGAAAAAGATTAAGATTTGGACTTATTATGTTCTCATGTATTGTTTTCTTATCTATCACTTTTCGCATGTAATGCTTTTTGTTGAAGTCCCCACAGTGCCCACATGGAGTATTTTATTTGTTATTTGTTGAACTGGGTTCCATAGCAACTTTAAAATTATGTCATGGTGATCACTGAAAAGGTTCTCGACTGCCAAAATGTGTTTAATGTTTCCATAGTTTAATCGTGGCCAGAAATAATTGTTAGTTGAACTACCTCTATGGCTCCCACATGTTAAGGAACAAGCTTCCTTTGTTCTACCATTGGTTGATCACATACATTTTTCTTATAACCAGTCACAACACTTTAAGCCCTCGCCACAAACTCTTTGATTGACCATTTGGGGTTCAGGTATCCCCATCATTTTATCTTCTTCCGGATCAGACAGACCTTGAGGGGGTCTTTTCCTTATTTCATATTTAGGTCCCCATTCTAATAATGGCAGGTTATTTTTTGGGGTTACTGTTCAATTTCTAATGTTATTAATGTTAGAGACATTTCCTTATGGGGTATATACGGCTACTGTACATAATTAATATGTACATAGATTGACCATGATAAGGGATCAATTCAAACATCTGGATGGGTGTTTGATGGTGTCCCTGACATTTTATAAACTTGCACTCTAAAGAGGTCTTGTAAAAACTATCCAAACCTCCAAAATGTCTGCCTCAGTCCCTTTTTTGCCATTAATTGAAATTCAATATATCCATCTAGTACTATTTCCTGTTTTGTGCATGTTTCCTGTAAGAAGATAATCTCATACATGTTAAGAAGGGATGTGGCTGCATTGTCAATGAATTTAAACCGTACCCCAGCTATTTTCCATAGCAGTTAATGGTTGCCCACTTTGCACGTTCACGATATCTGGTGTATTGTTATTATTATAGGGAGTTGGGACAAAACCTGTGTTTCCTCTGGGTTATCCCTTTCTTGTACATTGTTCAATGTCATTTCATCATGGCATTTTTTTTTGCAGGGTTTTCTACAGCAGGATTTATAATGAAAAAACTCATCTTATTGTTATTTATTTTATTTTGGGGGGCCCCCCAACACCCCATCACCTTTAATTTTTTATATATTCCCAAACACCCACACCGCAAATATATATTTTTCTAAACCCCCCTAAAAATTTCAATGAGTTTTTTTCTTTAAAAAATCTGCAGTAAAAAACCCTGTGAAAAACATCCCGCAATCAAATGACGTCATACCCTTGTAAATATACAACATTTGTCGCCTCTTATAGCCAGTCAATTTATTCTAGTGACATAAGTGCTTCAAGACCAATTCTCTGAGATAAAACCTCCTGATGGTGAGATAGTACTTTGAATGTTTTGCATTCTCTTTCCCATAACGATGTGTTGTCCATTCACAAATTTCCATTGCCCATGCTGATGTGAGTGTCTAGTTCCCAGACTTGACACTCTATTTGCCAATTGCTCTTGGGGGCTTTAAGATTGTTGTGCAATTAGGATCTGTTCTCTGTTGGGCTTTATTGGTTTATTGGGGTAGATTTTGTTCTAGGACACACTCACCCTTCTGTGGGAAGAACATAGACAGCAGAACGACCCTTGATCTGCTAGGCGACTGGGGCAGGCACAGATTGGAATGCAGTACAAAGGCTGCCACATTCATAGATGCAAAAGAGAGTACTTTGCAATCCTCCACTATGGTTTTGTTTGTCCTTACCACCCAGTTAACTCTATTGGACTTAGGGATTGAGTATGAATACTAGGACCAAATAGTTTAGTATATTGTGCAACGAGCTGATGTATTTATTAATGCCATAATCAATTTATGCATTTTCTTTGTTAGGGTATCTTTGCCTTTTATGAGACCCACTAAAGGGGAGGCTTTTGGTGGTAAGTTTAGTGCATTGTCCTCTTTTTGATTTTAAGATATCTTGTTGGATGTTACTGGGTGAATAACATTATGTGCCACATACCATAACCTAGGTGACAGAGCCATTTCTTCCCTTTATTTGGGTTACTTGTAGCAGTCTTGGATTGTAAACATTGTACTATGTTTCAGTCCATGGGTTTGACTTCATAGTCTTTTGGTTTCTCCTAGGCTGGTGGGGGGGGTGGCCTCTGGAGGCACCCTATTCACTTCACAATTGGCTAACCATTCCTTCATCATGGATGCATCCTTTTTTGTTTGCCTTATGAAATCCTCCATCTCATTTACAAACTTAAAAAGTGTCATTTTAAAATTATTTAAAAAGACCCATATGGGTTGCAGTTGATCCTTAAAAATTGCTTTAGCAAACCCAAGAGGTGATGGCTGGAAAGCTTAGAATCAATCTTAACCACTGGCATTGCTCTAGGCAACTCTCGAGACCATTGTTCTTCACCTGCCAAGCCATTACAGAAGGGGAAAGACCATATGCTAATCAGGCTTGGTACCACCCCAAAAGGGGCAGACCAGTCTGAACTGCTAAGTTACATCCCTTCTGCACGAAACCACAAGCATCCCCAAACATGTTTCAGCCTTGGTGGGCCTCATCAGTGAGGAGTAGCTTGGGCCTCTAGGCCCAGCAGGCACAGGACCCACGTCTGGGCATACCCATCCCACTCAGGGTGACTTTAGCAAAACACAAAAGGTGATGGCTGGAAGGTTTATAATCAATCTTAACCACTGGCATTGCTCTGGGCAACCCTCCAGACCAACATTCTTTGCCTGCCAAGCCATTACAGAAGTGGAAAGACCATATGAAAATCACGCTTGGTCCCACCCCAAAAGGGGCATTCAAGCCCGAACTGCTAAGTCACATACCTTATGCACAAGACACAAGCATCGACAAACATGTTTCAGCCTTGTTGGGCCTCATCAGTGAGGAGTAGCTTGGCTCTCTAGGGCCAGCAGGCACATGACCCACATATGGGCATACCCGTCCAACTCGGGGTGACTTTTCAAAACACAAGAAGTGATGGCTGGAAGGTACAGAATCAATCTTTTTTAAATTTTTTATTGGCTTATTGAAGACTTTAAAAACATACATACAAAAAGAAACAAGTCATCCGATCACAACTTCAGAAGAAATAAAAATTCCAATTCAAAGATCAAAAGTAATGTGGGCCATCGTCCAGCCACTTTACGGTTAACATCGCCACAGATAAAAGAACTAAGAGTTCCATCAGTCTTCTCTTTCTGTGTTTGTAGTTGCTAAGAGCTTTTCTACTTCTTCCAAGAAAAATATTAGAGCAAAAATTACTTTTTTGCCTGTACCATCAAACATCGCCTGCCACCAGTTTTCTGCACTCATAGTTCACTGCTTTGTCATCAGAGGTCCCAGATGTTTTGTCCTTTGAGATCGTAATGCAGTACAGAAGAGCTTAAGATGTTTTAATGTTTCTTCTTTATGCACCAAACCCTGCAGTTTAAATTCATGTCGCCCATTTGTGACCAAGTTCTTAGCCTGTCTTTGATTTTAAATGCATTAAGACGGAAGCGCATATACAAAGCTCTTCTGTCTTTGTCTGGAAAAAGTGCCACATATCTTTGTAGACTGTTAAGTTCTCTAGCTTCACTGGGAACATCTTTCATGAGTCTGCTATTCCTTCTTTTATCCCCAGTTAGAGTCCAGTCCAGTCTCCATACTTTCGTTGTGGCCATGTTCGGATTTTCGTGCAGAGTTTTCAAATCTATTTCATAGAAGTCTAGAATGGCCTCACACCGGTTATTCCATAATGTCAGCAGACAATCAGCGTTGCCATTGCCAGGATTGTGCAGGATTTTAAACTGTGGAGCAACATCTTTCATTGTTGTTTTCCAAAACAATGTTAGAGTTCCCACTAATGCGTGCGCTAATAGACATTAAGCTTAACTCATAACGTATGCAGGCCGTAGATGTTCCCTTTGCTAAGTGGAGCACTTTTACCCAAAATATATTTTCAAGAGTAGACCACAATTTGTCTGAGCAACCAAATGCATATTAGCACTTGCACCACTTATTGGCAGTAAAAATTTACCACAGGTTTCAGGGAGAAATTCCCATACTTTTTGTTCAAGATACTTGCTTGGCAAGTAAATTGCCAACACTTTGTTTTGGCAATCTCTGCCCAGGGGCCATCATTTATGTTTGCACTGATTTGCATGGCCAAGTATCTGGTGTTCGTTACAGTACTTAATGTCTCCTTTCCCAAATGCCATCTGAATTTTTTGTTGTTACATTTTTTAGAGAACTTTAGATTTTGCAGTGTTTCAGACTAATTTTTGTTTTCCTTCTTTTGCATTATTAGCTCTGAGTCTTTTTGCAGCATGAGTGCTTTGTGTGATCTAATCCAATTTTTATATTTTTGTTTTATTGCACTTTTAGCCAGTAGATACAATTTAGGATCCCTTTTTGTTATTTGTCTGATTTCAGATTGCAATTCTCGTCTCTTCTTCAAGACGTCAAGGTCAAATTTATGTTTAACAGCAAATGCTCTTTTCCTTTGTCCATGTTTTTTTTCCCCACAAATTGTGTTAATAAGTGGCTATATTCGACCTCGTCTTGTCCTTGAATATACGCTCTTGCTATTTGATTTACCTCTGCTTCCTGGAGTTTTAGCCTTACCCTGTTTGATTCCACCATAATGGGGATCAACATCACCATCTCATGGTCACTGTGGAGCATAGGGATCACCTGTAGAGATACAGTTTTTTGATGTATATTGTCAGACACAAAAAAGTAATCTATGATGGATTTCTGCTTCACATCTATTCCATGTTGGATTGGCCAGGATATCACCAGCGGTGTTTCCATTTACCATGACTAAGTTTCTTAACTCCATCTCCAGGCACCATTTTATCGCTAGTTGTTCTAAGACGTGGTTATAATTTCTGTCTCCTTGTTTTGTAGTTATGCAGTTAAGGTTCAAATCACTGCATACCATATTGTTTGGTGTTCCGTCTTCTCCGAGCATTTCGTCCACTACTGCTGAAACTTAGTCTATAAAAGTAGATGTGCCCGCCGCTGTGTAATTCCAGTATGAATTAATGATGTGAATAATACCCCCATCCACATTCGATTTTCTTATTGTTGTTACCTGTATATACGCTGATATATTCATTGATTTAAAGATTCAGTAGCCTGAACTTTTTATGACAAGGGCTAGGAGGCCAGCCATAGACCTACCCTTTGGTCTTTTGATGGCTGGATTAATGGCCACCTCATAATCTCCAGAAAGGGGGAAAACATCCAGCCACGTTTCCTGAAGGCAAACCAGATACAATCCGTCAAGCCAGTGCTCCTGGAATAGATGTGTGAATCCCCTGGTGTTCCATGTCCCAAACTTGTGCACCGTCTGCTCTTTCCCAACTTGGCATTAACATCGAGAGGTTCTACTTATCACTTCGGCCAGCCAACACCAGTCATTTAATTTGTCTGCTTTATCCTTGGAATGTGTACCTTCACAGATGTCTTTCTTAATTGCATTATCGCAATCTATTGTTATTTTGATTTGTTCACTGCTGCGTAAATTCTCTATTGTTTCTGATTCACCACTTGTTCTGATTGGGTATTTCATGTTGTTTGAATTTTGTGCAGGTTCTCTAGGGCTCCTGGGCACCTGACCATCAGTCACTTCATTAACGATGTGTCTCACTAACAGAGCAGTACTCATTTTGCTTTTTACTTTCTCACCTTTTGAAATGTCAAATACTTCAGATATATGAAATCCCATAAGGGGAGGCGCTGCATCTGTAACAATGTTTAGTACAAATTTAGATTTGAAGTGCAGAATCACTTTGTCATTCTGTGCCTCTTTCACAAATTCGACTGTTTTTAAATCATCAGAATGGATGGTCCTGAGGCATGGCACACAGTCATTGTTGCGGTTCAGTATGAGATCATCGCTGCTCTCAATACGTTCGAGCCTTGCTCTGTAAGATGTTTGTGCATTCTATCTGTCTCTTACTTCCAGTGGGTTTGTGTACCTTGGCCCTTTATCGTGTGCGCCTTGTGAGGAGTCCCTCTGCGGGCAAAGTGATGTTGTGGTTCCTAGTTTACTCACATCCTGTTTTTTTGGGCCTTTTAGGTAATTGCCATAGGTTCTCTTCTCTGCCAAAAAATGTGCCTCACAGGATTCTTTGCTTCCCATCTTCGACTCCACTTTTTCCTGCACAAGTGCCAGTTTTTGTCTCCTTTCTTTTAGGGCAATGAAAGTTGGACTTAGTATTTTTAATGGCGCTCCATCTGCCTGAGCATGGGCCTGTATCAGAATGCAAGTTCTAGTGGGGATTACTGGTTTGTGCACATCCACCAAACCACCAGTCTTATTTTCCAGTGATTGCACATTGTGGTCCAGAGTCAGTGTACTTTGCTCCAGGTTGTCTTTATCGACGTCGTCTTCATATACTGACATGTGCTTTAGGTCAATTACTGTTTCATATGGGCCACCAGATTCTTCCTGCTGGTTCTGTAATTGTCCAGACATATCAGGCACATCAATATCTTTTTTAACTTTTGCCATTGTCTCAGTTTTGCTGTTATTATTAACGGTGACATTCACCATCTTGATGTTGCGTGAAAACTTTCTTGAGTTGTTACATCGCCGCAGCTTTTTTGTGCATTGATTTTTCATTTTTTTCACTTGCACTTTAATCCTTTCCACAACTTTAGGTGTTTCAGTGGTTGAGTTATTATTGCCCTTTAACATGGCAAATATATTGTTGTGAGTTCCTTCATCCAGAGAAATCTTCTCCGTTTGAGCCACTTGATTTGCGCTGACATCTTCTGGAGTGGCTGATGTAGCTATTTGTGGAGCTAAAACGGCAAGATTTCCCAGTGCCATAGTGCTTTCCAGAACACTGGTAAAGCAGGGAATTATCATTTGATCTCCCTGTAAGCATCGTATAGCCACATTAGGTGGTTTGGTCACTGTTAGAGTTTTCACAGCCACATCTTCCGTTGTTGTCATCATTTTTAAGGCTTCCTTATTGATATGGCACGTTTGCTCCTCTTGCCAACTTTCTCTTTCAGTGATGTCTGACCGTAGAAGACTTGCTGGTGTATGTCCCAATCCTGAGGCATTACGTCTTGATCTCTTGCACTGATTGATGGAAGGGCCTAAGTCACAGCGTGCATCCCCTGTGCCTCTATGCCCCAGGTTGTGGACATTTGCTGTTGTGGTATTAACCTCTTCTTGCGCCAACAAGTTTCTATTCATTTGCACGGACAGGCATACCCGACTATCCTGTTTACTCGTTGGGCTTCTTGTAGATTTTGTATGCTTTAGAAGACCCAGCGCCTCTTTAGCGGTCTCTGCAAATAATTTTTTTTTCCATTCCATTATTTTTCTTTTGGTCAACAAGTGTGTTTAGGAGGCATCTATCTTTTTGTTTAAATCATAATGGGTCTGTTTAGATGTTATGTTATCCCTTTCTAGATTTACTATTTTTCAATTTATTAGAGCCACCAAAGTTGTTAAATCCTTGACGTTGTCGTTGATTTGCTCATATAATTTTGTGAAGGGAGCAATCATGATGGCCATTGATGACATCGGTATAGGTTGTATCTCTTGAATTAATCTTTTTCCTAGCTCCATTTCAGACTCAAGGCCCCTGGTGATAAGTCTTAATACGTCTTATTTTTGGATAGTCTTGTTCCATAATTGACAAGTCAATTGTAGGAGACTCAGATGATGAGGATTTTGAGTCATCAGTAGCACACCTTTCGTTTGTAAGCTGTTGTATTTTTTTTCCCTTTCCGGCTCTGTTATTTGCTCCTGTGTCACAACTTGTGTGTTGCTATTTCTAAATTCGGAGCAGCTGATTTTGGGTGACAAACTGTTTTCACTTTTTCTTCGTTTGCCTTGGCCATTTTTCCACTTTGTTGATGATTCCCCATACAAGTTTTCTATCGTGGCATCAACGGTGCTTTCAGCAGATTCCATTTGTGTTGATTGTGCGCTCGATTCCCCAACATCATCTTTGCTAACAAAATTGCATATCTTATTTATTTGGGATAGATCATACAATATTGTGTTGATGACGTCCAGGGAGTTTTGTCTATTGCCGTCCGCCACTCTACTCTCCCGGGCGCAATTATCCAAGCATGTATGATGTAAAGAGTGACAAAATAATTCATCTCATTTGCAGGGGATATTTCACATACATTAGGGGGAATCTCGGAATTCGCAGATAATCATTCTTCAAATGCCCATGCATCGGATCTGAGGGTTAATTCTGTAGCAGTTCCCACTGGACATACAACATGCCTCTGAGCACCCACATTATTAGTGTTTGTTCTCAACTTGTTGTGGGCACGCCATGCGAGAATCCTCAGTGGCAGTACATTCACCGCATTCAGCCCCTCCCCATTTATTTGAGCATTTTTGTCAATTTTGCCTTTGTATGTTTTACTGCAAGTTAATGTATTCTCATTGTCTTTGCTTGTCCCTTTTAAGTCAGCAACAAGTTAGTCAGCAGCAGACTCTACGCCGAGTTTTCCATCCCACTCGCTAGCAGCAGCAGCCACGCTAGCAGGAGCTACGCACATGCATGTGGATCGGTGAGGAGCTACAGCTACAGCTGCAGCTTTCGCGGTCCCAACCGGTGAGAGTGTTATGTAAGTCTGAATGTGGGGGATTAATTGCGCATGTTGTAAACCTTTATGGGATCGTAAATGTTTTGCGTGCTTCAATGCACTGCCCTTCCCAGACCCAACAGTATGAGCACATTCTACATTGTGAGCACTTACTTGGTTAGTACCAAATAATTCCAACATGGGGCTCGGATGTCTAGTCGATGACATGAAGTTCCAGAGCCGCATTTGAAGTCTTTTCTGCTGAGGGAGAGACTGCTCAGCTCGCATGCCAGCATTAAGGGGCACGTTTTTTGAGAGGTTGCGTTCAGCATTGGACTCCCTCACAGCCCTGACACCCAAACACCAAAACATACTGCGCACACCGCACACTTCGCGTGTGCTGCAGTCTTTGTACTGCTGCCTCCAGGCAACACAAAAGCAATGGTAGAAGAGTCACAGAAAGTCAGTTGAACAGCAAGCCGCCTGTGTAAGATTCCCAGGCAGGATCAGGATCACCAAAACACACTGTGCGCAATCAACCATAACCATTGGCATTGCTCTGGGAAACCCTCCGACCATCACTCTTCACCTGTCAAGCCATTACAGAAGTTGAAAAACCATATGCTAATCAGGCTTGGTCCCACCCCAAAAGGGGCAGCCCAGCCCGAACTGCTAAGTCACATCCCTTCTGCACTAGACAACACGCATCCTCAAACATGTTTCAGCCATATTGGGCCTCATTAGTGAGGAGTAGCTTGGTTCTCTAGGCCCAGCAGGCATGGGATGCACGTCTGGGCATACCCGTCCCACTTGGTTTGACTTTAGTAAAACCCAAGAGGTGATGGCTGGAAGGTTTAGAATCATTCTCTTAACCACTGGCATTACTCTGGGCAACCCTCCCGACAATGGTTCTTCACCTGCCAAGCCATTACAGAAGGGGAAAGACTGTATGCTCCATAGGGAACCAAGCTCCTCCTCACTGAGGAGGCCCAACAAGGCTGAAACATGTCTGGGGTTGCTTGTGTTTCCATGCAGAAATCCCATAAGGGCAGGCGCTGCATCTGTAACAATGTTTAGTACAAATTTAGATTTGAAGTGCAGAATCACTTTGTCATTCTGTGCCTCTTTCACCAATTCGACTGTTTTTAAATCATCAGAATGGATGGTCCTGAGGCATGGCACACAGTCATTGTTGCGGTTCAGTATGAGATCATCACTGCTCTCAATACGTTCGAGCCTTGCTCTGTAAGATGTTTGCGCATTCTATCTGTCTCTTACTTCCAGTGGGTTTGTGTACCTTGGCCCTTTATCGTGTGCGCCTTGTGAGGAGTCCCTCTGCGGGCAAAGTGATGTTGTGGTTCCTAGTTTACTCACATTCTGTTTTTTTGGGCCTTCTAGGTAATTGCCATAGGTTCTCTTCTCTGCCAAAAAATGTGCTTCACAGGATTCTTTGCTTCCCATCTTCGACTCCACTTTTTCCTGCACAAGTGCCAGTTTTTGTCTCCTTTCTTTTAGGGTAATGAAAGTTGGACTTAGTATTTTTAATGGTGCTCCATCTGCCTGAGCATGGGCCTGTATCGGAATGCAAGTTCTAGTGGGGATTACTGGTTTGTGCACATCCGCCAAGCCACCAGTCTTATTTTCCAGTGGTTGTACATTGTCGTCCAGAGTCGGTGTACTTTGCTCCAGGTTGTCTTTATCGACGTCGGCTTCATATACCGACATGTGCTTTAGGTCAATTACTGTTTCATATGGGCCACCAGATTCTTCCTGCTGGTTCTGTAATTGTCCAGGCATATCAGGCACATCAATATCTTTTTTAACTTTTGCCATTGTCTCAGTTTTGCTGTTATTATTAACGGTGACATTCACCGTCTTGATGTTGCGTGAAAACTTTCTTGAGTTGTTACATCGCTGCAGCTTTTTTGTGCATTGATTTTTCATTTTTTTCACTTGCACTTTAATCCTTTCCACAACTTTAGGTGTTTCAGTGGTTGAGTTATTATTGCCCTTTAACATGGCAAATATATTGTTGTGAGTTCCTTCATCCAGAGGAATCTTCTCCGTTTGAGCCACTTGATTTGCGCTGACATCTTCTGGAGCGGCTGATGTAGCTATTTGTGGAGCTAAAATGGCAAGATTTCCCAGTGCCATAGTGCTTTCCAGAACACTGGTAAAGCAAGGAATTATCATTTGATCTCCCTGTAAGCATTGTATAGCCACACTAGGTGGTTTGGTCACTGTTAGAGTTTTCACAGCCACATCTTCCGTTGTTGTCATCATTTTTAAGGCTTCCTTATTGATATGGCACGTTTGCTCCTCTTGCCAACTTTCTCTTTCAGTGATGTCTGACCGTAGAAGACTTGCTGGTCTATGTCTCAATCCTGAGGCATTACGTCTTGATCTCTTGCACTGATTGATGGAAGGGCCTAAGTCACAGCGTGCATCCCCTGTGCCTCTATGCCCCAGGTTGTGGACATTTGCTGTTGTGGTATTAACCTCTTCTTGCGCCAACAAGTTTCTATTCATTTGCACGGACAGGCATGCCCGACTATCCTGTTTACTCGTTGGGCTTCTTGTAGATTTTGTATGCGTTAGACGACCCAGCGCCTCTTTAGCGGTCTCTGCAAATAATTTTTTTTTCCATTCCATTATTTTTCTTTTGGTCAACAAGTGTGTTTAGGAGGCATCTATCTTTTTGTTTAAATCATAATGGGTCTGTTTAGATGTTATGTTATCCCTTTCTAGATTTACTATTTTTCAATTTATTAGAGCCACCAAAGTTGTTAAATCCTTGACGTTGTCGTTGATTTGCTCATATAATTTTGTGAAGGGAGCAATCATGATGGCCATTGATGACATCGGTATAGGTTGTATCTCTTGAATTAATCTTTTTCCTAGCTCCATTTCAGACTCAAGGCCCCTGGTGATAAGTCTTAATACGTCTTATTTTTGGATAGTCTTGTTCCATAATTGACAAGTCAATTGTAGGAGACTCAGATGATGAGGATTTTGAGTCATCAGTAGCACACCTTTGGTTTGTAAGCTGTTGTATTTTTTTTCCCTTTCCGGCTCTGTTATTTGCTCCTGTGTCACAACTTGTGTGTTGCTATTTCTAAATTCGGAGCAGCTGATTTTGGGTGACAAACTGTTTTCACTTTTTCTTCGTTTGCCTTGGCCATTTTTCCACTTTGTTGATGATTCCCCATACAAGTTTTCTATCGTGGCATCAACGGTGCTTTCAGCAGATTCCATTTGTGTTGATTGTGCGCTCGATTCCCCAACATCATCTTTGCTAACACAATTGCATATCTTATTTATTTGGGATAGATCATACAATATTGTGTTGATGACGTCCAAGGAGTTTTGTCTATTGCCGTCCGCCACTCTACTCTCCCGGGCGCAATTATCCAAGCATGTATGATGTAAAGAGTGACAAAAGAATTCATCTCATTTGCAGGGGATATTTCACATACATTAGGGGGAATCTCGGAATTCGCAGATAATCATTCTTCAAATGCCCATGCATCGGATCTGAGGGTTAATTCTGTAGCAGTTCCCACTGGACATACAACATGCCTCTGAGCACCCACATTATTAGTGTTTGTTCTCAACTTGTTGTGGGCACGCCATGCGAGAATCCTCAGTGGCAGTACATTCACCGCATTCAGCCCCTCCCCATTTATTTGAGCATTTTTGTCAATTTTGCCTTTGTATGTTTTACTGCAAGTTAATGTATCCTCATTGTCTTTGCTTGTCCCTTTTAAGTCAGCAACAAGTTAGTCAGCAGCAGACTCTACGCCGAGTTTTCCATCCCACTCGCTAGCAGCAGCAGCCACGCTAGCAGGAGCTACGCACAAGCATGTGGATCGGTGAGGAGCTACAGCTGCAGCTTTCGCGGTCCCAACCGGTGAGAGTGTTATGCAAGTCTGAAGGTGGGGGATTAATTGCGCATGTTGTAAACCTTTATGGGATCGTAAATGTTTTGCGTGCTTCAATGCACTGCCCTTCCCAGACCCAACAGTATGAGCACATTCTACATTGTGAGCACTTACTTGGTTAGTACCAAATAATTCCAACATGGGGCTCGGATGTCTAGTCGATGACATGAAGTTCCAGAGCCGCATTTGAAGTCTTGTCTGCTGAGGGAGAGACTGCTCAGCTCGCATGCCAGCATTAAGGGGCACGTTTTTTGAGAGGTTGCGTTCAGCATTGGACTCCCTCACAGCCCTGACACCCAAACACCAAAACATACTGCGCACACCGCACACTTCGCGTGTGCTGCAGTCTTTGTACTGCTGCCTCCAGGCAACACAAAAGCAATGGTAGAAGTGTCACAGAAAGTCAGTTGAACAGCAAGCCGCCTGTGTAAGATTCCCAGGCAGGCTCAGGATCACCAAAACACACTGTGCGCAATCAACCATAACCATTGGCATTGCTCTGGGAAACCCTCCGACTATCACTCTTCACCTGTCAAGCCATTACAGAAGTTGAAAAACCATATGCTAATCAGGCTTGGTCCCACCCCAAAAGGGGCAGCCCAGCCCAAACTGCTAAGTCACATCCCTTCTGCACTAGACAACACGCATCCTCAAACATGTTTCAGCCATATTGGGCCTCATTAGTGAGGAGTAGCTTGGTTCTCTAGGCCCAGCAGGCACGGGATGCACGTCTGGGCATACCCGTCCCACTTGGTTTGACTTTAGTAAAACCCAAGAGGTGATGGCTGGAAGGTTTAGAATCATTCTCTTAACCACTGGCATTGCTCTGGGCAACCCTCCCGACAATGGTTCTTCACCTGCCAAGCCATTACAGAAGGGGAAAGACTGTATGCTCCATAGGGAACCAAGCTCCTCCTCACTGAGGAGGCCCAACAAGGCTGAAACATGTCTGGGGTTGCTTGTGTTTCCATGCAGAAATCCCATAAGGGCAGGCGCTGCATCTGTAACAACGTTTAGTACAAATTTAGATTTGAAGTGCAGAATCACTTTGTCATTCTGTGCCTCTTTCACAAAATCGACTGTTTTTAAATCATCAGAATGGATGGTCCTGAGGCATGGCACACAGTCATTGTTGCGGTTCAGTATGAGATCATCACCGCTCTCAATACGTTCGAGCCTTGCTCTGTAAGATGTTTGCGCATTCTATCTGTCTCTTACTTCCAGTGGGTTTGTGTACTTTGGCCCTTTATCGTGTGCGCCTTGTGAGGAGTCCCTCTGCGGGCAAAGTGATGTTGTGGTTCCTAGTTTACTCACATTCTGTTTTTTTGGGCCTTCTAGGTAATTGCCATAGGTTCTCTTCTCTGCCAGAAAATGTGCTTCACAGGATTCTTTGCCTCCCATCTTCGACTCCACTTTTTCCTGCACAAGTGCCAGTTTTTGTCTCCTTTCTTTTAGGGTAATGAAAGTTGGACTTAGTATTTTTAATGGCGCTCCATCTGCCTGAGCATGGGCCTGTATCGGAATGCAAGTTCTAGTGGGGATTACTGGTTTGTGCACATCCGCCAAGCCACCAGTCTTATTTTCCAGTGGTTGTACATTGTCGTCCAGAGTCGGTGTACTTTGCTCCAGGTTGTCTTTATCGACGTCGTCTTCATATACCGACATGTGCTTTAGGTCAATTACTGTTTCATATGGGCCACCAGATTCTTCCTGCTGGTTCTGTAATTGTCCAGACATATCAGGCACATCAATATCTTTTTTAACTTTTGCCATTGTCTCAGTTTTGCTGTTATTATTAACGGTGACATTCACCGTCTTGATGTTGCGTGAAAACTTTCTTGAGTTGTTACATCGCCGCAGCTTTTTTGTGCATTGATTTTTCATTTTTTTCACTTGCACTTTAATCCTTTCCACAACTTTAGGTGTTTCAGTGGTTGAGTTATTATTGCCCTTTAACATGGCAAATATATTGTTGTGAGTTCCTTCATCCAGAGGAATCTTCTCCGTTTGAGCCACTTGATTTGCGCTGACATCTTCTGGAGCGGCTGATGTAGCTATTTGTGGAGCTAAAACGGCAAGATTTCCCAGTGCCATAGTGCTTTCCAGAACACTGGTAAAGCAAGGAATTATCATTTGATCTCCCTGTAAGCATCGTATAGCCACACTAGGTGGTTTGGTCACTGTTAGAGTTTTCACAGCCACATCTTCCGTTGTTGTCATCATTTTTAAGGCTTCCTTATTGATATGGCACGTTTGCTCCTCTTGCCAACTTTCTCTTTCAGTGATGTCTGACCGTAGAAGACTTGCCGGTCTATGTCCCAATCCTGAGGTAATACGTCTTGATCTCTTGCACTGATTGATGGAAGGGCCTAAGTCACAGCGTGCATCCCCTGTGCCTCTATGCCCCAGGTTGTGGACATTTGCTGTTGTGGTATTAACCTCTTCTTGCGCCAACAAGTTTCTATTCATTTGCACGGACAGGCATGCCCGACTATCCTATTTACTCGTCGGGCTTCTTGTAGATTTTGTATACTTTAGAAGACCCAGCGCCTCTTTAGCGGTCTCTGCAAATAATTTTTTTTTCCATTCCATTATTTTTCTTTTGGTCAACAAGTGTGTTTAGGAGGCATCTATCTTTTTGTTTAGGTCATAATGGGTCTGTTTACATGTTATATTATCCCTTTCCAGATTTACTATTTTTGAATTTATTAGAGCCACCAAAGTTGTTAAATCCTTGACGTTGTCGTTGATTTGCTCATATAATTTTGTGAAGGGAGCAATCATGATGGCCATTGATGACATCGGTATAGGTTGTATCTCTTAAATTAATCTTTTTCCTAGCTCCATTTCAGACTCAAGGCCCCTGGTGATAAGTCTTAATACGTCTTATTTTTGGATAGTCTTGTTCCATAATTGACAAGTCAATTGTAGGAGACTCAGATGATGAGGATTTTGAGTCATCAGTAGCACACCTTTGGTTTGTAAGCTGGTGTATTTTTTTTCCCTTTCCGGCTCTGTTATTTGCTCCTGTGTCACAACTTGTGTGTTGCTATTTCTAAATTGGGAGCAGCTGATTTTGGGTGACAAACTGTTTTCACTTTTTCTTCGTTTGCCTTGGCCGTTTTTCCACTTTGTTGATGATTCCCCATACAAGTTTTCTATCGTGGCATCAACGGTGCTTTCAGCAGATTCCATTTGTGTTGTTTGTGCACTCGATTCCCCAACATCATCTTTGCTAACAAAATTGCATATCTTATTTATTTGGGATAGATCATGCAATATTTTGTTGATGACGTCCAGGGAGTTTTGTCTATTGCCGTCCGCCACTCTACTCTCCCGGGCGCAATTATCCAAGCATGTATGATGTAAAGAGTGACAAAAGAATTCATCTCATTTGCAGGGGATATTTCACATACATTAGGGGGAATCTCGGAATTCGCAGATAATCATTCTTCAAATGCCCATGCATCGGATCTGAGGGTTAATTCTGTAGCAGTTCCCACTGGACATACAACATGCCTCTGAGCACCCACATTATTAGTGTTTGTTCTCAACTTGTTGTGGGCACGCCATGCGAGAATCCTCAGTGGCAGTACATTCACCGCATTCAGCGGCTCCCCATTTATTTGAGCATTTTTGTCAATTTTGCCTTTGTATATTTTACTGCAAGTTAATGTATTCTCATAGTCTTTACTTGTCCCTTTTAAGTCAGCAACAAGTTAGTCAGCAGCAGACTCTACGCCGAGTTTTCCATCCCACTCGCTAGCAGCAGCAGCCATGCTAGCAGGAGCTACGCACAAGCATGTGGATCGTTGAGGAGCTACAGCTGCAGCTTTCGCGGTCCCAACCGGTGAGAGTGTTATGTAAGTCTGAAGGTGGGCGATTAATGGCGCATGTTGTAAACCTTTATGGGATCGTAAATGTTTTGCGTGCTTCAATGCACTGCCTTTCCCAGACCCAACAGTATGAGCATATTCTTCATTGTGAGCACTTACTTGGTTAGTACCAAATAATTCCAACATGGGGCTCGGATGTCTAGTCGATGACATGAAGTTCCAGAGCCGCATTTGAAGTCTTGTCTGCTGAGGGAGAGACTGCTCAGCTCGCATGCCAGCATTAAGGGGCACGTTTTCTGAGAGGTTGCGTTCAGCATTGGACTCCCTCACAGCCCTTACACCCAAACACCAAAACATACTGCGCACACCGCACACTTCGCGTGTGCTGCAGTCTTTGTACTGCTGCCTCCAGGCAACACAAAAGCAATGGTAGAAGACTCACAGAAAGTCAGTTGAACAGCAAGCCGCCTGTGTAAGATTCCCAGGCAGGCTCAGGATCACCAAAACACACTGCGCGCAATCAACCTTAACCATTGGCATTGCTCTGGGAAACCCTCCGACCATCACTCTTCACCTGTCAAGCCATTACAGAAGTTGAAAAACCATATGCTAATCAGGCTTGGTCCCACCCCAAAAGGGGCAGCCCAGCCCAAACTGCTAAGTCACATCCCTTCTGCACAAGACACCATGCAACCTCACACATATTTCATCCATATTGGGCGTCATTAGTGAGGAGTAGCTTGGTTCTCTAGGCCCAGCAGGCACAGGATGCACGTCTGGGCATACCCGTCCCACTTGGTTTGACTTTAGTAAAACCCAAGAGGTGATAGCTGGAAGGTTTAGAATCATTCACTTAACCACTGGCATTGCTCTGGGCAACCCTCCCGACAATGGTTCTTCACCTGCCAAGCCATTACAGAAGGGGAAAGACTGTATGCTTCATAGGGAACCAAGCTCCTCCTCACTGAGGAGGCCCAACAAGGCTGAAACATGTCTGGGGTTGCTTGTGTTTCCATGCAGAGGGGACCTGTCCTAGCAGTTCAGACTCGGCTGCTACCATTGATGGAAGTAACTGATTGATTTGCATATAGCTGGACCCCTTTTGCAATTGCACAGACGGGCTAAAAAACTGTGGTGTGCAAAGTTGCCCAGAGCAATGCCAGTGGTTCATATTCATTCAAAACCTTCCACCCATCACTTTTGTGGTTACTCCTTAAAACTTTACATAGTACAAAACAATGTTGCACAATGAACAGCAACACGAAGAAGAACTCCAGGCCCAACTAGATAAGGACACTCCCGACAGTAATCAACCTTCTGTAACAGGAAGCCAAGAACCACTGGGACAGCCACTAATAGCAAATGAGGCAGAATTAGCTATGACAGAAGTAGAAAACACCATGTGTCACTATGAAGAAGATACAGAAGACTTAACTGTACTACAATCAAAACTGAACAAAGAGAAGCGTACCATTTTTCAAGAAGTAACAAAAGAAATTGCACATGGTGTACAACATGAAAATAAAGAATGTACCTGCCAAAAATACAAACCTATACTCCTATACGTCAGTGATGAAGCTGGTTCAGGCAGGACATTCTTAATCAAAATCATCAGCAAGTTCCTTCAACAATTGACAAACAACAAACTGTCAGCTGTTGTAACTGCCCCCACAGGTTTAGCTGCCTACAACATAGGTGGTGTCACTTTACACCGATTACTACTCCTTCCAGTAGAACACCAAAACAAATTAGAATATTACAAACTTTCTACAGAAGCTGCAATGGAACCACGCAGAGTGTTAAAACAAATGAAAATGCAACTAATAGATGAAGTGAGCATGGTCTCCAACCTAATGTTGGCTTTGATTCACCTCAGATTACAAGAAGTACTTAAAACAAACTACAAAGAGCTCTTTGCAGGAAAACACATTATTGTTTTCAGAGATCTTCTTCAATTGACACCAGTGAAAGGTGAACCTATTTTAAAACCTTAGGACACAAACTCTGCCGTTAAACTGTTGGCAGTATAGGACATTTCAACCTTTGGCAACATTTCCAATGCAGAGAATTAACAGAAAACATGTGCCAGTCTGCAGACCTCACCTACGCCAACATTTTAAAAAGTATTAGAATTGGTGTACTATCTCAAGAAGCACAAGCAATATTAAAAACCTGGCACATCCATGCACTTTATGGCCATAATTTATGTGCTACTGATGTCATGGAAATATTAGCACACAAAAATGTCAATTGTATGTCCTTGATGCCAACTCTTGCAAGCTGTTCCAAATTCAACGAAACAATGTTGAAAAAAGAAATGCAACCAATAATTGAAATTTGCTCCACAGACAAACTGGACGTACATGGTATGGCACTACCCATGTGTCAACAAGCAACAATAAGACTAAATACCTTAGAATATTTTATCTCCAACACAGCTGGTTTGGAGAAAATATTAAAATTATCTTTAAACTGTAGAGTAATGCTTAAACGTAACCTTGACGTGGAGCAAGGATTAGTTAATGGAGCACTGGGTACAGTTGTTGGCTTTCAAACATACCCACATGACAACAACATTCAGTTTGTCAATATTCTCTTTGATAAACTATCAGAAGTAAAAAGGATAGGGCGCTCAACAGGTCGATTCCTTCTTTTCAAAGATATGTATGTACACAGAGAACAATTTTCTCTAACTATAGCATATGCAGTCACCATTCGCAAATCACAAGGTCTTACCCTAGATAAAGCATTGATAGATATTGGGAACACAGTATTTAAAGAAGGCATGAGCTACGTAGCACTATCACGCTTACGTACACTTGACAGTCTATTTCTAATCAACTTTGGGCAAGTAAAGTAAACGCTGATATTCCTTGCATTTTAGAATACAATAGACTACTTTCACCACACACCCCATCTAAAAACCTATCCTGTTCCACAAAAGCAAAACATTGTAAAAGAAAACTACTTCAAACAGAAATGCAACAGGATCTCACTGCAAATCCTCCAAAGAGAGTAAAAGATGCTAATACATCATCATTTACTACAACCAAAGAAGAATCTACTACTCAAAGTAACTCAGGTACTTCTTCAAAGAAGCAACACACACTCCGAAGAAATGACTTGGACACAGAACTATCTGTTCCATTAAAATGTTCAAATATAACTGCTGTAAATGGCTACGCAAATGTAGCAATAAATATTCTATTTCAATTGCCACCCATTGTTGACAACATTTACTTACACAGTACAGACCAATTGTGTTTGCAAATGTTAGTCCTTCATAGACATGTAAGCAACAATCCTGACAACACATATAGTATTCATGTAATAATACAAGAATTGGACTACTGTGCTGGAATGGTGAAATTCACTATAAACTCACAAGAAGATCCACAAGAATTTCTAATGTACTTACTACAAGTACTGGAAAACTAAAACATACCTATAAATGAAATCTTCTAGATTTCACACATGTGGAAACATACATGCACTCTGTGCAACAATATGCAACACAAACAAATCCCTAATGAATGTTTTGTGTATATATCCATACCTAACTATGAATCCGTTCCATTTCAGCAACTTGTACAAAATGCAAACCATGGCAGATTATGTACTATCTGCAATTCAGATAATCGTTCCACCTTACAAATACAAACACATAGTAAATACGTAATACTAATGCTTCTATGTTACAATGTAAATGGTACCAAAAACAACTGCAAGCTGACTGGATTCACACATGGTAAAATATCACTTGGTAAGAAAAAGTTCACAACCATAGGTATAATCTACAATGCAGGAACCACAACCAATGCAGGTCAGTACACTGCATATATAAAAAAGAATTGTGGATGGTTTCAATGTAATGATAGTACCATTACTCTAAAGCAAAGATTACCAGCAAATCTTATAAACGTTTATTTCATATTCTAAAAACCAAAATGTAATAAATAATCTGTGCATAAACATTAACAAAACTTCAATTAGAAAACTATAAACAGTTAGAATACGCCAACATGTATCTAACTGCCCCGAGATTCTGCAACAACCAAACAGATAAATCAATACCACTAAATTATAAGAAGAAATAAACAGTTAGAATACACCAACAGGTATCTAAGTGTCCCAAGATTTTACAACAACCAAACAAAGAAATCAATACCACCAATAACTAATCTCTGCATAAACATTAATAAAACTTCAATTTAAAACTATAAACAGCTACAATATGCCAACAGGTATCCAACTACCCCGAAATTCTGCAACAACCAAACAGATACATCAATACCAGTAAATTATAAAAAGAACTAAACAGTTAGAATACGTCAACATGTATCTAACTGACCCAAGAATCTGCAAGAACCCAACAGATAGATTAGCAATTTGAGAATATAAATAAAAAACCATAACCAGTTACAATTCAACAACAAGTATCTAACAATCTGCAACAAGCCAACAGGTAGAACATTAGCCAGAAACACCAAGTAAACACTGAAAACACAGAAATAAGTGTACTGTACCAAAACAACAACAAACATTTTTCTAATACAACATGGATTTTTTTTCCCACATACCCAAAGATTTAAGCAACAAACACAGAAACTGAGCAAATTGCACAGTGCACTGGTTTGTAAACTACTAAATATGAGAGTCGAAATGAAGCAGAAATGTCTATTATTCAATGTTATAAGTCTTTATAAACTACCTACACTAACATGATATTTTCTTTTATCACAGAAATTGACAAAGAATTTATCTGCTCCAGTTACCTAACCAAACAGTAAGTATATTATAATAAATACAACTCATAAATACTGCTCCATAGCACAACCATTGAAGAAAACATCTAACCATACACCACAATACAAGTGGCACCTGCTATAAGTTTTCTCTATTAACCACATCAAAGGCTGTGCTTTGATCGATGAATGCCAAGAATACTGATTCCCTTTTTACAAATAGGGAATGAGCGACCAGCAGGTAGAAATTTAGGCCTTGTTCCACTGTTACCGAAGGATGAGCGAAAGCCCAATTGTATGCGTGGTAAAATTGAGTTGTCAGAGACCCATTTTTTCAAGATATTCAAGAGACACCATCTGAGTCCCGGGAGGATAGCTTAACAGCAACATGCGCGCCTTGGAAGCAAGACGACACAAAGCAACACAGGTTCGATCCCCCGGTCCGCGCTTAGAAACCGCTGGGTGTTTAAGCGCGTTATAAATACGCAACTAAGACAACAACAAAAAACTATTACGCAACAAAAAAAAAAAACAATTCCTGTAACAGCGCCTCGATGCCTGCGGGCTGTGTGAGTGCTTTAAAAATGCAAAATAAAATAAATTGAAGATCTTAAATCTGTTGTTTAGGGGTGAAATGGGCCTATATGCCTTGGGACTACCACTACTACCCTTTTTAAAGATGGTATTATCATCATTCTTCTCCATAACACTGCCATATCATTTAGTTACTATTATTGCATTCAAGACCACTGTTAGGAGTGGCCCCATAATTCAATCATATCTTGATAGTAACCTGCCTGAATGCCATCTGGGACTAGAGATCTATTATGTGGCTTGAGTGTAGTGGCCTATGTGACCTCTTTTATAGTGAATATTGGTTCTGTGAGGGGTGCCAGCCTCATATTCCCTGTGTCAATCAAATTAAGGATGTTAGGCACCCTTGACTGTTCTCCATGATTTCCTGGGTCTTTGTATAGATCCTGGAAATGATCCATCCAACGCTGAATGGGGATCATTGTTTCCATACTATACCAAATATTTCTTCCTTACATAGAGCCATTTATTAACAGCATCTCAACATTTCTTTGAGTGTCTTTCTATTGCTGCTTGTTATCATTTTTTTCCAGGCAATGATATCTAGCTCAATTTTCCTATTGTTGATTACATATTTGTATGCAGCCTATTTAATTTCACTCTTTACAGATCTCTGTATTTTTTTCCATGTATCATAAAACCACCCATGTTTTTTTTAATTGTTTTGGGTTAGATAGCCGCATAACCGCAAACGCTGTAGTTAGGCTTGGTAAGAGCATCGCAAATGGCAATAACATTTTATCTGGCTCGTCATCATTATTCAACAAAATTAGAAAAAGATGAAGATTTGGAATTATTATGTTCTCATGTATTGTTTTCCTATCTATCACTTTTCGCATGTAAGGCTTTTTGTTGAAGTCCCCACAGTGCCCACATGGAGTATTTTATTTGTTATTTGTTGAACTGGGTTCCATAGCAACTTTAAAATTATGTCATGGTGATCACTGAAAAGGTTCTCGACTGCCGAAATGTGTTTAATGTTTCCAAAGTTTAATCGTGGCCAGAAAATAATTGTTAGTTGAACTACCTCTATGGGTCCCACATGTTAAGGAGCAAGCTTCCTCTGTTCTACCATTGGTTGATCACATACCTTTTTCTTATAACCAGTCACAACACTTTAAGCCCTCGCCACAAAGTCTTGGTTTGATCATTTGGGGTTCAGGTATCCCCATCATTTTATCTTCTTCCGGATCAGACAGACCTTGAGGGGGTCTTTTCCTTATTTCATATTTCAGTCCCCACTTCTAATAATGGCAGGTTATTTTTGGGGTTACTGTTCAATTTCTAATTTTATTAATGTTAGACACATTTCCTTATGGGCTATATAGGGCTACTGTACATAATTAATATGTACATAGTTTGGCCATGATAAGGGATCAATTCAAACATCTGGATGGGTGTTTGAAAGTGTCCCTGACATTTTATAAACTTGCACTCTAAAGAGGTCTTCAAAAAACTAGCCAAACCTCCAAAATGTCTGCCTCAGTCCCTTTTTTGCCATTAATTGACATTCAATATATCCATCTAGTACTATAGTATGTCCCGTGCATGTTTCCTGTAAGAAGATAATCT
Organism: Ambystoma mexicanum; assembly: GCF_040938575.1. NCBI lineage: Eukaryota > Metazoa > Chordata > Amphibia > Caudata > Ambystomatidae > Ambystoma > Ambystoma mexicanum. The sequence continues at coordinate 1,094,801,344 of NC_090931.1, forward strand.
CATACATGTTAAGAAGGGATGTGGCTTCATTGTCAATGAATTTATCCCGTACCCCAGCTATTTTCCATGACAGGATCGGTAACATAGCGGTTAATGGTTGCCCACTTTGCACGTTCACGATATCTGGTGTATTGTTATTATTATAGGGAGTCAGGACAAAAACCTGTGTTTCTTCTGGGTTATCCCTTTCTTGTACATTGTTCAATGTCATTTCATCATGGCGTGTTTTTTCGTAGGGTTTTCTACAGCAGGTTTTATAATGAAAAAACTCATCTTATTGTTATTTTTTTATTTTGGGGGGCCCCCCAACTCCCCATCACCTTTAATTTTTTATATATTCCCGAACACCCACACCGCAAAATATATTTTTCTAAACCCCCCTAAATATTTCAATGAATTTTTTTCTTTGAAAAATCTGCAGTAAAAAACCCTGTGAAAAAACATCCCGCAATCAAATGACGTCATACCCTTGTACATATACAACATTTGTCGCCTCTTGTAGCCAGTCAATTTATTCTAGTGACATAAGTGCTTCAAGACCAAATCTCTGAGATAAAACCTCCTGATGCTGAGTTGGTACTTTGAATGTTTTGCATTCTCTTTCCCATAACTTTGCCACTGTGTTGTCCATTCACAAATTTCCATTGCGCATGCTGATGTGAGTCTCTAGTTCCCAGACTTGACACTCTATTTGCCAATTGCTCTTCAGGGCTTTAAGATTCTTGTGCAATTATCTGTTCTCTGTTGAGCTTTATTGGTTTATTGGGGGTAGATTTTGTTCTAGGACACACTCACCCTTCTGTGGGAAGAACATAGACAGCAGAACAACCCTTGATCTGCTAGGCGGCTTGGGCAGGCACAGATTGGAATGCAGTACAAAGGCTGCCACATTCATAGATGCAAAATAGAGTAGTATGCAATCTTCCTCCATAGGTTTGTTTGTCCTTACCACCCAGTTAACTCTACTGGACATGAATAGGGGGTATTACCCAAATTGTTCGTTTACAATTGCTCGAAAGAACAATTGACCGAATTTAAAGGGTCACAATTGACCTTTTCACAATTGACCGTATATATATATATATATATATATATACATATATATATATATATATATACATATATATATATATATATATACATATATATATATATATATATATCTGTTTGGTAATATATATTTATTTATATATATAGGGGTTTTGGGGGATTTGGCGTTAGGTGGGGGTTGTGGGGGGTTTCCCCCCACATATATGTTACAATTGACCTTCACAATTCGGTCAATTGTGAAAAGCTCAATTCTAATTCGAACAGTTGTAAAATGAACAATTCGTATACAAATGAATAGGGATTGTGGATGAATGCTAGGACCAAATAGTTTAGTATATTGTGCAACGAGCTGATGTATTTATTAATGCCATAATCAATTTATGCATTTTCTTTGTTAGGGTATCTTTGCCTTTTATGACACCCACTAAAGGGGAGGCTTTTGATGGTAAGTTTAGTGCATTGTCCTCTTTTTGATTTTAAAAGATATATTGTTGGATGTTACTGGGTGAATAACATTATGTGCCACATACCATAACCTAGGTGACAGAGCCATTTCTTCCCTTTATTTGGGTTACTTGTAGCAGTCTTGGATTGTAAACATTGTACTATGTTTCAGTCCATGGGTTTGACTTCGTAGTCTTTTGGTTTCTCCTAGGCTGGTGGGGGGGGGTGGCCTCTGGAGGCACCCTATTCACTACACAATTGGCTAACCATGCCTTCATCATGGATGCATCCTTTTCTGTTTGCCTTTTGAAATCCGCCAACGCATTTACAAACTTAAAAAGTGTCATTTTAAAATGATTTAAAAAGACCCATATGGGTTGCAGTTGATCCTTAAAAATTGCTTTAGCAAACCACAAGAGGTGATGGCTGGAAGGCTTAGAATCAATCTTAACCACTGGCATTGCTCTAGGCAACTCTCGAGACCGACATTGTTCTTCACCTGCCAAGCCATTACAGAAGGGGAAAGACCATATGCTATTCAGGCTTGGTCCCACCCCAAAAGGTGCAGACCAGTCTGAACTGCTAAGTTATATCCCTTCTGCACGAGACCACAAGCATCCCCAAACATGTTTCAGCCTTGTTGGGCCTCATCAGTGAGGAGTAGCTTGGGCCTCTTGGCCCAGCAGGCACAGGACCCACGTCTGGGCATACCCATCCCACTCAGGGTGACTTTAGCAAAACACAAAAGGTGATGGCTGGAAGGTTTAGAATCAATCTTAACCACTGGCATTGCTCGGGGCAACCCTCCAGACCATCATTCTTTGCCAGCCAAGCCATTACAGAAGTGGAAAGATCAAATGAAAATCACGCTTAGTCCCACCCGAAAAGGGGCAGTCCAGCCCAAACTGCTAAGTCACATACCTTATGCACAAGACACAAGCATCGACAAACATGTTTCAGCCTTGTTGGGCTTCATCAGTTAGGAGTAGCTTGGCTCTCTAGGGCCAGCAGGCACAGGACCCACATCTGGGCATACCCGTCCCACTCAGGGTGACTTTTCAAAACACAAGAGGTGATGGCTGGAAGGTATAGAATCAATCTTTTTTAAATGTTTTATTGGCTTATTGAAGTCTTTAAAAAACATACATACAAAAAGAAACAAGTCATCCGATCACAACTTCAGAAGAAATAAAAATTCCAATTCAAAGATCAAAAGTAATGTGGGCCATCATCCAGCCACTTTATGGTTAACATTGCCACTGATAAAAGAACTAAGAGTTCCATTAGTCTTCTCTTTCTGCGTTTGTAGTTGCTAGGAGCTTTTCTACTTCTGCCAAGAAAAAGGTTAAAGCAAAAATTACTTTTTTGTCCTTACCATCAAACATCGCCTACCACCAGTTTTCTGCACTCAAAGTTCACTGCTTTGTCATCAGAGGTCCCAGATGTTTTGTCCTTTGAGATCGTAATGCAGTACAGAAGAGCTTAAGATGTTTTAATGTTTCTTCTTTCTGCACGCAAAACCTGCAGTTTAAATTCATGTCGCCCATTTGTGACCAAGTTCTTAGCCTGTCTTTGATTTTAAATGCGTTAAGACGGAAGCGCATATGCAAAGCTCTTCTGTCTTTGCCTGGAAAAAGTGCCACATATCTTTGTAGACTGTTACGTTCTCTAGCTTCACTGGGAACATCTTTCATGAGTCTGCTATTCCTTCTTTTATCCCGAGTTAGAGTCCAGTCCAGTCTCCATACATTCGTTATGGCCATGTTCAGGTTTTCGTGCAGAGTTTTCAAGTCTATTTCATAGAAGTCTAGAATGGCCTCACACCAGTTATTCCATAATGTCGGCAGACATCAGGGTTGCCATTGCCAGGATTGTGCAGGATTTTAAACTGTGGAGCAACATCTTTCATTGTTGTTTTCCAAAACAATGTTAGTGTTCTAACTAATGTGTGCGCTAATAGAGTAGTTCCCGGTCTATGCTGAGAGAAATCGATGAACACTAAATACACCTTTCTCCCATTTCTTATTGCTTCCATTTTAAGAAAGTTTATTAGTAGGAGGTTCAGGCCACTACCTACTCCCTTCACAAATCCGTCTTCTCTCAGATTCATGTAATCACTTTCCACAATCAATTTCAGTAGTTTCTATTGCAGAAGCGTTGCATATACTTTCCCCAAAACCCCCAGAAGAGCTATCGGACGATAGTCCTTTGGATTTGCTCGAATCCCTTTCTTGAATATGGGAACAGTAATAGCACTTTTCGAGGATTTTGGGGTTGCGCAGTTGTTGGATATTCTGCTAAACAACTCATTATATATGTCGGCCCATTTCTCTGGATTTTTCTTTAGTGTATAGTTGGTTAAGCCGTCTGGGCCAAGGGCCTGTGAAGTGCTAGCCTTTTTAATTATATTCAAAATGTCATCCCTATCAAACTTTAAGTTCCAATGCTCGAGTTTTGGCAAGACGGCTCCTTCCATTTTCCCAAATTCAGACTAATTTTTGTTTTCCTTCTTTTGCATTATTAGCTCTGAGTCTTTTTGCAGCATGAGTTCTTTGTGTGATCTAATCCAATTTTTATATTTTTGTTTTATTGCACTTTTAGCCAGTAGATACAATTTAGAATCCCTTTTTGTTATTTGTCTGATTTCAGATTGCAATTCTCGTCTCTTCTTCAAGACGTCAAGGTCAAATTTATGTTTAACAGCAAATGCTCTTTTCCTTTGTCCATGTTTTTTTCCCACAAATTGTGTTAGTAATTGGCTGTATTCGACCTCGTCTTGTCCTTGAATATACGCTTTTTCTATTTGATTTACCTCTGCTTCCTGGAGTTTTAGCCTTACCCTGTTTGATTCCACCATAATGGGGATCAACATCACCATCTCATGGTCACTGTGGAGCATAGGGATCACCTGTAGAGATGCAGTTTTTTGTTGTATATTGTCAGACACAAAAAAGTAATCTATGATGGATTTCTGCTCACATCTATTCCATGTTGGATTGGCCAGGATATCACCAGCGGTGTTTCCATTTACCATGACTAAGTTTCTTAACTCCATCTCCAGGCACCATTTTATCGCTAGTTGTTCTAAGACGTGCTTATAATTTCTGTCTCCTTGTTTTGTAGTTATGCAGTTAAGGTTCAAATCACTGCATACCATATTGTTTGGTGTTCCGTCTTCTCCAAGCATTTCATCCACTACTGCTGAAACTTAGTCTATAAAAGTAGATGTGCCCGCCGCTGTGTAATTCCAGTATGAATTAATGATGTGAATAATACCCCCATCCACATTCGATTTTCTTATTGTTGTTACCTGTATATACGCTGATATATTCATTGATTTAAAGATTCAGTAGTCTGAACTTTTTATGACAAGGGTTAGGAGGCCAGCCATAGACCTACCCTTTGGTCTTTTGATGGCTGGATTAATGGCCACCTCATAATCTCCAGAAAGGGGGAAAACATCCAGCCACGTTTCCTGAAGGCCAACCACATACACTCCGTCAAGTCAGTGCTCCTGGAATAGATGTGTGAATCCCCTGGTGTTCCATGTCCCAAACTTGTGCACCGTCTGCTCTTTCCCAATTTGGCATTAACATCGAGAGGTTCTACTCATCACTTCGGCCAGCCAACACCAGTCATTTAATTTGTCTGCTTTATCCTTGGAATGTGTACCTTCACAGATGTCTTTCTTAATTGCATTATCGCAATCTATTGTTATTTTGATTTGTTCACCGCTCCGTAAGTTCTCTATTGTTTCTGATTCACCACTTGTTCTGATTGGGTATTTCATGTTGTTTGAATTTTGTGCAGGTTCTTTAGGGCTCCTGGGCACCTGACCATCAGTCACTTCATTAACGATGTGTCTCACTAACAGAGCAGTACTCATTTTGCTTTTTACTTTCTCACCTTTTGAAATGTCAAATACTTCAGATATATGAAATCCCATAAGGGAAGGCGCTGCATCTGCAACAATGTTTAGTACAAATTTAGATTTGAAGTGCAGAATCACTTTTTCATTCTGTGCCTCTTTCACGAATTCGACTGCTTTTAAATGGTCAGAATGGATGGTCCTGAGGCATGGCACACAGTCATTGTTGCGGTTCATTATGAGATCATCACTGCTCTCAATACGTTCGAACCTTGCTCTGTAAGATGTTTGCGCATTCTATCTGTCTTTTACTTCCAGTGGGTTTGTGTACCTTTGCCCTTTATCTTGTGCGCCTTGTGAGGAGTCCTTCTGCGGGCAAAGTGATGATGTGGTTCCTAGTTTACTCACATTCTGTTTTTTTGGGCCTTGTAGGTAATTGCCATAGGTTCTCTATTCTGCCAAAAAATGTGCTTCACAGGATTCTTTGCATCCCATCTTCGACTCCACTTTTTCCTGCACAAGTGCCAGTTTTTGTCTCCTTTCTTTTAGGGTAATGAAAGTTGGACTTAGTATTTTTAATGGTGCTCCATCTGCCTGAGCATCGGCCTGTATCGGAATGCAAGTTCTAGTGGGGATTACTGGTTTGGGCACATCCGCCAAGCCACCAGTCTTATTTTCCAGTGGTTGTACATTGTCGTCCAGAGTCGATGTACTTTGCTCCAGGTTGTCTTTATCGACGTTGTCTTCATATACCAACATGTGCTTTAGGTGAATTACTGTTTCATATGGGCCACCAGATTCTTCCTGCTGGTTCTGTAATTGTCCAGACATATCAGGCACATCAATCCCTTTTTTATCTTTTGCCATTGTTTCAGTTTTGCTGTTATTATTAACAGTGACATTCACCGTCTTGATGTTGTGTAAAAACTTTCTTGAGTTGTTACATCGCCGCAGCTTTTTTGTGCATTGATTTTTCATTTTTTTCACTTGCATTTTAATCCTTTCCACAACTTTAGGTGTTTCAGTGGTTGAGTTATTATCGCCCTTTAACATGGCAAATATATTGTTGTGAGTTCCTTCATCCAGAGGAATCTTCTCCGTTTGAGCCACTTGATTTGCGCTGACATCTTCTGGAGCGGCTGATGTAGCTATTTGTGGAGCTAAAACGGCAAGATTTCCCAGTGCCATAGTGCTTTCCAGAACACTGGTAAAGCAGGGAATTATCATTTGATCTCCCTGTAAGCATCGTATAGCCACACTAGGTGGTTTGGTCACTGTTAGAGTTTTCACAGCCACATCTTCCGCTGTTGTCATCGTTTTTAAGGCTTCCTTATTGATATGGCACGTTTGCGTCTCTTGCCAACTTTCTCTTTCAGTGATGTCCGACCGTAGAAGGCTTGCCGGTCTACGTCCCAAGCCTGAGGCATTACGCCTTGTTCTCTTGCAATGATTTATGGAAGGGCCTAAGTCACAGCGTGCATCCCCTGTGCCACTATGCCCCAGGTTGTGGACATTTGTTGTTGTGGTATTAACCTCTTCTTGCGCCAAAAACGAGTTTCCATTAATTTGCACGGACAGGCATACCCGACTATCCTGTTTACTCGTTGGGCTTGTTGTAGATTTTGTATGCTTTAGAAGACTCAGCGTTCTCTTTAGTGATCTCTGCAAATAATTTTTTTTTCCATTCCATTATTTTTCTTTTGGTCAACAAGTGTGTTTAAGGAGGCATCTATCTTTTTGTTTAGGTCATAATGGGTCTGTTTAGATGTTATGTTATCCCTTTCTAGATTTACTATTTTTTAATTTATTAGAGCCACCAAAGTTGTTAAATCCTTGACGTTGTCATTGATTTTCTCATATAATTTTGTGAAGGGAGCAATCATGATGGCCATTGATGACATCGGTATAGGTTATATCTCTTGAATTAATCTTTTTCCTAGCTCCATTTCAGACTCAAGGCCCCTGGTGATAAGTCTTAATACGTCTTATTTTTGGATAGTCTTGTTCCATAACTGACAAGTCAATTGTAGGAGACTCGGATGATGAGGATTTTGAGTCATCAATAGCACATCTTTGGTTTTTAAGATGGTGTATTTTTTTTCCCTTTCCGACTCTGTTATTTGCTCCTGTGTCACAACTTGTGTGTTGCTATTTCTAAATTGGGAGCAGCTGATTTTGGGTGACAAACTGTTTTCACTTTTTCTTCGTTTGCCTTGGCCACTTTTCCACTTTGTTGATGTTTCCCCATACAAGTTTTCTATCGTGGCATCAACGGTGCTTTCAGCAGATTCCATTTGTGTTGATTGTGCGCTCGATTCCCCAACATCATCTTTGCTAACAAAATTGCATATCTTATTTATTTGGGATAGATCATGCAATATTTTGTTGATGACGTTCAGGGAGTTTTGTCTATTGCCGTCCACCACTCTACTCTCCCGGGCGCAATTATCCAAGCATGTATGATGTAAAGAGTGACAAAAGAATTCATCTCATTTGCAGGGGATATTTCACATACATTAGGGGGAATCTCGGAATTCGCAGATAATCATTCTTCAAATGCCCATGCATCGGATCTGAGGGTTAATTCTGTATCAGTTCCCACTGGACATACAACATGCCTCTGAGCACCCACATTATTAGTGTTTGTTCTCAACTTGTTGTGGGCACGCCATGCGAGAATCCTCAGTGGCAGTACATTCACCGCATTCAGCCGCTCCCCATTTATTTGAGCATTTTTGTCAATTTTGCCTTTGTATGTTTTACTGCAAGTTAATGTATTCTCATTGTCTTTACTTGTCCCTTTTAATTCAGCAACAAGTTAGTCAGCAGCAGACTCTACGCCGAGTTTTCCATCCCACTCGCTAGCAGCAGCAGCCATGCTAGCAGGAGCTACGCACAAGCATGTGGATCGGTGAGGAGCTACAGCTGCAGCTTTCGCGGTCCCAACCGGTGAGAGTGTTATGTAAGTCTGAAGGTGGGCGATTAATGGCGCATGTTGTAAACCTTTATGGGATCGTAAATGTTTTGCGTGCTTCAATGCACTGCCCTTCCCAGACCCAACAGTATGAGCACATTCTACATTGTGAGCACTTACTTGGTTAGTACCAAATAATTCCAACATGGGGCTCGGATGTCTAGTCGATGACATGAAGTTCCAGAGCCGCATTTGAAGTCTTGTCTGCTGAGGGAGAGACTGCTCAGCTCGCATGCCAGCATTAAGGGGCACGTTTTCTGAGAGGTTGCGTTCAGCATTAGACTCCCTCACAGCCCTTACACCCAAACACCAAAACATACTGCGCACACCGCACACTTCGCGTGTGCTGCAGTCTTTGTACTGCTGCCTCCAGGCAACACAAAAGCAATGGTAGAAGACTCACAGAAAGTCAGTTGAACAGCAAGCCGCCTGTGTAAGATTCCCAGGCAGGCTCAGGATCACCAAAACACACTGCGCGCAATAAACCTTAGCCATTGGCATTGCTCTGGGAAACCCTCCGACCATCACTCTTCACCTGTCAAGCCATTACAGAAGTTGAAAAACCATATGCTAATCAGGCTTGGTCCCACCCCAAAAGGGGCAGCCCAGCCCGAACTGCTAAGTCACATCCCTTCTGCACAAGACACCATGCAACCTCAAACATATTTCATCCATATTGGGCGTCATTAGTGAGGAGTAGCTTGGTTCTCTAGGCCCAGCAGGCACGGGATGCACGTCTGGGCATACCCGTCCCACTTGGTTTGACTTTAGTAAAACCCAAGAGGTGATGGCTGGAACGTTTAGAATCATTCTCTTAACCACTGGCATTGCTCTGGGCAACCCTCCCGACAATGGTTCTTCACCTGCCAAGCCATTACAGAAGGGGAAAGACTGTATGCTGCATAGGGAACCAAGCTCCTCCTCACTGAGGAGGCCCAACAAGGCTGAAACATGTCTGGGGTTGCTTGTGTTTCCATGCAGAGGGGACCTGGCCTAGCAGTTCAGACTCGGCTGCTCTCATTGATGGAAGTACCTGACTGATTTGCATATAGCTGGACCCCTTTTGCAATGGCACAGACGGGCTAAAAAACGGTGGTGTGCAAAGTTGCCCAGAGCAATGCCAGTGGTTCATATTCATTCAAAACCTTCCACCCATCACTTTTGTGGTTACTCCTTAAAACTTTACATAGTACAAAACAATGTTGCACAATGAACAGCAACACGAAGAAGAACTCCTGGCCCAACTAGATAAGGACACTCCCGACAGTAATCAACCTTCTGTAACAGGAAGCCAAGAACCACTGGGACAGCCACTAATAGCAAATGAGGCAGAATTAGCTATGACAGAAGTAGAAAACACCATGTGTCACTATGAAGAAGATACAGAAGACTTAACTGTACTATAATCAAAACTGAACAAAGAGAAGCGTGCCATTTTTCAAGAAGTAACAAAAGAAATTGCACATGGTGTACAACATGAAAATAAAGAATGTACCTGCCAAAATTACAAACCTATACTCCTATACGTCAGTGATGAAGCTGGTTCAGGCAGGACATTCTTAATCAAAATCATCAGCAAGTTCCTTCAACAATTGACAAACAACAAACTGTCAGCTGTTGTAACTACCCCCACAGGTTTAGCTGCCTACAAAATAGGCGGTGTCACTTTACACCGATTACTACTCCTTCCAGTAGAACACCAAAACAAATTAGAATATTACAAACGTTCTACAGAAGCTGCAATGGAACCACACAGAGTGTTAAAACAAATGAAAATGCAACTAATAGATGAAGTGAGCATGGTCTCCAACCTAATGTTGGCTTTGATTCACCTCAGATTACAAGAAGTACTTAAAACAAACTACAAAGAGCTCTTTGCAGGAAAACACATTATTGTTTTCAGAGATCTTCTTCAATTGACACCAGTAAAAGGTGAACCTATTTTAAAACCTTAGGACACAAACTCTGCCGTTAAACTCTTGGCAGTATAGGACATTTCAACCTTTGGCAACATTTCCAATGCAGAGAATTAACAGAAAACATGCGCCAGTCTGCAGACCTCACCTACGCCAACATTTTAAAAAGTATTAGAATTGGTGTACTATCTCAAGAAGCACAAGCAATATTAAAAACCTGGCACATCCATGCACTTTATGGCCATAATTTATGTGCTACTGATGTCATGGAAATATTAGCACACAAAAATGTCAATTGTATGTCCTTGATGCCAACTCTTGCAAGCTGTTCCAAATTCAACGAAACAATGTTGAAAAAAGAAATGCAACCAATAATTGAAATTTGCTCCACAGACAAACTGGACGTACATGGTATGGCACTACCCATGTGTCAACAAGCAACAATAAGACTAAATACCTTAGAATATTCTATCTCCAACACAGCTGGTTTGGAGAAAATATTAAAATTATCTTTAAACTGTAGAGTAATGCTTAAACGTAACCTTGACGTGGAGCAAGGATTAGTTAATGGAGCTCTGGGTACAGTTGTTGGCTTTCAAACATACCCACATGACAACAACATTCAGTTTGTCAATATTCTCTTTGATAAACTATCAGAAGTAAAAAGTATAGGGCGCTCAACAGGTCGATTCCTTCTTTTCAAAGATATGTATGTACACAGAGAACAATTTTCTCTAACTCTAGCATATGCAGTCACCATTCGCAAATCACAAGGTCTTACCCTAGATAAAGCATTGATAGATATTGGGAACACAGTATTTAAAGAAGGCATGAGCTACGTAGCACTATCACGCTTACGTACACTTGACAGTCTATTTCTAATCAACTTTGGGCAAGTAAAGTAAACGCTGATATTCCTTGCATTTTAGAATACAATAGACTACTTTCACCATACACCCCATCTAAAAACCTATCCTGTTCCACAAAAAGCAAAACATTGTAAAAGAAAACTACTTCAAACAGAAATGCAACAGGATCTCACTGCAAATCCTCCAAAGAGAGTAAAAGATGCTAATACATCATCATTTACTACAACCAAAGAAGAATCTACTACTCAAAGTAACTCAGGTACTTCTTCAAAGAAGCAACACACACTCCGAAGAAATGACTTGGACACAGAACTATCTGTTCCATTAAAATGTTCAAATATAACTGCTGTAAATGGCTACGCAAATGTAGCAATAAATATTCTATTTCAATTGCCACCCATTGTTGACAAGATTTACTTACACAGTACAGACCAATTGTGTTTGCAAATGTTAGTCCTTCATAGACATGTAAGAAACAATCCTGACAACACATAAAGTATTCATGTAATAATACAAGAATTGGACTACTGTGCTGGAATGGTGAAATTCACTATAAACTCACAAGAAGATCCACAAGAATTTCTAATGTTCTTACTACAAGTACTGGAAAACTAAAACATACCTATAAATGAAATCTTCTAGATTTCACACATGCAACAATATGCAACACAAACAAATCCCTAATGAATGTTTTGTGTATATATCCATACCTAACTATGAATCCGTTCCATTTAAGCAACTTGTACAAAATGCAAACCATGGCAGATTATGTACTATCTACAATTCAGATAATCGTTCCACCTTACAAATACAAACACATAGTAAATACGTAATACTAATGCTTCTATGTTACAATGTAAATGGTACCAAAAACAACTGCAAGCTGACTGGATTCACACATGGTAAAATATCACTTGGTAAGAAAAAGTTCACAACCATAGGTATAATCTACAATGCAGGAACCACAACCAATGCAGGTCAGTACACTGCATATATAAAAAAGAATTGTGGATGGTTTCAATGTAATGATAGTACCATTACTCTAAAGCAAAGATTACCAGCAAATCTTATAAACGTTTATTTCATATTCTAAAAACCAAAATGTAATAAATAATCTGTGCATAAACATTAACAAAACTTCAATTAGAAAACTATAAACAGTTAGAATACGCCAACATGTATCTAACTGCCCCGAGATTCTGCAACAACCAAACAGATAAATCAATACCACTAAATTATAAGAAGAAATAAACAGTTAGAATACACCAACAGGTATCTAAGTGTCCCAAGATTTTACAACAACCAAACAAAGAAATCAATACCACCAATAACTAATCTCTGCATAAACATTAATAAAACTTCAATTTAAAACTATAAACAGCTACAATATGCCAACAGGTATCCAACTACCCCGAAATTCTGCAACAACCAAACAGATAAATCAATACCAGTAAATTATAAAAAGAACTAAACAGTTAGAATACGTCAACATGTATCTAACTGACCCACGAATCTGCAAGAACCCAACAGATAGATTAGCAATTTGAGAATATAAATAAAAAACCATAACCAGTTACAATTCAACAACAAGTATCTAACAATCTGCAACAAGCCAACAGGTAGAACATTAGCCAGAAACACCAAGTAAACACTGAAAACACAGAAATAAGTGTACTGTACCAAAACAACAACAAACATTTTTCTAATACAACATGGATTTTTTCCCCACATACCCAAAGATTTAAGCAACAAACACAGAAACTGAGCAAATTGCACAGTGCACTGGTTTGTAAACTACTAAATGTGAGAGTCGAAATGAAGCAGAAATGTCTATTATTCAATGTTATAAGTCTTTATAAACTACCTACACTAACATGATATTTTCTTTTATCACAGAAATTGACAAAGAATTTATCTGCTCCAGTTACCTAACCAAACAGTAAGTATATTATAATAAATACAACTCATAAATACTGCTCCATAGCACAACCATTGAAGAAAACATCTAACCATACACCACAATACAAGTGGCACCTGCTATAAGTTTTCTCTATTAACCACATCAAAGGATGTGCTTTGGTCGATGAATGCCAAGAATACTGATTCCCTTTTTACAAATAGGGAATGAGCGACCAGCAGGTAGAAATTTAGGCCTTGTTCCACTGTTACCGAAGGATGAGCGAAAGCCCAATTGTATGCGTGGTAAAATTGAGTTGTCAGAGACCCATTTTTTCAAGATATTCAAGAGACACCATCTGAAGATCTTAAATCTGTTGTTTAGGGGTGAAATGGGCCTATATGCCTTGGGACTACCACTACTACCACTACTACCCTTTTTAAAGATGGTATTATCATCATTCTTCTCCATAACACTGCCATATCATTTAGTTACTATTATTGCATTCAAGACGACTGTATGGGGATCATTGTTTCCATACTATACCAAATATTTCTTCCTTACACAGAGCCATTTATTAACTGCATCTCAACATTTCTTTGAGTGTCTTTCTATTGCTGCTTGTTATCATTTTTTTCCAGGCAATGATATCTAGCTCAATTTTCCTATTGTTGATTACATATTTGTATGCAGCCTATTTAATTTCACTCTTTACAGATCTCTGTATTTTTTTCCATGTATCATAAAACCACCCATGTTTTTTTTAATTGTTTTGGGTTAGATAGCCGCATAACCGCAAACGCTGTAGTTAGGCTTGGTAAGAGCATCGCAAATGGCAATAACATTTTATCTGGCTCGTCATCATTATTCAACAAAATTAGAAAAAGATGAAGATTTGGAATTATTATGTTCTCATGTATTGTTTTCCTATCTATCACTTTTCGCATGTAAGGCTTTTTTTTGAAGTCCCCACAGTGCCCACATGGAGTATTTTATTTGTTATTTGTTGAACTGGGTTCCATAGCAACTTTAAAATTATGTCATGGTGATCACTGAAAAGGTTCTCGACTGCCGAAATGTGTTTAATGTTTCCAAAGTTTAATCGTGGCCAGAAAATAATTGTTAGTTGAACTACCTCTATGGGTCCCACATGTTAAGGAGCAAGCTTCCTCTGTTCTACCATTGGTTGATCACATACCTTTTTCTTATAACCAGTCACAACACTTTAAGCCCTCGCCACAAACTCTTGGTTTGATCATTTGGGGATCAGGTATCCCCATCATTTTATCTTCTTCCGGATCAGACAGACCTTGAGGGGGTCTTTTCCTTATTTCTTATTTCGGTCCCCACTTCTAATAATGGCAGGTTATTTTTGGGGTTACTGTTCAATTTCTAATGTTATTAATGTTAGACACATTTCCTTATGGGCTATATAGGGCTACTGTACATAATTAATATGTACATAGTTTGGCCATGATAAGGGATCAATTCAAACATCTGGATGGGTGTTTGAAAGTGTCCCTGACATTTTATAAACTTGCACTCTAAAGAGGTCTTCAAAAAACTAGCCAAACCTCCAAAATGTCTGCCTCAGTCCCTTTTTTGCCATTAATTGACATTCAATATATCCATCTAGTACTATAGTATGTCCTGTGCATGTTTCCTGTAAGAAGATAATCTCATACATGTTAAGAAGGGATGTGGCTTCATTGTCAATGAATTTACCCCGTACCCCAGCTATTTTCCATGACAGGATCGGTAACATAGCGGTTAATGGTTGCCCACTTTGCACGTTCACGATATCTGGTGTATTGTTATTATTATAGGGAGTCAGGACAAAAACCTGTGTTTCTTCTGGGTTACCCCTTTCTTGTACATTGTTCAATGTCATTTCATCATGGCATGTTTTTTCGCAGGGTTTTCTACAGCAGGTTTTATAATGAAAAAACTCATCTTATTGTTATTTTTTTATTTTGGGGGGCCCCCCAACTTCCCATCACCTTTAATTTTTTATATATTCCCGAACACCCACACCGCAAAATATATTTTTCTAAACCCCCCTAAATATTTCAATGAATTTTTTTCTTTGAAAAATCTGCAGTAAAAAACCCTGTGAAAAAACATCCCGCAATCAAATGACGTCATACCCTTGTACATATACAACATTTGTCGCCTCTTGTAGCCAGTCAATTTATTCTAGTGACATAAGTGCTTCAAGACCAAATCTCTGAGATAAACCCTCCTGATGCTGAGTTGGTACTTTGAATGTTTTGCATTCTCTTTCCCATAACTTTGCCACTGTGTTGTCCATTCACAAATTTCCATTGCGCATGCTGATGTGAGTGTCTAGTTCCCAGACTTGACACTCTATTTGCCAATTGCTCTTGGGGGCTTTAAGATTCTTGTGCAATTATCTGTTCTCTGTTGAGCTTTATTGGTTTATTGGGGTAGATTTTGTTCTAGGACACACTCACCCTTCTGTGGGAAGAACATAGACAGCAGAACAACCCTTGATCTGCTAGGCGGCTTGGGCAGGCACAGATTGGAATGCAGTACAAAGGCTGCCACATTCATAGATGCAAAAGAGAGTAGTATGCAATCTTCCTCTATAGGTTTGTTTGTCCTTACCACCCAGTTAACTCTACTGGACATGAATAGGGGGTATTACCCAAATTGTTCGTTTAAAATTGCTCGAATGAACAATTGCCGAATTTAAAGGGTCACAATTGACCTTTTCACAATTGACCGTATATATATATATATATATATATATATATATATATATATATATATATATATATATATATATATATATATATAGTTCTGTTTGGTAATATATATTTATTTATATATATAGGGGTTTTGGGGGATTTGGCGTTAGGTGGGGGCTGTGGGGGGTTTCCCCCCACATATATGTTACAATTGACCTTCACAATTCGGTCAATTGTGAAAAGGTCAATTCTAATTCGAACAGTTGTAAAACGAACAATTCGTATACAACCGAATAGGGATTGTGGATGAATGCTAGGACCAAATAGTTTAGTATATTGTGCAACGAGCTGATGTATTTATTAATGCCATAATCAATTTATGCATTTTCTTTGTTAGGGTATCTTTGCCTTTTATGACACCCACTAAAGGGGAGGCTTTTGATGGTAAGTTTAGTGCATTGTCCTCTTTTTGATTTTAAAAGATATATTGTTGGATGTTACTGGGTGAATAACATTATGTGCCACATACCATAACCTAGGTGACAGAGCCATTTCTTCCCTTTATTTGGGTTACTTGTAGCAGTCTTGGATTGTAAACATTGTACTATGTTTCAGTCCATGGGTTTGACTTCGTAGTCTTTTGGTTTCTCCTAGGCTGGTGGGGGGGTGGCCTCTGGAGGCACCCTATTCACTTCACAATTGGCTAACCATTCCTTCATCATGGATGCATCCTTTTTTGTTTGCCTTTTGAAATCCGCCAACGCATTTACAAACTTAAAAAGTGTCATTTTAAAATGATTTAAAAAGACCCATATGGGTTGCAGTTGATCCTTAAAAATTGCTTTAGCAAACCACAAGAGGTGATGGCTGGAAGGCTTAGAATCAATCTTAACCACTGGCATTGCTCTAGGCAACTCTCGAGACCGACATTGTTCTTCACCTGCCAAGCCATTACAGAAGGGGAAAGACCATATGCTAATCAGGCTTGGTCCCACCCCAAAAGGTGCAGACCAGTCTGAACTGCTAAGTTATATCCCTTCTGCACGAGACCACAAGCATCCCCAAACATGTTTCAGCCTTGTTGGGCCTCATCAGTGAGGAGTAGCTTGGGCCTCTTGGCCCAGCAGGCACAGGACCCACGTCTGGGCATACCCATCCCACTCAGGGTGACTTTAGCAAAACACAAAAGGTGATGGCTGGAAGGTTTAGAATCAATCTTAACCACTGGCATTGCTCGGGGCAACCCTCCAGACCATCATTCTTTGCCTGCCAAGCCATTACAGAAGTGGAAAGACCATATGAAAATCACGCTTGGTCCCACCCCAAAAGGGGCAGTCCAGCCCAAACTGCTAAGTCACATACCTTATGCACAAGACACAAGCATCGACAAACATGTTTCAGCCTTGTTGGGCCTCATCAGTTAGGAGTAGCTTGGCTCTCTAGGGCCAGCAGGCACAGGACCCACATCTGGGCATACCCGTCCCACTCAGGGTGACTTTTCAAAACACAAGAGGTGATGGCTGGAATGTTTAGAATCAATCTTTTTTAAATGTTTTATTGGCTTATTGAAGTCTTTAAAAAACATACATACAAAAAAAAACAAGTCATCCGATCACAACTTCAGAAGAAATAACAATTCCAATTCAAAGATCAAAAGTAATGTGGGCCATCATCCAGCCACTTTATGGTTAACATTGCCACTGATAAAAGAACTAAGAGTTCCATCAGTCTTCTCTTTCTGCGTTTGTAGTTGCTAGGAGCTTTTCTACTTCTGCCAAGAAAAAGATTAAAGCAAAAATTAGTTTTTTGTCCTTACCATCAAACATCGCCTACCACCAGTTTTCTGCACTCAAAGTTCACTGCTTTGTCATCAGAGGTCCCAGATGTTTTGTCCTTTGAGATCGTAATGCAGTACAGAAGAGCTTAAGATGTTTTAATGTTTCTTCTTTCTGCACGCAAAACCTGCAGTTTAAATTCATGTCGCCCATTTGTGACCAAGTTCTTAGCCTGTCTTTGATTTTAAATGCGTTAAGACGGAAGCGCATATGCAAAACTCTTCTGTCTTTGCCTGGAAAAAGTGCCACATATCTTTGTAGACTGTTACGTTCTCTAGCTTCACTGGGAACATCTTTCATGAGTCTGCTATTCCTTCTTTTATCCCGAGTTAGAGTCCAGTCCAGTCTCCATACTTTCGTTATGGCCATGTTCAGGTTTTCGTGCAGAGTTTTCAAGTCTATTTCATAGAAGTTTAGAATGGCCTCACACCAGTTATTCCATAATGTCGGCAGACATCAGGGTTGCCATTGCCAGGATTGTGCAGGATTTTAAACTGTGGAGCAACATCTTTCATTGTTGTTTTCCAAAACAATGTTAGTGTTCTAACTAATGTGTGCGCTAATAGACATTAAGCTTAACTCATAACGTATGCAGGCCGTAGATGTTCCCTTGGGTAACTGGAGCACTTTTACCAAAAATATATTTTCAAGAGCAGACCACAATTTGTTTGAGCAACCAAATGCATATTAGCACTTGCACCACATTTTGGCAGTAAAAATTTACCACAGGTTTCAGGGAAAATTTCCCATACATTTTGTTCAAGATACTTGCTTGGCAAGCAAATTGCCAACACTTTGTTTTGGCAATCTCTGCCCAGGGGCCATCGTTTATGTTTGCACTAATTTGCATGGCCACGTATCTGGTGTTCGTTACAGTACTTAATGTCTCCTTTCCCAAATGCCATCTGATTTTTTTGTTGTTACATTTTTTAGAGAACTTTAGATTTTGCAGTGTTAGTATCTCGCTCTTATCTGTGCAAGATGTTACTTCTCACATAGATTTCCACTGCTTCCATTTTATTCTGCAACCCAATTGGGGTGGAATCCAACAGGATCAGGTCGTCCGCATATAACAGAAAACTTACCAAAGACCCATGTATTTTTGGAGGAAAGGAACAGACAGCTTCAATTGCTTCACCAATGTCTGAAAGAAATAGATTGAATATAATAGAAGCCAGGAGGCATCCTTGTTTTACTCCGCAGAAGGTGTTGATCTCTGCCGTTAAAATGCCCACCTGGTCTAACCGAAATCTTGATGTTTGTTTCGGTGTGCATTTCTTTAATTGCAGCTAGCAAACTTGGAGGACAGCACCAATTCTTCATCTTAGTCCAGAGTAGTTCCCGGTCTATGCTGAGAGAAATCGATGAACACTAAATACACCTTTCTCCCATTTCTTATTGCTTCCATTTTAAGAAAGTTTATTAGTAGGAGGTTCAGGCCACAACCTACTCCCTTCACAAATCCGTCTTCTCTCAGATTCATGTAATCACTTTCCACAATCAATTTCAGTAGTTTCTATTGCAGAAGCGTTGCATATACTTTCCCCAAAACCCCCAGAAGAGCTATCGGACGATAGTCCTTTGGATTTGCTCGAATCCCTTTCTTCAATATGGGAACAGTAATAGCACTTTTCGAGGATTTTGGGGTTGCGCAGTTGTTGGATATTCTGCTAAACAACTCATTATATATGTCGGCCCATTTCTCTGGATTTTTCTTTAGTGTATAGTTGGTTAAGCCGTCTGGGCCAAGGGCCTGTGAAGTGCTAGCCTTTTTAATTATATTCAAAATGTCATCCCTATCAAACTTTAAGTCCAATGCTCGAGTTTTGGCAAGACGGCTCCTTCCATTTTCCCAAATTCAGACTAATTTTTGTTTTCCTTCTTTTGCATTATTAGCTCTGAGTCTTTTTGCAGCATGAGTGCTTTGTGTGATCTAATCCAATTTTTATATTTTTGTTTTATTGCACTTTTAGCCAGTAGATACAATTTAGAATCCCTTTTTGTTATTTGTCTGATTTCAGATTGCAATTCTCGTCTCTTCTTCAAGACGTCAAGGTCAAATTTATGTTTAACAGCAAATGCTCTTTTCCTTTGTCCATGTTTTTTTCCCACAAATTGTGTTAATAAGTGGCTGTATTCGACCTCGTCTTGTCCTTGAATATACGCTCTTGCTATTTGATTTACCTCTGCTTCCTGGAGTTTTAGCCTTACCCTGTTTGATTCCACCATAATGGGGATCAACATCACCATCTCATGGTCACTGTGGAGCATAGGGATCACCTGTAGAGATGCAGTTTTTTGATGTATATTGTCAGACACAAAAAAGTAATCTATGATGGATTTCTGCTCACATCTATTCCATGTTGGATTGGCCAGGATATCACCAGCGGTGTTTCCATTTACCATGACTACGTTTCTTAACTCCATCTCCAGGCACCATTTTATCGCTAGTTGTTCTAAGACGTGCTTATAATTTCTGTCTCCTTGTTTTGTAGTTATGCAGTTAAGGTTCAAATCACTGCATACCATATTGTTTGGTGTTCCGTCTTCTCCGAGCATTTCGTCCACTACTGCTGAAACTTAGTCTATAAAAGTAGATGTGCCCGCCGCTGTGTAATTCCAGTATGAATTAATGATGTGAATAATACCCCCATCCACATTCGATTTTCTTATTGTTGTTACCTGTATATACGCTGATATATTCATTGATTTAAAGATTCAGTAGCCTGAACTTTTTATGACAAGCGTTAGGAGGCCAGCCATAGACCTACCCTTTGGTCTTTTGATGGCTGGATTAATGGCCACCTCATAATCTCCAGAAAGGGGGAAAACATCCAGCCACGTTTCCTGAAGGCAAACCACATACAAACCGTCAAGCCAGTGCTCCTGGAATAGATGTGTGAATCCCCTGGTGTTCCATGTCCCAAACTTGTGCATCGTCTGCTCTTTCCCAACTTGGCATTAACATCGAGAGGTTCTACTCATCACTTCGGCCAGCCAACACCAGTCATTTAATTTGTCTGCTTTATCCCTGGAATGTGTACCTTTACAGATGTCTTTCTTAATTGCATTATCGCAATCTATTGTTATTTTGATTTGTTCACCGCTCCGTAAGTTCTCTATTGTTTCTGATTCACCACTTTTTGTGATTGGGTATTTCATGTTGTTTGAATTTTGTGCAGGTTCTCTAGGGCTCCTGGGCACCTGACCATCAGTCACTTCATTAACGATGTGTCTCACTAACAGAGCAGTACTCATTTTGCTTTTTACTTTCTCACCTTTTGAAATGTCAAATACTTCAGATATATGAAATCCCATAAGGGAAGGCGCTGCATCTGCAACAATGTTTAGTACAAATTTAGATTTGAAGTGCAGAATCACTTTGTCATTCTGTGCCTCTTTCACGAATTCGACTGCTTTTAAATGGTCAGAATGGATGGTCCTGAGGCATGGCACACAGTCATTGTTGCGGTTCATTATGAGATCATCACTGCTCTCAATACGTTCGAGCCTTGCTCTGTAAGATGTTTGCGCATTCTATCTGTCTTTTACTTCCAGTGGGTTTGTGTACCTTTGCCCTTTATCTTGTGCGCCTTGTGAGGAGTCCTTCTGCGGGCAAAGTGATGATGTGGTTCCTAGTTTACTCACATTCTGTTTTTTTGGGCCTTGTAGGTAATTGCCATAGGTTCTCTTTTCTGCCAAAAAATGTGCTTCACAGGATTCTTTTCATCCCATCTTCAACTCCACTTTTTCCTGCACAAGTGCCAGTTTTTGTCTCCTTTCTTTTAGGGTAATGAAAGTTGGACTTAGTATTTTTAATGGCGCTCCATCTGCCTGAGCATGGGCCTGTATCGGAATGCAAGTTCTAGTGGGGATTACTGGTTTGGGCACATCCGCCAAGCCACCAGTCTTATTTTCCAGTGGTTGTACATTGTCGTCCAGAGTCGATGTACTTTGCTCCAGGTTGTCTTTATCGACGTCGTCTTCATATACCGACATGTGCTTTAGGTGAATTACTGTTTCATATGGGCCACCAGATTCTTCCTGCTGGTTCTGTAATTGTCCAGACATATCAGGCACATCAATCCCTTTTTTAACTTTTGCCATTGTCTCAGTTTTGCTGTTATTATTAACAGTGACATTCACCGTCTTGATGTTGCGTAAAAACTTTCTTGAGTTGTTACATCGCTGCAGCTTTTTTGTGCATTGATTTTTCATTTTTTTCACTTGCATTTTAATCCTTTCCACAACTTTAGGTGTTTCAGTGGTTGAGTTATTATTTCCCTTTAACATGGCAAATATATTGTTGTGAGTTCCTTCATCCAGAGGAATCTTCTCCGTTTGAGCCACTTGATTTGCGCTGAGATCTTCTGGAGCGGCTGATGTAGCTATTTGTGGAGCTAAAACGGCAAGATTTCCCAGTGCCATAGTGCTTTCCAGAACAGTGGTAAAGCAGGGAATTATCATTTGATCTCCCTGTAAGCATCGTATAGACACACTAGGTGGTTTGGTCACTGTTAGAGTTTTCACAGCCACATCTTCCGTTGTTGTCATCGTTTTTAAGGCTTCCTTATTGATATGGCACGTTTGCGTCTCTTTCCAACTTTCTCTTTTAGTGATGTCCGACCGTAGAAGGCTTGCCGGTCTACGTCCCAAGCCTGAGGCATTACGCCTTGTTCTTTTGCAATGATTGATGGAAGGGCCTAAGTCACAGCGTGCATCCCCTGTGCCTCTATGCCCCAGGTTGTGGACATTTGTTGTTGTGGTATTAACCTCTTCTTGCGCCAAAAACGAGTTTCCATTAATTTGCACGGACAGGCATACCCGACTATCCTGTTTACTCGTTGGGCTTGTTGTAGATTTTGTATGCTTTAGAAGACTCAGCGTTCTCTTTAGTGATCTCTGCAAATAATTTTTTTTTCCATTCCATTATTTTTCTTTTGGTCAACAAGTGTGTTTAAGGAGGCATCTATCTTTTTGTTTAGGTCATAATGGGTCTGTTTAGATGTTATGTTATCCCTTTCTAGATTTACTATTTTTGAATTTATTAGAGCCACCAAAGTTGTTAAATCCTTGACGTTGTCATTGATTTTCTCATATAATTTTGTGAAGGGAGCAATCATGATGGCCATTGATGACATCGGTATAGGTTGTATCTCTTGAATTAATCTTTTTCCTAGCTCCATTTCAGACTCAAGGCCCCTGGTGATAAGTCTTAATACGTCTTATTTTTGGATAGTCTTGTTCCATAACTGACAAGTCAATTGTAGGAGACTCGGATGATGAGGATTTTGAGTCATCAAAAGCACATCTTTGGTTTTTAAGCTGGTGTATTTTTTTTCCCTTTCCGACTCTGTTATTTGCTCGTGTGTCACAACTTGTGTGTTGCTATTTCTAAATTGGGAGCAGCTGATTTTGGGTGACAAACTGTTTTCACTTCTTCTTCGTTTGACTTGGCCACTTTTCCACTTTGTTGATGATTCCCCATACAAGTTTTCTATCGTGGCATCAACGGTGCTTTCAGCAGATTCCATTTGTGTTGATTGTGCGCTCGATTCCCCAACATCATCTTTGCTAACAAAATTGCATATCTTATTTATTTGGGATAGATCATGCAATATTTTGTTGATGACGTTCAGGGAGTTTTGTCTATTGCCGTCCGCCACTCTACTCTCCCGGGCGCAATTATCCAAGCATGTATGATGTAAAGAGTGACAAAAGAATTCATCTCATTTGCAGGGGATATTTCAAATACATTAGGGGGAATCTCGGAATTCGCAGATAATCATTCTTCAAATGCCCATGCATCGGATCTGAGGGTTAATTCTGTAGCAGTTCCCACTGGACATACAACATGCCTCTGAGCACCCACATTATTAGTGTTTGTTCTCAACCTGTTGTGGGCACGCCATGCGAGAATCCTCGGTGGCAGTACATTCACCGCATTCAGCCCCTCCCCATTTATTTGAGCATTTTTGTCAATTTTGCCTTTGTATGTTTTACTGCAAGTTAATGTATTCTCATTGTCTTTACTTGTCCCTTTTAAGTCAGCAACAAGTTAGTCAGCAGCAGACTCTACGCCGAGTTTTCCATCCCACTCGCTAGCAGCAGCAGCCACGCTAGCAGGAGCTACGCACAAGCATGTGGATCGGTGAGGAGCTACAGCTGCAGCTTTCGCGGTCCCAACCGGTGAGAGTGTTATGTAAGTCTGAAGGTGGGGGATTAATGGCGCATGTTGTAAACCTTTATGGGATCGTAAATGTTTTGCGTGCTTCAATGCACTGCCCTTCCCAGACCCAACAGTATGAGCACATTCTACATTGTGAGCACTTACTTGGTTAGTACCAAATAATTCCAACATGGGGCTCGGATGTCTAGTCGATGACACAAAGTTCCAGCACCGCATTTGAAGTCTTGTCTGCTGAGGGAGAGATTGCTCAGCTCGCAATCCAGCATTACGGGGCACGTTTTTTGAGAGGTTGCGTTCAGCATTGGACTTCCTCACAGCCCTTACACCCAAACACCAAAACATACTGCGCACACTGAGCGCTCTGCGTGTGCTGCAGTCTTTGTACTGCTGCCTCCAGGCAACACAAAAGCAATGGTAAAAGACTCACAGAAAGTCAGTTGAACAGCAAGCCACCTGTGTAAGATTCCCAGGCAGGCTCAGGATCACCAAAACACACTGCGCGCAATCAACCTTAACCATTGGCATTGCTCTGGGAAACCCTCCGACCATCACTCTTCACCTGTCAAGCCATTACAGAAGTTGAAAGACCATATGCTAATCAGGCTTGGTCCCACCCCAAAAGGGGCAGCCCAGCCCGAACTGCTAAGTCACATCCCTTCTGCACGAGACAACACGCATCCTCAAACATGTTTCAGCCATGTTGGGCCTCATTAGTGAGGAGTAGCTTGGTTCTCTAGGCCCAGCAGGCACGGGATGCACGTCTGGGCCTACCCGTGCCACTTGGTTTGACTTTAGTAAAACCCAAAAGGTGATGGCTGGAAGGTTTAGAATCATTCTTAACCACTGGCATTGCTCTGGGCAACCCTCCTGACAATGGTTCTTCACTTGCCACGCCATTACAGAAGGGGAAAGACTGTATGCTCCATAGGGAACCAAGCTCCTCCTCACTGAGGAGACCCAACAAGGCCGAAACATGTCTGGGGTTGCTTGTGTTTCCATTCAGAGGGGACCTGACTTAGCAGTTCAGACTGGGCTGCTACCATTGATGGAAGTACCTGACTGATTTGCATATAGCTGGACCCCTTTTGGAATGGCACAGACGGGCTAAAAAACGGTGGTGTGCAAAGTTGCCCAGAGCAATGCCAGTGGTTCATATTCATTCAAAACGTTCCACCCATCACTTTTGTGGTTACTCCTTAAAACCTGCTGCAATAAAATCAGGATCTTTTTGGCAAAATTATTTTTAAAACTCTGCACTTTTACTAGGTTCCCACATTAAAATCCATATCCCTCCCCTTATCTTTAGAATTGTTGTTAGGGTTGGAATGGAATATTCTCTTCTGGCTGGTTTCCCCACATAGCTGGATTCTGTCAGTATGAACCGTGATGGTTTGTGTGGCACCAAGGTCACTATCTTCTGATTCATTTGGCACTGTTGCACAAAGATTCACACCGAAGGGAGAGTTTGACTGTTTATCCGGATTACTGGTGACAAGTTAGCGTGGAATATTCAGTCCAACTATTTTGGTGCCTGTTTCCATAATATATATAATGCTCATCCTTCTAGGTTAGGCAGGGTTATTTCCTTGGATTTATCAGGCCCAGAAAGAGATTCAGATGTCCCAGGTATTGTTTTAAGCAGAGGTATTGCCATGCATTCTCTTGTAACCTTCATTTCGTTCTCAATATCTAGTATCTTTTCGTCTAGTTTGCCAGATATCTCCTGGTGGTAGGAATTTAGAAGGGACTGAATTTGTTCATTTTGAGTAGGCTTGTTACTCTTTTTTGCTTTTTTTTCCATAATCTCTTACACCCTGCTATTGACTTTTCTTTTTACCATAATTCCTCTATATAGTTGTTTAATGCACTATATAGGTTTTTAGTGGGATGAACTAGCCTAATGTGGTAATCTACAATAATTCTCTTGGACCCAAATCTACACCCACAGCTATCACCATCACAAGCTTGTAGAATATTGTGTCTTTCAAACATTCCAGGCAAATAAAGAAACTGCATATTCAGACGATTGGAGCCGGGCACACCTCAACAGCTCGAGGATCAATCTTAGCCTGTCTCACCCCATGTTCCCTCTCATCATAACACCTGGTAATCTGTCACCCCATGAGCAACTATAGAACAAAACTCAAAGGGGTGCTATTCTACTTGTATTATTCTCTATGTTACTAGGCTGTACATGTCTTCACACCATGGTTATCACAATAAGTGGACTTCCCTCCCGCAAACACCTGAATTGCACTGTAGAATGGGAATCCTAACTATAATTGGGGATCATTATGTGGCTTCTTGGTTACATGTGGCGTGCAGCAAATTGCTCTACTTACTCAGCTGTTGCACGCCAACTCTACTGTGATGCCCCTGCATACTTCTCCTTATCTTTACTTTTGCTTACCACAACTGCTTTGTGGCAGTGCTGAGAGCTGAGAGGCAACCCATTGTGCTTTATCCATGCTTCTGGTCTCTCCACACCAATGCCGGCACCAACTTCATACACCCTCGTTACCTGTCTGCACCATCCTAGACAGATGCAAACAGTGCCATTTGCCTCAGAGAGCTTTGCTGCAAGGGCCAGCTGTCTGGAGTTCCGTTGCTCCGTTTTCTCGACCTCACAACTGTCAGGTTGTTGGGGGGGATATGCCCCCCTCCATTGCAGAATGATATTTAATCCCCTGAGTGTAATCTAACAAATAAAATGCCTGATCATACCTGGTGTAACAAATATCTAACAAATGGCAAACATTTTGTACTTTTTTTGATTGAGCGGGGGGGCTGAATGCAGATTATCCCCTCTCTTAACAATTGTTTATAACTCATGTTCTGTAGCAGATCTGATGTTGGAAATAGTTGATCAAACTGGATCTAACAAATATCTAACAATTTAAATACATTTTTATACTTTTTTTGATTGGGGGTGACTATCTGACTACAGATTAGCCTCTCTAAATAATAGCTTATAACTCATGTTCTGTAGCAGATTTAACGTTGAAAATGGTTGATCAAACCGGATCTCATGAATAGCTAAAAAATTAAATACATTTTTGTACTTTTTTGATTGGGGGGCTGACTACGGATTAGCACCCTCTCTAAACAATTGCTTAAAATGCGTGTTCTGTACTGGAGCTAACGTTGAAATGATTGGTCAAATTGGATCTAACAAGTATTTATTGAAATAAATGCTTATTTACCAAAAATGTGTTGAGGGGGCTACTTCTCCTCCTTTGCAGACAAATGTTTCAGCACATGTGTGAGATCTAACAAAAAGATTTCTGTTCAGACCGGATCTAACGAATATCTAATAAATGACATATTTTTGTACATTATTTGATTGAGGTGGGCTAACTAGCTGACTACTAGTTAGACCTGCCCTCTAAATAATTGCTCATGTTCTGAAAAAGTTTGATCAAAGTGGATCTCAAAAGATATCTAAGAAATCAAATACATTTTTGTATTTTCTTTGATTGAGGGGTGCTAACTGCAGTTTAGCCCCTCCACTAAATAATGGCTTATATTGCATGTTCTGTAGCAGATCTAACATGAACCATGGTTGATCAGTACAGCATCTTTTCATCAACATCCGTTTTTACGACGTGTTTTTTCTGGGGAATTATTGCCAAAAAAAGTTTCACATTTTTTGGGGGGCGGTTGGAAAGGGCAGATAAAGGGTTGGGGTGTTGGGAATGAAAAAAAGGTAAATGACAGGGGCTTGAGGGGAACCCCCCAAAAATAATTAGAAATATTTCAAAAATATTTTTCGGCAAAACATCCACAGATAAAGCCCCGTCTTAAAAAGGGGTGTCAATGAAAAGACAGAACCAGTTGATCAAACCAGATCTAACAAATATCTATTGAAATGAGAGACTTGTTTTCCAAAATGTTGGTGATGGCTGGCAGCCCCCATATTTGCAGCCAAATATTTCAGCACCTGTGATCTACAAAAAAATGACTGATCATACTTATCATACTGGATCTAATGAATATCTAACAAATGACATACTTATAATTAGCTGACTATGGGTTAGTCCCCCGTCTAAATAATTACTTGTAACTCATGTACTGTAGCAGATCTAACTTTGAAAATGTTTGATCAAACCAGATCTATTGAATTTCTATTAAATGACACACATGTTTGCACTTTTTTTTATTGGGGTGACTAGCTAGCTGACTGCATGTTAGCCCCCCTCTAAATAATTGCTTATAACTCATGTTCTATAGCAGAACTAACACTGAAAATGGTTGATCAAACAAGGTCTAACAGATATCTAATGGTACAGATCATTTTTTGTAAAAGATCATGAAAAGGGGGCTAACCCGCAATACCCCTACAAGTGAGATCAGAGATGGGTAATTTGATGGGTAATTAAAAAGCAAAGTGTTGCATGTTGGGATACAGAGTCTAGCTTTGCAGCACAAACCATTCATCACTGAAACTTATTTGGTTGTGGGATCATTGAATTCATAGCCCCACATAAACTAAGAAAGATCAACAAGGAATTATTGGTCTATCTTCCTAAGAGAATCAGCGGGAGAAACATCGAGAAATAGAGATAGAAAGAGAGACAAGGAGGGAGAGAGAGAGAGAGACAGACAGAGACCAGTTTCCCAGCATAAACTGAGAAACAAAAAAATATATGTTGTAATACTGTGGCTCATTTCACAGAGCAAGCACAGAAAAGAACAAACATTATTCTAGTCATCATCATTTTCCACAAAGATGGCACACCAAAATATGCAATGTCAAATAGCCAAATGATTTCTGTAAATCTATAGTTGTAACTGAAAATGGCAATCAGTATTCAACGAGGACTCCACCGATACATTAACAGAATGCAACAAAATGTTGGTTACACTGTGCACATGGCCACTTGGCTTAAAGCCTCTTTGAACAGGCTAGATCATTTCATGAATTATCATAGGCACCTGCCCAGCTATAATCTTGCAATATAATTCCATGTGTGCGTTTAAGCATTATATAAGGCTGATGTAGGCTTATATGAGCCACATTCTCTCTGAGCTTTGCCAGGTTATAACATTAGTGAGGTGTTAGCATTCTTGGAAGCTTGGATATTTGGTGGAAATAATTGAACAAATCAAATATATTCTGGTGGTAAATGGCTGCCTGTGGGCTGGCTATTTACCAATTGTTTCCCAGCTGGGAAAGGTTCATGGGCTGTTTGATCTCTTTTATTGTTATACTAGCTGATATACCCAGTGTTGCCAGCACTTTCCTTCCCTCATAAGTACAGGCAACTGTGCAAAATCTGGTGCAGATTGGTGAAAGGGTGTGGAATTGTACAAGGAACAACGCTTCGCAATGCCACAAACCCACAAACACATGTTGACTTTTGCTGAAATCTGGTGAAAGGGGTGAGGTGTCCAAATGTCATGTAGCCAGTAATGTCTGGAGAGTCCTAACAGGTGACTGTGCAGAATTTGATGCCGTTTGGGGAAACAGTGTGGAATTGTACTTTGAACACACGCAAAGCCACAAACCCACAAACCCACACCCAAATTTGCACTTTTGCTGAAATCCAGGGAAAGTGATGGGGTGTACAGATGTCATGTAGCCAGTAATGTCTGGAGGGTCCGATCAGGTTACTGTGCACAACTTGGTGCAGATTGGTGAAACTGTGTGGAATTGTATAGAGAACATACGTGAAGCCACCGTCCTACAAACCCACACCCACATTTTCAATTTTGCTGAAATCCAGGGAAAAGGGTGGGGTTTCCAGATGTCATGTAGCCAGTAATGTCTGGAGGGTCCTAACAGATGACTGTGCAACATTTGGTGCAGATTGGTGAAATGGTGTGGAATTGTATAAGGGACAACTTTTCGCCAAGCCACAAACCCACAAACAGATGTTGACTTTTGCTGAAATCCAGTGAAAGGTGTGGGGTGTCCAGATGTCATGTAGCCAGTAATGTCCAGAGGGTCCTAACTTGTGACTCTGCAAAATTTGGTGGAAATTGGTGAAACAGTGTGGTATTGTATAGGGAACATACGCAAAGCGACAAACCAATCCACACATGTTCTCTTTTGTTGAAATATGGGATGAGGGCTGGGGTGTCAAAATGTCATGTAGCCAGTAATGTCTCGAGGGTCCTAACAGGTGACTATGCAGAATTTGGTGCATATTGATGAAACGGTGTGGAATTGTTTAGGGAAAATATGCAAAGCCACAAACCCACACACCCAAGGACTTTTGCTGAAATCCAGAGAAATGGGTGGGTGTTCAAATATCATATAGCCAATAATGTCTGGAGGGCCCTAACAGGTGACTGTGCGAAATGTGGTGCATATTGGTGATACAATGTGGAATTGTATAGGGAACATACTTTTCTTTCATTTCAGCAGCTTTATTTCGACAAGAAATTCATAAAAAAGGTACAAAATAAATAATTACATCAACATCATAATGACTTTTCACATGAGTAACTTACAATTAAGAGCAAATTCATAATATCATATGGTAAAAGCAGTTTAAAAGCTAGGAGATTCCTCCTCAACAGAACATTGAATCAATCAATATGTGATCAAACAAGGCCGAGCTAATACTTTAGCATTTCTCATGTAAATTTTTCCTGCCCAGCTCAGGTAGTTGCAGGTTGCGAAAATGGTCAGAATGTCTTCAGAATCCAAGCACTTAGTCATTGCTTCACTTAGTGTCCTACAGCTGTGTTTTAAAAAATGCTTCCTCAAGGGCTTATTCACCGGCTTATTCACCGAGCAGAGGAGTAGGTAATGTTGCACAGTGTTGAACGCCTCACCTCAGAGAATACATGTTGCGGAAACTGCCTCATTACATTTGTGCCTGAGTGCAGCTGTGAGCAAGATGTCCATGCAGAGCTTAAGGTACACAGCCCTTTCCCACCGGGAGGTGACATAATCCGGATACTCTTCGCAACTGACCCGCTACTTAATAGAAAGGTATTGGGCGAGTTGGTCTGAGACCCTGGATTTCACCAGGATAACACGCTGGGCCTTAGCCCCCGCTGCGCTCTTGATCAATTCCTTACACGCAGATGTGATTACAGATGAGTTAGACCAATACTCCCGCAAACTCAGCTGTCCAAAATAACTGTTCACGTGGTCAGCCCACTTCAGAGAGCTGCTCCCTTGCTGAGATGGGACATCCAAGACTGCCTCTTTATATTTGTGCAGGTGGTCCTTTGATCATAAACAGGGCCAATAGTGGACGGGCATAGTTTGAAAATCTTCTCAAACCCTGCTAGACCAGTTTCCAGTAATACTGGAATGTTCAGGGCAGTGATGGGCAGACCAAGGATGCTTTTTAATAGCGAACATACGCAAAGCCACAACCCACACCTAAATGTTCACTTTTGTGGAAATCCGGGGAAAGGGTTGGGGTTCCAGATGTCATGTAGCCAGTAATGTCCGGAGGGTTCAAACAATTGACTGTGCAAAATGTGGTGCAGATTGATGAAATAGTGTATAATTGTAGGGACCATATACACAAACCCACACATTTTCAGTTTTATATATATAGATAGATGGATATCTATAAAATTGTGTGTTTCAGGTATTAGGAATGATAATTTACAGGACCAGAGGTATTCTCTCAAACCTACTTTCTACCGTCATCATCGTAGCTGTGTAGCGAAAGATACAGAAATGTGTGATTTCCTTAAAACTGCATAACAAGCACAAATCATTTTGATGTATTATGTTAGTTGTGTATTTATTAATTCTATCTGTTGCCAGCTATGCTAGGGCTGAAAGTACTTTCTTGCAAATACTCAAATAATAGCTTATCATCAGAGAGCTGATGATTTGATGCTTTGTCACAAATAATATCAAAAATCCAAATCTTGAAGCAGTGCACCACCTGATGCAGAACCTGCAGACATACACAATTCTTTCTTTGGGCTCATCAGCTTCTCAACTCCTTGTGCAGTACAGAATGTTCACACTTTTGTGGCAGATGTGAATCCAACCCTAGACTCTAAAGCTAAATCCCTGTTGTTGGTTTCAGGACAGGATATCTCAGAACACCAACACATCAACATCAATTTCCATTGTGATTGTTGCAGTACAATGCAAATACATCCCTAAATCCAATCTAAGCATGACTTTGCATGTTTTGGTGATAGCAAGACTGGATGTTGGCAATACTCTTCCCAATAAAGGTCTGGTCACTTTTAAAGCAGTAAAAAGTAATCTCGAGCAGGTTATGCTTCCTAAAATAACCCTAGTCCTGATCTCTCTGTATTGGTTCCATATTGAGTCCTGACAAACGTTCAATCTGACTTTTTTAGCTAAGAATGAATTTCTTTTTGGTGTGTATCTAAGCACACCCAGATGCCTTGTTCCCATACATATCATGCCTGGGTGATATTGGGCC
Organism: Ambystoma mexicanum; assembly: GCF_040938575.1. NCBI lineage: Eukaryota > Metazoa > Chordata > Amphibia > Caudata > Ambystomatidae > Ambystoma > Ambystoma mexicanum. The sequence goes on from NC_090931.1 coordinate 1,094,833,476, forward strand.
TCATTACAAGTTCAGCGGTAGCTATCGGCACTGGCACTCGTAAATGGGCCATTACCGGCCCTTTATGAGTTGAATGGGCCGGCAATTGCTCATTTGCGGGTACCGGTGTGGGTGGGGAGCAAGGTTGCACCGGCACCATTGATAACAGTGCCGGTGCAATCAGGAGTTCTGCTCACGGGTGCCACACTGCACGCCTGGTCTGACTAGGCATGCAAGGCGGCACCCGCAAGCAGAACTCGTAATGTGATGGTATGGTAACAACGGTGCCGTTAGCACTACCGGCGCTGTTGTCACTGTACCACCACATTCGTAATGAGGCCCATTATGTTTTATGTACCAGAAAACCAAGGAGGGTCCTTGGAGTCTCTCTGCCAGACATTAGTACCAGTTACGAGAGCCTTTCCAAGATTATTTAGTTCACTATCTTTCACAGAGGAGAAATATCCCAAACATATCAGTATTTGTCCTGTCCAGGGGCAGTCCAGCAACGAAATGTGAGGCAATTCTCCTCTGAACAAGAGTAGCAACAGCAACCCCAGACACGTGTTTCTGTCTGGTTGGACCTCATCAGTAGGGTGGAGCTGTGCCTCTTTAAGAATATTGAGCAAGGGGTCCACGTCTGGATTCCCCTAGTAATTTAGGGTGAGACCCAAAGTTACTTAAATATGCAAAAGACAAGGGGGGTCCTGGGAGTCACTCTGCCGGACATTAGTCCCAGTTACGAGAGCCTTACCCAGATTGTTTAGCTCACTATCTTTCACAGAGGAGAAATATACCAAGCATATCAGTCTTTGTCCTACCCAGGGGCAGTCCAGCACTGAAATGCTATGCAATTCTCCTCTGAACAAGAGTACCAACAGAAACCCCAGACATGTGTTTTGGTCTGGTTTGACCGCATTTGTCGGGTGGAGCTGTGCCTCTCTAAGAATATTGAGCAAGGGGTCCACGTCTGGATTCCCCTAGTAACTTAGGGTGAGACTCAAAGTTACTTTGAGTAACTTGTGACTCAAAGACCCTATCCACTTAAGTAACTCAAAGTTACTTAAACATGCCAAAAAACAAGGGGGGTCCTGGGAGTCTCTCTACCGGACATTACTCCTGGTCGCGAGAGCCTTGCCCAGATACTTTAGCTCACTATCTTTTACAGAGGAGAAATATCCCAAACATATCAGTCTTTGTCCTGCAGGGGCAGTCCAGCACCGAAATGTTAGGCAATTCTCCTCTGAATAAGAGTACCAACAGCAGCCCCAAACATGTGTCAAACAGAAAACTGTATTTTTAAGAAGAATTAAACTACAAAATTAACTTTGTTGGGTTCCAGCAGAGAATGTGGAACACGCCTGGAGCTGAACTATACCCTCTCTCTGTAGAGGAGGAGCTAAAAGACTCCACTAGAAGCCCCGCCCCTAACCTGCCCATATATTGGGAACCAGAGATAGTGACAAGGGCGACACCTGTAATGATGCCAATAACACGAGCAGCCTTTGAAGCAAAGTACTAATTGAGAAAGCCATTCTTTACGTATCCACAAACCTCTTAGGAAAGATCCCTGAAGAGCGGGAGAAGATAATGGAACACTCTGAGAAGAGATAACAGTGGAGAACATAAAGAGAACATATAGAATCCAGTAACGAAGTAAAAAATTGAGTAATCTGTTACATATAAAGGAAGATTACACGTGTGAAGAGCACATAATAAAATGCAAATCTTTTTTTATAATTGTACAGAGCCAGCAACGCAAGTATGTGATCATAGAAGCTAGCTATATGTAGTACATAGACTGCAGGCGGTTCCACCAGGAACAGGCTTCTTCAAATGTACCAGATGTAAGATCTGTAAATATGCAAAGAATTGCAAAAGTTACGAGCATCCTATACTGAAACATCTGGTCTACATCAACAGCAAAATTACATGCGAATCTGAACTCGTGGTATATGCTTTGATATGTCCTTGCTCAAAATGGTACATCGGAAGCACAAAATGCAAGCTGAAAGTACGTATCTTGCAACATGTGAGAGCCATTATTAATAAGGACTGCTCTTACCCTATGGCTAAACATTTTTCGGAAATGCATAACGCCGATCCAGCTTATCTTACGTTTTTTGGCATTCATAAGGTCATCCCAGGCCCCAGGGGAGGTGACAATGAAAGAACACTCCGCCAAGAAGAGACTAAATATATCTTAGACTTCGAGAGTAAAACACCGTTGGGACATAACATCAATGAGGAGCTTTACACTTTTTTGGGGACATAAAGATCATATTGAATACGATAATACCCCCGGCAGCTCATTCATTCAAAGGACCCCTTTTTCATAATTGTATATGCTTAATGGATTGCGCATTGTTTCATTTTTTATTCCTTTTTTACTTATCACTTCTTTCTTTTACTTTTTATGGTGACTTTCAATTTGACTCTAAAACAATGTGTTTAATAGACTTGGCTCAGGTATGCCCATAGGGAGGCCTGTTTTTGAATTATTTATCTTAGCCTGGCAAGCAAGCAGCGGTAATATGAACACAATTCTAAGATATTAGATGTGTTGAAGATGGTGTGATTACATTTTTCTAGTTTAGAGTTGACATCTGGGCATTTATTACCTAGTATGCACATTGGACACTCGAAAGCATCCTCTCTCTTTTATATCTATTTTTTGATATCATCAAGTTAAAAAAACATGGGAACACCATATGGCAAGGGAGTTATTTGAAGTTACTACTAGAAGTAGATGTTGGGATATATTTCTTTTTATTGTGGTGTACTATACAAGAAAAAGAATTCCTTTGTTTTGTATTGAAGTATTTTTAGAGAGATGTCTATAGCTTGCACTATGCACTTTACAATATGACATGAATGTTCTCTATATCCTTCTATATGTATTTACCGTATCATAGGAATGCATTGTTTGCACAGTAGCACCACGCACTTTATATTGTCTCACCGCTACTCATTTAGCAAAGATATTATTCTTGCTTCCAGGCACTTCATAATGATGGTGAGATGCATAAGTAGTCACTTCCTTGCTTTGCTAAGATTTTTGGCAGATTTATTTTGTTACCCCTGCCTCCATGTACCCAATGCGAAAGACAACACTATATTATTTAGTCAAAAAAAACATGGGAACATCACATGGCAAGGAAGTTACTTTAAGTCACCACTAGGAGTAGATGCTGGGATATATTTGTTTTTACTGTGTCGCATTACACAAGAAAAAAATTCCTTTACTATATTGGAATATTTAAGAGAGATGTCTATAGTTTGCATTATGCACGTTACAATATGACATGAATGTTCTCTATTGTTTTTTATATGAATCTACTATATCATAGGAATGCATTGTTTACACAGAAGCACTATGCACTTTATATTGTCTCAACGCTACTTATACAGTGAAGATAATAATCTCGCTTTTAGGCACTCCATAAATATGGCAAGATGCATAAGTAGTCACCTCTTTGCTCTGCGTACATCTTAGGCAGATTTATTTTGTTACCCCTGCCTCCATGTATCCAATGGGAAAGACAACACTATGTTAACAATATGGGAGTTTTGATGTTTTTCGTATTGCCCTTACATTTGGGGTTTGTGCCATATATTATGAATAGCACCAACACCTTAAATGCCAACTTTACTCGTATTTGTCTTGCTTTGGCTGAAAAGTCATGTTTGATATTTAAACATATGCTTATACCATTCAGCAATGTGAACCAGTAGCCCAAGCTAAGGTGGCTAATTGCCACTATTTTTGAGATTTTAAGTCACCTTATTTATGTCTTTCACTGTGGTGGGAGTGTTTGGTATATAAACAAACACTCTATGGTTGATGAGTGACTGTGAACAAGCCACTGGTTAGTGGTGAAACGCGTCAGGCTGCCGTCTGGCTAAGCAAAATTTGCACTGGGAGATTACTTTTTATCTGCTGCACACGCAAAATAAAGGCTGTTATATTACACACAACCGATGCTGCAGTGTTTGCTGTTGGATTTCCGTGATTATTTGGATTATTGGAACACTTTTGTTCGTGGAGTGCTGCTCGCCTGAATTGTTTCTGTTTGAAGCTGTTCGTATTTGAAATATATATATATATATATTCAGTGAAAAAACTTTGTTAAAGGGACGTTATGGTAAAGTTGCGCTACTAAAAACCTGTGAAATTCAGTGAAAAAACGTTGTCAAAGGAACGTTATGGTTCCAAGTAAAACCGAAAAACCCTTGAAATTCGCCAGTTATGGTAAGCTAAGCAACCATAACTCGCGCCACCACCGTGCACTGCTAAGACTAACACCCAGGACATCAAAGATGACATCACAAATGTCATTGATGACATCACTGATGACATCACATGTGTATGTACTTTTCATGAAATATGTGTACAAGGGATTCTTATTATAATGTTGCGAAACAAGTGTCAAGGATCATTGCAATAAATATCATACCCTAATTAGTGCATTGAACGATGCATTGATATAAATAGCATTCTATTATGGGGTTCTATCTAGTATACTAAGCTACTGATACAGAAACATAACATGGTGTGCAGTGTACAAGATGAAGGTATAATATTCGTAATGTTAATATGTTGAATAATGAAATGATAATTGTTTTCTTAATAGATTTTTGTGTACTGTGAAATATGTAATACGTAGCTAATAAAACATTACTATAGACAAAACACAAAGACACAAGAACACATACCAATATGGGTATATACAGGGAAAGTGAAGTTAGCAAAAAAGCACAAGTAGTAGCAGAAACAATTCATAACTTAACTGATTATTTTCATGCAAATAAATGATTGCTCTGTTTCAAAGCTGCTATTCACCCTATGCATATGTATCACTTGATGTGATTGGACCCACAGGGAAAGTACAGCCATAAAAAAAAACCAACAGAACTATCAGAAAGTGCTCATAAGTCTATTGATTATCTTTATGCACAAAAAGGATTGCTGTCTTTCAAGCTTGTGTCTTCCCGTATGTATATGTTTCATTTGATGTGACTGGACTCTAACAGAATTACTGTAAGAACCTACTCGAAGGATACGTCTACAAATAAAATAAAATGTTTAGTTTCTGACTGTTACTGAAGAAAACCATGTGGCCTAGATATGTCAGAAAAAGAAAAAAGAGTGAGCCAGACATGTGATGTCATCAGTGATGTCATCAATGACATTTGTGATGTCATCTTTGATGTCCTGGGTGTTAGTCTTAGCAGTGCACGGTGGTGGCGCGAGTTATGGTTGCTTAGCTTACCATAACTGGCGAATTTCAAGGGTTTTTCGGTTTTACTTGGAACCATAACGTTCCTTTGACAAAGTTTTTTCACTGAATTTCATAGGTTTTTAGTAGCGCAACTTTACCATAACGTCCCTTTGACAAAGTTTTTTCACTGAATTTCATAGGTTTTTAGTAGCGCAACTTAACCATAACGTCCCTTTAACAAAGTTTTTTCATTGAATTTCATAGGTTTTTATTAGTGCAACTTAACCATAACGTCCCTGTAACATTTTTTTTTAACTAAATTTTAAAGGTTTTTATTAGTACAACGTGACCATAACATCCTTTTCAATAGTTGAAGACCACTAACATCTTATGTCCTCAGAGTGGGAATGCCGGGTGGTAAAAAAAACAAAAATATTTTCCTTCCTACGCCGGGACGCCTGCGGCGTCTCGGTGTAGGAAGGAAAATCTTTTACCAAGATGGCCACCATGGAAAGGGAAGGCGGGGTGTATAAAGAACACAACGGCGCATGAGCGGGGTTGGGGGGGCACAGGGGAGACACATGGGCATGAGCGGGGGGTGAGAGGGAACAGGGACAAACGGGGCATGAGCAGGGGGCGGGGGGGAAAAGGAAGGAAACACAGGGCATGAGCAGTGGTGGGGGGAACACGAGAGAGACACGGGGCATGAGCAGCGGGTGGGGAGGAACATGAGAGAGACACGGGGTATGAGCAGGGGGTGGGGAGGAACACGGGGGAGACACAGGGCATGAGCGGGGGGGTACAGGGCACATACGGGACATGAGCGGGGGTGGGGAGGAAAGGAGAGAGACAAGGGGCATGAGCGGGGGGTGGGGGGAACACGAGGGAGACACGGAGCATGAGCGGGGGGCAGGGGGTAACACGAGGGAAACACGGTGCATGAGCGGGGGGTGGGGGGAACACGAGGGAGACACGGGGCATGAGCGGGGCGTGGGGGGCAACAGGAGACAGACACGGGGCATGAGCAGGGGGTGGGGCCAACAGGAGAGAGACATGGGGCATGAGCGGGGGGTGGGGAGAACAGGAGACAGACACGGGGCATGAGTGGGGGGGTGGGGAGAACAGGAGACAGACACGGGGCATGAGCGTGGGACGGGGGGGAACAGGAGACAGATACGGGGCATGAGCGGGGGTGGGGAGAACAGGAGACAGACACGGGGAATGAGCGGGGGGTGGGGGGCAACAGGAGACAGACACGGGGCATGAGCGGGGGTGTGGGGGGCAACAGGAGAGAGACACGGGGCATGAGCGTGGAGTGGGGGAATGCAGGAGACAGACACGGGGCATGGGTGGGGGCAACAGGAGACAGACACGGGGCATGAGTGGGGGGTGGGGGGAACAGGAGACAGACACGGGGCATGAGCGGGGGGTGGGGGGAACAGAAGACAGACACGGGGCATGAGCGGGGGAGTCGGGGGCAACAGGAAAGAGACACGGGGCATTAGCGTGGGGTGGGGGGGTACAGGAGACAGAGACGGGGCATGACCGGGGGGTGGGGGGCAACAGGAGAGAGACATGGGACATGAGTGGGTGGGGGGAACAGGAGACAGACACGGGGCATGAGTGGGGGGGCAACAGGAGACAGACACGGGGCATGAGCGGGGGTGGGGGGGTACAGGAGACAGACACGGGGCATGAGCGGGGGGGGTACAGGAGACAGACACGGGGCATGAGCGGGGGGTGAGGGGCAACAGGAGAGAGACACGGGGCATGAGTGGGGGGTGGGGGGAACAGGAGACAGACACGGGGCATGAGCGGGGGTGGGGGGGTACAGGAGACAGACACGGGGCATGAGCGGGGGGTGGGGGGCAACAGGAGAGAGAGCCGGGCATGAGTGGGGGGTGGGGGGAACAGGAGACAGACACGGAGCATGAGCGGGGGTGGGATAACAACAGAGACAGACACGGGGCATGAGCAGGGGGTGGGGGGCAACAGGAGACAGACACGGGGCATGAGCGGGGGGTGGGGGGCAACAGGAGACTGACACGGGGCATGAGCGGGGGGTGGGGGGGAACAGGAGACAGACACGGAGCATGAGCGGGGGGTGGGGAGAACAGGAGACAGACACGGGGCATGAGCGGGGGGTGGGGGGCAACAGGAGACAGACACAGGGCATGAGTGGGGGTGGGAGGAACAGGATACAGACACGGGGCATGAGTGGGGGTGCGGAGAACAGGAGACAGACACGGGGCATGAGCGAGGGGGTGGGGGGCAACAGGAGACAGACACGGGGGTGTGGGGGGCAACAGGAGAGAGACACGGGCATGAGCGCGGAGTGGGGGGGTACAGGAGACAGACACGGGGCATGGGTGGGAGCAAGAGGAGACAGACATGGGGCATGAGCGGGGGGTGGGGGGAACAGGAGACAGACACGGGGCATGAGCGGGGGGTGGGGGGTACAGAAGACAGACACGGGGCATGAGCGGGGTAGTGGGGGGCAACAGGAGAGAGACATGGGGCATGAGCGGGGGGTGGGGGGGTACAGGAGACAGACACGGGGCATGAGCAGGGGGTGGGGGGCAACAGGAGAGAGACACAGGGCATGAGCGGGGGGGTGGGGGGTACAGGAGACAGACACGGGGCATGAGCGGGGGGTGGGGGGCAATAGGAGAGAGACACGGGACATGAGCGGGTTGGGGGAACAGGAGACAGACACAGGGCATGAGCAGGGGGGCAACAGGAGACAGACATGGGGCATGAGCGGGGGGTGGGGGGGTACAGGAGACAGACACGAGCATGAGCGGGGGGTGGGGGGTACAGGAGACAGACACGGGGCATGAGCAGGGGGTGGGGGGCAACAGGAGAGAGACACGGGGCATGAGCGGGGGGTGGGGGGAACAGGAGCCAGACACAGGGCATGAGCGGGGGTGGGGAGGAAAGGAGAGAGACAAGGGGCATGAGCGGGGGGTGGGGGGAACATGAGGGAGACACGGAGCATGAGCGGGGGGTGGGGGGTAACACGAGGGAAACACGGGGCATGAGCGGGGGGTGGGGGGGAACACGAGGGAGACACGGGGCATGAGCGGGGGGTGGGGGGCAACAGGAGACAGACACGGGGCATGAGCAGGGGGTGGGGCCAACAGGAGAGAGACACGGGGCATGAGCGGGGGGTAGGGAGAACAGGAGACAGACACGGGGCATGAGTGGGGGGGTGGGGAGAACAGGAGACAGACACGGGGCATGAGCGTGGGACGGGGGGAACAGGAGACAGATGCGGGGCATGAGCGGGGGTGGGGAGAACAGGAGACAGACACGGGGAATGAGCGGGGGGTGGGGGGCAACAGGAGACAGACACGGGGCATGAGCAGGGGGTGTGGGGGGCAACAGGAGAGAGACACGGGGCATGAGCGTGGAGTGGGGGAATGCAGGAGACAGACACGGGGCATGGGTGGGGGCAACAGGAGACAGACACGGGGCATGAGCGGGGGGTGGGGGGAACAGGAGACAGACACGGGGCATGAGCGGGGGGTGGGGGGAACAGAAGACAGACACGGGGCATGAGCGGGGGAGTCGGGGGCAACAGGAAAGAGACACGGGGCATTAGCGTGGGGTGGGGGGGTACAGGAGACAGACACGGGGCATGACCGGGGGGTGGGGGGCAACAGGAGAGAGACACAGGACATGAGTGGGTGGGGGGAACAGGAGACAGACACAGGGCATGAGTGGGGGGGCAACAGGAGACAGACACGGGGCATGAGCGGGGGTGGGGGGGTACAGGAGACAGACACGGGGCATGAGCGGGGGTGGGGGGATACAGGAGACAGACACGGGGCATGAGCGGGGGGTGGGGGGCAACAGGAGAGAGACACGGGGCATGAGTGGGGGGTGGGGGGAACAGGAGACAGACACGGGGCATGAGGGGGGGTGGGGGAACAACAGAGACAGACACGGGGCATGAGCAGGGGGTGGGGGGCAACAGGAGACAGACACGGGGCATGAGCGGGGGTGGGGGGCAACAGGAGACTGACACGGGGCATGAGCGGGGGGTGGGGGGAACAGGAGACAGACACGGAGCATGAGCGGGGGGTGGGGAGAACAGGAGACAGACACGGGGCATGAGCGGGGGGTGGGGGGCAACAGGAGACAGACACAGGGCATGAGCGGGGGTGGGAGGAACAGGAGACAGACACGGGGCATGAGTGGGGGTGGGGAGAACAGGAGACAGACACGGGGCATGAGCGAGGGGGTGGGGGGCAACAGGAGACAGACACGGGGCATGAGCGGGGGTGTGGGGGGCAACAGGAGAGAGACACGGGCATGAGCGCGGAGTGGGGGGGTACATGAGACAGACACGGGGCATGGGTGGGAGCAAGAGGAGACAGACATGGGGCATGAGCGGGGGGTGGGGGGAACAGGAGACAGACACGGGGCATGAGCGGGGGGTGTGGGGTACAGAAGACAGACACGGGGCATGAGCGGGGTAGTGGGGGGCAACAGGAGAGAGACATGGGGCATGAACGGGGGGTGGGGGGGTACAGGAGACAGACACGGGCATGAGCAGGGGGTGGGGGGCAACATGAGAGAGACACAGGGCATGAGCGGGGGGGTGGGGGGTACAGGAGACAGACACGGGGCATGAGTGGGGGGTGGGGGGCAATAGGAGAGAGACACAGGACATGAGCGGGTTGGGGGAACAGGAGACAGACACAGGGCATGAGCAGGGGGGCAACAGGAGACAGACATGGGGCATGAGCGGGGGGTGGGGGGGTACAGGAGACAGACACGAGCATGAGCGGGGGGTGGGGGGGTACAGGAGACAGACACGGGGCATGAGTAGGGGGTGGGGGGCAACAGGAGAGAGACACGGGGCATGAGCTGGGGGTGGGGGGAACAGGAGACAGACACAGGGCATGAGCGGGGGGTGGGGGGAACAAAAGAGACAGACACAGGGCATGAGCGGGGGGTGGAGGCAACAGGAGAGAGACACAGGGCAGGAGCAGGGGGTGAGGGGCAACAGGAGACAGACACGGGGCATGAGCGGGGGGTGAGGGCTACAGGAGACAGACACGGGGCAAGAGCAGGGGGTGGGGGGAACAGGAGACAGACACGGAGCATGAGCGGGGGGTGGGGAGAACAGGAGACAGACACGGGGCATGAGAGGGGGGTGGGGGGCAACAGGAGACAGACACGGGGCATGAGCGGGGGGTGGGGGCAACAGGAGAGAGACACGGGACATGAGCGGGTGGGGGGAACCGGAGACAGACACGGGGCATGAGCGGGGGGGCAACAGGAGACAGACACGGGGCATGAGCGGGCGGTGGGGGGTACAGGAGACAGACATGGGGCATGAGCGGGGGGTGGGGAGAACAGGAGACAGACACGGGGCATGAGCGGGGGGTGGGGGGCAACAGGAGACAGACACAGGGCATGAGCGGGGGTGGGAGGAACAGGAGACAGACACGGGGCATGAGTGGGGGGTGGGGAGAACAGGAGACAGACACGGGGCATGAGCGAGGGGGTGGGGGGCAACAGGAGACAGACACGGGGCATGAGCGGGGGTGTGGGGGGAGGAGACAGACACGGGGCATGGGTGGGAGCAAGAGGAGACAGACATGACAGACATGGGGCATGAGCGGGGGGGTGGGGGGAACAGGAGACAGACACGGGGCATGAGCGGGGGGTGGGGGGTACAGAAGACAGACACGGGGCATGAGCGGGGTAGTGGGGGGCAACAGGAGAGAGACATGGGGCATGAGCGGGGAGTGGGGGGGGTACAGGAGACAGACACGGGGCATGAGCAGGGGGTGGGGGCAACAGGAGAGAGACACAGGGCATGAGTGGGGGGTGGGGGGGTACAGGAGACAGACACGGGGCATGAGCGGGGGGTGGGGGGCAATAGGAGAGAGACACGGGACATGAGCGGGTTGGGGGAACAGGAGACAGACACAGGGCATGAGCAGGGGGGCAACAGGAGACAGACATGGGACATGAGCGGGGGGTGGGGGGGTACAGGAGACAGACACGAGCATGAGCGGGGGGTGGGGGGGGTACAGGAGACAGACACGGGGCATGAGCAGGGGGTGGGGGGCAACAGGAGAGAGACACGGGGCATGAGCGGGGGGTGGGGGAACAGGAGACAGACACAGGGCATGAGCGGGGGGTGGGGGGAACAAAAGAGACAGACACAGGGCATGAGCGGGGGGTGGGGGGCAACAGGAGAGAGACACAGGGCAGGAGCAGGGGGTGAGGGGCAACAGGAGACAGACACGGGGCATGAGCGGGGGGTGAGGGCAACAGGAGACAGACACGGGGCATGAGCAGGGGGTGGGGGAACAGGAGACAGACACGGAGCCAGAGCGGGGGGTGGGGAGAACAGGAGACAGACACGGGGCATGAGAGGGGGGTGGGGGGCAACAGGAGACAGACACGGGGCATGAGCGGGGGGTGGGGGCAACAGGAGAGAGACACGGGACATGAGCGGGTGGGGGGAACCAGAGACAGACACGGGGCATGAGCGGGGGGGCAACAGGAGACAGACACGGGGCATGAGCGGGCAGTGGGGGGTACAGGAGACAGACATGGGGCATGAGCGGGGGGTGGGGGCAACAGGAGATAGACACGGGACATGAGCGGGGGGTGGGGGGAACAGGAGACAGACACGGGGGATGAGAGGAGGGTGGGGGAACAACAGAGACAGACACGGGGCATGAGCGGGGGGTGGAGGGCAACAGGAGACAGACACGGGGCATGAGCGTGGGGGGGACAACAGGAGACAGTCACGGGGCATGAGCGGGGGGTGAGGGGCAACAGGAGACAGACACAGGGCATGAGCAGGGGGTGGGGGGCAACAGGAGACAGACACAGGGCATGAGCAGGGAGTGGGGGGCACCAGGAGAGACATGGGGCATGAGCGGGGGTGGGGGCAACAGGAGAGACACGGGACGGACATGAGCGGGGGTGGGGGGAACAGGAGACAGACACGGGGCATGAGCGAGGGGTGGGTGGAACAGGAGACAGACACGGAGCATGAGCGGGGGGTGGGGGGAACAACAGACACGGGCATGAGCGGGGGGTGGGGAGAACAGACACGGGGCATGAGCGGGGCGGTGGGGGGCAACAGGAGACAGACACGGGGCAAGAGCGGGGATGGGCGGGAGGGGGAAAGAGACACGGGGCAAGAGCGGAGGTGGGTTGGAGGGGGAAAGAGACACAGGGCAAGAGCGGTGATGGGCAGGAGGGGGAAAGAGACATGGGGCAAAAGCGGGGGTGGGCGGGAGGGGGAAAGAGACACGGGCCAAGATCGGGGGTGGGCAGGAGGGGGAAAGAGACACGGGGCAAGAGCGGGGGTGGGCGGGAGGCGGAAAGAGACACGGGGCAAGAGCGGGCATGGGCGGGAGGGGGAAAGAGACACAGGGCAAGAGCGGGGGTGGGCGGGAGGGGGAAAGAGACACGGGCCAAGAGCGGGGGTGAGCGGGAGGGGGAAAGAGACACGGGCCAAGAGCGGGGGTGGGCGGGAGGGGGAAAGAGACACGGGGCAAGAGCGGGGGTGGGCGGGAGGGGGAAAGAGACACGGGGCAAGAGCGGGGGTGGGCGGGAGGGGGAAAGAGACACGGGGCAAGAGCGGGGGTGGGCGGGAGGGGGAAAGAGACACGGGGCAAGAGCGGGGGCGGGCGGGAGGGGGAAAGAGACACGGGGCAAGAACGGGGGCGGGCGGGAGGGGGAAAGAGACACGGGCCAAGAGCGGGGGCGGGCGGGAGGGGGAAAGAGACACGGGCCAAGATCGGGGGTGGGCAGGAGGGGGAAAGAGACACGGGGCAAGAGCGGGGGTGGGCGGGAGGGGGAAAGAGACACGGGGCAAGAGCGGGCATGGGCGGGAGGGGGAAAGAGACACAGGGCAAGAGCGGGGGTGGGCGGGAGGGGGAAAGAGACACGGGCCAAGAACGGGGGTGGGCGGGAGGGGGAAAGAGACATGGGCCAAGAGCGGGGGTGGGCGGGAGGGGGAAAGAGACACGGGCCAAGATCGGGGGTGGGCGGGAGGGGGAAAGAGACACGGGGCAAGAGCGGGGGTGGGCGGGAGGGGGAAAGACACACGGGGCAAGAGCGGGGGTGGGCGGGAGGGGGAAAGACACACGGGGCAAGAGCAGGGGTGGGTGGGAGGGGGAAAGACACACGGGGCAAGAGCAGGGGTCAGGGGGAGATAGACAGACACACGAGGCATGAGCGGGGGTCGGGGGGAGGGAGACAGACACACGGGGCAAGAGCGGGGGTGGGGGGTAGGGAGACAGACACACGAGGCATGAGCGGGGGGTAGGGGAAGGGGAGAGACACGCGGGGCATGAGCGGGGGGTGGGCGGGAGGGGGAGAGACACACGGGGCATGAGCGGGAGGGGGAGAGACACACGGGGCATGGGTGGGGGGGAAGGAGAGAGACACACGGGGCATGAGTGGGGGGTGGGGGGAAGGAGAGAGAGAGACATGTGCGGCATGAGCGGGTGGTGGGCGGGAGGGGGAGAGACACAGGGGGCATGAGCGGGGGTGGGGGGAGGGAGAGAGACACACAGGGCATGAGCGGGGGATGAGCGGTGGGTGGGGAGAGACACACGGACATGAGCGGGGGTGGGGAGAGACACACGGACATGAGCGGGGGGTGGGCAGCAGGTGGTGAGAGACATACGGACATGAGCGGGGGGTGGGCGGTGGGTGGGGAGAGACACACGGACATGAGCGGGTGGCGGGTGGGGAGAAACACACAGACATGAGCAGCGGGTGGGAGAGACACACGGGGGTGGGAGAGACACACAGGGCAAGAGCGGGGGGTGGGCCGTTGGGAGAGACGAGCGGGGCACGAGCGGGGCATGAGCGAGGCATGAGCGGGGGGTGGGCGGGAGGGAGAAAGACACACGGACATGAGCGGGGGGTGGGCGGGAGGGAGAAAGACACACGGACATGAGCGGGGGGTGGGCGGGAGGGAGGGAGAAAGACACACGGACATGAGCCGGCGGTGGGCGGGAGGGAGAAAGACACACGGACATGAGCGGGGGGTGGGAGGAACAGGAGACAGACACGGGCATGAGCGGTGGTGAGGGACTTACTGTGCAGGTGGGATACAAAGCCTCTCATGCGAGGAACAAAGATGGCGGGCGTCTCTGAAGCCAGACGCACTGCACGCTTTCACGCATCCAATGAGAGAGCACGTCAGATGTCCGCGGACATCACGCAAGCTGCTTGCCCAATCACCGTCCTGTCCACGACTTTCGGGACCAAGCCGCCGCTCCTGCCGCTAATTTGGTGTAAATCCATCCAGCGGTTTGGGCTGTAGGCGTGAGCAAAGTTTTGTCTATGGGAAAAAAAAAAGTTTTGGGACCCCCCCTATAACTTTTCCCCCCCTGGACGAATCCTCACCAAACTTTGCAAAGAAATTCAGAGTGACCCAAATACTTTTTTTGCAAAGTTTGGTGAGGATCCGTCCAGGGAGAGCGAAATTATAAGCCGCCCAAAAAGTGCTCTTCCTATGGAAACAGCAACTTAACCATAACTACATGGCCACTACCGTGGCCATGTAATATATATATATATATATATATATATATATATGAAATTTGAATGTTCTACATCGTGTTTTTAACAAACAGGGATCCCATGAACAGGAAGCCTGAAATGTGCTGCAGTAAAGAAACAGTAGCTGAACCACCACTAAAGAGGATATCCCCTACCTTGGTTAAAATGTGTTCCCCCACCCCTGTGCAATGCACGATATGTCCGCGGACACCATGGTAGTCTGCGGATCACATGTGCCACATCCAGGGCTTTTGAGGATGGCAGGCATGGAAATGAGACTGTCGTGGCCAGGGGATTGGTCAGTAAGGTTTCCTGGGTGTGGCAGAAGGTATGTTTGCTGTGAGGAGTGTAGATGGCTAAGGCTATGGCTGTGTCTTTCAGGAGGCAGAGTGTACGTATTTTGGGGGAATTGTGGATACATTGATTGCAGGTGCATGCAGAGCACTGTGGAGTGGCTGCACATCTTGGATTCCCTTATCTGGATGTGCACTGGTATGGAGTGTGTGGCATGAGGTGGCTGAATTTGCTTCCTCTTTGTGCCACTTTGGTGACACAGCATCATCCAGCCATTATTATTGTCCATTGTGGAGTGAACAGTTTAGGACATGTTACCGGAATATCATTGCAGTTTGCGATGAAGGAGGCACTTGGGAAATTCATGGATTTGTTTCCAAACTCTCAAGTAATTTTCTCTCGCATTGCCCAGAGATAGATATGGCTGCGCTCTTCTTCATTTCGTTTGTGAATGGAGAAAGTGAGGTGCAATGTGAACAAGGTGTTTGCGCCTTTTTGAGAGATGTTGGCATATCCTCCTTCCTCCTATGCATCATCATGCTTGTTCCCCTCTCCAGGCCCTTGGGGAGTTGGTGTTGGGGTGGGGGTGCTGAGGCAGAGGCAGTAGCAGCAGGAGCAGCCTTTTATGCCATCACCAAAGCTATCTAGAGCCATGAAGACAGCAATCATCAAAACAGGAAACAGCAAACAGCACGCTGCAGCAGTGCTTAGTAGTCCTGGTCACCAGAAAGGAGCCAAAAGTAATTCCTGCTAGTATTTATTTTATTTATTTATGCACATTTGTAGAGTGTGCAGCAGCCCGAAAGCATCATGGCGCTTGTCACATTGAATGATCATAGCTTGGCTACCTAGAAAAGCGTACAATAATGCATATTGTGCTATATATATAGAACATTTTGTACTTCTTCTAAAAAGAGTAGAGAGGAGGAAGAGGCAAAAGGGATTGGTAGAAGTGTTAGTTAAAAGAGCAATTTTAAGGTTTTTGTGAAAGACAGGGAGAGACGTTTCAGCTCTGAGGGCAGTGGGGAGCGCATTCCAAAGCTTTGGGGCTAAATATGGGAAGCCTATCCCTCCTGCTTTGGCTCTGTTAATGCGAGGGATGGTGAGTTGGTTGGAGTAGCACGCTCTAGTTGGCCTGGATGAGGTGAATCTAGATATTGTATCTGAGAGGTAGGAAGGTGCTGTAAGGTTTATTCATTTGTGTGTGGTTGTAAGAAGTTTGAATCTGATGCGGTCTTTGACTGGGAGCCAGTGAACAGATTTTCTCGCTTGTGAAATGTGGTCTCTTATTGCTATGCTTAAAGCTGCTCTGAGTGAGTTATTTTGGGTGATTTGGAGTCTATTTAAGTTTTTTGAGGCGGGGCCAGCTAATAGCGTATTACAATAATCAACCTTGGCCCCTATGGTGGCTCTGGCTTTTGATAGGCAGTTGTCGTTTGTTAGGAGCGGTTTAATGGCGTTGATGAGTTTGGTGCTATGGGCAGAGGCAGAGACAATAGCACTGACTTGTTTATTGCTTATTTAGTAGCCAAAGCAATTAAGCCAGGAGCAAAAGCAGTTCCAGCAAAGAGCCAAAATCAAAGATACAAAAGCACAAATGTGGAGCAGTGCTCTGTCCTGGTCAGTCAAAACAGAATGAGGAGTAGCACTGGGGTGTGGCCTTTTAAAGGTGTGCTGGGGAGTGCTTCGTGGATAGTTTCACAGCCCGTGGACACTTCAAATCCCAAGCTGGGTACAAAATGTTCCGGAAAGTGTCCAGATCATCAGGGCCATGGTCTGGGATCTCTTCAAGAGTGAGATTTTACAGTTAAACACCTTTGAATGCTCCAAAAAGCACCTTTTTGCTGTCTGGGGGCCCGGACCGTGTCCGCGGATAGGGGCCTACGCTCAACGCAGGACACCTATTGCACGGGATCCATTGTGCACCTGCGCATAGATGTCCTACGGACAGTGTTGGGCTGCCTGAACTAATTAAAACTGTGACACACATGCAGCAAACAGTTCTGAACAGGCACAGTTGGTAGGATCCAGGGGATGAGATGCACATGCGTTCAGGTGTCTGCTGGACAGGGTTGGAGTTTCCGAACTAATTGAAAATATGTCACAACTTTGCAGACATGCCAGACAGACTTGTTGTCCGTAAGACACATGGAATGAGATGCACATGTGCTCAGGTTTCTGCCGGACATGGGTGGAGTCCTCGAACTAATTAAAGTATGTCACTGTTTTGCAGACATGCCGGCCACACTGTATGTTCGTAGGACTCAGGGGGAGAGATGCCGAACTAATTAAAGGTATGCCAAAACTTTGCGCATATGCGGACAGAAGCAGGGTCCTACGGACACCTCCATTTTGAATACAGATCTTCCGCACAATGTGGTATCTCGAGGACATCTCCATTTTAATTAATTCCGGACATCCTGGACAGTACCACGCTCGGCGGACTCATCACAGGGCTTTTTAAAAAATAAAACACACACAGAGCAACATTATACACATAGCACTTTATTATACATATAGATACAAAACATTAGGAAAGAGAAGGGGTAGCACAGGTGGGGATTCAGGGGAGGAAGGGAGGTCTCATCGTAGTGTATTTGTTTACAGGGAATTTGTGGGTATGGTTAGCTTGGATAGGGGTAAGGGGTACAGGTGCAAGTGGGGCAGAGCTATTACATTTTTTACATGATATGACCCTGTACAAAATCTTTTAATTCGGCAAAAGTGTTCAGTAATTGCTCAATTTGTGCATCCAAGCATTCTAGTTTATTTTGCATGGTGTACGTTTCATTTTCGATGTGTCCATGCACTTGTGGAGGAGCAGCTGCTTATTGGGCATTTCCTTCATTTCCTGTATGTACTGTTGAAGAAAAAAATATCTGTCATGTATATGTGAAGCAATGTGTATTAACTGTTTTACTTTTCAAACTGTGTTGTGTACCAATGGAGTTACTATCTTCACCCATTTCATCCCGAGGGAAATTCTCTTCAAGCCATTCTAGGGTGCTGGCCATCTCTGTATAAAAAAAGAAAAATCAGTGACATTTGTGAAGTCATCTTAGATGTCATGGGTGTTAGTCTTAGCAGTGCACAGTGGTGGTGTGAGTTATGGTTGCTTAGCTTACCATAACTGGTGAATTTCTGGGGTTTTTCGGTTTTACTTGTAACCATAATATGGATAGGTTGTTATTAGTGGAAAGTAACTATAACTTCCCTTTAACAAACTTTTCACGCTTTTTCTGCGAAGAGCTTTTTTGAAAAGAGTTGTTGTGGCTGCATCATGCTTGGAAGGACTTGTGCTTGGAAGGACTTGTAAAGGACTTTTGAAAGTACGTTGGATGTACCTTAAGCAGATTGTTGGACTAAGGCTATCCGTTGCCAAGTCTTTACTTCTATTTCACTTTTTCTAACAGGTGAAAGCAACGCTCGTAGAGCAAAAGAAACGTTGAATTGTTTGCATTTCCTGAAGCCCCTTCTTCATTACCCACAAACCTATATCATTACAGGCCACATGTTTTTGCGCACGCGCTTTTTGGGCTGTGTAGGGCCTCATTGCCCTAGACATATTGTCTCTTATTGTTTAAGGTACACGTTTTATTTTACTTATAAGTTCTCATTTAAATCTGAAGTCAAGGTAATTATTTATTATTTATTTATTTATCAGTTTTAGACAATTTTGAGTTTTATATTTAATTACTTAAGCTTATGGAACCATATAGGTTAACATCTGATATGCCGCCCAAACGTCAGATTTTGAAACTTGTTCAGCACCTTAAGAACACACCGGCCAAATTAAGTCATTCATTATCATCACATAAAATTATGACACTATCAGAATGCCTTGGTGTCCATTCTAGCCCCATTGATATTGGTACGTTTTATGCCCCGCTACCAGCTCCAGTGACAATTTCAGTCAATGAAGCTAACAACTTCACAATGGCGGCTGATCAGGCACTTCCTGTTGTACCTTTAATTTCCTTTATCAGTGGTACTACGATGGTTTCTGTCCCAACCGCAAGTATCTCACTGACAGTGGCGAATAGCAT
This sequence comes from Ambystoma mexicanum, assembly GCF_040938575.1. Taxonomy (NCBI): domain Eukaryota; kingdom Metazoa; phylum Chordata; class Amphibia; order Caudata; family Ambystomatidae; genus Ambystoma; species Ambystoma mexicanum. The sequence goes on from NC_090931.1 coordinate 1,094,852,575, forward strand.
TGCCCAACTAAACAAAATACAAGACTCTCCATTTCAAGAAAAAACTATATTTGAAACCTTAGCTAGCTGTAACATTGACATGCCAAGTAACCCTATTTAATCCCAAATAAATATTGATCCCCCGACAGAAGCAAAACGTTTTGATGCCTTAGCTGAGGACGTACACTTTGCTAATATTTCAGTGCAGGCGGGCTATTCTTTTCAAGCATCTACTCAAAGAAATCCCCTGCAAAGAAGCTTTAAAAATCAAGATGTCCCTCCTTTTGATTTATCCGAGTCTCCTGTGATGTTCCCAAACCCAATTCAACCTTGTTCACCCCCTTGTGTTGACTCTTCCTCTTCTCCCATTCCATTGAAGTCTTGTTGCCAGAACTCTACCTTATCACCTCTAACTGTACCCTTAACCTCAACGTTGGTAATACCTCTGTTATTACAAACTACTTTGGATTCCCTAAATCTGACAACCTCAATGTTACTAAAGCTATATGAAACATTGGATATGCTTCTAAAATGCCAAAACGCTCTTATACGCAAGTTACTGCACCAACAAACACTGATTTTGACTTGTTAAACTCCCTTCTATCAAATAAACAATAGCTACCAGCGGAGCAATTGGTGCCTGTGCCGAATAGTTCCTTGTGTCCATCCTTAGTCCAAACCTACGTGTCTGAGATACTAACGGAGCTGGAAGTACATTTATAGCCCGCACCAGCCGCAGTTCTCCCAGGTTTTTCTGATAAAATGGTAAATGCCTCCTCACAACAAAATCCTGTGACTGATGAGCTGGCACCTGAGAAAGTCATAATTGATCTTACCGTACCAGAAAAAGGAAAAAGAAAATCAAAGCAAACTCAAAAGAAAGGATCCTGGTACAAGATATTGCTAAAAAAGCCTGTTACCAAAAAAATTGTATCTTTTGCTCCTATCGTACCGCAAAAAAAATCTAAAAACTTGAAAAGGAATTAACCATCTGAGCAGGCTGCAACGAAAACATTTTTGAAAAACTTAACTAAACCAAATAAAGGCTTGCAACAAATATCAGCTGCCATCACAAAAAAAGATGCCAAGTTAAATAAAGTATCTGCCATTTCGAGAGATTTTACTCAGAAAAAAAAAAGTACGTCCAATCATCAACCTTTAGATGACCTTGTGAACAAAATTGATGCACTAACCAGATTACCTAAACACCCTGTACTTTTCACTAATGCATCATCCCAGATGTCAAATAATGGATCACTAAATAAGATGCCATCTGATATAGAAAGACGTCTTATACAGCGGGAAAAATTGATGAACTCACATGCTTCGAAACCAACTTCCTCTTCCATCTCTGCAATTCAAGATTCCGCCCAGTTTATCTGTACGGCAGGTCCTCAACAATCCAATCTTAGGGTTGCAGACTTAAGATCTTCAGAGTTACTACAAACTCAAATAATATCCTATGATCCACATGCTCAGGTATTGTCACACTCATCCTCTGCTTTGTTTGAGGACCAGTTCTTAAACACTAGGGTTTTACAGATAGAGAATCAACTGAAGTCTCAAACTAGCCTGACGCAGCAACCTCTAGTAAAATTATCCTCATATAATGAAATATCTTCTCAACCTGCCTTAAATAATCAGGACAAGTTCATAACCTCTATTAAAGGTAATTCCAGCTGTTACTGGCCCTAATTACCATACCTTGATCATTAAATGCAGACCTGGTCCGTATGACATATTTGATTTGAACCGTTCAACTGTCCTGAACATATTTGCAGATATTCCATCACTGGAAGACCTGGCCTCGCCTGACATTGACAAAGTAGAATTTCTAGATGACTCAATCCTCACTAGTGCAAGGCTGTGGATCAGATCGGGTGCTATTTTAAATTTGATCTGGCAGGCAAGACAGGACATTTTGACCTGGGCTTTACAATGCAGTATGAAACCTATCAGAAAGAACTGGTAAGCCAGAAATCACAAGCAAATCTGTATCAAAGACATTCCAAAATGAACAGTTCTGATTTAATGACCTCCACGAAACCTTGTAATGAGTCATGATCATGATTGCTACAATCGCAAACAACATCCCAATTAACATTACTTAGTTGGAATGCACAAGGGTTTACCTCCTTTCTAAATAATCAAAAACCCAATTTGCACCTTTACAATATTTGTAGCCATTCAGGAGACTTGGCTAATAGACAACCCTATTTGGGACAATTTTGAACTTATGTCGTTGAAGGCAAATAAACAAGCCAAAGGTAGACCCAAAGCTGGCCTGCTTACAGCAGTAAGGAAGTCATCTGGCCTTGCAATGTCTGAATGGGCCACTCCAAATGATTATATGCACTTAGTTAAAATCCAGACGTTCATATACTATTGCAATTATTAACATATATTGGAACCGAGCAGATTTGCAGAGCTCCTTCTTAATCTGGTTGCTCTGGACAATACAATTTGCTCGACTCTGGTAGTGGGAGATTTAACCTTACATTTCTTCCAACAAAACTGCCAACAAGAACTAAAAATCATTCAGAGTTGTTCGGATATCATGACTAATAACGATTTGCATATGGCCAATGGCTCAATTGAAGGGGACATTCTGCATCGACCAACATGGCACCGCCTGAATCAAAAACCGAACATAGATTATATATATATATTGATTCTAAGATGTTTTTATTGGCAAAAAAGTTTGAAATACAAGCTCAAACTTTAAGTGACCACGATCAACTCATCTTTACATGTACATATGATACTCCTTCCATACGATCAGACCATCTAAAAACGTCATATGTAATAAATAGTGAACGAAACAGGTTACTTTTGAAAGAGGACTCCCTACATAGCCTCTTTTATTGTTTGAAATGTAATCTTGTGCAATCTCGCCGTACAATGGCAGCGAAGGGTTCATATGTGGATGCACTGCAATTATTTTTAGAAATTAACAATGGTAAAAAAAAAAATCATCTTTCTTACATAAACATGTCTTTGACCCAGAGTTGAAATTGCGAAAAGGCCATTTTGAGGAAGGACATCAGAAACCTTCCAAAATTCAAACTACTTGGGTATCAGAATGAGGTTAGACATTTGAGAACAGGATATAAACATTGAATAACAGCGAGAAAATGTCTCCTTCTCCAAAATGATAGTGAAGACATGCTGAAAGCTCTCTCTGCTAAAAACTCACGAGATGTATGGTTGCTTTTAAATAAACCTTCTAATCCATCACAGATCGCCTTACAAGTTAATCCGATAAGTGAACAAAAATGGACATCTTACTTTCTAAACTTGTATGCGACTCCCACACCCAGATTAGAGTTAAACTTTGACCAAGATGAAATTGAATATTATATATCTAAGCATAAAAGATCAAGAGCCCCAGGCCACGACGGTCTATCAAACGTCATAATTAAATCAAATCCTAAACTGTGGGCTCAGATTCTGTCTATCATCTTTAATGACGTTCTTAAATCAGGCAAAATTCCCTTTTCTTGGCAAAAATCAGTGATTGTCCCTATTTTAAAAAAAGGAGACCGTCAGCAGCCCCAGAATTACCGGCCAATTACGCTACTAGATGCCCCATGGAAGTTATTTTCCAGACTTATTCTACGGGACTTCTCTAAGTGGCTAATCCAAAATGAACTGAATGACCCACATCAAACAGGGTTCATTCCTGGTGCTGGGACTGCTATAAATTTAACGACAATAACTGCAATACTTCAGCAAGCGCAGTCTTCGAAACAGAGCATATATCTTGCTTTCGTCGACTTTAAGTCCGCGTTTGACTTGGTAAGTCGTGAACTCTTACTTAATAAACTACTAGCAGCGCGATGTCCGTCATATTTGGTTGACCTAATTTCCCAACTTCATTTTGATACGTCAATTCGTGTAAGATTGAACATGCAAGGACTACTGTCCGCTCTGATCTGGCCATTTCACAGCCTTAAACAGGGCTGTGTCCTGGCTGCAATTCTATTCAATTTCTTTATTTATGATCTACAAAGGAATTTTTTAGATCTAATTACTGATCCCCAGTGACTAGGTAACAAAGGTGTTTCCTGGCTCCTTTATGCGGATATCTCGTCCTGCTTACCAAGACCCCAGTTGGCCTTCAAAAATTATTGTCTGCTTTAGAACAATACGCCTGTATAAATGACTTGGAAATCAATACAAATAAAACTAAAGTACTACGTTCACAAAATAAAAAACCATCCCGATCCACTGGTTGTAAATGGCATCTAAACTCTAATATTTTAGAGATAGTAAATGAGTATAGATACCTGGGAGTTAGCATCAACAATGATCCAAAGGATGATCCATATGTCTCTGAGTTAAAAAAAATAACCTCTGCCTGTGCTTCGCAAGCGATTCGTATACAGGGAAAATATGGGAAGTTTTCTAACCAACCAGCTATTAACTTTATCTGCAAATGGTATGGGCCATAAATTTGTGTGGAAGTGAAACTAAACCAATAAAGAACTCAACCTTCTGGACCAAACTTGAAGGACTCTATTGGAAGAGAGTTTTAAAGTTGCCGATTAGCCTTCCAATGTGTCCCTTAAGACATGAATTAGGTCTTCCGTCTTTAAATGTTATGGCAAATTTGAAATTTCTTGCGCTATATAGCAAGTTTATTCTTTTACATGACCTTAACTCTGTTTTTATAATGGCAAAACTTGCGAAGTACATGCTGGAGTCCTCTCATATATACCCACGATCATGGCTTAATCTTGTTAACTCATTGTTGATTTCAGCAAATATCTCAAAAGACCTCTTGAAAGAAAATCCAACTCGTGCGAAATTATATCTATGGTGGCTTGATTGGAGTACCATCATGGAATCTTGTAAAATTATAACATTTTCCGAGAAAATCCGTTTGGTACAAAGAAATTGAAAACAACTGAAAAATACTTGATAACATTTCCCCAACCAAAGTTAAGAAATATATTTCTATGATTTCGTTTGAATCTATGCTCTTCTAGAGACCTTCGAGCCTCTAGAAAACAGTTGGATAGTTGAGAGAATTTCTGTAGATTTTGCTCTAATCGCTTGATCAACGAGACTATGAAACATCTCGTGAGCGAATGTCCGGCATTATTAAATCAGAGAATCCTTCTATTCAAATCGCATTTTCAAGATCAGATAATGCTCACTTCTGAGGATTTATGGAAGACACTTTTTCATACAAATGTATCTCGCTTGCAAATAGCAATTGTAAAATATATACAGCTACTTGACTTAGAAGCAGAATTGCTCTTGTGATAATCTAAGGAGGCCTGAACTATTACATAGGTATTAGTGTTTAATATATGATTCTTATGGTTTCCATAATTCCAATGTAAAATAAGTCCTAGAGGATATAAAATCTACATTATGAACTTGTCATAGACATCAATACTCTTCTATGTACTGTGGTTTAATAAGTATGCCCTAATGCAACTATGATATGTGGTTCCTTTTTTGGTATATTAGATTTTGCTGTCCCCGTTTTATGAGAGACTATGTTCTAGTATTTACCAGTTTAAAAATCTGGTTGCCCAATTTAGAGAACAGCTGTAATAGAAGTTTCTCCTTTCAACTGAACAACGTTTTATATTTGTATTTGAGATTTCGCTATTATGAGACTTTAAACTATGTTTTCTTTATTTCTTTTATCTCTTCCTTTTTTCAATGTTTTTTATTTTATTCAAATTGTACAAAATGAATTGTCTTTTCTTATAACATATATTGAAAAGTTGTATAACAACTATATCAATAAAACAAAAAAACTTTTCACACTGAATTTGGTAGGTTTTTCTTAGGGCAACTGAACCATAACTTCCCTTTAACAAAGTGTTTTCACTGAATTTGATAGGTTTTTAGTAGCGCATCTTAACCATAATGTCCCTTTAGCAACTTTTTTTCACTGAATTACATGGCCAACGGTCTTGGGCGTGTAGTTATGGTTAAGTTACTCATCTCATAGGAAGAGCACTTTTTGGGTGGCTTATAACTTCGCTCCCCCTGGAGGAAGCCTCACAAAAAAAAAGTATATGGCCCACTTTGAATTTTTTCAAAGTTTGGTGTGGTTTGGTCGAGGGGGGAAAAAGTTATAGGGGGGTCCCAAACTTTATTTTTTTACCATAGAGTGAACGGGGAAAAAGCATTGCTCACGCCTACAGCTCAAACCGCTGGGCAGGAGAAGCGGCTTGGTCCAAAAAGTGTGCTTTTGTAAATTTGGTGGAAACCCATCCAGCAGTTTTTTTTTTTAAACCACCAAAAAGTAGGTCTAAAAAAATGTGTGATATCTATGTCCGCTCCACGGACACATTTCCCTGTTCGATCCACGGACAGGACACTGATTGGTTAATCGGCTTGCGTCATGTCCGCAGACAAGGGACATGTTCGCTTATTAGCTGGGTTGAGGTGTGAGGTGCATCATATTGTTTCGATGTACCTGCCATCTTGGATCTGCAGACATCCTTTGACAGCGCGGCGTCAAACAGAGGAAAATACAGTTTCAGAGAGTGTGTTGATGTGTAGGAGTGCTTGGGGAGTGTGGGAGAGTAAGAGATGGTTCAAATGCTGTATTTGTTTAGGTGGCAGGTGCCCCTGATGTGTTTGCAATGTCCACGGTCACTGCGGCTGTCCGCGGACAGACTAAATGCTGAGTGCACTACTAGCTATTTTATTTAGTATGATGTTGGTTTTGGGTTGTTAGTAGAGCATTGATTGTAATTAATATCCCCTATAAGCAGCCCACATATCACAGTCAAAATGGGTGGTAGCATGGGTGTGTTATGCTGCGGTGGATGTGCCATGCACCCAAAACTCTAGGCCCTAGCCACAACCACCGCAGCATAACACACCCATGCTACCAAACATTTTGACTGTTGTATGTGGGCTGCTTATAGGGGACATATGTTTTCAAAACGTTGTGTACTGTTTCATTTGTAGAGTCTGTATGTGAAGTTTTGACTAGGCTATGGAGTTTGTAGCAAGCACTATGGCATAAGATACCCATGGAAGTAAACATTTTGGATTGTGGTGTATGGTTAGATTGTTCTTGAATGGGTGTGTTATGCAGCAGTGTTTGTGAGTCAATTTATTATATATTTACTGGTTGACTTTTTTGTGGTTGTATGCAGCTTTTTGATGGCATGGGTAATTGGAGCAGATATTCTTTTTCGATCTCTGTGGTAAAAGAACAGATCATATGTTAGTGTAGGTAGTATGTAATGAGTTATTGCATTGCATAATAGACATTTCTGTATTTTTTCGACCGTTGGTGTATACTAATTGTTTATTTCTACTTTTATGCTATTCATCTATCTGTTGGGTTGTTGCAGATTTTTTGGGACAGTTAGATACCTGTTGGTATGTTCTAACTGTATATTGCTTGTTTGATTTTAGTGGTATTTATTTATCTGTGTGCTTGTTGCAGAATCTTGGGGCAGTTAGATACCTGTTGGCGTATTCGAACCATCCACATTTCTTTTTTATGTATGCAGTGTAGTGACCTGCATTGGTTGTGACTCCTGTGTGGTAGATCATACTTATTGTTGTGAAGGTTTTCTTACCAATTGATACTTGACCATGTGTGAATCCAGTCAGCTTGCAGTTGTTTTTAGTACCATCTGCATTGTAATATAAAAGCATTAGTATTACGTATTTACTATGTGTCTGTACTTGTAAATTGGAGCATTATCTGAATTGCAGGTAGTACGTAATCTGCCATGGTTTGCATTTTGTACAAGTTGCTGAAATGGAATGGATTCACAGTTAGGTATGGATACATACACAAAGGGTTCATTAGGGACTTGTTCCTGTGCCACATGGTTGCAGAGAGTGCATGTATGTTTCCACATGTATGAAATCTGAAAGATGTCATTTATAGATATGTTTTTGTTTTCCAGTACTTGAAGTAAGTACATTAGACATTCTTGTGAATCTTCTTGTGAGTTTACAGTGAATTTCACCATTCCAGTACAGTAGTCTAACTCTTGCCTTATTCCAGAATCACTGTAAGTGTTGTCAGGATTGTTGGTTGCATTTCTATGAAGGACTAACATTTGCAAACACAATTGGTCTGTACTGTGTAAGTAAATGTCAATAATTGGTGGCAATTGGAATAGAATATTTTTTTCTACATTTGCGTACCAATTTACACCAGTTGTATTTGAAAATTTGAATGGACCTGACAGTTCTGTGTCAAAGTCATTTGTTTGGAGTGTGTGTTGCTTCTTTAAAGAAGTAGATGAGTTACTTTGAGCAGTAGATTCTTCTTTGGTTGTGGTACTTGATGAAATATTAGCTTCTTTTACTTTATTTGGAGGAATTGCAGTGAGATCCTGTATCGTTTCAGTCTGAAGTAGTTTTCTTTTACAACGTTTTGCTTTTTGTGGAACAGGACAGGTTTTTAGATGGGGGTGTAGAGTGAACGTAGTTTATTGTATTCTAGAATGCAAGGAATATCAGCATTTACTTTACTTGCATCAAAGTTGATTAGAAATAGACCGTCAAGTGTACGTAAGCGTGATAGTGCTACATAGCTCCTGCCTTCTTTACAGACTGTGCTACCAATATATATCAATGCTTTATCTAGGGTAAGACCTTGTGATTTGTGAATGGTAACTGCATATGCTAGAGTTAGTGAAAACTGTTTTATGTGTACATACATGTCTTTCAAAAGAAGAAAGCGGGCTGTTGAGCATCCTATCTTTTTGACTTCTCATAGTTTCTCAAAGAGAATACTGACAAACTGAATGTTGTTGTCACGTGGGTATGTTTGAAAGTACCACAACTGTACCAAGTGCTCCAATAACTAGTCCTTGCTCCAGGTCAAGGTTACGTTGTGGGATGTTTTTACCCATGCATCCGAGCCCTACCTCAAAAACTGTGCAGTACTGACATGGAAAACATCATGATGGCCAGAGCTTCCCAGAAAATGCACAGGGAAATGCATGAAGAATAGGCTGCCACTCATTTTTGCCGATGTTATGGGCACAGAAGGACACTGCCTAAAACCACCAGTGGACTACCCACACAGTAGTCTGAAACCATTGGGAATGGCAATGCTGATTGCCAAAAGCAAACCCATAACTGTTGGGAATTCATTTTCTTAAATCCCAAAAAGGGGTGCAGTACCAGTACTCACCACTATCAAAAAGCCGGCGTTTTAAAACAACACCAGATTTTACTTTTTTGTGTAAAACTGAATAAATGAACCCAAGGCAAGCCAAAGAAAGACTTACTGAGAGGTGGATACAATGTAAAGTTATTTCTGAAGTGACTTGAAGGTTTATAACAAGACTGGCTGAGCTGTGGATTTCAGCAGTTTAAGTAAATTTGGACTGAAAGACACTAAAAATCTAAATGTTTAAAAGAAATGAGTGACCTACTTTTGAGTGTCACATAGGTTGCAATTGTTTAAATGTCATAGTTTTAAACTTAGAATCAGCATTCTAGCTGCATATGTAAAAATGTTTAGTTTTATTTGAATGCAGAAACTGGGGAACAGAAATGACATGTAGCTAAAAACTGGCTTAAAGAGATTCCAATTTTGCCTGGCAACTACCCCCCATCAGGAGTGAAACTTGAGTCACAGCTGTGTTCCCAGGCCTATCTGCCTTTTTCTGGCCACACTAAGGATATGCCATCTCTCTGATAATTGAATTAAGGGGAGCCCCCACAGAATACAGGAGCTCTGAACAATGCAACCCCCTTCACCCAGGCAGATGGTTTATTGCAGATGTCGTAAATGGAGCTTCCTCCTGGAAGGACAGGGGAGGAGCACTGCCTGTGAGAGCAAGCTGGCTTGGCAGAACTGGAAAAACCAGAAATTCAACCTTGTGCTGGGGGGAAACCACACCCCTTTGGGGCCAGAACATAACTCTAAAAAGATGAATAACTCATAGTACGGGCTTGTGAAAATTATTTAAATGACACCATAATTCTTGTGATTTTTCTGCCCACATTTTAAGACGTGTTAGGACCCGGTGGTATGTTCAGGGGGGTTTTAGCGGAAAAGAGGATATTACTCAAAATGTATGCATGTGAAAAATCTGACACTTCATCAATTAATGTCCATACTCCTTGCGCACACGTGTGTAAATTTGGGTTAATGTCCGACATTGCAAAATCAGTTAAAAAGTGAAATATGTGCCATTTCTGAATGCAAGCCCCCAGGAAGAGCAGAGTTTGAACAGGGGATACCTCCTGTGATATGTGAGGGGTGCATGTCATTTTAAACAAATGTGTACCTGTGCAAATTTGTTTTTTGAGCAAATATAGATTGTGTGTAAAGTTGACAGGGGTGGGTTCTCTGTATCATAAACAGACCTCATCATGATGACACTTCATTTCATTCCCCCAATCAAGTGGAAGCGGATGAAGTGGCCAATGGCAAGTGTAGAGGGGTAGGGTCTAGTGATGCTGCACACACACCCATTTTAAAAACAGATAAAAGCAGACAGACAGGACAGATAGGGACCTTCAAATCCATTTGCAGCTGGAAGCTCTGCCGGAAAATCCATACTTTACCTCCATCAACCTCCAGAGAGCTAACATAGAGACTTCAATCTATCCACCTTCAGAGACCCAGACCAGACCACTGTTAGCAGAACCAGAGAGCTGAACCGGAGTCCAGTCCAAAACCTGACCAGATCCGTGGCGCGGCATATTTTAAAATATATTGTGAGTACCTAGCAAGACTGTGCAGAACCAATCTCTTAGTTGAAATAATATAATTCAATCTATTTTAATCTAAGTAGAACTGCCTGCTAACTGTCACCTGTCATTTGTAAAGCTGTCACCTGTCATTTTCTAGTTGCAAGCTGCACTTGTCTTTTTGAACTTTAAAATTTCAAATCTGAAAAAAGACCTTTATTTAATCGCTCATATCTCCGTGACCGTTTGTCCTAGAGACTTGCAGTAACTTTCATCTGGAAGCTGAGATCCTAGGCTTTCCTAGGACCCCACATAGTGATAGTCCTTGTAGTTCCTCTGTAATCGCGCCCGGCGCACTCGGAAAAATCTGCCGCGATTTGACATTTTGCCGCGATTTGCAAGTTTCTCCACGTGTAAAAATCTGCTGCTGCTTGCCTTCCGTTAAAGAAAAAATTCGTTTGCAACCTGACAACCATTATAGAGCATTGCTAAAGTGATCCTGAACTTATTCAAAGCATATACCACTCACCCTAAACCTCTAGAGGGAATTAAAAGCATTTTAGCATATTTTTCACTTCATTGCCAGCACATATAAAAGCATTTTGGGCCTGTGTTTCAAACTTCTGTAGGCTAAGCTTGCTGGGGTGAACTGAATTACAGTTGATTGCATTTCTGAGAACTGTGTGCTTTCCTTCCATTTCCTTGCATTGCATAAAGGGGGGGGGGATTGCCAGAGAAAAAGTGATTACATTGCTTTGTTGAAATTATATTGAGTATTTTCTGTATTGCATTTCATTCAACATTACATCCATCTGAACTTAGATTAAGTATTCTCTACCACCTTATTCTTCTGTTCCTATTCACAAGTGTGCTAGTGCCAGATTCTCCGTTGTTAATCTTTATCAGATCAGATTAAGTGTGCTATTCAATTATTAATTTATTCTAAAGTGTGATATATATATCTATTGTTTAAATTATCAATTAAACCTTTTAACTTGCAAAACAGAACTACTTCTTGGCTCAGTGGGGTCAGGAGGATTCCAAGAGAGGGGTGTTATATAGGGGTAGTCATCCAGAACGCATGAACTGGACATAAAGATATATCAATAAGGGTTTTCATTCAGTATTCTAGACTAGGCGTTGACTTGGCTGTAGTGCTGAATTGAATCCTCTTACAAATTGGGGGCTCGTGCCGGACGTTTGGATTAGATCTATCACTTGTGCAGATTAATACAGCGTGCCAGCTGACCAGATACACATATCCGGTCGGATCACACGCTGTGTTACGCTGTAAAGCACTCCTCAAAGGAACGCTCTAAGAAAAAGGTCTGTTTTGCAAAAATAAAATACAAACTTCTGTAAGTCAGGAAGGAACTCAAATTCCAGAATGACGACCTTAGTAGACATGAAAATAGCCAGAGAGCACTTCTTACATAAGTTATTTGTGAGAGGTGAGTGGACTCACCAGGACCAGACTGTCTGGTTGCAGGCCATCACACAACAGGTCACGGAAACAGGGTCAGATATATGGAGAGATCAGGGTCCCTTACAGGTGGCCCTGAGTGAACTATACATGGCTCCTAAAGCTAAGGATGAACAAGACAAGATGGTTAGGATAGCCGCATACCTGTACCTATATATGGGAGACATGCAGGATAAATGTACTGAAAGCCAAGATCTGGCGAATAAGCGACAGATGGCGTTAGAGAAGGTCCAATCTGACCTGGTCTCTTCTGAGCAGAGGCTGCAGGGGAGCCAGGAGTCAGAAAATGAGAGTAGACAGCACATCATTAAAATAAAGAGGGATATGGACATCCTGCAACAGGAAAAGGCTGACCAGGATACCAGATTTCTGGCCTTGCAGAAGGAGTACCAAGAAGGTTTGGACTCCCTACTGCAGAGCCAGAAAAAGCTGGAGCAACAGTTAGACTTCAATAGGGCATGTGCTGAGCAGGTAGTCACCCTGCAAAGCCACCTAGATAGGGAGAAGGCAGAGAGCAATAAACTGATTTTGAAAGACCTGGATATCCAGGCAGAATTTGACCAGGAGCGCCAGAAAGCTGGTGCCTTCCAAAGGCAAAGGGACGACCTGGCGGCACAGATGCAGGCTCTTAGTCAGGAAAGGGATACCTTAGGCCAGGAAGTCTGCCACTTAAAAAGGAAAATGGAAGAAAATCACCTGGCCCTCCAGGGACTGGGTGACCTCCAAAAAGAACACCAGGACTTGCTAGAGCACACCAGGAGGGTGGAGGATGCTCTGGCAAGACAGGAGCAGGCCAATAGGGACACAGCTCAGGAGGTAACCCTCCTGCAGCAAAGACTGGCCCAGTGCTCCAGGACCAATCAGGAAACGCAGAGAGAGAATGAGGCTCTCTGCCAGCACAATGATAGGCTCCAACAACAGGTAGCGATGCAGGAGAGACTGATAGAGTCTAGTAAGGCCTTAACTGAGGAACTGAAGGCGCAGGCTCTTGCATTGCAACAGGGAGCAGGGGCGGATAGAGATGAGGTTCGCTGGGAAAGAGAAACTCCTGAGCATAACCCCAGGAGCCCTAGTACCAGAGGCCTTTATTTCTCTCAGTCCCTGGACTCTGCCACCCCCATGTCCCCTGGCGCACATGAGCACAGGGCCACAGGGATGGCAGATTACTATCCAGCCAGAAGCATGGGGCTCATAGGCCAGTACCACCCAGGAATGGAGGGGCGGGCATCCGGGTATGGGCACCCAAGCACAGTGCAATTTGATGGGGAACCCCAGGTGAGTAGGCCCATTAAGGGCATCCTGAAAACCTCTGCCCAGTTAGGTCAGTGGGGGGGGTACCCATCAAATCCTGGCAGCAAGGAGGGATCTGAAGACTCCTCTGAGCGGTACAGGACACAGGAGACCAGGTCCCCACATTCTGCCAGCCATTTCCAGGCTCGCAGAATCCGGGAAAACCTGGAAGAACAGACGGGAACCTCTGGGAGCAGTGCCTCTGAGTCAGAAGATGAATGGACCAGGGTTACCCGAACCAAAAAGGCCAATAAGGCAAAAAGGGCCTTGATTAAGGACCCATTGAAACAGATTAAGGCAATCAGGAGTGTCATCACGCCTTATCATAAGAACGCCAAGTATTCTGTTTGGGAACACTTGGAGCTCTATGAGCAAATGATGGAGACTTTTCATTTGAAGGACAGCCAAAGCTGTATCCAATATGTAAAGTGGACATTCTCCCCAGAGTACTCCAGTTTCTTTGCAGGGCTGGAGGACCAAAATCATTTAAGATGGTCCACCTATAAGGCGGCCATCTTGAAACATTTTTCTACTCATAGAAATCCTCAAGAGGCTCGCAAGGCAGCCTACAATTTACAATGTGGGGAGGATCAGGCCCCACAAGAATTTGGGCAGGAGTTAAAGCGTGCTTTTGCACAGACCACAAGAAGGGTGCGCACGGATAGCAGAGAATTTATTAATACGTTTTTCCATGCCTTGCCCAAATATATAATGACCCAGCTCGTGAGAGATTTTCATGAGAAAAGATCTTTAGACTGGGTCATTGAACAGGCGACCCGGATCTATGAGGTGCAGAAGCCCATAGAGAATAAAATCAATACCCAGAAAAATCCCAAAACCAACAGCACCCCTGCTGCTGCCAAGGTGGCAGAGGTAAAGGTCACCCCCGTTTTGGATTTGGAGATGGGGGGGCCTAAGAACCTACCTGCACCTAATAATGCTAGGCCCAGAAGGTCCTCGGGCCAGTCACAGACAGGGAGCCAGGGAGGCAGCCCCACAAATGGGGTCCCTCGCTCTCCTGACTATGTAAGTCCCCGTTACAAGGGAAGTCGACCCATCCTGGGTTATGTGTGGACTCCTCCAGCCCAAGGGGGGGATCCAGCCAAGCACCTAGCCCAGGGAACTTCCCTCCTAACTTCCCACCGTAGGGCAGAAATTCTCCAAATCCTGGGCAGAACTTTTTCCCCAGGTATCCACCCAACTTCCAACCCCAAAATCATCCATCCTTCTTTCCCCAATTCCCTGAGCCCAGACAACCTAATCGGGGAGAGGGGAGGCCAAGGGTGGAGGGGTACCCAAATCTTACCAACCCGGGGTACTACCAGAGAAGGGATAGCTACCCTTCCCCGGATCAGCCCAGGGGAGAAAACAGGGCCCCGTATCCGACTGAGCGGGTTTCCCAGTTAGAGCGCCAGGTTCAAAACATGGCGCGGGATCTGGGTCACATACTGAGGGCTCAGCAGAACCCTCAGATCGGCATGCCGGCGCAGAACGCACCCAACTCTGGACCTGGTGCCCCAGAACAATGACGGGGGCAGCACCCCGATAACTCACCGGTTCCCAGGGAGGAGGCACAAAGGGAAGGGGGGTGTAAAGCCTTGGAGGAAGCTTCCTTCCTCACGTGTAAACAGCCCCTGGAAACCCAGGAACCGGAAACAAAATCTCCTGCCCCTGAAAGTCTGCCTCCTAAGGAGCAGAGGGGTGGTAGGAGAAACAAAAGACCCAAACAGACTCAGTTTGAGGAGGAGGTACAGATCTTCCAATTTGAGGGAGAGGGATCCTCAGAGGATCCTGGGAAAAGGATCTTCTCCTTCAGAGATGGGGCAACTCCTCCCAAAGAAAAATGGGTCCCTAGGGATGCATATCCAGACTGGGGAGATGTGGAGACTGAGCTACCGCCGCCCACCATCTCATCCCAGAACCAACAGCAAGAAAATCCCCTGGTTCAAACCCATCCTGGTGACTGCCTCCAAAAAGGGGGGGGCGGCCCGGAGCCGGAGCCAGGGGAACCCACAATGGCTCTGATCTCCAGTTGCCAACTTTTTCTTTCAGATTCCCAAGGCTCTCCACAGAATTCTGCCCAAATCTCTTCGCTAGCGATGTCCAAAACCAGAAAGTTAGCCCACCAGTTGTCCAAAAATGTGCATTATATGTGCCCCCTTGAGGAGAAGGAGGGAAGATACTATGCCCCGGTACAAGTACAGGGGCAGGGTACAATTTTGGCACTGGTGGACACTGGATCTCAAGCTACCCTTCTGTCCAGAAGGGCCTTTGATGAGCTGAATGCAGGAAGGGGAGAGAATTACCAAATTCCTCTTACCTCTCTTCCTGGACAACTGCAGAACTTTGACGGGAAGGAAATTCCCGTTGAGGGGACTGCAGACTTGGACATTAAGATCGGGCGACACAAGGTGAAACACCCGGTCATAGTAGTGACTCCAGAGGGCACCCCTTGTTTACCGGGGAATGACCTCCTGAGAAGGTTGTCACCCCTAATAGATTGTGTAAACAAGGTCCTCTGGACCCAGACTAGCCGACCAATAAAATTAAAACAGAGTGTCAACCATGTTAGTTTAAACGGCACCTGCCACATGGTTGAACAAAAACCTGACCAAGCAGAATTTCACTTCAAGAATAGCCAAATTCCAGACGTGACAGTAATAGCAGTAGGACAACAGACTGGTGATGGGGGGTCCTCTCTATTTCTGAAAATCAACCTTCCTTCCAGTCTAAAGTGGTACTCCACGCTGGAAGGAAACACTCTGAAATTCTATACTAATCCACAATCAGAAACTCCCACTCCTATAGTCCAGAAAGATGTGAAATCAGCTCAGAGCCTGGCTGATATTCAGCAAATTTGAGAGCAGTTGTTCATCCCTGTCCAATTAAATGATGGGAAGGACTCTGTTCTCGCTCGAGTGTGTGTGAACAACGGTAAGAGCTTCATCAGCGAAGCCATGTTCCGCCAACTCCCAAAAGATCCAGCCATTCCCACCTTCAAACTGATAGACAAATGGGAAATGGACCTGGAAGCACCTAATTCCAAACATCTCCGGCCAAGCAGGTGTATGCTCAAAATCTCCATTGGCAACAAGAGCATAGTCCACAATTGTTGGGTCGTGCGAGACGTCCCTGCCGCCTTTTACTTAGGCAGTGACATTCTCAATCGCTTTGCCATTAGTTTGGACCTAATAAACTTCAAAGCTTGGTCCCGATTAGCGGATAATCCCATGGGCTTTGATGATCCAGAAAAAGCATTTAGGTCAGCTCAATTGCTACCTTATGCAGTTGAAATTCAGATCAAAGAGAAAGTCACCATCCCAGAAAGGACCCGACAATTCTCCCTGGAAGTGAAAGCTAAAAGAGGACAATATTTGCAAAACCCTGATGCTTACATACATCTAAACGCTTCTCTCCAACAGCAAGGGTTGGGGGTAAACCCAACACCATTAGTCAACATAGAACATGACACCATTCTAATAGAGGTGGATAACAGCGACTTAAAGAGTATTACTCTAGCCGCAGGCACCATTATTGGAATGGCGGTTGATGACCGACATTTTTCCATAGACTTAGGTAATGAACTGTTAGGGCCAATCCCCAAGGACTGCTTTGACAGTGACAGTGATGACAATACAACACCAGACAGGATTTTTACCCGGCATGGGGGGAACTTCCTGGTGTACACTTCTTGCCCTTATGGTAAGGAAGATGTGACTTGTGACTTCAGGAGGGATGAGGTGATTTTCCAGGTCCATGAGGGCTGCCTTTCCCACCTGAAGCCCCCAGTCCAAATCAGCACTCTGACCAGGGACTTCTCCACCCAGCTGGAGGAGGCCGCTGAAATAGCCAAACCAGAAGTCTTTCCAGGCTTCAGGCAGATGGTGGAAGAGAGAGTCAACCTAGCTGATGCCTGTGTGACTCTGGAACAAAAGCAAAAGTTGAAACAAGTTTTCTTGGATTTCCAAGATCTCTTTGCGGTAGACTCATATGACTGTGGTCACACCGACATCCACACAACAACAATCCCCACGGACCCTGGCATGACTCCAGTGTTCGTGAAGCAATATCGCTTGCCTCTCGCATCAATGGAGTCCCTTACTGAAATAATTAAGAACCTGGATTCCAGGGGAATAATCCGTCCAGTCCACAGCACCTTCAATAATCCGGTGCTGGGAATATTGAAGCCAAACCGCCAGTGGAGACTCTGCGCCGACCTCAGGGAGCTCAACAAACGGGTCCATACTTCCCGATGGCCTCTGCCCTACATTGACCAAGGGCTGGCCCAGATCCATGGGTCACAGGTATTCACTGCAATAGACCTGACCAATGGATACTGGACCATGCCGGTCAGTAGGGAGGACCAATACAAGCTGGCTTTTACCTTTGGGGGCCAGCAGTACACATGGACCCGGACTCCCTTCGGATACCTTAACTCCGGTAATGAGTTCAATATTTTCCTACATAAGGCCATGCCCGACCTGGGTGCGAGGGGTAACCTGGCTTATGTAGATGATGTCCTCATCAAAAGTTCATCTGTGGAGGAACACATAGCGGAGATCCGTTATGTTCTGACCCAGTTGAGGGCCGCCGGAGCAAAACTTTCCTTTCAGAAAGCACAGTGGTGTAGAACCCGTGTTAATTTCTTGGGGCATGAGATTACTCCTCAGGGTCTCTGTCCC
The DNA here is from genome assembly GCF_040938575.1 of Ambystoma mexicanum. Classification (NCBI taxonomy): domain Eukaryota; kingdom Metazoa; phylum Chordata; class Amphibia; order Caudata; family Ambystomatidae; genus Ambystoma; species Ambystoma mexicanum. The sequence continues at coordinate 1,094,870,665 of NC_090931.1, forward strand.
CAGGAAAAGAAAGTGGAAGCACTTCAGAAACTGAAAGACCCCACAACTCTGCGGGAACTAAGGAGCCTCCTTGGACTGACTAATTACAGCAGAAAGTTCATTGAGGGCTACGCAGAGATCACCAGACCCCTGATTCATCTCCTGAAGGGGGGGGTCAAGTGGGAATGGGGTCCAGAACAAGCCGAGGCAGTAAAACAACTCAAAAGAAGCCTCTCACAAGCACCTTGCCTAGCTTACCCTGTCAGAAACAAGGAGTTCTTCCTGGAGACGGGGTTCTCTAATACGTGCTTGACGGCAGTATTATACCAAAAGCATGACAAGTTCAATAAAGTAATCTCCTATGCGAGCAAAACTTTATCCTCTGTGGAGGAAAAATTCAACGATTGTGAGAAGGCACTCCTGGCAACGGTGTGGGCATTAAAGAATTACCGCCCGTTTATCCAGGGGGAATACATCATAGTGGAGACTCCACACCAGCCTCTGCAATATCTCCAAAGTGATAGAATCCGGGCCGGAAATGTGAGTAATTCCCGAATTACTTCCTGGATTCTGTCAATGCAAGGCTTTCCTGTGGAGGTCAGATATGGCCAAAACAAGAAGAGTCCCCTCGCGCAAGGTCTGGCTGACTTGCATGATTGTGCCAGAGAAAACTGTCTCGAGGACGAAAGTCTAAAAATAAAGGACAACATGGAGGCATACCTTAATTCCCCCCACAAAGTCTTTGAAGAAGACAAGTGTGAGGGAATGCCCACTGTGTATGTGGATGGATGCTCTTACCATGTTGACAACAACGGGGAGAAAGAACTGGTGGCTGGCGTAGGGAATGCATGGGTGAATGAGTCCCCAGAACCCTCCGCTGGATACAAAATTGGTCCCCGAAGTAGTCAGGTGGCAGAATTGATGGCTGTGCATCAGGCCATCCTCACTGCTGTCCAGCATCAACTCCACGAACTGGTCATAATCACAGATTCGGATTATGTACGGAACGGGTTCGTGGAGCACCTGGTTAATTGGAAAACCAGAGGCATGTTATGTGCTAACAACAAACCCTTGAAACATGGGAAGTTGATCCAAAACATTGATGATCTGGTCACATCGAATGGGATGACCATCTACTGGAAAAAGATCAAGGGTCATTCCAAAGTAGAGGGACCAGACAAAACTGGAAATGACTTAGCTGATCAGCTGGCCAAAACCGGGGCCATCCAAGGGGATCTAATTGAGATTGAGTCCCTGTTGGGGGAAATCCAGGTCACTGCTATCACTAGGTCCCAGACAAATGCTCACAACGACCTTTCAATTGCACAATGGAGCAAGGAGACCCCTGATGCTGATTTGATTACAGCTCAGAAGGGGGATCCAATAATTGGTAAATTTTACCAACACCTTGAGGACCCTGAGAACTTTCCCCTGACGGATACCGATTACATTGGGAAAGAGGACCTAAGAGTGTTGATGAAATGTCCAAAAATGTTCCGAATCCAAGACGGTTTGCTGGTAAGGAAATCCAAAGCTGGCCACGATCAGTGGGTGGTTCCTACCTCATTCCGAAGCCTGATGTTAAGTCACGCCCATGATGCGGCCACCGCCGGTCATAGGGGGTTTCACACAACACTGGAAATCTTAAGAGAGGTTGCATACTGGCCACACATGGGGCAGGACCTCGACCAATACTTGAAGGGGTGTCTTGTGTGTGCACAATTTCATCCATCATCCCTCACGCACTGTGCGCCTCTCCAAAAGAGGGGGATGACCCTGCCATGGTCAGATTTACAAATCGACTTTGTAGGCCCCGTGATTCGCTCTGCTAGGGGGAATAAGTACATGTTGACTGTGACATGCTTGTTTACCAAGTGGGTGGAATGTCTCCCAGCCCCAAATTGCAAGGCAGAAACAGCAGCTGCCCTGATGATTAACCACATCTTTTCCCGTTTTGGTCTACCTCAAAGGATTGAGTCAGACAGGGGTAGCCACTTCACCAGTGAAGTAATGACAAAGATGTGGGAGATACTGGGGGTCAAAAGGAAGTTGCATATTGCTTACCGGCCAGCTTCTTCTGGGGCAGTAGAGAGATATAACCGAACCATTGTGAGCATATTAAAGAAGTTTGTGGCAGATTCTGGGCCAAGTTGGGACATCCGATTACCTCTGGTCCTAATGGCCATCAGATCTACCCCTTCATCTGCCACCAAAATGTCACCATTTGAGTTGATGACTGGGCGCAAGATGGTGCTTCCTCAGCATTTGCTCTACAGGACCCAAGAGCAGACACTGATAAATGCCTCCACTACTCATGAGTATGTGGAGAATTTAAGGAAACACCTCCAACATGCTTTTGCTTATGTTCAGCGGAATCTAGAAAGATCAGCTGATAGCATGAAGACCCACTACGACCTGAAGACTTCCAGGAAGGAATATCAGGTGGGGGACAGGGTCTATCTATACAATTTCCAAAGGAACCAGGCCAAACAGCGAAAATTCTTGCCTACATGGAAGGGACCCTTTGAGATCATCGACAAGATCTCCCCTGTGGCCTACAAGATCCGCATCCCCAAAGGCGGTTTGGCAGAGGGGGAAGACAAGTGGGTCCACATAAACCAGTTGAAATGTTGCCATCCCAGGCACACTCTGCAACAACTGGAGGAATCCTCTGGAATCCTAGCGGGTACTGTTTCAGACTAATTCAGTTCCAACCATAAAACATACCACATCTAGTCTCTAAAATATTGTGATTTGCATGAAACTGTCTCTTAGTTATACTGTTTTTTTTTCAAAATAAGAATGTAATGTTTCGTTATGATGAAATGCATATGCTGCCCCACTATCTCAACAGTGGTGGAAAGACGTCTATGAGTAGGTATTGCCGCTCTTCCTTTGTCGTCCTAGGAGAAAGAAAACCTTGAGACGGGCCAAGGAGGACGACCCGGAGACCGGGAGCAGAGACGCAACGGGCCCGGTGTACCGCCCAATATTCCCATCAGGACCGGCGAGGAGAACCGATCGATCAGTACCGGATGGAGGAAAAGATGCTGAACTGTGCCATCTATTGGAAGAAGATGAGGAAACATCCCAGGTCTTGCGAGTCCCATCAGTGAAACAGAATGGCCATCGCAAGAGGGGGGCTTGTGGGATGTTTTTACCCATGCATCCGAGCCCTACCTCAAAAACTGTGCAGTACTGACATGGAAAATATCATGATGGCCAGAGCTTCCCAGAAAATGCACAGGGAAATGCATGAAGAATAGGCTGCCACTCATTTTTGCCGATGTTATGGGCACAGAAGGACACTGCCTAAAACCACCAGTGGACTACCCACACAGTAGTCTGAAACCATTGGGAATGGCAATGCTGATTGCCAAAAGCAAACCCATAACTGTTGGGAATTCATTTTCTTAAATCCCAAAAAGGGGTGCAGTACCAGTACTCACCACTATCAAAAAGCCGGCGTTTTAAAACAACACCAGATTTTACTTTTTTGTGTAAAACTGAATAAATGAACCAAAGGCAAGCCAAAGAAAGACTTACTGAGAGGTGGATACAATGTAAAGTTATTTCTGAAGTGACTTGAAGGTTTATAACAAGACTGGCTGAGCTGTGGATTTCAGCAGTTTAAGTAAATTTGGACTGAAAGACACTAAAAATCTAAATGTTTAAAAGAAATGAGTGACCTACTTTTGAGTGTCACATAGGTTGCAATTGTTTAAATGTCATAGTTTTAAACTTAGAATCAGCATTCTAGCTGCATATGTAAAAATGTTTAGTTTTATTTGAATGCAGAAACTGGGGAACAGAAATGACATGTAGCTAAAAACTGGCTTAAAGAGATTCCAATTTTGCCTGGCAACTACCCCCCATCAGGAGTGAAACTTGAGTCACAGCTGTGTTCCCAGGCCTATCTGCCTTTTGCTGGCCACACTAAGGATATGCCATCTCTCTGATAATTGAATTAAGGGGAGCCCCCACAGAATACAGGAGCTCTGAACAATGCAACCCCCTTCACCCAGGCAGATGGTTTATTGCAGATGTCGTAAATGGAGCTTCCTCCTGGAAGGACAGGGGAGGAGCACTGCCTGTGAGAGCAAGCTGGCTTGGCAGAACTGGAAAAACCAGAAATTCAACCTTGTGCTGGGGGGAAACCACACCCCTTTGGGGCCAGAACATAACTCTAAAAAGATGAATAACTCATAGTACGGACTTGTGAAAATTATATAAATGACACCATAATTCTTGTGATTTTTCTGCCCACATTTTAAGACGTGTTAGGACCCGGTGGTATGTTCAGGGGGGTTTTAGCGGAAAAGAGGATATTACTCAAAATGTATGCATGTGAAAAATCTGACACTTCATCAATTAATGTCCATACTCCTTGCGCACACGTGTGTAAATTTGGGTTAATGTCCGACATTGCAAAATCAGTTAAAAAGTGAAATATGTGCCATTTCTGAATGCAAGCCCCCAAGAAGAGCAGAGTTTGAACAGGGGATACCTCCTGTGATATGTGAGGGGTGCATGTAATTTTAAACAAATGTGTACCTGTGCAAATATGTTTTTTGAGCAAATATAGATTGTGTGTAAAGTTGACAGGGGTGGGTTCTCTGTATCATAAACAGACCTCATCATGATGACACTTCATTTCATTCCCCCAATCAAGTGGAAGCGGATGAAGTGGCCAATGGCAAGTGTAGAGGGGTAGGGTCTAGTGATGCTGCACACACACCCATTTTAAAAACAGATAAAAGCAGATAGACAGGACAGATAGGGACCTTCAAATCCATTTGCAGCTGGAAGCTCTGCCGGAAAATCCATACTTTACCTCCATCAACCTCCAGAGAGCTAACATACAGACTTCAATCTATCCACCTTCAGAGACCCAGACCAGACCACTGTTAGCAGAACCAGAGAGCTGAACCGGAGTCCAGTCCAAAACCTGACCAGATCCGTGGCGAGGCATATTTTAAGATATATTGTGAGTACCTAGCAAGACTGTGCAGAACCAATCTCTTAGTTGAAATAATATAATTCAATCTATTTTAATCTAAGTAGAACTGCCTGCTAACTGTCACCTGTCATTTGTAAAGCTGTCACCTGTCATTTTCTAGTTGCAAGCTGCACTTGTCTTTTTGAACTTTAAAATTTTAAATCTGAAAAACGACCTTTATTTAGTCGCTCATATCTCCGTGACCGTTTGTCCTAGAGACTTGCAGTAACTTTCATCTGGAAGCTGAGATCCTAGGCTTTCCTAAGACCCCAAAACGATAGTGATAGTCCTTGTAGTTCCTCTGTAATCGCGCCCGGCGCACTCGGAAAAATCTGCCGCGATTTGACATTTTGCCGCGATTTGCAAGTTTCTCCACGTGTAAAAATCTGCTGCTGCTTGCCTTCCGTTAAAGAAAAAATTCGTTTGCAACCTGACAACCATTATAGAGCATTGCTAAAGTGATCCTGAACTTATTCAAAGCATATACCACTCACCCTAAACCTCTAGAGGGAATTAAAAGCATTTTAGCATATTTTTCACTTCATTGCCAGCACATATAAAAGCATTTTGGGCCTGTGTTTCAAACTTCTGTAGGCTAAGCTTGCTGGGGTGAACTGAATTACAGTTGATTGCATTTCTGAGAACTGTGTGCTTTCCTTCCATTTCCTTGCATTGCATAAAGGGGGGGAGGGGATTGCCAGAGAAAAGTGATTACATTGCTTTGTTGAAATTATATTGAGTATTTTCTGTATTGCATTTCATTCAACATTACATCCATCTGAACTTAGATTAAGTATTCTCTACCACCTTATTCTTCTGTTCCTATTCACAAGTGTGCTAGTGCCAGATTCTCCGTTGTTAATCTTTATCAGATCAGATTAAGTGTGCTATTCAATTATTAATTTATTCTAAAGTGTGATATATATATCTATTGTTTAAATTATCAATTAAACCTTTTAACTTGCAAAACAGAACTACTTCTTGGCTCAGTGGGGTCAGGAGGATTCCAAGAGAGGGGTGTTATATAGGGGTAGTCATCCAGAACGCATGAACTGGACATAAAGATATATCAATAAGGGTTTTCATTCAGTATTCTAGACTAGGCGTTGACTTGGCTGTAGTGCTGAATTGAATCCTCTTACAAATTGGGGGCTCGTGCCGGACGTTTGGATTAGATCTATCACTTGTGCAGATTAATACAGCGTGCCAGCTGACCAGATACACATATCCGGTCGGATCACACGCTGTGTTACGCTGTAAAGCACTCCTCAAAGGAACGCTCTAAGAAAAAGGTCTGTTTTGCAAAAATAAAATACAAACTTCTGTAAGTCAGGAAGGAACTCAAATTCCAGAATGACGACCTTAGTAGACATGAAAATAGCCAGAGAGCACTTCTTACATAAGTTATTTGTGAGAGGTGAGTGGACTCACCAGGACCAGACTGTCTGGTTGCAGGCCATCACACAACAGGTCACGGAAACAGGGTCAGATATATGGAGAGATCAGGGTCCCTTACAGGTGGCCCTGAGTGAACTATACATGGCTCCTAAAGCTAAGGATGAACAAGACAAGATGGTTAGGATAGCCGCATACCTGTACCTATATATGGGAGACATGCAGGATAAATGTACTGAAAGCCAAGATCTGGCGAATAAGCGACAGATGGCGTTAGAGAAGGTCCAATCTGACCTGGTCTCTTCTGAGCAGAGGCTGCAGGGGAGCCAGGAGTCAGAAAATGAGAGTAGACAGCACATCATTAAAATAAAGAGGGATATGGACATCCTGCAACAGGAAAAGGCTGACCAGGATACCAGATTTCTGGCCTTGCAGAAGGAGTACCAAGAAGGTTTGGACTCCCTACTGCAGAGCCAGAAAAAGCTGGAGCAACAGTTAGACTTCAATAGGGCATGTGCTGAGCAGGTAGTCACCCTGCAAAGCCACCTAGATAGGGAGAAGGCAGAGAGCAATAAACTGATTTTGAAAGACCTGGATATCCAGGCAGAATTTGACCAGGAGCGCCAGAAAGCTGGTGCCTTCCAAAGGCAAAGGGACGACCTGGCGGCACAGATGCAGGCTCTTAGTCAGGAAAGGGATACCTTAGGCCAGGAAGTCTGCCACTTAAAAAGGAAAATGGAAGAAAATCACCTGGCCCTCCAGGGACTGGGTGACCTCCAAAAAGAACACCAGGACTTGCTAGAGCACACCAGGAGGGTGGAGGATGCTCTGGCAAGACAGGAGCAGGCCAATAGGGACACAGCTCAGGAGGTAACCCTCCTGCAGCAAAGACTGGCCCAGTGCTCCAGGACCAATCAGGAAACGCAGAGAGAGAATGAGGCTCTCTGCCAGCACAATGATAGGCTCCAACAACAGGTAGCGATGCAGGAGAGACTGATAGAGTCTAGTAAGGCCTTAACTGAGGAACTGAAGGCGCAGGCTCTTGCATTGCAACAGGGAGCAGGGGCGGATAGAGATGAGGTTCGCTGGGAAAGAGAAACTCCTGAGCATAACCCCAGGAGCCTAAGTACCAGAGGCCTTTATTTCTCTCAGTCCCTGGACTCTGCCACCCCCATGTCCCCTGGCGCACATGAGCACAGGGCCACAGGGATGGCAGATTACTATCCAGCCAGAAGCATGGGGCTCATAGGCCAGTACCACCCAGGAATGGAGGGGCGGGCATCCGGGTATGGGCACCCAAGCACAGTGCAATTTGATGGGGAACCCCAGGTGAGTAGGCCCATTAAGGGCATCCTGAAAACCTCTGCCCAGTTAGGTCAGTGGGGGGGGTACCCATCAAATCCTGGCAGCAAGGAGGGATCTGAAGACTCCTCTGAGCGGTACAGGACACAGGAGACCAGGTCCCCACATTCTGCCAGCCATTTCCAGGCTCGCAGAATCCGGGAAAACCTGGAAGAACAGACGGGAACCTCTGGGAGCAGTGCCTCTGAGTCAGAAGATGAATGGACCAGGGTTACCCGAACCAAAAAGGCCAATAAGGCAAAAAGGGCCTTGATTAAGGACCCATTGAAACAGATTAAGGCAATCAGGAGTGTCATCACGCCTTATCATAAGAACGCCAAGTATTCTGTTTGGGAACACTTGGAGCTCTATGAGCAAATGATGGAGACTTTTCATTTGAAGGACAGCCAAAGCTGTATCCAATATGTAAAGTGGACATTCTCCCCAGAGTACTCCAGTTTCTTTGCAGGGCTGGAGGACCAAAATCATTTAAGATGGTCCACCTATAAGGCGGCCATCTTGAAACATTTTTCTACTCATAGAAATTCTCAAGAGGCTTGCAAGGCAGCCTACAATTTACAATGTGGGGAGGATCAGGCCCCACAAGAATTTGGGCAGGAGTTAAAGCGTGCTTTTGCACAGACCACAAGAAGGGTGCGCACGGATAGCAGAGAATTTATTAATACGTTTTTCCATGCCTTGCCCAAATATATAATGACCCAGCTCGTGAGAGATTTTCATGAGAAAAGATCTTTAGACTGGGTCATTGAACAGGCGACCCGGATCTATGAGGTGCAGAAGCCCATAGAGAATAAAATCAATACCCAGAAAAATCCCAAAACCAACAGCACCCCTGCTGCTGCCAAGGTGGCAGAGGTAAAGGTCACCCCCGTTTTGGATTTGGAGATGGGGGGGCCTAAGAACCTACCTGCACCTAATAATGCTAGGCCCAGAAGGTCCTCGGGCCAGTCACAGACAGGGAGCCAGGGAGGCAGCCCCACAAATGGGGTCCCTCGCTCTCCTGACTATGTAAGTCCCCGTTACAAGGGAAGTCGACCCATCCTGGGTTATGTGTGGACTCCTCCAGCCCAAGGGGGGGATCCAGCCAAGCACCTAGCCCAGGGAACTTCCCTCCTAACTTCCCACCGTAGGGCAGAAATTCTCCAAATCCTGGGCAGAACTTTTTCCCCAGGTATCCACCCAACTTCCAACCCCAAAATCATCCATCCTTCTTTCCCCAATTCCCTGAGCCCAGACAACCTAATCGGGGAGAGGGGAGGCCAAGGGTGGAGGGGTACCCAAATCTTACCAACCCGGGGTACTACCAGAGAAGGGATAGCTACCCTTCCCCGGATCAGCCCAGGGGAGAAAACAGGGCCCCGTATCCGACTGAGCGGGTTTCCCAGTTAGAGCGCCAGGTTCAAAACATGGCGCGGGATCTGGGTCACATACTGAGGGCTCAGCAGAACCCTCAGATCGGCATGCCGGCGCAGAACGCACCCAACTCTGGACCTGGTGCCCCAGAACAATGACGGGGGCAGCACCCCGATAACTCACCGGTTCCCAGGGAGGAGGCACAAAGGGAAGGGGGGTGTAAAGCCTTGGAGGAAGCTTCCTTCCTCACGTGTAAACAGCCCCTGGAAACCCAGGAACCGGAAACAAAATCTCCTGCCCCTGAAAGTCTGCCTCCTAAGGAGCAGAGGGGTGGTAGGAGAAACAAAAGACCCAAACAGACTCAGTTTGAGGAGGAGGTACAGATCTTCCAATTTGAGGGAGAGGGATCCTCAGAGGATCCTGGGAAAAGGATCTTCTCCTTCAGAGATGGGGCAACTCCTCCCAAAGAAAAATGGGTCCCTAGGGATGCATATCCAGACTGGGGAGATGTGGAGACTGAGCTACCGCCGCCCACCATCTCATCCCAGAACCAACAGCAAGAAAATCCCCTGGTTCAAACCCATCCTGGTGACTGCCTCCAAAAAGGGGGGGGCCGCCCGGAGCCGGAGCCAGGGGAACCCACAATGGCTCTGATCTCCAGTTGCCAACTTTTTCTTTCAGATTCCCAAGGCTCTCCACAGAATTCTGCCCAAATCTCTTCGCTAGCGATGTCCAAAACCAGAAAGTTAGCCCACCAGTTGTCCAAAAATGTGCATTATATGTGCCCCCTTGAGGAGAAGGAGGGAAGATACTATGCCCCGGTACAAGTACAGGGGCAGGGTACAATTTTGGCACTGGTGGACACTGGATCTCAAGCTACCCTTCTGTCCAGAAGGGCCTTTGATGAGCTGAATGCAGGAAGGGGAGAGAATTACCAAATTCCTCTTACCTCTCTTCCTGGACAACTGCAGAACTTTGACGGGAAGGAAATTCCCGTTGAGGGGACTGCAGACTTGGACATTAAGATCGGGCGACACAAGGTGAAACACCCGGTCATAGTAGTGACTCCAGAGGGCACCCCTTGTTTACCGGGGAATGACCTCCTGAGAAGGTTGTCACCCCTAATAGATTGTGTAAACAAGGTCCTCTGGACCCAGACTAGCCGACCAATAAAATTAAAACAGAGTGTCAACCATGTTAGTTTAAACGGCACCTGCCACATGGTTGAACAAAAACCTGACCAAGCAGAATTTCACTTCAAGAATAGCCAAATTCCAGACGTGACAGTAATAGCAGTAGGACAACAGACTGGTGATGGGGGGTCCTCTCTATTTCTGAAAATCAACCTTCCTTCCAGTCTAAAGTGGTACTCCACGCTGGAAGGAAACACTCTGAAATTCTATACTAATCCACAATCAGAAACTCCCACTCCTATAGTCCAGAAAGATGTGAAATCAGCTCAGAGCCTGGCTGATATTCAGCAAATTTGAGAGCAGTTGTTCATCCCTGTCCAATTAAATGATGGGAAGGACTCTGTTCTCGCTCGAGTGTGTGTGAACAACGGTAAGAGCTTCATCAGCGAAGCCATGTTCCGCCAACTCCCAAAAGATCCAGCCATTCCCACCTTCAAACTGATAGACAAATGGGAAATGGACCTGGAAGCACCTAATTCCAAACATCTCCGGCCAAGCAGGTGTATGCTCAAAATCTCCATTGGCAACAAGAGCATAGTCCACAATTGTTGGGTCGTGCGAGACGTCCCTGCCGCCTTTTACTTAGGCAGTGACATTCTCAATCGCTTTGCCATTAGTTTGGACCTAATAAACTTCAAAGCTTGGTCCCGATTAGCGGATAATCCCATGGGCTTTGATGATCCAGAAAAAGCATTTAGGTCAGCTCAATTGCTACCTTATGCAGTTGAAATTCAGATCAAAGAGAAAGTCACCATCCCAGAAAGGACCCGACAATTCTCCCTGGAAGTGAAAGCTAAAAGAGGACAATATTTGCAAAACCCTGATGCTTACATACATCTAAACGCTTCTCTCCAACAGCAAGGGTTGGGGGTAAACCCAACACCATTAGTCAACATAGAACATGACACCATTCTAATAGAGGTGGATAACAGCGACTTAAAGAGTATTACTCTAGCCGCAGGCACCATTATTGGAATGGCGGTTGATGACCGACATTTTTCCATAGACTTAGGTAATGAACTGTTAGGGCCAATCCCCAAGGACTGCTTTGACAGTGACAGTGATGACAATACAACACCAGACAGGATTTTTACCCGGCATGGGGGGAACTTCCTGGTGTACACTTCTTGCCCTTATGGTAAGGAAGATGTGACTTGTGACTTCAGGAGGGATGAGGTGATTTTCCAGGTCCATGAGGGCTGCCTTTCCCACCTGAAGCCCCCAGTCCAAATCAGCACTCTGACCAGGGACTTCTCCACCCAGCTGGAGGAGGCCGCTGAAATAGCCAAACCAGAAGTCTTTCCAGGCTTCAGGCAGATGGTGGAAGAGAGAGTCAACCTAGCTGATGCCTGTGTGACTCTGGAACAAAAGCAAAAGTTGAAACAAGTTTTCTTGGATTTCCAAGATCTCTTTGCGGTAGACTCATATGACTGTGGTCACACCGACATCCACACAACAACAATCCCCACGGACCCTGGCATGACTCCAGTGTTCGTGAAGCAATATCGCTTGCCTCTCGCATCAATGGAGTCCCTTACTGAAATAATTAAGAACCTGGATTCCAGGGGAATAATCCGTCCAGTCCACAGCACCTTCAATAATCCGGTGCTGGGAATATTGAAGCCAAACCGCCAGTGGAGACTCTGCGCCGACCTCAGGGAGCTCAACAAACGGGTCCATACTTCCCGATGGCCTCTGCCCTACATTGACCAAGGGCTGGCCCAGATCCAGGGGTCACAGGTATTCACTGCAATAGACCTGACCAATGGATACTGGACCATGCCGGTCAGTAGGGAGGACCAATACAAGCTGGCTTTTACCTTTGGGGGCCAGCAGTACACATGGACCCGGACTCCCTTCGGATACCTTAACTCCGGTAATGAGTTCAATATTTTCCTACATAAGGCCATGCCCGACCTGGGTGCGAGGGGTAACCTGGCTTATGTAGATGATGTCCTCATCAAAAGTTCATCTGTGGAGGAACACATAGCGGAGATCCGTTATGTTCTGACCCAGTTGAGGGCCGCCGGAGCAAAACTTTCCTTTCAGAAAGCACAGTGGTGTAGAACCCGTGTTAATTTCTTGGGGCATGAGATTACTCCTCAGGGTCTCTGTCCCCAGGAAAAGAAAGTGGAAGCACTTCAGAAACTGAAAGACCCCACAACTCTGCGGGAACTAAGGAGCCTCCTTGGACTGACTAATTACAGCAGAAAGTTCATTGAGGGCTACGCAGAGATCACCAGACCCCTGATTCATCTCCTGAAGGGGGGGGTCAAGTGGGAATGGGGTCCAGAACAAGCCGAGGCAGTAAAACAACTCAAAAGAAGCCTCTCACAAGCACCTTGCCTAGCTTACCCTGTCAGAAACAAGGAGTTCTTCCTGGAGACGGGGTTCTCTAATACGTGCTTGACGGCAGTATTATACCAAAAGCATGACAAGTTCAATAAAGTAATCTCCTATGCGAGCAAAACTTTATCCTCTGTGGAGGAAAAATTCAACGATTGTGAGAAGGCACTCCTGGCAACGGTGTGGGCATTAAAGAATTACCGCCCGTTTATCCAGGGGGAATACATCATAGTGGAGACTCCACACCAGCCTCTGCAATATCTCCAAAGTGATAGAATCCGGGCCGGAAATGTGAGTAATTCCCGAATTACTTCCTGGATTCTGTCAATGCAAGGCTTTCCTGTGGAGGTCAGATATGGCCAAAACAAGAAGAGTCCCCTCGCGCAAGGTCTGGCTGACTTGCATGATTGTGCCAGAGAAAACTGTCTCGAGGACGAAAGTCTAAAAATAAAGGACAACATGGAGGCATACCTTAATTCCCCCCACAAAGTCTTTGAAGAAGACAAGTGTGAGGGAATGCCCACTGTGTATGTGGATGGATGCTCTTACCATGTTGACAACAACGGGGAGAAAGAACTGGTGGCTGGCGTAGGGAATGCATGGGTGAATGAGTCCCCAGAACCCTCCGCTGGATACAAAATTGGTCCCCGAAGTAGTCAGGTGGCAGAATTGATGGCTGTGCATCAGGCCATCCTCACTGCTGTCCAGCATCAACTCCACGAACTGGTCATAATCACAGATTCGGATTATGTACGGAACGGGTTCGTGGAGCACCTGGTTAATTGGAAAACCAGAGGCATGTTATGTGCTAACAACAAACCCTTGAAACATGGGAAGTTGATCCAAAACATTGATGATCTGGTCACATCGAATGGGATGACCATCTACTGGAAAAAGATCAAGGGTCATTCCAAAGTAGAGGGACCAGACAAAACTGGAAATGACTTAGCTGATCAGCTGGCCAAAACCGGGGCCATCCAAGGGGATCTAATTGAGATTGAGTCCCTGTTGGGGGAAATCCAGGTCACTGCTATCACTAGGTCCCAGACAAATGCTCACAACGACCTTTCAATTGCACAATGGAGCAAGGAGACCCCTGATGCTGATTTGATTACAGCTCAGAAGGGGGATCCAATAATTGGTAAATTTTACCAACACCTTGAGGACCCTGAGAACTTTCCCCTGACGGATACCGATTACATTGGGAAAGAGGACCTAAGAGTGTTGATGAAATGTCCAAAAATGTTCCGAATCCAAGACGGTTTGCTGGTAAGGAAATCCAAAGCTGGCCACGATCAGTGGGTGGTTCCTACCTCATTCCGAAGCCTGATGTTAAGTCACGCCCATGATGCGGCCACCGCCGGTCATAGGGGGTTTCACACAACACTGGAAATCTTAAGAGAGGTTGCATACTGGCCACACATGGGGCAGGACCTCGACCAATACTTGAAGGGGTGTCTTGTGTGTGCACAATTTCATCCATCATCCCTCACGCACTGTGCGCCTCTCCAAAAGAGGGGGATGACCCTGCCATGGTCAGATTTACAAATCGACTTTGTAGGCCCCGTGATTCGCTCTGCTAGGGGGAATAAGTACATGTTGACTGTGACATGCTTGTTTACCAAGTGGGTGGAATGTCTCGCAGCCCCAAATTGCAAGGCAGAAACAGCAGCTGCCCTGATGATTAACCACATCTTTTCCCGTTTTGGTCTACCTCAAAGGATTGAGTCAGACAGGGGTAGCCACTTCACCAGTGAAGTAATGACAAAGATGTGGGAGATACTGGGGGTCAAAAGGAAGTTGCATATTGCTTACCGGCCAGCTTCTTCTGGGGCAGTAGAGAGATATAACCGAACCATTGTGAGCATATTAAAGAAGTTTGTGGCAGATTCTGGGCCAAGTTGGGACATCCGATTACCTCTGGTCCTAATGGCCATCAGATCTACCCCTTCATCTGCCACCAAAATGTCACCATTTGAGTTGATGACTGGGCGCAAGATGGTGCTTCCTCAGCATTTGCTCTACAGGACCCAAGAGCAGACACTGATAAATGCCTCCACTACTCATGAGTATGTGGAGAATTTAAGGAAACACCTCCAACATGCTTTTGCTTATGTTCAGCGGAATCTAGAAAGATCAGCTGATAGCATGAAGACCCACTACGACCTGAAGACTTCCAGGAAGGAATATCAGGTGGGGGACAGGGTCTATCTATACAATTTCCAAAGGAACCAGGCCAAACAGCGAAAATTCTTGCCTACATGGAAGGGACCCTTTGAGATCATCGACAAGATCTCCCCTGTGGCCTACAAGATCCGCATCCCCAAAGGCGGTTTGGCAGAGGGGGAAGACAAGTGGGTCCACATAAACCAGTTGAAATGTTGCCATCCCAGGCACACTCTGCAACAACTGGAGGAATCCTCTGGAATCCTAGCGGGTACTGTCTCAGACTAATTCAGTTCCAACCATAAAACATACCACATCTAGTCTCTAAAATATTGTGATTTGCATGAAACTGTCTCTTAGTTATACTGTTTTTTTTTCAAAATAAGAATGTAATGTTTCGTTATGATGAAATGCATATGCTGCCCCACTATCTCAACAGTGGTGGAAAGACGTCTATGAGTAGGTATTGCCGCTCTTCCTTTGTCGTCCTAGGAGAAAGAAAACCTTGAGACGGGCCAAGGAGGACGACCCGGAGACCGGGAGCAGAGACGCAACGGGCCCGGTGTACCGCCCAATATTCCCATCAGGACCGGCGAGGAGAACCGATCGATCAGTACCGGATGGAGGAAAAGATGCTGAACTGTGCCATCTATTGGAAGAAGATGAGGAAACATCCCAGGTCTTGCGAGTCCCATCAGTGAAACAGAATGGCCATCGCAAGAGGGGGGCTTGTGGGATGTTTTTACCCATGCATCCGAGCCCTACCTCAAAAACTGTGCAGTACTGACATGGAAAATATCATGATGGCCAGAGCTTCCCAGAAAATGCACAGGGAAATGCATGAAGAATAGGCTGCCACTCATTTTTGCCGATGTTATGGGCACAGAAGGACACTGCCTAAAACCACCAGTGGACTACCCACACAGTAGTCTGAAACCATTGGGAATGGCAATGCTGATTGCCAAAAGCAAACCCATAACTGTTGGGAATTCATTTTCTTAAATCCCAAAAAGGGGTGCAGTACCAGTACTCACCACTATCAAAAAGCCGGCGTTTTAAAACAACACCAGATTTTACTTTTTTGTGTAAAACTGAATAAATGAACCAAAGGCAAGCCAAAGAAAGACTTACTGAGAGGTGGATACAATGTAAAGTTATTTCTGAAGTGACTTGAAGGTTTATAACAAGACTGGCTGAGCTGTGGATTTCAGCAGTTTAAGTAAATTTGGACTGAAAGACACTAAAAATCTAAATGTTTAAAAGAAATGAGTGACCTACTTTTGAGTGTCACATAGGTTGCAATTGTTTAAATGTCATAGTTTTAAACTTAGAATCAGCATTCTAGCTGCATATGTAAAAATGTTTAGTTTTATTTGAATGCAGAAACTGGGGAACAGAAATGACATGTAGCTAAAAACTGGCTTAAAGAGATTCCAATTTTGCCTGGCAACTACCCCCCATCAGGAGTGAAACTTGAGTCACAGCTGTGTTCCCAGGCCTATCTGCCTTTTGCTGGCCACACTAAGGATATGCCATCTCTCTGATAATTGAATTAAGGGGAGCCCCCACAGAATACAGGCGCTCTGAACAATGCAACCCCCTTCACCCAGGCAGATGGTTTATTGCAGATGTCGTAAATGGAGCTTCCTCCTGGAAGGACAGGGGAGGAGCACTGCCTGTGAGAGCAAGCTGGCTTGGCAGAACTGGAAAAACCAGAAATTCAACCTTGTGCTGGGGGGAAACCACACCCCTTTGGGGCCAGAACATAACTCTAAAAAGATGAATAACTCATAGTACGGACTTGTGAAAATTATATAAATGACACCATAATTCTTGTGATTTTTCTGCCCACATTTTAAGACGTGTTAGGACCCGGTGGTATGTTCAGGGGGGTTTTAGCGGAAAAGAGGATATTACTCAAAATGTATGCATGTGAAAAATCTGACACTTCATCAATTAATGTCCATACTCCTTGCGCACACGTGTGTAAATTTGGGTTAATGTCCGACATTGCAAAATCAGTTAAAAAGTGAAATATGTGCCATTTCTGAATGCAAGCCCCCAAGAAGAGCAGAGTTTGAACAGGGGATACCTCCTGTGATATGTGAGGGGTGCATGTAATTTTAAACAAATGTGTACCTGTGCAAATATGTTTTTTGAGCAAATATAGATTGTGTGTAAAGTTGACAGGGGTGGGTTCTCTGTATCATAAACAGACCTCATCATGATGACACTTCATTTCATTCCCCCAATCAAGTGGAAGCGGATGAAGTGGCCAATGGCAAGTGTAGAGGGGTAGGGTCTAGTGATGCTGCACACACACCCATTTTAAAAACAGATAAAAGCAGACAGACAGGACAGATAGGGACCTTCAAATCCATTTGCAGCTGGAAGCTCTGCCGGAAAATCCATACTTTACCTCCATCAACCTCCAGAGAGCTAACATACAGACTTCAATCTATCCACCTTCAGAGACCCAGACCAGACCACTGTTAGCAGAACCAGAGAGCTGAACCGGAGTCCAGTCCAAAACCTGACCAGATCCGTGGCGAGGCATATTTTAAGATATATTGTGAGTACCTAGCAAGACTGTGCAGAACCAATCTCTTAGTTGAAATAATATAATTCAATCTATTTTAATCTAAGTAGAACTGCCTGCTAACTGTCACCTGTCATTTGTAAAGCTGTCACCTGTCATTTTCTAGTTGCAAGCTGCACTTGTCTTTTTGAACTTTAAAATTTTAAATCTGAAAAACGACCTTTATTTATTCGCTCATATCTCCGTGACCGTTTGTCCTAGAGACTTGCAGTAACTTTCATCTGGAAGCTGAGATCCTAGGCTTTCCTAAGACCCCAAAACGATAGTGATAGTCCTTGTAGTTCCTCTGTAATCGCGCCCGGCGCACTCGGAAAAATCTGCCGCGATTTGACATTTTGCCGCGATTTGCAAGTTTCTCCACGTGTAAAAATCTGCTGCTGCTTGCCTTCCGTTAAAGAAAAAATTCGTTTGCAACCTGACAACCATTATAGAGCATTGCTAAAGTGATCCTGAACTTATTCAAAGCATATACCACTCACCCTAAACCTCTAGAGGGAATTAAAAGCATTTTAGCATATTTTTCACTTCATTGCCAGCACATATAAAAGCATTTTGGGCCTGTGTTTCAAACTTCTGTAGGCTAAGCTTGCTGGGGTGAACTGAATTACAGTTGATTGCATTTCTGAGAACTGTGTGCTTTCCTTCCATTTCCTTGCATTGCATAAAGGGGGGGAGGGGATTGCCAGAGAAAAGTGATTACATTGCTTTGTTGAAATTATATTGAGTATTTTCTGTATTGCATTTCATTCAACATTACATCCATCTGAACTTAGATTAAGTATTCTCTACCACCTTATTCTTCTGTTCCTATTCACAAGTGTGCTAGTGCCAGATTCTCCGTTGTTAATCTTTATCAGATCAGATTAAGTGTGCTATTCAATTATTAATTTATTCTAAAGTGTGATATATATATCTATTGTTTAAATTATCAATTAAACCTTTTAACTTGCAAAACAGAACTACTTCTTGGCTCAGTGGGGTCAGGAGGATTCCAAGAGAGGGGTGTTATATAGGGGTAGTCATCCAGAACGCATGAACTGGACATAAAGATATATCAATAAGGGTTTTCATTCAGTATTCTAGACTAGGCGTTGACTTGGCTGTAGTGCTGAATTGAATCCTCTTACAACGTTTACGGATTACTCTACATTTTAAGATAATTTTAACATTTTTTCCAAACCAGCTGTGTTAGAGATAGAGTTTTCCAAGTTATTTAGTCTTGTTGTGGCTTGTTAACACATGGGTAGTGTCATACCATGTACGTCCAGTTTATCTGTGGAGCAAGTTTCAATTATTGGTTGAATTTCTTTTTTTAACATTGTTTCATTGAATTTTCAACAGCTTGCAAGAGTTGGTATCAAGGACATACAATTGACATTTTTGTGTGCTAATTGTTCCATGACATCAGTAGCACATGAGTTATGGCCATAGAGTGCATGGATGTCCCGGGTTTTTAATATCAATTGTGCTTCTTGAGATAGTACACCAACTCTAATACTTTTTAAAATGTTGGCGTATGTGAGATATGCAGACTGGCGCATGTTTTCAGTTAATTCTCTGTTTTGGAAATGTTGCCAAAGGTTGAAATTTCCTATGCTTCCAAGAGTTTTACAGCACAGTTTGTGCCCTAAGTTTTTAAAAATAGGATCACCTTTCACTGGTGTAAATTGAAGAAGATCTCCGAAAACAATAATGTGTTTTCCTCCAAAGAGCTCTTCGTAGTCTGTTTTGAGTACCTCTTGTAATCTGAGGTGAATCAAAGCCAATATTAGGTTGGAGACCATGCTCACCTTATCTATTAGTAGCATTTTCATTTGTTTCAAAACTCTGCATAGTTCCATTACAGCTTCTGTAGAAAGTTTGTAATAGTCTAATTTGTTTTGGTATTCTACTGGAAGGAGTAGTAATCGGTGTAAAGTGAAACCGCCTATGTTGTAGGCAACTAAACCTGTGGAGGCATTTACAACAGCTGACAGTTTGTTGTTTGTCAATTGTTGGAGGAACTTGCTGATGATTTTGATTAAGAATGTTTTGCCTGAACCAGCTTGACCACTGATGTATAGCAGTATAGGTGTGTATTCTTGGCAGGTACAGTTTTATTTTCATGATGCACACCATGTTTAATTTGTTGTGTTTCTTCTTGGAAAATGCTACACTGCTCATTGTTCAGTTGTGATTTCAGTACAGCGAAGTCTTCTGTAGCTTGTTCATACTGACACATGGTGTTTTCTACTTCTGTCATGGCTAATTCTGCCTCGTTTGCTATTAGTGGCTGTCCAAGTGGTTCTTGGCTTCCTGTTACATAAGGTTGACTACTGTCGGGAGTGTCCACTTCTAGTTGGGCCTGGAGTTCTTCTTCATGTTGCTGTTCATTGTTAGGTACTGTGTAATGTTTACATCTGTTATAGTGCTTTCATTTGCTTTGAAAGTGTCTTCATAGGAGTCATACGTATCCAGTAACTATTCTTCTTTTCTCTATGGTTTAAAAAGTTGTAGCAGGGACATGTAATACAGTTCTTCATGTTGAGGAGTTTTTATTGACAATTTGATATGATTAATTAAGCTGCATTTGGTAAGTTTCACTAAGCTGCCTTCACAATTTGCTACTCTGTATCTACCTTTCTTTTCATCTGGTTTAATATTATTTTTGTATGTGAAGTTTTGGGCTACGTGGTAGAGACACATGGTTTCCAAAGTGGTACTCCTGTTTGGGTAGTATGTGTCTAGTAAATTGTTTTTCAAAATGTCTCGGCTGTTGGGATCGTTTTTGGCTATTGTTTCTATGTCCTCATATGATTTGAGAACTCTTTTTTTAGATTTAGCAGGACCAAGACTTAGCCATACTATATTGTCAGAATTTCCATACAAGGCAGTACCGGTTAAACGGTCTGCAGCTTCATAGCAGCCACATTCTCTATGAGAGAGCATTTTTATGCCAAAGCTGTACAATTTCTGTGATAGTGTTTTGTCAGATGATATATCATCCCAGAGGTCCTGAAGCTCTGTTTTCTCTGCGTTGGTTAAGTAGGCTGTGACATATCGTGCAACTGCAGTGTCATTGTCTGCAATATACTGCACATCTATGTTTGCATTCCGTAGGAGGTCAATGATTGCATTGTAATCATTGATGTATTTTGATTCTTCTGTTCTTTTTTATGTAATATGTGTTCTTAGGGAATTTACCTTTGACACTATGTCTAACTGAAAACATGAAGTTGTTTACTTGACCTGTTGTTGAAACTGGTCTAGGGAAACCAAAGTGGCATTTGGTGTAGTATTTCCCTTTCTTTCAATATTTCCCACATTTGTGCCTTTGATATTGTAAAATGTGTGCATGAATGTTCACTGTGTGTTGTTTGTGAAGGGATTTCACAAGTGACATATTTTTGGATGAACTGCAAAACAGAAGCATCACTGTCCTGACCAAGTTTAGGAGCATCTTTAATCCATAATAGCATGTGGATGAGTGTTGCTCCTCTGGCTTGGTATTCTTTTCTCCAAAAGAAGTGTTGCCCTTCTCCGAGGGGAGGAACAGTCTTATTACAAATAAAGTGTAGCTTTTAAATGAAGCGATTTTGGAAATATCTTGATACATTTACAGGATCTAGAGAACAGATTCTCCTGGTGTTTTTATTTCTATGTTTGTTTTGTTTTTGTTTGCTATGCATAGTAAATCATGTAAATCTTCCCATGCATATTCTGCACAACTTAATGTAACAAACCAAGTGGGTGGGCCAAGGTTTCTTATCATACAGCCTACATCTCCATGACGTCGGAACCAGTATTATTAAGTACCACGCATGTTTGCTAAAAGATTTGTAATACGTGACTGTAAAATCTCATCTTTTTCTTGCACTTTTTGTAAAAATTACGTAGCTGACAAATTTTGAAAATGGGTACCTGATTTTAATGTGTGTGCAACTCCGAAGCATAGAGTTGTTAGTTCACTTTCAAAGAGAAGGTGGAATATGTATTCAATGTTTTGTCTGAATCTGGGGTTGTCAGAATACATTCTTAAAGAGCGATATTCTGATGCTGTTATCTGTGTGGGTCTATCATCGTAGCTTCCTCCTTTTCCAGTAGGAAAGTTTAGAGGAAAGGCCTATGCTTCTATATTTTTTCCCATATGCTGATTGGAGATCCTTTTGCTTGTCACATTTGGTACATTTCCAGTGCATCATCTATAGTGTTTTTAGAGTGTAAAGGATGAATTGTATAATGGTCTAAAATATTGGATTCTGTAGCAGGATTTAGAAGTTGAAATTGACCAGTTTCTGGTGACTGTTGAATTATTTCAATGGTTTCTCACGTTTTCTTCAATATTAATTTCTTTGTAGTATTCATTGTTGTCTTTTTAGATATTGCAGGGCTTGTCTAACTTTATGTAAATCCACGAGTTGTTGCCAATTGTTTTTGTCTTGTGTAGGTACGCCATTTACTAAGACAATTAAAGATTGATCTATTGGATGTTGCACTCCCAGAGTGATGTACATTTTCTTTGAGATCTAATGGTAATTAAACTACTTTGCCACAAATGCCTTTCACTAATTCAGAAGGTCATTTTGCTGTTTTTGGTTGAAGAAGTGTTATTGCTTGAAATGGGTGCACTGTTTGAATTATGATGCTCTCATATAAATTGAGTTGTTGCAGTGGTTTTGGTAGTGGGAATAATTCCAATTTATTTGTGATAGCCCGTGAAGGAGTTTGGTTGTTGTCAAGTTTTGCAATGCAGTAACTGCAAAGTATCAAGGGATCAGTAATTTTGTATTTGTTTTCCGCTATAGGGTAGAGAACTAATTGGAACAATTTGGAATCTTCATTGTCTTCGATTTGGAATGTTATGTCTACACTTTTTTTGCTACTTTTATAGAAAGTTCTGCGGCAACACACACACATATGGTCTGGTACTTCAATGGATATAGTTTTAAACGTTAGTATTTATTTTTTGTATGTTTGTAAAAGAAGGTTGCTATTTGTACAGTAGTTGTTAGTTTGTTTTAAAGCTATTGCATTTTGTAAGTGGCTTTCACTTCCAAAATATTTTCTCTGGATATACTTTATTTCGTTAAGTAGTTGTTTGGCTGTACCATGTAGAAAATTGTTATTTAAATTGGCTAGCGCTAATGCAGGACTTGTAGCATAGTAGAGTTTATGGACCAGATGTCCTATAGGTGAATGATGTGTTGATATAATTTTGATATGATGGAAGGTGCTTTTGCGCTAATGCAGGACATTTAGCATAGTAGAGTTTATGGACCAGATTTCTAATAGGTGAATGATCCGTTGATATAATTTTTTTCTGATGGAAGGTGCTTCTGCAAATAGGTCCTAAAATGCAGGCTAATGAATGTCCTTGTAGTCCTGTGTATTTGCGCACTGACAGGCATCCATATTTTGTAGTAGTTTTATTTAGAATGTGTCTTTTTACATACTGATTGAGAAACTGGTGTAAAGATTTGAAAGATTTTTTGGCAATGTTACACATTGATGTGCACGGCCATTTGTAGACTGGATCTATTGGTTCAGTGGAATGGAGAGGTGATATTGAGTTTTCTGGGGATATTTTTGTGAGGAGAGTTTCTTGTTCCATATTGGTGTCATTATGTTTTTCATACCCTCATCCACTGCTATGTATGGCAATTGGGTTTGTTTGCTTTTGTTTATATGCTTCTTCATTAAAATATGGTTCTGTGCTCGTGGTGTGACTTCACTCACCTCCACAGATGTTTAAGAAGCTACTTTTGTTAATATTCTGTTTATTGAGAAGTCTTTTTTGTAGTTTAGTAGTTAGTTTTGTTAGTAGTTTCATTCTGTTTAAAACTAAAATAAATAACTTCCTTTTGGGAAGGATTGCACTGTCTATGAGAGCTTCTAGGATTCATTTTCCACGGTAGGTTTTAAGGGTTGTGCATGATTTCTCTCCTGTTTTTATAAGGTTCTGAAGGACTCTGTGGCGTAACATTTTTTGTAAATTATTTTTTTTTGGTAGGGTTACTTGCCAATCAAGATTTATTGGTGCACTGTTAGCAGTAGTGGTTGCTGAAGTCTTTTTAATCACTTTCTGTTTGGTTTTACATTTTGATAGAGGAGGCAAGGTTTCTGTACTGGAAGCTTGTTTTGTTTCGCTTAAGGACTGTATTAGCTGTTTTGTTTGACCTTTTTGTACAAGATCTGCTAGAGATGGATGCTTATTTTGGACACATTTATTTTGATGTGCTCTACTTCTGTTTTGCTTTCTATGGTGTTGCTTTTTGGCAGGCATTCTTTGGGGTCTGTTGGAGAAAAAAGAAAGTGTGGGTGGGCTGTTGTGCAGTGTAAATGTGCTTTGTTCATGAGTGTCTGAGTATGATGGTGAAAGTAAGCGTCCCCCAAATAAGGCAGTGAGCCCCCCACAATGAAAGGCAATAAAGGACACACTCCAGGAGGGAAGGAGACCATGACCAAGAGCGGGTGAAGTTAAAAGGTTTTTTATCTAAGTTAATATAGGGCATGCAAAGGACTCTGTAAACTCCGAGAGCGCTCTGTCTGACAATAGCAAAGACAGCTAGTTATATTACAAATACACATCATGCATGAGCTAAGCTATAGGGGCCACACAGTATTTCGGATTGGATGGCGACGTCTAGCTACTATGTAGTCCATAGGCTTGGTGCTCCATGATTGGCGGGGATCCACGTGGTGGCATCACAATGTGCTTGGGTCAGCTGGGCTCATCGGGGTGTGGCTCCAGGGCACTAGCTGTCCACGGAGATTCACCACTTTGGTTCTAGAAGTTTGCCCTTGTGGCCATTCATACTCATACATCACACTCGTCTATGCCAAGTTGTTATGCAAAAATTTTAACACATCAATCTAATACCTGGGTGGGGACAGAGGAAAACAGTATGCGATATGAGGCTTCCTCCATACATTATTGTAAAGTTGTCATTAACAAAGGGTCCAGTCTCATGGGTTCAGGTGTCTTATCAGGGGGCACGGGTCAACCTCCCTTCATCATTTAGCCCTGTTAGATGTAGTAAATAATGATTTTGGGGGATGTTTGCACAAGAATGGATAACTGTCTTTGTGGTCGGTTGGATTCGGTGTGAACTGGAATACCATTAGGTCAGAGGGGACACATAGCTGGCACCCCAAAGGTGGCGGAATTTAGGACCGGGTGGCTCGTAATTCATTTGGCCTGGCCATGGCAGTACACAGTGGTTGTATGGCGGCCTCTGACATGGGGGAGGTAAATACTTGAAGCGGGTCCAGCTGGAATGTTTGCAAGTGACACTTGATCATAGCAGATGGGAGAAATGACAGTAAGTTCATTTTACATGTTATACACGGTAAGTGGCAGTGACTCTTTTATATGCATTCATGGAAGAACTGTACATGTACTGTGTAGAAAATATTCATACCTGTAGACTGTGTTCATGCATGTGGATGTGCATGAATCTGCAAGTAGAAATCTTGGGGAGTTTTAGAGTAGTTATTGCTGTCGGTCCTTTGTCACAGCCCAATTGTACTAAGAGTGATAAATAGTACATCTAAAGTGTGATCTGTTATGATGGAGTTAGATGTAGAGTTCTTGGTTGTGTTTGGTGGATGGTTGTGTGACTGCTTAGCAGTAGCCAATGAGGGAATGGTGCAGAGAGTGAAGTGGAACGGGTAGAAGGGCTGTCCCAGTATTACGCGCTCCGCAGACACCATGGCTATCCGCGGACAGGGCGTGCCACATACGGGACTTCTCAACATATCTGGCATGGAAATAGGACTGTAGGGATCAGCCAATCAGGTGTTGAGGTTCTGTTTGTTTTGAAAGAGGCTGTGTGTTGTGAAGATGGCAGAGGTGGTGAAAGTCAGGGTGTTGGTGGTTGGAGATATGTTTGTGCATGGTTTGGAGCAGTATGCTAAATGCAGGAATGTGGCAAACAATTTTGATGTTAAAGGAGTGGAGGTGGTGTGGAACACTGTGCCTGTTTTCAATTTGCAGGGAATTGTACAAGTTTGTGGAGATATGGACAGGGTGAACAGTCCACATGTTGTTGTTTGCACTGTGGTGCTTTGCATTTGGTCTATGTCAGTGCCCCTGCTTTGTTGGAAGATCTAGAACACTTGGTTCAGGCAGTCATGAAAGTACTTCCAAATGCCAAGGTTATTTGTTCTGGTTTAGTACCTAGGGCAATATGGGACAAAAGTTTTTTTTTTTTGTCCTCAGCAAAATATTGCTAGGTGTGCAATCAACCAAGGCATGTTTGCTTTCATGCTTAGAGCTGGCATGTATTTTTGTAATAATGAGAACATTGATTCTGGTAATGTTTATTTTAAAGAAGATGGCATGTCTTTATCTTTTATGGGAAATGTTATGCTCTTTTGGAAGATAAGGATTGCTTTGGAGAAGGTACTGTGAAGCTTTTTGGAGGAAAATAATAAGAAAAAAAAGTACAAAATAAAAGGTGTTTCTGAAGCTTCTTAAAAAAAAGGCTCTTTTCAGAGCCAACCTCAAAGGGGAAATGGGGCACACTATTTAAATGTTCATTCCCCACTCTAAGAAAGTCTTTTTCCTGAGAAGAGAGCAGATAGCTATGGCTGTCTGTTTCAGTTGTTTGGATTTTGGGAGATTCGTGGATAAATTGGTTGGAGGTGCATGCAGATCGCTGTGGAGTGGCTGCACATCTTGGATTCCATCATGTGGATGGGTTTGGTACCTCTCTGTGCTACTTTGGTGACACAGCGTCATCTAAACATTATTATTCATTGAGGAGGGAACAGTTTAGGACATGTGTCTAGAATCTCTTTGCAATTTGCAATGAAAGAAGGACTTGGGAAAGTTATGGACATGTATCCAAACTCCAGAGTAATTTTTTCCCATATTGCAAATGTGGCTGCGTTCTTTTTCATTTGGTCCACAAATGGAGAAAGCAAGGGCCAATGTTAACAAGGTTGTCTGTGACTTTTTGAGAGATGTTGGTATGTCCTCTTTTCAGAATGAAAACATTATGTTTTGTAGTACACACATTTTTCGCAGAGATGGAGTACATCTTACTTATGCCGGCAATCAGATTTTTCTGCAAAACATACAAAATGCATTGCCACCTTTTTGGAATTACAGCAATCCATTTTGCAGTAGATGTTGACCAAAAGTGCAATGGTTCGGATAGGACAGTACCCCCAAAAAATGTAAATGTCCGCAGACTGTCCGCAGACTTTTATAAAATGCACAGTGCCCTGCACTACTTATTTGTCACTTCTATTTTTGAACTATGAAAGAGCCTTTTTTGGGGGGTTTTGTTGTTTTATTTCTTTTGTTTTTTTAAACACGACACACAAGGAAAGGAGTGGAAAGGAGGGTAAGGAAGGGACACCAACCACGGGGATAAGAAAGGGCAGGTGGAGAGAGGAGGATTTAGGGTGGGCCTTACTCGGGTAGTGGGCAATCCTTCTCATGCTCCTTGACCGCAGTCTCAAAAGCACTCCAAAGGTTCTTCCCCCTGCAGAATACTGTGTCGCATTACATGCATTACATGCACAATATTGTGACCCTCGAAAGGTAAGGATCAACAGCATCATGAATGGCCTGGGAGGCAGCTGGAGGGATGCGCTGTCCCACAGCAGTGTCTCTTGTGGTGGCAGGAATGGGAACGGAGGATGCTGCAGGGGAACTGAACCTACTACGTTTATCACAAGGTACAACCTTACGAATAGCCCCACTGTGGAATGACCTTCGGTGTCGCTTCATTGATGTCGTACCATAGCTATACGAACCAGGCTTGCCACAACCCAGCACCATGTGGCACTGAGTGCAGATCACCTTGTTGGCAGTCCATCAACAGTGATAAATAACCACCACACCCAAGACTCACGATGAGAGCTAGTAGTACGGACTTCCACTACCTCATCCTCTTCATCTCTCTCCTCTGCATCCTCACAGCCATGGATGCCATCAGGTTAGCTGAAGCAAAAGCAGCAAGAGCAGTAAAAGCAGCAAAAGAAGCAAAAGCAGGTCAAGCTGCAGTAGTAGAAAGATAGAATGAGGATGAGCTGTGGGGTGTGGCCTTTTATAGGGGTGCATGTGCGCACTCTGCAAACAGCCACACTGTCTGTGGACAGGTCGAACACCAAGAAATGGCTCAAAAGTTCCAAAAAGTAGGTAGACCGCTGTGGACATTTTCTGGGACATGTGCAATGGTGAGCTTTTACTGGAAAATACCTTGGATTCAAATGTTCGGGGGCCCACAAGTAAGGACACACGCTCAGCGTGGGTGTGGTCACATGATGACGTCGCAGATACGTTTGCGAATGGGACGGCTGTCCGTAGGACACCAAATGTGCTGAATCGGTTGTGCATATGTGTACGGGTGTTCTACGGACAGTGATCGGGTCCCCAAACTAATTAATAGTGCGACACACGTGCGGCGGACAGTTACAGACAGGCGCGATGTTCGTAGGACCCAAGGGTGTTCTGCGCATGTGCGCTGGTGTTCTACGAACAGTGTTGAAGTCCCCGAATAAAATAAATGTGCATCAAAACTTTGCGGACAGGCGGACGGGATATGTGTTCTGCGGACATACTCATTCTGATTGCCGACATTTTGGACAGGGAGGGTGTTCTTAGGACACCTTAATTTAAATCATTACAGACATGCAGACAGATTTATTGTCCTATGGACACCTTCATTTTAACTACGAACAGTACAAACAGGTATAGTGTTCTTAGGACACCCCCATTTTGGCTAATTACGGACAGGCGGACATCGTGTGTGTCCTAAGGACACCTCCATTTTGATTGTGGATAGTACAAACAGGTATAGTGTCCTTAGGACACCCCCATTTTGGTTAATTGCGGGAGGGCAGACATTTTGTGTGTTCTAAGGACACCTCCATTTTCACTGCGGATACTACGAACAGGTATAGTGTCCTTAGAACACCCACATTTTGGTTAATTGCGGACAGGCGGACATCTTTTGTGTTCTAAGGACACCGCCATTTTAATTACGAACAGTACGAACAGTTATTGTCTCCTTATTAAACCTCCATTTTGGTTAGTTGCGGACACCCCGGACACCCGCGCTGACCGCAGACACTTTAACTGCATTTTTTAAAAAAATAAGACACAGGCACATACTAAGAACACACTTCAAATTTTATTATTGTATGACAGTATAAAAATTACGAAACAAAGGGGGAAGCAGAAACTAAAACAAATACAGGGGAATTAGGGGTTTGGACATGATGTATGGGAGGGGAGGAAGGGATGGAAGTCTCATCGTAACATTTTTCATGCTGGGGAGGGTTTGGGGATAGTTGGCTGGGATATGGAGAGGGAGAACAGGTACATGTGGGACAGTGGTATCTAATGTTTTCTTTTATGTGGTCCTCCACAAAGTGTTTTATAAGAATTACATTTTTCATTAACATATCCTTTTTAGTTCCAATTGCTGCAGAGTATTTTCTAATGTCTCTCTTAGTATATTATTTTTAGTTTCTGTATGGTCTGTTAAAAAAAAATGTGTTAAGTACACATAAAGTAATGGTTATTAGTTGGCTATATAAATAAATGTTGTGTATACCATTAGAATCACTGTCTTCACTCATTTCATTCTGTGGGAAATTGTCTTCCAGCCATTCCAAAGTACTGGACATTTCTGTGTAAAAAATATATATATTAGTTTTATTCTACCTAATACAGAAAGTTTAAACATATATGAAATAAATGCAGTGTACTTTCTAGTTTCTTACAAACATTTGGTGTTACTGCTGTGTAGGTGTGCTCTTGCTTTTTGCTGTGTAGTTTCTGTGAGGTAATTCTGTTGGAGGCATATTTATTTTGTTTTGGCATATTCCATTTTATTGCAAACACTATTTCAGTGGATGGTTGGTGTCTTACATATACAGTTTCCACTTCTTATGTATTATTAAATGTAATGTATTTATGTGCTGCTTTTTGAACATGTTCAATGTTTTTATTGTATGATACAATAATGTAAGATACCCCCTGAGTTTTTGGATAGTGTTGATGGTGACCGCTCCCGTCCGCGGACATGCGCACAGTCCACGGACAACAAAATCATTAGCAGGATCAGGGGGGTCAGGATTTTCTATGCTATATGTATGTAAACTAAAGGAATCCTAGTAAATATGTATCAAATTTATATTATCTATATCTATATTTAGTGAGAAAACTTTGTTAAAGGGGTGTTAACGTTAGGTTGAGCTACCAAAAACCTATGAAATTCAATGAAAAAAAACGTTGTTAAAGGGACTTTGAAAAACCCTTGAAATTCGTGATTTATGGTAAGCTAAGCAACCATAACTCGCACCACCACGGTGCACTGCTAAGACTAACACCCAGGACATCAAAGATGATATCACAAATGTCATTGATGACATCTCTGATGACATCGCATGTGCATTTACTGTTCATGAAAAGTCTGCACAAGGGATTCTTATAGTAATTTTGATTAAAAAAGTGTGAAGGATTATTGGAATAAATATCACAAGGTACGTAGTGCATTAACTAATGCATTGATACAAATACTATTCTATTATCAGGTTCTTTCCAGTATACTAAGCTAGTCATGTAGAAACATAGGCATTGTGTGCAACATACATGATGGAGATGCAATATTAATAATCTTACCATGTTGAATAGTAAAATGATAATGCTTTCTTATTACAGTTTTGCCTATTGTAAAACATTTAATAAGTACCTTATAAAACCCACTTACTACATAATTGCATTATTGGAAACAAAACACAAATAGACAACAACGCATACAAATATTAGCATATATAGGGAAAATGAAGTAAACAAAAAAACAACAGTATTACCAGCCAATCTTCATACCCTAACTAATGAACTTTATGCACAGAAATGATTGCTCTGCTTCAAAGCTACTACTTCTCTATGTGTAACTATCATATAACGTGACTGCACCCTAAGGAAAGTGGTGTGCATGCAATGTATACAAATATGAGCATATCCAGGGAAAGTAAAGTAATAAAAAAAGCTGAACTTTAAGAACATGTTGATAACTTTACTGATCATCTTCATACATAGAAAGCATTGCTGTCTTCCTAATCTGTGTTTTCCCCTATGTGTAGGTTTCATATGCTGTGAGTGAACACCAAGTGAATTACTGTAAGAACATATTTGAAGTATAAGTCTACAAATATAGTACTTTTTGAATTATTTTTAGTTCCTGACTGTTACTGACCTAGATATGTCAGTAAAGGAAAAAAGAGGGAGCCAGACATGTGATGTCATCAGTGATGTCTTCAATTACATTTGTGATGTCATCTTTGATGTGCTGGGTGTTAGTCTTAGCAGTGCACCATGGTGGCGCGAGTTATAGTTGCTAAACTTACCATAACTGGCGAATTTCAAGGGTTTTTCCTTTTTACCTGGAACCATAACGTCCCTTTAACAAAGTTTTATTCACTGAATTTCACATATAGCACATATCCGAGGCACTGAGCCATACCCATACGGTTACAACCAGCGGGGCCTTGCGAACCAACTCCCACACGCAAGACAATGCACACAGATGCCAGTTCCCTATCATCCTATCCTCGCTAACACACCCCACCCTCTTCTCTTGCAGAGTCATTTGAGTGGCTGGAGACGGCTCTTTGCTGGTAGCGGTGTGAGGTACCCTTATAGAAAAATGAACAAATGAATGGTCTGACCAAGGACAAGGTTTGATTTAAGTGTCATGGCAAGGAGTATTGACTGACGCAACCAAGTCCAGGGTGTGGCCGATTGATGAGTAGGCAGATGAATTAGGTGTTTGAAACCGAAGTCGAAGAGGGTTTCTTCTAGTTCTGCGGCCAATAGGTCATCTTTATGGCCTAACCAATGGTTCAAATCTGCAAGGAGGATGAACCGGGTGTTAGGTTTGAGAAATGAAAGCAGATAGTTGGCGAGGGAGGCGGTGAGGTTGTATGGAGGGTAAACCAGGAGGAAATTCAATGTGGATTCCGCGTTCATACCTATTTTAATGTGCAAGGATCCCACCCCTTCAAAGTCTGCATTTTGGACTGTCCAGGTATATAAGGTATCTTTAAGAATAAATGCTACTCCTCCACCTCTCCCTGTGACACGGTCATGGAGGGAAATAGTATAGCCTGTTGGAATTGCTAAGTTGAGGGAAGGACCAGCCGAGCTAGATGCCCAGGTTTCAGTTAAAGCGCATAGGTCAAGATCATTATCTGCGATGTAATGATTAACTTCCATCGCATGTTTAATAATGGACCGGGTGTTAAGAAATAAGCATCGAAGTGTGCTAACTGGAGGTTAATGGTTACCTACTGGGCAGCTAAAGGAAGAGTCTTTCAGGTTTGGTATTAGAGAAAATGGAGTGGCTAAGGAAGTGGGAAACAGATGAGAAGATAAAGCATGGAAGCTGAACAGAATCTTTCAATAATATACGCTGATGTCGTAGATATGTCATCGGCACAATCTATGCACAAACTATACACAATCTATGACAATATTTGGTTTCTTCTAAATGTGCTAAGCCCGGGGCACATGCCTACAGTCAACCTCAGAATATTGCATAGTTATAAAAAGGGGAAGGATTGTCTTATCATATAGGGCAGTGTTATGAATATACACACCATAAATCTACCACAACGCTAATTTACCACTAAAATAAGATATTCCAATTTACTGCAATATACCACGATACTAAAATACCACCAAGTTAGATTATAGCTCTATGACAAAAACCCCTTCCAGAGGTTACCTTGTTTTTGAGAGATGTGAACGCACCCTAATGTGATAAAGCACATGCATTATCAGCCTGTTATCTGCGTCATATGCTTGTTGTCAGCTCAATTGCATTCACCAATGAATCTCTCAGAAAACAATTTTGCACATTATCCTGCTAAGGTCAGCACTGAACCACAGGAAAAATTTGAACTGTTCAGTGTATGCTATTTTGGACAAACAGCTTGGATATATTATTTGAGTGCTTCTTATACAGAGGAACATAGACAAAATTAAAATGCTAGAATTGCATCTAGGATCCCATTGTGGTCTCAATTTCCATTGGTAGGCGGTGCAGCAGCCTTACATCTTAACTGGACCTTGATGATAAGGTGGTTGCTCACTAGATCGTGCTGGCAGAAGGGTGGGCGGCTGAGATCAGCTGTCTACCCAATCTGGTTGCAGGCTTAAAATGACCCATCACGGTAAATGCCATTGTCACATTTCCGGCCCCTGGATGATCGGGGGAATTCCACCACCCCCATCTGGTTTGTTGCAGGGCAAGTCTGAAGCAGGTCAATGGTGTTGTACCGAAAGTGCATTTCCGTGATTATCCTTTGTGTGAACCAGGGATGCACTCTAATAGGATTGATTCTTTCATGTCCTGAAGTCACACGCTGGGTGGAAGGAATGCGCTTCACCAAAGGATTGGTGCAGTTGAACTGCCAATTGCAGGTGTTTTTCTCTTGAACAGACCATTTGGAGAAGACTGTTTGGAAACTGCCCCATTATGAGACTAGGTGTGCATATTTAAATATATGTCATGCACTATATCCACCATTTAACATTTAGAGCATTCCATCAATATGATTTTTCATGTATGATCAGCTTCAAAGTGACAGGCTGCACCTCTGGTGTTTTCTGCATCATATATTTCATTGGCGTATGAACAAAATGGTACAACTGCTGAAGAAAGGGTGTGGAAGTCGCCGGGGAAATGGGCGCGTCTTGGGAAGAAGATGCTGCGCAACATGAGTTCCAAACACAAGGCTGCACTTAGAAACTGGTGGAGTCTGAAATGAAGCAGGCTACAACTACATAATAATAATAATAATAATAATAATAATAATAATAATAATAATAATAATAATAATAACAATAATAATTATTATTATTATTATTATTATTATTATTTTTATTATTATTATTATTATATCTGCCAGACGTATTTTAGGTTATTTCGACTCCTACTCTATTACATATATGACAACAATTATGTTGACAGCACATTATTCAACATAATGATGGTACTTTCAATAATTTGTCAAATAGATCATTAGTACTGTGCATCATAATGAATACAATACATGGAAGGGTGTGGTCAGGAATTTCAGATATCAGTGTCAGTCCATTTCGAATTCTTTTGATCCTGTTGTGTCGGGTGACACCATAATGCACGTATATCTCTATAATTTCATTATAATGTTGAATGGCAGATAGTTAACCTTATTTAATTTTATGAACACAAACACGCATTTCTCGTTAGGGATCATTCAGAAAAAAATACGATCTGTGTTAGAATTAGAGAGGCCTGAATTAAAAAAAAAAACATTTTCAATGGGACTTTTAGTATAGGAAAATGCTTTTGTAAATCAGGCCCAAGGTGTATTAACATTCAGTCTCTGAATTTCATAAACAGAATTGCCTTAGCAATTTAACAAACGCTGCCTAGCAACACAATGTCGTTTCATTATTTCACACTATTTCATGAATGGAGTAATTCGGGAGACTTCCTCATTCAGCGCAATTCCCATATGTTGGGAATCGGGGAAACAGGCGTGAACGTCTGTACGCGATTACCCTTTCTCTTCTAATCCTCTGAAGACCTGTTACGAGCCTCGCGACGGTGCAGGAAATCAATCAGACGAACTGCGCTTAATTACTCCAAATACTCCTCAAGAAAATCACACGCTTATTGGGCCTGATTTGCAAAGCATCCTCAAGAAAATCACACGTTTATTGGGCCTGATTTGCAAAGCATTTTGTAAATCAGGCCAATTGTGTTCAAAGTAATTTTAGTACAGGCACCGAATTATGCAACACCTTTGATTCCTTGCCAGTCATTGATTTGTAGTGGATTAAACACCTGATCTCCAAAGCTTCGTTTACTAGTTAATGAGAATTCCTTTACGGCTGTTTTACATACTTCTGTTCTATTCGAAATTAGGCAATGTTTACAGTTTAAGAAAGGAAAGTGCACCAAAAAAAAATGTTGAAAGATGAGCTTCATTTGAATACCAGATGAAGCCATTTGAATGCATTATTTTCCAGCGACTGCAGAAAGTATTGGAACTCTGGGTCATGTTCGCATCTGATATCTGTTCACTGCAAGGGAGAGTTGTTCCTCCTATTTGGAATGGGAGGATTTTCATGTGACTGTATGGGAAGCGCAGTACAGTGCCGGACATGCTACACTGTTCAGTCTGTTCACCTTTTCTAAGACTCATAGAGTATTATCTTAAAGAACCATACATGTAACATGTTACATGAGGTTTTGTGAATCGGGAAATGTCCTTTCGTGTTTTGCAGTTTGCATTGACTGTTGGCATGCCACCACTGATAGAAGACCCCAATGTGGCAGCTGGTATACTCCAATCGATATCATGGAAATACCATTAATCGAAAAGATCCATGCAAATCGCAAAGATGAATAAATCGTGCAAACAAAGCGTCATTGAATTCCCTAGATTTAAGGACATGTAGGTCATTGCATTCAGAATAGACTCTTATGTCTTTGCCTCATATATGGTCTAGCCATTATATCTAACGTACAGCCTTATATGTTTGCACAGGTGCAGCTAGCATATTCCAAGCACAGACTTAAATGTCTCACTAAAGTCAACAAATATTTGTCAATGACTCGTGTGCTTGGAATAGTCACAGTTTGTATTATGTAGCTTATGCCCCAGGTCCTGCCATCCTATACCATGTGCATCCGCAAAAGTCTCAGTAATGCCATCCAAAACCAGTCAATTACTCATAGGCATGCTACACTCACCATACATAATGTACAGCTTCACATGTACCCATGTTCATGTTCACATGATCCCATGTACCGCATCAAATACCTTGCACTTCCCATACAGTGTCAATTATTGTCCCATATACCGAGAAGAGCCACTGTATGTAAGCCCTGGCCTCACATGATGAGTGCCAAATGTCGGCTATAGGTCAAAATATCAAACCACTGTACACCTACGCTCTGCCTATAATGCATTGCGCCAACAGTTCCGGCGATGGACTCCAAGGGCGTGCCGTGCCCCCTCTCCCTAATCGGAGAACACGTGTTCCTGCTGCTTCTTTTGCCAGTTTACCCTCTTTCTGCACGCACCACATTGCAACTTTGTGCTGAATGCAGTGAGCGCGAGAGGAACAAGGAAGTGGGCGAATGCAAAGGGAGGCACACAGGTCAGGACCTGTAGAACGTGCATCTCCAAATGTAACACACAATTCGCCGCAGGGAAATCCCAAATGATGGCCATAATCAGCAGTGACTGGACACAGTTCCGTTGAGTGTGCAAGAAGGGCTGGTCTGCAAGAACAAGTGTCCAACAACCCAGCCCAACTGACACACCTGAGGAAACTTGTTATGAATTTGGAAAGGTTTCACGTAAAAAATGGCATGCAGTAATGACTATTTCCAGAAGCAGTAATCTAAGGGTGCATGCATGACTATGGCTTTAATGCTGGCTGTTTGGTTTCACTGCATGCATACAATTACGAACGTTTAATGTGATCATATGTATAAATACTTAAATAATTCAGTAAGCAACGTATAGGGACACAAACCAGACATGAATCCATACTAATTCCAAAACACTCAAAATGGCAGCTGCAATTGTAATCACACAAAATGGGCGACAGTGCGAACGAATACCAGGAGTTCCAGGTACTGCTCAAGGAGGAGGCAAGATATGCCTAAAGTTGTTTGACAAACAGAGAGATAGTATTGCTGCCGGAGGGACAATATGACTGCTTCCACCATCCACCCACCACAGGACATTCAACAGTGTAAACACGTGTTGGAATAACCTGAAGCTTCGAGGGCACGGTATAACCACAGAATGCTATTGCCAGTGGGGTTCCGAGTGTGCCACCACTTGTGATAAAGTCCTCCTGGCTGGAGAAGGGTAGCAGGGTGATCAATCCTGTTCGGTGGGGAAGCGAGGGCTCTGGGAGCCAGGATGATGTGATTAGACAGACCACAGTTGTTGTTTTTAAATACATGTATGACCAATCAACATAGGACGTGAACCACTTAAATGAATGGCTGTTAATGTTAATGTTTTACACAAGCATGTACTTTTTGGAGTTGATCTCACATATCATTTGCAATTCATTATTGAACTATAAATTCAAGTTCAGCTTAATGCAAAGGGCGCTCTAAACTGCATACGCTATTTAAAGTTATCATGTATTCCTGCATAGTTTAATGAAGCACTGTCCAGGTGAGTGGGGATGTGGAATTTATAGAGTCCAAACAATAACATTCCCATTTTACTGCTGCACTCATGGACAGAAATGCAGTACACGCATGAGTTGGATAGATTTGTGAGGTTTTGCGGTGTAAGTCCTTGCCTGACGCTTGGAATTGTAGGCATGAACACTATGCTCGGGCCGCAGCTGAAGGCCTCGTAGCATGCCCAGACAAACCTCTTTCATAGGCACTGCAAAGGCCAAATCCATCTTGTCTCAGGCATACGCTATAGGTCAAAGGCCATGAAAAACTTGCAGGCTCTTATTTTTGAGTTCCCGGTAAAATGTTCCTCATTTGCACAGTGGAGTGCATAAGGGGAGGGTAAAAAGGCAGTGTACACGCTTACACGCTGCCCTATTGCAAATGAAGTAAACGCTGCCTGTGTATGCCAGGCAACTTTTACCATGGATTCCTATGGAGTCTGCATACTTTTTGCTGGTGCAAAAATCAGGTGGACCCCAATGAAATCCAGAGCATTTACACCGGCATGAAAATCCATGCCGATACAAATGATGTAGTATTTGCATGGCAGAGGCAAAGGGAAAGGCATAAACACCCCTCCTCCCCACCATACAAATTAAGGACAATGGGGCATGATGTGAATGAAAGGCATGAAACCTTACCCACGTCTTTACACCCCTATCAAACAATGACCTCAACAGTATTCACTGGTGATGGACAGAATCTATGCCCAATGGTCACTTCAGGCAGGGAGAATGTGATTCATATGAGGCCTCATAAACACACTAATGTGGGAAACCAGTTCGAAAAAACTCAAAGGACGTTACATCAGTCAAAGAATGCGGCCACTGGCCAGTATTGTTCAAATGTCCAAAGCTAGTGCCTGTTCAGTGTATATAAAATACAGTGGACACTGTTGAAAGCTGCATTCACTGGTAAAGGGCAACATCTATGGTTGGTAGCGTGTTAGTGTTTTAAACTATTCAGTTCACATGGGTGAAAGTTGTGACCACTGTCTATAACTGAAGGCCGTGACTAGTAGCTATTCATGTGTTCAAATATATTTGGCCATGATTAATGCCAGTTAATGTTGTAATGTAATTAGTGATGTCATCAATGATGTGATCTGTGATGTCATCATTGTGGTCATAGTCTGCTCAATAGGGGGTGTGGTGCTGTAGCTGAATTTCCAGGCTTGTGTTGCATTAAGTTCGCACCTTAACGTCCCTGCAACCAACCTTTTTTCCTTGAATTTCAAAGGATTTGTTACAATGTATTGCTCACCTTCACGTTGCTGCAACTGTGGTTTTTTCCTTGAATTTTATGGGTTTTGTTATTCCAAAGACTTTTAGAATGCTTCCAGATCACTAGCATGGT
The DNA here is from genome assembly GCF_040938575.1 of Ambystoma mexicanum. Lineage (NCBI taxonomy): Eukaryota > Metazoa > Chordata > Amphibia > Caudata > Ambystomatidae > Ambystoma > Ambystoma mexicanum. The sequence continues at coordinate 1,094,908,624 of NC_090931.1, forward strand.
GTTCAGCCTTTGGCCGTGCCCACTGTCCATTTTAAAATGCTACCAGACAACTAGCCACAGGCCTTGAGAACATAAAATGTTTTTAGGCAATGCGCAGTGAGATTACATTATTTGTCATGGAGAACACACTTTGGTGAAGCAGCGTTCTCCAAGAGGTACACCCCTTTACAGGGCCATAATTTTGGCACGGGGCGATTTGGCATGCACATCCTGCCGCAGCGCCCGTTTGGGTGCCCTTTTTGGCGCAAAAGTCATTTTGGCGCGAGGGATGTTTGGAAGTGACTGACATTGCAGCCATGTCTAAATGCCCTCCTTCTAAATAAGATCACTGGACTGCACTGCAACAAACCTCGCCCCCTCCCACTTGTGTTGCTTTTCTTTTATTTAAATGAAATAAGTTACATTTAAAAAGAACACACAGCCTTGAACCCTGGTCTACCAGAGTTCAAGGCCCAACATTTAACCACTAGACCACAATGGCCACGATGGAGCAGACGTTTCATACTTACCCTATAATTTAATATGTTCAATGATAAAAAGCTAGGTATGTAACTTGTGAAAGTCTAAACAATAACATCATTGTAGCATAATGGTTAAGTGATAGGTCTCAAACTCCTTTTCTGTTTTATAAAAATGTGGATGCTGTGTGTTATGAGATATTTAAAACAAAGAAAACACACAGCATTCAGGACCGTGCACTGTCTGCCTACCATGCAGTAACCGGGACCAACCCTGCTTAGTTGCAAAGCGAGGAAGGATTCAGCCCCCTTAGGCCATGGTTCTATAAGTAGTCTTCTAAGGGATGCCCATATATTAGGAAACATGGGCTTAGTGGGCTGACCCCTTCCTCATTTTGAAGCTATGAGGGTTTATCCCAGTTACTTCAGGGTTAGGAAACCCACTGTCGCTGTAAAAATATGTATTTTTTATTTTGTATTATTGACTGGGAGACTAAAAATACCAGAAAGCAAATTGGGAAAAGGCAAAAAATTGTTTCTGAGTGCGAAACCTTCAAGGACTGACAGTAGCTCGGTTTAAAAAAATGAAAACATTTCAAATGCGCATTCGGTCGCCCTTCCATGCAGTAACTAGGACTGACTCTGCTTAGCTTCAAGGCAAGAAAAGGGCCAGCCCCTTCCTATAGGTGGTCTTATATGTTTGGCTCATATATCAGGCGACATGGCCTGAGGAGGCTGGCCTCTTCCTCACTTTCAAGCTAAGCAGAGTCTGTACTTGTTATGCATGGATGGGAGACCTGGATGGCAATTGAGTCACTGGCCATGTCCATGCCATAGCCAGTGATTTTTCACCCATGACATTGGGTACTGATCTACACATACCCTTATCTGTAGTCCTTTGTAACCTCAGATATAGGCACGAATATCGGCAAAACAGCCAGAAAAAAATTCTTCCATCACCAAGTGTCTCTCCCTTTCACCCCAGAGGACACGCTGCTGCTTCTGTGACGCAGTTTGCATTCAGATGTCAGTTATTCGCGGCTACAGAAAGCTTTGTGTTGCAAACTTGTTCCCTGGACCAATTTCACTCAGTGCTTTCTAGCCACCCCCCACCTCTACCCTGATGGCATGTGTATGTTTCTTGACCTGCAAATAGTTTGTTTTACTGCATTTCATCTTCCCATAACCTTGGCTATAGCCGCAAATTTCCTTCACATCAAGAGAAAAAGAAAGATGGCGATCATTTCATTTCTGAAACCATGATCCTGCAGTGCACCATGCAAGATATAACTATTGTTTTTGGGGAAGGGGGCACCCCCTTCTCCATCAAATTTTAAAATAACTACAGCACTGAATAACCACAAACCATGCATGGATCGTGAGTTAACACTTCATGCCCAAGTTGTTTGGGACCTGGTCCAAATCCGTCCAGCGGTTTAGGCCCTGCGCGTTGGAAAAAAATTGACCTTTTTTGTCTATGGGAAAATAAATGGGAAGAAGGCCGCACTTTTGGAAAAGAAATATTCTTTTGATACTTAATACATTTTCAATTTTTTTACAAATCTTTACGAAACTTTGCAGCCTGACTTTTAATCACTTCCAACATTTCGGCCAAATCTGTTACTCATATCAAAAGTTATGAACAATAGACTTTTGAGGGGTTCATATGTGTCTCTGTCTCACCTTAACTACAGGGCAGTGACCTCCGCCCTATAATATGAATGTTTAGTTCATTCTTTTGAGTGGATTGGATTGAACTGTGTTATTATTAGCTCGATTTAGATTGTCAATCGTGCGGATGAAATGGGGAGATTGTATGTAAAGATTGAGTGATTTTGAATTTTCCAAAATCCTTCAGGATTGTGCTGGTTTTCAGCATTTTCTTCTATTATAATCTTTAGGTGGCCTTGTGGCCCACAGGCTCATTTTGCTATGCACTTATCAAAGCATCACAGAGGTGCTCCGGTGAGATTACACCCCCAGTTCGCCCCATGGTCGCATAGCGTAGGTGTCATCTATTTGATATCATTTGATTTGATTTGATTTGTATGATTTGCATCGCGCGCGGTACTGGGCAGAATTCACTGTATCTGGGTGCAGATAACATCAAGATTAATAGTTAGCCAGATGAGTAGGATTGGGAAATTGAGTAGGCTGAGAAAGATAAGAAAAATGTAAGATTTTCAGAACAAACCCAGCAGGCATATCAGCCTGTTTTGCTGTTTTATCCTGTAGCACGTGGAGCAGCACATTGGGTTTTTATCTTCTTTCTAAGGCAGGCCCAGAAAGTAATTTCTTTTGAATGTCATCTGTTTGTTGCGTGTGCCTGAAATTCATCTTTGGAGTATTGGTATTATTACTTGCTCTTGGAATAACGTTGCCCCCTGCAATGAACTGATTACAGAGATATATTTACACCTATCCCTATACATAAAGGGACAGTGCAACTCAGGGTAGCTCCACAGGATCCTAAATTGATAGGCTACGTCTTATCCATGAACCAAAGAAAGTAAAACCTCTTCCTGTGTCTTCAAGTGGAATGTCTTTTTATACTCCTAGATTTGACAATATTACTTATTTGTCTCCCCAAATTGTGTAAAATAATGTACACAATGACCTACCCAGCCCTATTGGTTCCTAGAATCTGTACTCACCTAATAATAGGACCTTACTTTCTAGATCTGACTCTTTAAGCCATAATAATATGGCCACTCCATATAGCAGGATCATCTCTGCTGTTGGAATATGTCCTTTTCTCAATGTGTGTTAATCAGTGCTCACTCTGTCCCATATCACTGTCTAGAGATACAGAATTTTATTTAATAAATATCAGATTTATTATTTAGCTATTAGGAAATTGTGTTTTAAGGAATTTCCTGGCTCTGCTACTTCTTCAACTCTCTATCTGATTACAAAATGTTCATGCCACCTAGCAAATTGAAGAAAGGTGGCGATGTTGCTTTAATTTTAAATGGTTTGTCAATGGAATTCACCTTCCATTTATTTAGATCTCTCTCAGTCTGAAGTCCTCAGTGTCAATTGTGAGGATGCTTTGCTTTGTTCCCTACAGATTATTATTATTATCCTCTTCATTGTCACTATGGATTTATACATGATTTCATGGAATTAATTCTTTCTGTCCAGAAACTCTCCTCACCTCTGATATTATTAGGAGACTTTAATTTAGATCTCAATGATCTGAGTGACATTCAAACCTTTTTCATATTTTCGTGGTTTACTGATTTTTTTGTTATACTTCTATGTCTCTTATAAAGGGTCATACTTTGGACTGGATTATGATGTGAAATATTATACCAACTTCCCCGTCCCCGTATGTGCTTCTGACTGATTGGTCAGATCATGCTGCTGTTATTTTTTGCCTACCTCATCTTCAGCCTGCCCTGACTGTAATTTCTGCACATACCTGTATAACTTTTCATAATAATCAGAAACTAAATACTAAACATCTCAACCCCTTTTTTAGGAATATTGAGGCATGACTAAAGATGAAAACCAAAGCCAGTAATTTAGTCTCATACTATAACTCTCAGTAGCTAAAGTTATGGATTCTGTTGCACTGACACGATTTAAGATATTCAAAGTCAAGCATGCATTGAATAAGTGGTTTACATCTCAATTAGAATTCCTAGAAAGGTCTGTTAGAAGTGTTGAATGCAAATGAAGAAGACATCCTAGTTGAGAAATAGGTAAAGAATTAAAAAGTACCAGAATCCATTATAAACAAACTATTGCAGAGCCAGAGAAATGTTTCCACCCATCACAAATAGAAGCAGCATCTCACACTTCCAAAGAAGTATTTAAAATTGTTAACAATTTAAGAAATGTTTCCCTCATGTGGATTTCTCTACCATCAACATCGCTCTGGTGCAAATAAATTCAGACCTTCTGCTGATAAAACTTTCTCAAGAATCTGCAAACATTCCTCTCCAGTTTCTTTAGCCTTGGGCAATAACGATTTGTAAATAGCCAACTCAAGTTGGTCAGCATTACCAATTTCGGAAACAGGATGCCAAATTATTGTTTGAATGTCATCCTCTTTCTATGGAAGAAACAATATCCTCTTTGGCCTCTTTAACTCAATTGTTAATGAATGTGAGATCCTCAAATTAATGAGTTTATTAATGCTTTTTAGTGAGTTCTATGTCCCTGAACTTCTCAAAAAAGCATTGGAAACTACCTTAATGAAGAAGCCAGAGGACTGCACTGACTAAAGACCAATAACAAATACTTCCTTTCTTTTAAAGATTATGGATCAGGTAGATACTTGAAAGCTTCAAGCACACCTTCAATATTTCTCCCTTTTAGGAAGAGAGTTATACACACTGGCCCTCATTCTGAGTTGGGCGCAAAGGGATACCGGGCACCGTTAAGGACATCGGTGCCGGTAATCCCTTTGCGCCCTATTCCGAGGTCCGTTAGCGGGTCCCTGTCTTAATGCCTGGTTTTACCAGGCATTATGGATAGGGCCCTTTAAGGGACTTCAGAGCTAATAATGGTACCGCAATTTGCAGTACCGTTATTAGCGCCTTCCCCCTTCATCATTGAGCCCTATGGGGAATGGCTTTTTCAATGAGGCCTTACCGGTCGCGCAAAGGTCGGAATAGACCGATAAGTCCCCATTGAAGCAGGGCAGACTTGGTACCAGTATTGGAGGTAGTCTTTCGCAAATAGCGCCATGATTACCTCCAAACTCGGAATGAGGGTGACTGACTTTCTCATTCCTCCACATATACATGTTGTTAATTTACAAAGATCTCTGGAGTAAGACCTACATCCACTATGCTTTCCTCACACAGGAAAGGGCAGTGTGTCAGGGTGCAGGGCATTATAAGGGGGAACCAGGGCTCAAAGAGGGGCCCCAGACGTAGAAAGACCAACCACAAAACAAGACAAACCCAAAGGAACAGCCTCCAGCCTTAAAGGAGACTTCTCTGTCCCCTTTGCAGACAAAAGGCCCTCCGGACCACAACTCCCAGCAGCCTCCGGGCCGGGAACTACTTTTCCACTCCCAAGTTCGGAGGGGCTCGCGCATGCGCACACGCGAAGAACGAAGGCACGGGGCTTGTGCCAAAGCTCCCGACCAGAACGGACGCATCCTCCAGAGCTCCTGCCGACGGGGTTCACGAGAGGTGCCACGCCCCAACGAATCACCATTCCGGCCCCTTGCATATACAAGATACGTACAGCAAAGCTCTAGCGACTTGGGAATTACAAGCACAGCTACGGGGGAAAGCGCGGAAGAAGCGGGGACACATAGGAACTTCCACTCCTCTGAGGGGCACGCGCAGGGGGCACCGCCCGCCAATACTACGTCCCCTGCTAAAGGGAAAAGCTAAGTGCCTATCAGCTCCATAGCATTTAACCGACGCTATTTTAGCTCGCATGCTTCACTGACAAATGTGCGCAGCACTTGTTTACCAACCAGTCTTCAGCCACGTGCGGCAAACTTTGGCAGCACGGGGAGCCCACAGCCACGTGCGGCAAACTTTGGCAGCACGTAGTGCTTGATATTAGGCCACATGGGGCAAAACTTTGGCGGCACAAAGGATCTTATTCCCTTAAGCCACGTGCGGCGAACTTGTTCTGAACAACCCTTTAGTTGGGCACCATTAAGCTCAGAGAGCAGATTAACCAACTAGGTGTAATGTGCATGTGCTAGCACTAACCAAACTCAAGGTGGTTTGTGGTGGTTGTATTTCGCCTTCGTGAGTTAACACAGGCCACTAATACTAAACTCTCTTGCAGCATTCAAACTGCTCGGAGTTCTGGACCTGAGAGTGTGCAGGCAGGAGGCCAGCACTCAACCACAGAGCTAAGTGCCTTTTGCATCAAAAGTTATTGTACTGCACTGTGTGTATGTGGGGGAATAGCATGTAAATATATTGTTGTGACTGTTGTTTTTTCCCATGTGTTCCCTTGCCTGTCCACTTTCCCTTTCCTAATCCTCTATCCGGTTACCCACTGTTCAAGACCCATCCAACCAACGAGATCCTAACCCTCTTTCCCTGCTGGGGTCTGGGAGGCCTGTGTGAGCAAAGACTTGCAGGTGCCCAGACCGTAGTGGGGGTAGTTGGTTCACGCCACTCCTGCACCTGGACTTTGAAGCCGTGACACAGTGAGTTCATACTCTACAGCAACTCACTGAAAAGCTGCACCTGACTTGGCCTATTAGCAATTCAAGTGAGTAACAACTGTTCTCCCTGCTACAATTCCTGCCTACTCTCTAAGCCAGCTTTTTTACTGGTCCTGCCTGCACCTTCACACTGCTCCTGTCTAATGATGTCTCTCTAGTTCCTAATATGTATCCTCTCCTTTCCTGTTAAACTGTTACACCGGGGATGGAGCATTGGTGCTAATCTGACACTTTCACACCACATCACCTCTGTGTCTAAATCTTGCTGTCTACACCTCTGCATTCTCAGATGCAACTTCCCTTACCACTCCTACCTCACAGAGTCACAGGAATCAGGCTATCATCCTATCCCGCCTAGACTATGCCAATTCCCTTTACCTGGGCATCCCTGCATATCAACCTAGAAAGCTCAAACGAGTACAACACACTGCAGCACCAGAGAGCACATCACACCCGCACTGCCTGTCCTCCAGTGGCTCCCTGTCCGGCAATGGACCACTCTCAAAGCAATGTGCATCACCCACTGTGCCCTCCACAAAAAATTGCCGGAATACCCTTAACAGAAACTCATTTGTTACCGACCCAATAGAAACAGTGCATTCAGGCACTGCATGCTTCCTTGTGATCCTTCCATTCAAATCGACAAGAATAGGGGGGTCTTCCTTCTCCGTCCAAAGCTCCATCAATTTGGAACACAATTACCCTTAGCATCTGCTGCAGAGAGGATCACCTAACCTTAGAGAGGGCCTTGGAGAGCTGCCCCCTCCCACATCCTGGTGAACCAAAGCCTCTCTGTGGGCTACTTAACCGTCTCACAGCAGGGCAGAAATGTACATGCCACATAATATATTGAGCGACAGAGAGAATAAACTCCAGTAGGCCACAGGACAGAATAAATGCAACTTCTATGAAACCAAGAAACCAGCCAGGACATATGAGTGCATATCACACTCCATTCTTATGAAAGCTAAATTAAGGCATGGCCATCAACCCGCACACATCTTTTATCATACAATTCTTAAGACACATTGCACAACACCTCTGCCATAAGAATGCAGCTATTCCCCACAACAAAAATTCAGTCTAGCTCGACACATAATGAGTCTCCTGCTCTTGCATGCTCTCCATACTACCTAACAGCACCCATCCACATGCCATCTCGATATGGGCAGTAACAAGGACTTGGCCACCCCTACCTACCTTCGTAATGGCTAAAATGATCACACGCATTCCAAAATCCTCGGACAAATTTCCCATACCTTGGACTTCAGTCCCTCGAAGGCATTCACCTACAGCCCTTTGAGGCCATACCAATGGGAAAAGGTGCTATACATATTTAATTACATTACAATTAAATTACATTACATTACATTCCTTAAAATAATGCAGATATATATTCTCAGTTTATTTTGCCTTATACACAACATTCTAGATCAGTTATGTCTGGAACCAAATGTCGGTGCTTTCTGAAATTCATTTCTTTACACACAGCAAGAATGGAGATGTATTTAGGGAGGAAATTGTGAGGAGAAAATGCCTGATCAAGAGTTTGGCAGTGTATAACATACCTTGTTGTCCTCATTTCCCAAAATGCATTATACGTGCCTTGTCCAACATTTTCCATAAAGATGTTTTCACTTGTTTTTATTGTGTGTTTTATTGAAACTCGATCAACAGATTACTCATTGAATGACAAACACACAGAAAGCATTTTACATAGGTTTAAAGCAAGCCCAGGTGAACTTTCCTGCATATACCTCAAATCACCAAATTTTGGATGATTTGACAAGGGAACTTTGGATAAACTTTAAAAAAATGTGTCGGAAGTTAGACCACATGGCTTGAATGGGGTAATGTAACTGGAGCTCCTAATAAGTGTCAAGCAGATTGTTTATAGTCAGGTGGTCATTGTTGGATCAGGCTTTGTAAATTTAGGGAAGGATTGATAAACTGTGGAGCATTCAGATGAATTGAGTAGGAAGAAGGGCCAGGAGAGGTAGTGAGTCAGTCAGAGAGTGAGATTTAGGATTAGTTTGCATACACAGTTCTATGTAATTATTTGAAGCAAAAACAAAAATACACAAGTGCAAAAACCAGAGAAAGGGTGAGGTTGCTAAATCAGTGGCTAAATCAGTGGCTGTCTCTTGGAGGAAGTGGATTAAATACATGACATCTAGTGACACCTCGGAAGAGAGGCATGAGGAGCAGAGGTTCCCTGAAAGCAGCTTGTTGGTGAGTCACGCTTTCCTAATTTAGCTGGGAGGGTGAAGCAAAGATTTGGGGAGGCTGTTAATGCACCAGTCCGCATTCATGTCTTGAAGCCAGTGAATAAGAGGAAGAGTGGGGGGAACCAGAGAGCTTGCTGAAAAGTCACACTCAGCTGATTTTGCTGCAAGGGAGGTGCAGAGATTTAGGAGGTGGGTCACACACCATACATTGTCTGTCTCTAGAAGCAAGTGGAACTAGCTTGGACGATGAAGATGAATAGTCACCAGGTACATGTCAGGCACTGAAAAGTGGAACAAGATTGTTTCCTGTTGCTTGTGTTTGGGAAACATATCGCTTGTAATTGGGACTGAAAGGCCTTTACCAGTTGCTGTATTACAAATACTTTTGGCTATTCTGTGAGTAATGTGTTTGAATCTTTGTATTGTCTCATGAGGATTACACCGCTTGTCAAAGGTTCTCATGCTCTTCCACATTCACAGACATCTATTAAGTTTATTTTCCTACAGGGTACAGCCACCAATTTAGGTTCTCATGTTCTGCTAAAGGGCGAAGCCAGAATTTAATGTTATTTTGTTTTTAACAGGGCAGAGCCCCACTCTGTGTTTCTCAGATTCTCCTACATGATGCAGCCACCCCTTAAGGTTTTGAAATGTCATTCACTACGTACACAGCTACCTAATAGGGTTCTTGTAATTTCACCAATTAATCTTCTCAGGTTCTTCCCCAGAATGCAACCACCACTTAATTTTCTCAGATTATTTTTGCAGAGCATTATCCAGCCATTAACATTGTCAGGTTGTCCCACAGTGCACATCCCCATCGTACAGTTCTTGGGGTTTTTCACATGGCACAGCCACCCACTAATGTTCTCAGGCTCTCTCGTAGAGATTTGCCAGACCTTAGAGCTCCCAGGATTTTCACATTGCAGAGCAAACCACTAAAGTGTCAGATTTGTTCACAAGTTGCATCCGACTGCTACCATTCTCTGTTTTTCCCACCAGGCAAAGCTGCTCACAATAGTCAAGTTCTTGGACAGAACACTCCCTAAAGTTCTCAGGCACTCCCAAAGACTGCTCACACTCTCATGGAAGGGAAATCTGCCTATAAGCCTAGTGTCTTTTCTAAGACTATCTCGTTCTTTCAACCTTGTACTGTGACCTACAGGAAGGAAAGGTGCTGGAGCTCCATTTCCCCCTCAGGTTTCACATCACCACTATGCAGTCCAACCTCCCTCGGGCTAACAGATTGCCTGTAATAAAGGCAGTAGGTGCCTCGATAGCTCATAATGTTGTCAAGGTAATCCTTCCCTGAGACGGGCACTTCTGGTGGCACACCACAACCAACTGCTTCTTAGAATGGCACTAGCATTAGACGCCTGCAGCCGGGCACAGCTGTTGCTACCACTGGTAACAATTAGGTATGCCCAATGTTGCTGAACTGCTGCAACATGATCCGCAGTACAGATTTTGAAGATAACTTCATATTGTGCAGCCTGAATGCAGGACAGCTGTCTCTTTGAAATACCTGCCAGAATGGAATTTGCATAGTGAAGCTTAGAATTGACTGATGCACTAACTGCAAAGGGACAATCTGATGCATGAATATAAGACAATACTGATTGGTGAAGACTGTAGAAAATAGCCACTGATGCTAGTAGGTGAAGCTTATAGAAAATAGCCTTAACTATATCCCCTTCCTGAAACTCAAAGCTCAGAATGGATTACCAATAACAACCAAGGTTCTTAAAGATCAAAATTTGATTGTCTAAATAAAGGAATCAATAATGCCTCCAACCAGCCTAGGTAAATGTTTGAAATTGTCAATACATGTTGTAATACTCTCTATTTGACCTCAAATGTGGCACCAATTATTAAATGGGGAACCAAGTTCAAAAATGTCTTTGTGGATAAAATTAAATCTATCCAGGAAGACTTTAATAGCGCATCTTCTATTATATCATCTGACTGCTTAAGTTATGCAATTCCCACAAAGTAAATATTACTGCACCTTAAGGCCTTAAACACTACTAATTATACCTTTGACTGTATACAAGCTTGTGTGGCTTGTAGACAGGCACCCTATTTGGCCAACGTTATCAAGTTGTTTGTGGAATCATCTTTTCCTCAAGGAGTATTCATGGGAGAACCTATGTCCTCCATTATTACCCCTTCATTAAAAACAGAAAATCACTTGACCGAGGGCTGTTACTGAATGTTTAGCCAATTGATGGTTTACTGTGGCCTGCACAAATAGTAGAGAAGGTGGCCATGGTACAAATACAGAATCATGTTGAAGATCAACAGCTTCTAAATAGCAAGAACAGAGAGTGCCTTCCTATATTTCCTTCACGTTTTTCTTTGCTGTGGTATTCCTGTATCAACATTGTAAGAGTGGAGGTATACCAAGGATTGTGGGGCTTGTTTATTAATTTCGCACAAAGTGGGGCAAAGAATTTGCATACTGTCTAAATTACTCTTGTTCGAGGAGGAGACTTGTTCATATTGTATCACAGAATTAGGAGATACTAAACCAGAGCTAAAATCTTGACCTGTTATCTCGAGTATGTCCTTAATACTACGTGACCGGCCTTGACTAGAATGAAAGGTAGTATGATAAAACTGTAACGGACCAAATGCAAAAGAAAACATCTTTGCAGAGTGACCAGACCAAGTAACTGGGATAGTAGTCACTTACTCAACTCCAGGATATCTAGAGAGAATTTGGTCAAGGCAGGGTCGTGACTAATGAGAAGGTGAGGAAACTAAGGATAAAATATCATGATCCTCTAGTATCTCAGCAAATTTAATAGCATCTGTGTTATTTCAGTATTGTGCCATGTATTAATGTCCCCAAGTAAGAGTAATCTGGAATCTCTAAAAACGTAGAGGCCAGAAATCTATAAAGACTTTCCCAAAAATATGCACTGCACCAGTTTGTTGATAGCATAATAGAATTGTAAATGCATGGCCATGAGACAAGCATAAGGTAACTAGGCACAATTGGGATGATATCTCAAGTCAGAGTCTCAAAGTTCATAAGGGTCCAGCAGGATTTATAAATTACGACAGCTCCACCTCCTCTGATTGTAGTTCAATTATCCCATTTAATAAGAACATCAAAGGGAACCAACAAATGAAATGTAGCAGGACTACTATCTGAAAATCAGGTTTCAGTTCAAAATTAAATAAATCAAGGACATTATGCCTAATAAAATCAGTCAAGGCCACTGCATTGCTAATACCAATTCGGGCATTTATTAAGGCAGTAGGGACCTTTTCTAAAGACACTTTAACACTGGCATCTGTAAGTTCAGTGATGTAATTATTAATGTGCTCAATATTAAATGCCCTAATCATAATTAATGTTCTTAATGTAAATGAACTGAGGTTGTTTGTCAGGGATAAAAACATAATCCTAGAATAAAACGTTGCTTTGTTTTGTTACTTCACTTGGTAAGGGTCCCTCTAAATTGTAGTCACTCCAAGATACTCTGAGGTTAAATGTTCGATGTAGATGGTAAAAAAACAGTGCTTTCCCCACTAACCTATTTTGTGTGTTTGTTGCTTCTGAGGTTTCTGTAGAGGTCTGAGGCCACAACCCTGTTGGTGTTGACAAAGGACCTCAAATTCCAGATCAGTAGATAACAATTTCAAGACTTTTCTGATGCGTTTTTGTGACGATTTGACTTCTGCCCTGCAGGAGTACAAGGATGAGGAGGGGCTAAAACACCCCCTCACTCCTCACACTTGTACAAGCCAAGACCCCCCACAATCCTAAAGGTAAAACAAGCACAGTCAAGAGATATAACTCCTTTGCCTTTTGTGGTAACATGGGCTGAGGGAAGGCTATTCTCTCAAGAAGATTGTGAATTTGGTTCAGTAGCAACCCTGACAGCAAAGTATAACAGCCCAAAATTAAGGCATGTCCAATCAAGGTTCTATAAAAATATATACAATTTAATTAAACACATGATGTACATTGTAGCAAAGCCAAACAAAGACTTTGAGAGATATAACTTCAGCAGGTGTACCCAACTACCACACAAGACTGTCAGAGAGTTTGTAATAAGACTGCAAAAAGCATAACACATTGTGAGTTTGGAACATTTTCGAATGAGGAAGCAATACGCCTGAGAATCATAGAGGGCTGCACTTCAACAGCACTGAGGAAGCATCTTCTGAAGAAACTCCTCCCGCTAAAAGAGATCTTAGAATTGACACACATTCATGAAAGGGTGGAGGTCTAGGCAACGATCCTTGAGAAGCCAAAAGAAGGTGAGAAAGTGGCAGCAAGGTACGGAAAATGCATTGGAATGATGCGAGGGCAAAGCAGCATGGACCACACCACACAACAGAGCAGGGAGGAGCAAAAGTGTTACAGGTTTGGTGGGATCTTCCCACATAGGGGAATTTTCCAAGCAATGGGACAATGTTGCACAAGATGGGGAAGGCAGAACCACCTGCCCGAAGTTTGTCGGGAAGGAGTCCTCCATCCACCAATGCTAATGCCACCTGAACAAAGGAGAGGGACCTGTGAATTAGAGGGACTCCATCTGCATGAGCACGAGAGACACAAAGAACCACCATAATTGTACTACCAAGGGTATTCAGGGAGGCCCAGAGAAAGAGGAGGGGATGAATACACCTGGTACTAAAGAGGGGATGCTCACAAGCGCCAAGAAATGACTGGATACCCACGAGAGCAGCTTGGCGATAAAGTGGGGGGAAGGTGTTGCAGCAAAATCCATAGGGTCCACCTTAAAATGTGGATGACTTTAAAGGAGGAGAGACTGGAGGGAGGAAAGGAAAAGGAGTACCAAGATGAGGAAGCAGGGCAGTTGATGAAGGAGGAATAAAGAGAAGGTTGCACCCACGTGTGCCTCGCGGGGGGGATTTGACGACAAAACAACATTATGCATATTTTGTTTTAACAGTCACTGGAGACATACAATTGGGGCCCTTAACTGTAAAATGCAATGCGTTTGGCTGAGAAAAGTAAATGTAGATGGATAGGGAATTAGTTAATCCCTGCTGGAACTATTGGATTTCAATTACGACACCTTGAAGGCCGCTCACATCGCAGCAAGGAGTTGCAAACAGCAGGAGTGAAATATATTTTTATTTCTGCTAGCGTTATCATGTTTATAACAGCAATTGTGTCAAACAGCTGATTTTGCAGGGTTTTTGCAAATCGCATGAAGAAGCCACACTGATTTTGGTGTGGCAGGGATAAACAATAAACAGAAAGTCATATGTGGCAAAAATAATACAGAACAGACAGAAGGACCACATTCACAAGTTCACTGAAAACAGCCACAAAGTATTGGTCTCCACATAAAATTGCAGCAGAGTTAAGGAGTGGAGGCTGGGGGAAACATACATGATTCTGATTGTTGATCTATCCACACCCTTCTTGTTATAATGGGGCTCTTAACAGAGGCCACCCAACACCCTCAGTGAAGTCTTGTTGCTCTTGTACAAACATCTCTTGCTTCAGAACAGCAAGACTCACAGGGTCCATTTGCCCAAGTTGTCTTCCACTTTGCTGAAGTGCAGCAAATATTTGGTGGAGAATAGCACAATAATAAGCAACCCATCTCTGAATCTGCAGGAACTGAAGGAACTGCTTACTACACTTCCTTACCGCTGATGCAGTGGGAACAATGTTATAAACAAGCACCCATGCACCTGGATCCGACATTCTGTGACTGTGTGGGATGGCATTTTTGGATCATTTTCCACTGAACATAGTGAAAAAATGTCAGACTTTGCATTAAAATACAACCTTTCAGTTTTAAAAGGCATTAACCAACCTGAATTACACGTTTGGTGATATCTTTGCAGTAAATCTGCTGAGATTACAGCAAATGGATTTACTATTACTACCACTTGGTCCAGCCGTATTACTGATGGATTACAAGTGACTGTTTGGCGGTGTTAGTCCCCATTGATGGAGTCCATAAGATTTTTTGGAGATTTCAGTGGTATTATCACTGGCGGTATTACCACCTGTGGTAATACTATCAAAATGGCCACATTTTAGCAGGAAAGCAGCAGAATTGCTGCCAGGAATTTGCTGGAGGTTTTTCCTCCACCTCACAGCCAAACCTATAATTCAGCAGTGCAGTATTTGTAGTGGTAATGTGGTGGTAGCAGAGTTACCACTGCATTACCACCAATTTTTCACACAGTGCTGAACTCCTAATGGGACTAGTTTGAACTAATCAGTAATTTTTCTAGTTAAGTTACCACCTGCTGAAATCAGCCTCACAATAAATAAGAGTCAAAATAGTATGACTTAATTAATGAGCTCAAAAGGAAGGAAATAGAATATGCCTATTGAATAATGTCAAAGATTCCTCCAAAAACTGCTTTGCTCTGATGTTGAAAAGACCTGGTTTTAATATACTACTTGACAAGGATTTCGCTGCTGCCATTCAGGCTTGTCAAACTAACATCCACAAAGAGTAATACAAACTTTTTATGCAGAATTATTATAAAGAAAACCGCACTGCACCACAGGTTTTTAAGTTTTTTAAATCAAGTACCCCTTTTGAAACTTGAACATATTACTCCTTTTGCAACTGGAACATAGCTGTCAAACCTCCTTGGCCTAACATTTCAATCCTGAAGAAGATATTAACACATTTAAATTGTGCCTATTGGCATATCTACTTGCGTAGACGAGAACCTAGTGGAGGTTTATAAAAATATTGAGAGGGCCTGGATCTCACTTTTGATTAGTTAATAAATCCATTGACGAATCTGCCAAAGTCTCTTTTTGCTGGTGTCATATAATGTTTCTGAAAAAATAAAGATCATCTCAACTTCTCTTCATATCAACAAATCACTTTGGTAAATGCACACAGTTACATATTATAAAATGTAATCCTTTAAACTTGACAATGATATTTCATTTGAATTCACTAAGAGCAAATTGGGTTTGTAACAAGTGGAGGAACTATAGAAAAGCTCATTAACTTTACTCTGTAATAGCAATATTTTTGGATGCAGTAAAATTGTTTGACCGAGTCAAGATAATATTTTCTTCTGATTGGAATGTGGCTATTGAATCTGCTCAAATGGTTTATTATCTGGGCGAGTTAGTTATAAAACTTTGGACTAAAGACATTTAGGTGATGGTGAGGGTCATTTACATTGTATTTTTATCCAGAATGGGAGCAGTGCTGGGCTGTTCCATTTCCCCATTACTCTTCTTCGCTGTATACCTCAAACCTTTTGCAATTCATTATGACTGTATTCCCCATTCTTGATCTCCAGCTTTACCAACACAAAACTGTGTTACATGGTGAGGATATTGAAATCCTTACATTTGACCATAAGATGATACATAACGGATTGTTAACCTAGCTCAGAGCTCAGGAATGTTTCAGGTTATTGGACCGAAAAGCTAAAATGAAGGGGCTTCTGTGGAATATATCTAAACCTTCTTGCATGATATCTGAAGAAGTGATTTATCTTTATGTTTTTACATGGGGCAGTCAGATCAATTGAATATGTTTTAGAACAGTTATACATGTAAGACTATTTGTTAAAAAGTGGGCTACATTTTGCAATAATTAGTAAGATGGCCATGCTTAAGGTGGTTGTACTATCCAATTTTCTCACTTTGTTCAGGAACATCTCCATTAGTTTATCTCACTTATATGTAATGATTTACAGTATCAGTTGCTTTATTTGGGGACAATTATTTTCTGGATACATCAGTCCAAATCTATGCCTTCAGTATCTCGAGAGAGGATAAGTGTTCCCAATCATATTCATTACAATTGGTCAGTGCAAAAACACTGACTGCAATTGTTGTTTTGCATCACAAATAATTGATCCCTCCATAGTTAGTCTATTTTCCTATACTATATTTCCCTATATTTATGCAGATAATTTTTTTCTTTCAAATATACCTGACAGAGAGTTACGCTTATATCTTTGTGTGTATTCATTAGAAACTGCAAAACAAAGGGGGGTCTGGGATTTTCGTGCTGGTAGAGAGATTCCCAGACCCCCCTTTGTTTAGCATAAATTAACTTTGGGTCTCACCCTAAGTTACCAGGGGGATCCAGACGTGGACCCCTTGCTCACTGTTCTTAGAGAGGCACAGCTTCACCTCACTAATGATGCCCAACAAGGCTGAAACACGTGTATGGGGTTGCTGTTGGTACTCTTATTCAGAGGAGAATTGCCTAGCATTTCGGTGCTGGACTGCCCCTGGGCAGGACAAAGACTGATATGCTGGGACATTTCTTCTCTGTGAAAGGGACAGTGAGCTAAAGACTTGCTATTGTCTCTCCCAGGGTTATTCACCCAAGAACAGGTCATTGGGTTGTGTTTGTGTTGGTAGAGAGATTCCCAGACCCCCTTTGTTTCGGTCTTACCCTAAATTACCAGGGTGATCCAGACGTGGACCCCTTGCTCACTGTTCTTAGAGAGACACAGCTTCACCTCACTTATGATGCCCAACAAGGCTGAAACACGTGTATGGGGTTGCTGTTGGTACTCTTGTTAAGAGCAGAATTGCCTAGCATTTCGGTGCTGGACTGCCCCTGGGCAGGACAAAGACTGATATTCGGGAAAATGTCTTCTCTGTGAAAGGGACAGTGAGCTAAAGACTTGGTAGAGTCTCTCCCAGTGGTTATTCACCAAAGAACAGGTCATTGGGCTGTGTTCTTGCTGGTAGAGAGATTCCCAGACCCCCCTTTGTTTTGCATAAATTAACTTTGGGTCTCACCCTAAGTTACCAGGGTGATCCAAACGTGGACCCCTTGCTCACTGTTCTTAGAGAGGCACAGCTTCACCTCACTGATGATGCCCAACAAGGCTGAAGAACGTGTATGGGGTTACTGTTGGTACTCTTGTTCAGAGGAAAATTGCCTAGTATTTATGTGCTACACTGCCCCTGGGCAGGACAAAGACTGACATGCAGGGACATTTCTTCTCTGTGAAAGGGACAGTGAGTGAAAGACTTGGTAGAGTCTCTCCAGGGGTTATTCGCCCAAGAACAGGTCATTGGGCTGTGTTCGTGCTGGTAGAGAGATTCCCAGACCCCCCTTTGTTTTCATTAGAAACTGGCCTGGAATTCCAGGGTTCTTATGATTACTTTTTAAACATACATTTCCAGCATTGTTGGAAACAAAAGTCTTGCAGATTATTACAGATCCTCTAGCCACATATTTTCAAACCTCAGAATACATACAGTACACCAGGGCTCTGCAACCTTTGGCTCTGCCCAATGTTCTGGATTATAACTCCCATAATCCCACACCATTGACTATGTTAGTTGTGGTTTATGGGAGTTACAGTCCAGAACAACTGGAGAGCCAATGGTTGCAGACCCCTGCATCAAGCCAACTAAGTCACCAATGTGGGGAAATACATTTAGCTCCTTTGGCTATTTATCAGAAAAATACTGTATGTTGTCTCCTTCTATATATTCCTACAGATTACACGCTACTTAATGAAAGGTAGACAGCTACATGACACATTGGTGTCTGGTAGAAATCAGGTTACTTGTCCTTTTTGGCGTAGTGATGATGCAGATATGATTCACACATGTATATCACATGCCTAGCGCTACATCAATACTGGACAACAGTCACAGACTTAATGGAAGATGTAGTAAATATCCCATTCACACCTCATATCACAATAACTATCGCTGTGCTTAATTATTACAGGATAGGCAATACCCATGTATTTGTCATAAAAACTATTGAATTGGCTCAGTTCCTGATAATAGCACAATGGAAGGACACCCATCCACCAATAGATATAGTAGTTACATGGATCAGTGAATAAAGTAAGCAATGTTCACTAATAATGGACGTTTAGGGGCAATACTACAGGGTCAAATGATAAAGGATCTGCAGCAGAAACATTCTTCAAGATGGCTCAAAGTTAATTTTGCATCCCATCTGGGTAACCATACGTAAAATGCACCATCCATATCGTGATTGTCCAGCATCCTAAACAGGGTAACAGACAATTTCCTACCCCATAAAACATGAACATCTAAGAGCATCTATCTCATCTCACCCATCCCCTGCACTGCCTTTCACTTACCCTAACACTTCAGGCACTACCCCATCTTTTTGGTTTTAAATTATTTACATTACCTGTCTTGCAATCAGTCTCAGAGTAAGAGCATGGATACGCTCGAAGCACGTGTCAGGCTGCATATGTTCAATTAAATATTTCTGCAATTCAAGCAGTTTACAAATAGTTTACTTTTGGCGCAGTGTGACTGGAACTTGCGTTCTTACTTTCAACTTCTGTGGTGTATTTGGGCAAGGTACCCACAACTCCAAGGCACATGCAGCCTTTCTTACCCTACTGATCACATTGCAAGCGCAGTGGACTCAATTGGACTCTTTTGCCACTTGTTCTGTTGTATTACAATACCTTGTTCTCTTTGCCCTTGAATTCCAGGACATCACTATTCAATAACATGAATGCCTTCACATGCTGAAATGTATTGTGCATTGCCTTAAAATGTGCCATAATTAACATGACTGTGACACATTGATCACTGCAAAAGCCTTTACTTGAGTCTCCTTTTTCGCTTAATACATTAGTTGCAAGTAATCCAAAACAAGGCAGCTAGGCGGATACTGGGTTTGCACTTCAAACCCAGAGACCATATCAATCCTTCTCTCAAATCCCTGTAGTGGGCTCCTGTGCATAGGGGGTAGTCTTCTAAAAATTTCTAAACAATACTACCATAGAAGATGCTCTGGAACAACTAACAGCGACTAACAAACTCCTGGAAGAGTTTAAAAAAAACAATATTGCCAAGAAAACAAAAAAACTGAATAAGGATATCCAAGATTTTAAACTTGAAGTAGTCTTTCGTACACCACAGATAAAGCAGTGGAAGAAGCTAGAACATCTCAGCCCCCACAGAAACAAAACCATCCCAAAAAATGATGGGTTTCTTTTTCGAACACCAGCAGCAGTGGCTCGGACGACCAGAGTCGGTCAAAACAACTACTGGGATTTGGCAATTACCAACAGCCACCACCTCAACCACAAACATTTTTAAGAGGGGGCAGAATGATGGGAGGACCCGTGTGGGGTCCACAATGGTTCCACCAGTTCACCCCTTTGATGAGATCCAGAGGCTGCCACCGTTGAACCCGTTAAGAGAAGTCGCCATCCCAATTTTCAATCTGGCCAACTTTAAGTTGAACACAGCACAAACATCCTTTTTGTCCAAGCGTCTTTCTTATGTACCCACCCACCAGACAGACTGGTTCAAGACAGAACTAGAAATTAGAAAGTTTTTCCACACATCAGGTCTCAAAATCTTTTTTGAGGAACAAAGCCTCCTAGAAAATGAAGCAGACTCAGGTTCCTTCCACTTTTTGTCCACAGGACAACCAAGTCTCATCGGAAACCATTGCGTTTGAGAAATGCATAATGACAGACCTCAATAAGTTAAAGAATACTAAACAGAAATAACATCATAACATTTCAAAAGAAGAGAAACAAGGACTATTTGAACTATCCAATAACAGGTCAATAGTCATAAAATCAGCCAATAAGGGAGGGTGTATCATGCTTATGACTACCATACAATATAAAGCTATGGTCATGATGCTACTCACAGATGAGAAAAGCTACACAAAGATAAAAAAAATGACCCCACGTGACTGTCTCAACTGAAATCAATGAAATGGCTAAGTACGCTCGAGACCTCCAATGGATCTCAGCCAAGGAATTTGAATTTCTAACCACCAACCAAGGGAGAATCCCTTCCTTTTATGCGCTCCCACAGATGCATAAACCCCTGGAAACTCCACCCGGATGACCTATTGTCTCTGGATGTGTGTCAGTGTTAGAACCTATATGCCAATTCATTGATGCATTTCTCAAACCCATCAGTAGCATGACACCAACGTATCTACGTGATACTACCCAGACCATTCAAACTTTTGAAGGCTTTTCCTTTAACAATAGCACCCAATTATTGGTAACCATGCATATATGTTGCTTATACACCAGCATACCCCAAACAGAAGCCACTGAATGTATGTGCAAGTATCAGATACAATCCATCCTACAAAGCAGAGTCCCTGAAAACTTTATAATTGAGCTTTTGACCTTAGCTCTATCAAAAAACGATTTCGAATTCAACTGACAATTCTACTTCCAGACAAAAGGGACTACAATGAGTCTCTCAGTAATTTACATGGCAGACTTTGAGGAAACAAATGTCGTATCCACCAACAATCGATTCAGAGACCAAATTACAGAATGGAAGCGTTACATAGACATTATATTTATCTGGGCTGGTTCCACTGATGAACTAGTTAGATTTCGAGACTGGCTCAATACTAGGAATTCCAACATAAAATTCACCATGCAATATAGCAACCAAGAGGTCATTTTTTTAGACCTAAAAATCCAACATAAAATGGTACTCTCAAATCCAATTTATTCAGAAAACCTAACGATAGGAGTACTCTCCTACACTTCCTCAGCGACCATCCTAAACACACATGTGAAAACCTGCTTTACGGACAATACCTCCGGATTAGGAGGAACTGCACAGAGATTCAAGACTTTTATGATCATGCGTCTGACTTAGACAATAGACTCTCAGAGAGAGGTTACCCACATCACATCATCTCCAGATCCAAAAAACGAGCAAGGTTTAGTAACAGAGAAGCCATGCACACCGGTGAAAGAACACAACACAGGACTCAAAATGAATCTAGAAGTACCTGTGTCATCACACAT
This sequence comes from Ambystoma mexicanum, assembly GCF_040938575.1. NCBI lineage: Eukaryota > Metazoa > Chordata > Amphibia > Caudata > Ambystomatidae > Ambystoma > Ambystoma mexicanum. The sequence goes on from NC_090931.1 coordinate 1,094,930,220, forward strand.
GGTCCTCATGCTTCTCAAATCCGTAAAATACTGTCCAAACATTGGGCCCTGACAAGACTCAGCCTAGCAGATGAACCGCTACCTTGCATCGCCTATAAACGGGTGAAAAATGTAAAAGACCATCTAGTTCATTCCAAATTTGTACCACCACCACAGCGACTCGGTCTCTGGAATTTGAGAACCACAGTGGGTCATGTCCCCTGTGGAAACTGCACAGTGTGCAGATTTACTAAAATAAATCAAAGACTTCAATAGCGGAAACCGAGTCTCGACACTGCACAACCTTACCAACTGCAAGACCAAGCAAGTTGTCTATGTAATAGAATGCCCTTGTGGTTTACGGTACATAGGCCAAACGCTCAGACCCATCCATGTGCGAATCTGTGAACACAGATCGAGAATAAGATGTAAAGTACTAGATGCTCCTCTGGTAGACCACTACATAGAAGCCCACCATACCGCTGATGATCTATTATGGTGGATTGTAAATACGGTGAACAATTCTGCCAACACTACAAAAAGCCTTCTGACTAAGGAAGCATGTTGAATGCATAGGATGGATACCTTTAACAATGGCCTTAACGAGGAATTTCTAGTTCCTATGTGAAGCCTTACTGGCTTTGACAAGCAGGACCATGTGTTTCCACAATTCAAAAGTTGTAACCTTACTAGCAACATTCCATTCATTACGGTCCGATCTCACAATTCTCTTGACCCAGTTATTCCTTATACCAGATTGGCACCTTATGCACCAACTTTGATTTATTGGTAGCATACCAACACACACTATTTTCCAGTTAAGGCCTCTATCTTCACATATACACTGGATCAGCCCGGCTCCCGCCCACCTCGCGAATCCCCACAGGAATCCTGCCTTGTCAGAGTCACAGGTAAACACTACACGAGTCACAACATAGGGCCCGACAGTCTATCACCTAGTCATCAGTACATATGAGCCCACCTGCTTGGGGTACTGTAATTTCATTCAAGCCCCACTGGAGTTTGCTGGACTGTCTGCTTCGCGCATCGCAAGGCAGCTCCACCGCTCCCCTGATCACAAGGGCCTGTGAGCATGCTCAAACTTAGGAACACTACTCCCTAAGATTGTACGCACTATACACAATGCACCTGGCATATCCAGCGCACCCTGTATCAATCGCTGAGGGCATACACGCCCCCCCCTTATTCAATAATCCATTCTCAGACCTATAACTTCAGTATCAGGTCGATCGGCCGCTCCTGCCACTCGGCTTTAACCGTGACAGGCCGCACAGATGTTGCCAGGACAACGGATCCAGCCGCTGTTATCTGGCATTCGACTGCGCAGGCTCTACCATGAGCCACCTCTCTCTGCTTTACAGGAGAAGACGCCCGCGGATCACGGACACAGCTCCAGCCCTGGCAGTTTTACGCATTGGCAAGACTGACCGGATCTTGCAGCGTGATCCACACTGTAAATCTTCATGGAGCATCTGGGCCCCTCTTTATATACACCTTGTATTAAATATATATCTTTGAAACACTCACCACTTGGTCCTGCTCTAAGATCAACAGACTTACTATGTCTGCTTGTGTTGCCCCAGCGCACAGGACCTCGCTTTAGGTGGCGATGCCACATGAATTTTGACAGAACTGCGCCATGCACACCACAGTTTTCTCACTATGTATAGAGTCTCCGGCCAATAGCCATGCACGAGCTACACCTCGAGTTCCACAACCAGTTCTCCCAGAGGTAAGAACCGCCGAGCATGTTATGGGGCATACCTCAACCGCTTTAGGTTATAAAAATTGCATAAATATCTTCCACTGCCTCAAAGCTCTATCTATTTATTGAAGTCTCTCAATAGTAAAAACTTGTTTGTATCTTCAGGGTTCAGCTGTCCCACCCATACTGACTAGATAAATGATTCTCTAATCCACAGGCAGCTGCAACCACTACCTGCCGTGGCATTCTACCTGGGCCAAGTTATATTCCCCGGGAAACATTTGCATTAGCCAACTCACGAAACTATGGCAGCTTCTGTTCAAAATAAGAGCAGTGCACAGCACGGCCACACCATAGGAAGTCTGCGATTCCAGTACCAAGACTACACCTCCCTAATACCCCTGGTCAAAATTTCAGGGTGAGTATAGAGGTGACCCTCTTTTTTGTAAATAAAAACCCTGTAGCTTCTGTCTAGACCTTTCTAGAAGGAAACAGTAATTACAGATATGTACCTCAATCCACTACTGATATTTCTCTGTATCTGTTTGTTTTTTGTCTTTCCTCCTCCCCCCCCACTTAGGAGACTGAGGTCCCAGTTTTTCCCCCGAAGAAGGCTGAACTTTTGATGCTGCCAATCCCGGCCAGCCGTAACGTGTCACAGAGCTTCACTTAACCACACTAACTCCTACCTTTGTTCTTTATTTATTACACTGTGGTTAATTATTCTAGGAAGCTCTTATATGACTATTATGCAGCACAGGCAAACACGTTGGCAGATTTGGAAAAGTTTTACACAACCAGATATGATCAGAATCTGATCATACACACACATTATCTTTTACCCTTCTATGTAACCACCTACATGATTTAATCCTAACCTAAGTGGGGAAAAGTTGGTACATACTAGTGGTTGATAAAAATGTGTAATTATTCCCTGACCTTTTTCTATATTGTTCTTACCACTCAACGAGTTTATGTGATTTCTTCAATGTGGTTTTTGTTCAACAATGTTTTTATTTTTTATATTCACCTCAATTTTTCTTTTTTACAAACCTATTAAAAATAAATTCTCATAATTCTGAAGATATATCTGTATTTTTATTGCTTTCCCTTTTTTATGATGACTCAATTTTTGAGCATTAGTACTGGTCTTCTCTAAACACTTATGACTAACACCTCCAAATAACTTGGTGTATATATATGTGGATTTTCCCTTTCTCTTTGTTTCAATAGGGGCTATGCTTTAACACCATATTCATTACCCATCGAGCACACTTAGAAGCTGGATGAAGATAACTCTTTGAACACAGACCTCCAAGGGTCTTCAGATCTGCCAGCTTCTTCTGCCTCTTGTCAGCTCCAGGGCTGGACTGGGAACTAAAAGAGGCCCTGGAAATAATTACTGGGGACCAAAAGAGGCCCTGGAAATAAAGTTCAAAGTGGCCCCATATGACACATTTTCAGCAAGCCCAATGCTTTTCCTATGAGAAAATTTGGAAATACCACAGAAAAGAGGCCCATGTTGCAGAGGCCCACCGGGAAATCTCCAGAGCTCCCTATAGGCCAGTCCACCCCTGGTCAGCTCATGGTAAGCAAAAACAAAAAAAAGGCTGGTATTGTGTAGAAAGCACACATGTTACCTGATGTGCTAGCACCCTGTAATTTCGACTGGCTTTTATGGGTTCTTGGCCTTATTTTTCCTCACTTTCAGTTTTAATCTATAGATGAATGAGACAGTGTGTTTGTGCTCTGTCTTGAGTGCCCTAAAAGCAAATGTACTGCATAGTGTCCTAAAGAGGATACCCTCTCTTTGTTAGTCACGTGGCTAGGTTGGAGGTAGCTTCTTTTTGGATAATGCCTTTTACTAGTATAGAAGGGGTCCATTTTGACACTCAAAATCAAGGTAGTCTGTGTATGTCTTGAGGACCCGAGAGTTCATATGACTATCTAATCTCCCTCTTTATGAGTATGAGAGTAATTCACCATTCTGGGGACAGTTGCTGCAATTGCTGATGCTGTGGCCACTAAATCACAAACAAAGGAGGGTCAGATTGACAAGCTGTCCCCACACCAAAGACATGCCTGTCCTCTGAAGTGTCTGCAAAGACATAGGGTCAATCTTAATCCACCAAAGGTAAGAAGGGCAATTCACCTACTGTGATGAGACAGTGACTTAGACAACACACTCAGAAGGGTGTGTTTTCTTAGGGGAATACCCTGCAGCAGCTGGACCATTTGAATTTGAAAAAGGAATCATGAGCTTTGCAAGCTTCTGACAGAGGCAAGACATCTGACAGAATGCCTGAGAAAAAAAGGCTGTTTTTCCATATAAAGGAGTAGTCCCTAGAAAGCACAACATCTTTTGAGAGGACATACTCATTTATAGTTAGCCTGTTGAGTCTGAGCCTGGTTCCCACAGCATTTTTGTGGTGCACAGGTTCAATAGGTCCTTTCTACTTCAGTTAACCCATGAGATTCCTCTGGCTGGGCACCTCAGAGTGATGGGTGGAAAACCTCTTCACCTAGTCAAGCTTTAAATGCGTTAGACTATGTCCTTGTATTCAAGAGCAAAGAAAATGGAGGATGCAAAGAAGATCCTCAATGCAAGCGAAGGTCTGATGAAATACTAGTTTGAGCAGAAAGCTACTCAGGTTGTTCAAAGAGAAGGACAAAATGTTGGCATGGAAACTATCAAGCCTAAGGCTCTGGAGGGAAACATGAATGGCCACCTACAAAGTTGTTTCATAACTTGGGGAAATTAATTATCTGAGTGATTTGGAGATTCCTATGGAGGCTCCCAGAGTATACAATACCAACAGGTTGAATCCTTACTACTGTAACAAAGAAATGGATGCCAGGCGTTTAGCAGTCAACCAGAAAGAGGGAACAAGTAAGCCTCTCCAAGTCCTACTGTATAGCAAACCTAATGGTGGCTCTGCATCACTGTCTCCACAATTGACTCTTCAGCAACAGGAACATTGTATGGCTTTGCTCCAACAATTCTTCTCCCTGTCCTCAAATAAACCTAACATGATATAGACACTGTGGATAGGATGTGTGACAAGGACAGAGATTAAATCAAGGCAGAGATCATCAAGATATTAATTCTCGGTGTGATGCTGCATACAAAGTTTCCTTGGTGCAGACCTGTTGTGCATTACCTAAAGCAGGAACCAAAGATTTGTGTTTCTGTTTATACAAGGGAGCACTGAATGCAGTCACCATGACTGATGCATACTCCTAATCAGAAACTGTGGAGGTGGCAGATAAGTTATGTAATGCCACATTTCTTAGCACCTTTGACCTCACTTCATAGTACTGGTAAACAGTCTTCACAGAATGTGCTTTGTGAAAGACTGCATTCTCAACTACAGAAGGTTTGTACCACTTTTGTTTTATCCCTTTTGGATTAAGGAATGCACCTTCCACTTTTAAGAAATCGTTGAATTGTGTCCTTAATGGTATTCAGAACTTCTATGTCACCTACCTAGATGACACATGTTGGAGGAGAGGTGGCATCGTACCATCCCCCTTCACCATTCCCGCAGCAAATAGACTACGTATAAGTGAATGGGGGAATTACCCCCACCCCCTCCGTACATATTCGCAAAATATAACATTGCAAAACACCTAATGTATGCATGTATTTAGAGACTCAATTTTGTGCCCTGCCAACCTCCATATTTTACTAGGCCCAAATTCATTCAGCTGAGATGTCAGCTCTCCCATCGCCTGCACCACGCACAGACAACCCCCACCACCGCCACCCCCGTCAGCTCTGCGCGAGCCTTGTTCTCATGGAAGTCCAGCCATTTATTGTTGCAATTAGTTTGAATTGAATACTGGCAGAATGTGCTCGCTGCATAGTGTGAGACAGGGGCAAGCTCCAAATCCTGTGTCCATCCATATCTTCTGACCTACTCATGCCCTCTCCACCCCCTCCTTGCCAGGCCATGGTCCACTGGCCTCCACTCTCTTTGAAAGTAACTGCTTGCAAGACCCCTCCCAACAATCACACCAGATTAACCACCACATACTTAATCCTGTGCAACAGTATATTCTCCCTAAAATCAACATCTGTCTATATATTCTTTTGAATCGTGAGGCACTAGGAAGCATACATTACAGATCAAACCCCCCAGATAAGGCACCTGGTAGAGTGGCCCAGTGCCACCACATCCCCATGAAGCAAGGGACGGAATGCCAAATTATCTGCTATAATTTTCAAATACCCCCACATTCATACACTGGTTTTATGTCCACCATTATTCTCTGTATGCCTATGTCTGTTGTTCATCTTAGATTACTTAACAATGTAACTCTTCTGAACTGACCCGACCTTCCCACCTCGAAGATGAGCCCAGCAGACCCACGTGTGCCAGGAGCAAATGGGAGCAACGACCAATTAGCATCCAACCTCCCATAGAGAATTGACTATGCCATAGGCCTTCCCCCAATCCACTGCTAATATTTGTACCCTATTTGAAATGTCACGACTGACAATGTGTGTCCTTTTATTGTGCTGCCTGTGCATTGTTTGGCAGAGCGCTCTCGGGCAGCAGAGTTCTCTGCTCGTATTCCATATTTTATATAAATTTGTTTTACTTGCAATTAGTCTCCTGGCCCCATTCCCTTGTGGGGTGTGTCCTTTATTTTGGTCTATTGGATATTACGGGAAATGCAGGCAGTACGCCTTCAGACATCTGCCTTCAGTGACTCCTGAGAAGAGCATATAAACCGCATAGACACCATCAAGGAATAAAAGTGCCAGACAGGTGAGTGTACAGTTGTCTACCATGGCCATGACTTTGGCTGGGGCACAATTCAGCCTCTTTCCACTTAGAACCATGTTTTCAAGAAATGGGAAACCTTACAACTCAGACACAAGGGAGAGCATTCTTAAACCTTACTGGATAATGTAGCAACTTAATGGCTGACTATGGCACCATTACAGCTACTGTGACGACTGTGACCTGCCCTCAAAACCATAAAAAAGTGAATTGGACAGAAGAATGTAAGAGGGGTCTTTGGTGGTTTGAATGCAGCCTTATGAATGGCAACTGTTCTGAAGCCTTCTGACTGCAGTCAGTCTTCAGTGTCCAAATAGATACTTCTAAACCTGGAATAGGAGCAGTACTCTAACAGCTTGATAAAAAGGGCCTGCATCAATGGACCCTCAAGGATATAGAACTAGTTTGGCTACAGTCAAGAAAATGTGGTTCACCATTGTGTTGTGTGATCCCTCAGGAGGTTTTGACCCAACCTCACTGGGTCAAACTTGAGGATTCAAAAGACCATAAAACCGACAAGTGGTTAATGCAGAGGAGGTGTGGAAAACACAATGCTCAGGTATTGAGTACAGGCCAGGTCATGATCATGGCAGTGAATATGGTCTATATAGTATGTACAACCTACAGGAAACTGAGAACCACCATTTGGGGGATTCATTTGCCTGCACTTAATATGGGGGCGATGAGCCTTTGATAGAAAGTCCACTTCTTACCTGAGGTGGATACCCCCTCTACATGTTGCTGACTTTACCAGGTCTTTCCCTTTATTGTTCCTCTCTAAGCTTAATATAATGCCTGACTTGGAAATTGGATCTCTGTGTGTGTGCTCTGTCTCAAGAGACTCCAAAAGCATGAGTTCCCCAAAGGCACCCTATGGTGTCTTTGAGATGGTACCCCCTCTCCTTTAGTCATTTGGGTAGTTTGTTGGTAGCTTTTTCTTTGTGTAATATGGCTTCTAACATGTGGAAAGCATTCCACCTAACTGCGACCCATTTTGACTGACTCAACCATTTACAGGATATAATTAGTCTTTGTTTACCTCAGAGATCTGAGGGGTTACACAACTATCCCTTGTCGTTCTTGGTGGGTATGAGAGGAAGTGGCCATAAATTGTCACTGGATGGTTGCTTGACAGGACGGGGTGCTGTATTAATTCTAAATTCTTTTCTGACTGGCAGATGCCTCTCTGGGGTAGTGTAGATTATGTTTTATTTGTGTGTGTGAGCTCTTCCTGAGTGTCTGGGTGAGCTTGGAGGGAGGATCAGACATTGTTGGTCACCTCCCTGTTTGAATATTAAATGGTGTTTGATATGGTGCTTTGTTAAGTGATTGTCTCCTGAGAGAGGTAAAATCAGAACCCTTTACCCACTCCACTTGTCTACTGATGATGCTCTGAACTTGCATTCCTGGAAGGACTTCTGTCATGAGGAAAACTTCAACTCTGCACAAGCACCTCTGGAGCTTCACTGAATATGATGGAAAAGATGTGCCTCTCTAAGCAATCAGAACAAACGGACTGAGGTGCTCCTTGCCTCTGATCCAGTGAAGACAACTTGATCACATGTTCTGCTCAAGAACCAGCCTCCCTGAAACGCCTGACTGATCATACCTGCATCACCGGACCAAGAAGTGGAGGCCACTTTGCTCCTGGAACCCTGAAGACTTACTGTGCCCTGTGGACCTGAGTTTCCTCATCCATGTACATCAGGTAACTGCCCTGGTTCCATTTACTCTAACTGAGATGCTCCAGGGGCTTTGTGCTGCCTTTTGTTTTTCAGCCACACTGCCAAATTTGCCTCCCTAGTGTTCTTCCATGGCTGACACCTCTCCAGTGTGACTCTGTGAGCAACCTTTGAGTGATCATCCTTCCCTTGAGCCTTCTCAAGCCAGCCTCATCCTCAGAAGATGATGGAGGAACCCTGTGTTGTCAACTACTACTGACTGCAGATTCTTCACATGTCTACTTCTCTGGCTCAGACCCTCAGCCACAGAGATGCCAAATCTTCAATATAATTACTTCCCAAGGGTCTTGTAGTCTGTCACCCACTGGTGTGCCATCACTGGATCCCTCAGTGGCCAATGAACACTGTGCACATTGACGATTTTTGCAAATCACAAAACTATTGCTGCACTGCTGCTTGGTACAATGGCATTGCCCTGTTAAGTCTTGAACTCCATCGTAGCTCTAGAGACTGCTCATTTGGACCTTGTCCAAAAAGGTAACCCTTTCTGGATAAAACCTGCCCAGTTCCATACAAACTTGGTGCCTTTTGCGTCTTTAAAAACCTTTTACTGTCCTAGATAAGAAACATATTTTACTTGCCTGCAACTGCATTTTCTCCTCTAAGAAATACTTTTCATTGAACTTTTGAGATCTCTTGGAAACTTGCTACTTACATGATAACATGTTCCATATTTGTTTGCGTGTTTCCCTTTTGTATATTAAGAAAATATTTTTTGTAAAAATGTAGTGTGTGTCCAAACTCTCAATTGGTATTTATGAAATGGGTCCACTGTGCCATTTAATCTTGTATCTCACCTCTTGATGGTGCATTCTGGACTACTGGCTAAGTAAGGAAACGATATTTAAAGACAGGCCTACAACTGTTTAAAACTGTAGGTATCTCCTTATAGAACAACCTCCCCATCACTTTTCAGTCATTGGACAAACATCATCCTTTGCAGACACCCCTTTTCAAGCTTGCCTTTAACATTTGATGTATATGCTGACTTTATAATAGAGAATGAAGTCCTGCCCTATCTGCTGGAACATCCCTTTTGAGGATTGTTGCTTCACTTAAACTTTTATGCTCCTGTTGTTATGTTGTGTGGCCCTTAGCTCACGCCTTAGTACTGCCCCCAAGCAATATTCTTCTCCAGTGTAAATAAATGCAGCTCACATCTGCTTAGGCTACGGGTTCAGAAATCCATTCGGTACAAGTCAACAAAAATATAGTCGAAACATGCTGTCTACAAACCACTACTATAGTCCTCATAAAGCAAACCATCAATGAAAACACGTAAATAAACAATAACCTATATTTACAAGATATTACCTAGTTTGGCATACAAACCTGAAATTTATTAATGTGAATAACAACATTGGGGCATCTTACATATCAAATGTATGCAGAAGTAAACACTAATCTCTTTATTACTACACTTGATGAATATGATTTAACAACATTATAGGGTCCCCGAAGAAGCACGCTGCGCATGCAAGTCTCAAAAGCACAAGTCGTGTGAAACACATGTGGGCATTCGTATTTTAGGCATGTGTATGAATTTGACTAGGAATGTGTATTCGAAGCATACATAACTTTGTATTCTTTACGCTTATAGTCTGAGCATTGTTACCAAGGGACACCACTGTATTCTCTGGAAGGATTTCCTGCATTTTCCACTGTTCTAAGTTTTAGAAACCAACTTGTTCAATACTACAAAGAGCTTCAAAGAACATAGGCATAGAACATAGGCACGTGTTTCAGAACCACATGCTCTATTGTATCACAGCACCCCAGTGATACAGCCCATTGTCTGACAGGTGGAGATTCATTTAACACCAAAGCTCCCCTACAAAGCAGCCAATATTCCTGAACAGAAATAATCTAGTTGGTGGTTAGTTTAGAAGTTCAGTGCATCCCAAAATGGCCTTAATACAAAGACTCAAACATGCCCATGGATCGCCCCAGCAGCTATATCATCTGTTGCACAGGGAACCAGGATGAATCAATATGTTGTTGTGTTAGATTCTCCCCTGCAGCTCCAATGTATGCCACTAATGCGAGCACAGCGTTGTTAAGTTTTCAAACGTGTTTTTTAAATGTTTGCCAATAAACATTTCACGCTCCTTTTTTCTGTCCTCAACCGTAGCAAACGCAGGGTATCAGGCAACGTGTTAACTCTGCTTCAACATTGTCCACTGTCATTATCAGATATGCAGTTTCAAATCTCGCTCACCTGTGTATTTATTTCAACGTTTTCCAATGTTGCCAAGCAGAGCATATATCTGAACTACCAAGATGCGGTACCCAGCCATCCGAGGGGAGACAGATTACAATTAGATGCAGCAATGATTGAACTTATTCTATTTCTCACATCAAATAATAAAGTCCTCTAACTAATATTGGAATATCACTCCGCGAAGTCAAGGTGCATTTGAAGGAGTCGTGTTTCTTCTTTTGCTCACATGCTGCTTTTTACTTTACTCTGCCTCCAATTCTCTGAAAGAAATGCAAAATGGAAATGGATTTTACCTCGGGCTTCCAAAATGATATCTGCGAGTGGAGAGTTCTCCATGATAATCTCCTTTTTCTAATTAATGAATTATGTTTTAATGTGGCGTCCGCTGTTTAGATTGGGCATTGTATTCTCTGGCACATTCTTATAAAGGACCCGCATATTTGCATAGCACTATTCAGCTTTGACTAATGACATGTGCAGGAGATAGTGCTAAGTGAAACATGCGCTGTTTACATCAGTGTTAACAATTAATTAATGTTAATTTTTAATGACATCGATTTTACTAGCGCAAGAATGTATGTTTTCTTTCAGAACAGATGTACTCGTCAGCTTTGCGCGGGAACTTGCATATCGATTACATGGAGAGGTGCCAGTCTATTAGTTTGCATTCCAGCCCTCGAACGGCGAGAGGCTTCCGGTGCAGGGACACTAACGGGAAAGGAATGGCTATTCTCAAACATGAATGCTCGATTTAAAGTGTTCCTTTTGTTCATTAATACCGATATCATTTTGGGCAGACGTTTCTTGTTTGCCACTTTGGCATTCCCTTTTCCTAACGTTAATATTCAAAGGCGTTTCTTAAGTAACACAGACAATCGCTGAATGTGTATTCTTTAGACAATATGCTTCATTTAAAATGACACTGCAAATATGAACACAAATGTATGAGGCATTTCCATTTGGCAAGGGTGTGGAAGCTCTGGCTTTTTTTAATTTGTATCAACTCATGGCATGATGTGGGTCAGTTCACCTCAGCAAGGGTACCCTGCTAACCAGCCCCCTTGTATGACCTCCCTACCAAAAGCATACATACTCCTGTGCCGTGCTGCCTAGGTCTCCTGATCTGCAGTGCCTGCTCGCCAGAGCGAAGGAGGAGGTGCAGCTGTCACAGATTCCCTTTTGACAGCTGCTGTGACATCCAAGTCACGTCAGCATCGAAGCTGCGTTTAAAGCCTGCACCTCTGTTCCACAACCACATAGTTATGAGTAATTACTATTCTAGTGGCAGTTCAATCTTTAAGTATGAAGCCGTACCTGAATATAAGGAATGCTGAGTATTAATTCCCTTAACTATAAGGGGCCACATCTGATTTGTCTCATTCATGTGTCAACACGATGTGCCCCGGCCAGCTGTGGAAGTTAATCCCTCTTCTCACACAAGAACACATGCTTTTATAAACATGGTGGCTATTGATTGCCTTTCATCCCTGTTTCATTTCAATTAATTGCATCTTTATGTGTTGTTTCCCCAGTCAAGGGTTTTTGTAGTTTATTGTATTTAGTTATTTTTGGATAGTGTGTGTTTAATTAAAGAACATATATTTTCATAGAACCTTGATTGGACATGCCTTTATTTTTGATGGTTGGACGTTGGTTGGTGTTTGGGTTGCTACTGTTTCACCTTCACATCCTGCTTAAGAGTTAGCCTGCAATCGGCCCGCTTTTCCACAAAAGGTGAAGGAGGTATATTTCTTCCCTGTGCCTGTTTCAACTTTATGATTGGGATCACTCTTGTTTTGTTGGAATTTTAAGGGGTGAGTAGGCCATTTGGTCACTGCTCATCCTTGTACTCCTGCGGTGGCAGAAGTAATTTTGTCACAATTACATTCAATTGTTCCTGCTAAACTAATTACCCTCAGCCGGCAGTTCCTGACTCCTACCAATTGCATCACCTTGGTGAGGGTACTGATATTATCAAAACTCAACTATTGCAATATATTGATACTTGGCACCTCCTCCACCAACCTCAAAAAACTACAACTAATACAAAACAAAGCTCTACAAGCCGCCCTAGATATTAGAAAACATGACCATATCTCCAAGACTAGGAGAGATTATCACTGGCTGTCCATTGAAGCCAGAATCATCTTTAAAACTCTCTGCATCACCTCCAAATGCCTCCAAGAAAAATCCACCATCTACCTGAACAGGGCTATAACCAAAGAAGAGTCAACTAGAATTCTGAGATCCAAAAACCAACTACTCTTAGTGATGCCCCGCTATAGAAACGCAGCAGTTTCCAATATCTAGCAGTCAAACACTGGAACTCCCTCCCACTAAACATCACACAAGAGGTAACCCTTTCAGGCTATAAAAAAGCACTAAAAACCTGGCTATTTAATCAATACTAAAATAGCATAGGGCGCCCAGAAGTTGCAAACATTTCTTGCACTAGTTGTACTTGCTGCCATTTTCATTTGTGTATATCCTCTAACACTATCTTTGTAAATATTATGTAAATATTATGTATCCGTAACACTATCTTCCTTGTAAGGGTCTGCGACCAAATGTCTTTATCAAGGTGTCTGTAACCTCGCCGTGGCACCGAAGGGTTTGGGCGTGTAACAAATGCAATAAATAAATATCATGAAGTGGCCACAAAAGAAAGTACACAATATGTGTTTATGCCATGCACATGAGACGGTATCTTCAAGACTGAAGCAATCTAATCAACTATTGAAGTGTTTAAGATTTGTCTTGAAATCTTTGGTTTACCTCTTGGATTTTTTGATTCACAAGGTTTAATCTAAACAAGCAGCATAGGCTAGATGTCTCGCAATTTGACTTCATAGCCACTCAACGAACAGTGAATGAATACACTTTCCAAAAAAGCAACTATATCAAATTAAAGGCCTCATTGTCTGTTGCAGGAGAATCTGAGAGAAAAGACATTGCCTGTTTCAACAGTCAGGATCCACTTCAATGGATTATCATGATTTTCTGCCAGGAGGGGAAACAAACATGAGAATCTGGGTGGATAAATAGCCAGCAAATTCCAATGTAAACATGCAATTCTGCGGGATTAGAAAACCTGCAGTGTGGATTTCTTCGCGGTGTTCCAACTTCTGCTGTGAACCCATTGCAGAATGTGGTGAATATGGGAAATCCAAAAGAAATAATTATTTTCTCGGATTTCCCCAAGTCTGATCCAGTTTGATCGAGGCTCTCTGTTGGTAAGTATTGTTCAACAAGGTAATTTCTTGCTAGAAGATGTTTCTGTGCATCCTGAAATGGCAGGTTTGAATCTTGTTAAGGCCACCACAGACCTTCATTCTTCTCTTGGCAAAATAACTGTCATTAAATAGTGCAATAAGAGCACCTTTTAGCACATCACTTAGAAGTGGAAGGAGTCAAGCACCACACAAGATTGAGATATGATTACAATCATTGCCCAAGTGAAGCATTCTGTTATATTTGAAGTGAAAAAAACTTGTTTACATGAGGTTTTTAGGGTCTCATCATAAGTTGGACAGAGCAGTAAAAATGTGGCAGTAACGATATTACCGCCACATTACCGGTCCACCCAACTATGAGTTGGGCAGAAAATCGTCCAGCTTTACCTCCAGCTTTTACATGGAGGTATCTCTGGTGAGTTTCTGCAGATTGTGCAGTGGTAACTGTCCCCAATATGCCCCTTTGGGTCCAATGGACCCAATGGGAATGGAGACTTCACCCCCCCTGCAACTTGGAATCCAGCGCTAATTGCGCCAGACCTTGTTGCGGTAACGCTATTAGCATTGGCCAGTATCCCAGCGCATTTACTGCTCGGATACCTCCCACTTCTAATAACCCACTAGTCTAATACACTTAAATGTATATAGGGCTATATTTAATCGGCCCGGGAATACAGGGGTTTGCCTTGGAAACCATTGATTATATAGATTTATTTGAATTTCCTTAATTGTATTTGAACAGCAACACCAAATGGCTGGAGCCCAGATCTAGTGAAATGTGATGGTAACACGAAAAGTTTTTCAGTCATTTCCGTTTAGTCATGAGTATGTAATTCAAAGAAGATTTATACTTTATACAGCACAATACATCATACAAGGTACAATGCAAGAATCGATATTTACCGCACTTGGAGTTTGGATATGTATGTAAAGCGCTATTATAGACACTTTGCACTTGTGCAAATGCAAATATAACTAGAGAAAACATTGCCCAAATGGAGAAAAAACATATTATTACTAATGCTAATTGTAAAAAAAAATGACCTATTGTACAAGCTTTATGCTTTTAAACAACGTTTGCCCTAGTGCTAATTGAAATTTCACTGATGCAAAGATCCTGCAATATGGCCGAAAGTGTCCCAATACATCATAATGGCATTAACAGACCCTTGACAGATGTTTCGTGTAGTTGCGCACAGTGATCTAAGAATGAGTTCCAAATTCTGCTGAATTTGAAATCTTTGCCCAGTTCATGTAATTCATTAATTCCACATTTTCTGAATTCAGAAAGTACTATGGCCAGTCTTCTACTATTAAATGATGTCTTGACTTACATTTTTTCAGAATATTTAACCTAGTTGTATTACCCTTCGTTATCCCTGCAAGGTTAGTGAAGTTTCAGCTATAGTGCTTAATAAGTAATTTATGAGGATCATGAAGCCATGTGTGTAAGATTAGTGTCAGTCTGTTTCACTTTCACCATACTATCCTCAGATGATATCTCTCCTATGTGATGTTCCTCAGGGTTCCTCCCTGTCCCCCACTTTGTTTATTTTATATATTCGACCTATTTTGGCTATAATCCATGCTTTTGGCCTGTTATGTTATTCTTACGCCGATGACGCACACGATCATTGTGCGGTTGGATCTTACTAAAGAAGATTAAGCAGGTCAATTGAAAAATTGCCTGCTAGCCATTGGTGAGTGGATTGCGAGAAATTGGCTTAAGCTTAATGCTGAAAAAACCGAGGTGTTGGTAGTAGGTATGGCTACTCCCTCTTTGTTTTGCACCCCAGAGTTTTGGCTGGAGAGTCTTGGCCCCTTCCCTCAGCCGGTTTCCTCGGTGAAAGATCTAGCCGTTAAAATTTCAGCATCCTTCTCTATGGCTGACCAGATCTATCTTGTATGACAAAGGGCCCATTTTAAGCTACAGACTTCCAAAAAGTCCTACCCTGCATTCCCCCAAGTTCCACACCCCTGTTGTTTCCTCTTTAGTCATTAGTAACATTGGCTATTGTAATGCCATTTACTTGGCTCTTCCAAAACATCTTTTGCGGTGCCTCCAGCTGCTGCAAAACACAGCCGCCAGGGCTGTTCTTCGTCCACCTTGGGATGTCCATATGACCCTGCTGCTGTGGCATCTCCACTGGCTCCCTGTTGAGCAACATATCAGGTTATAGGGACTGGGCATTGTGCATAAGGCCTTCTATGGACCAGGGGCCACATTTCTTCAGAATATATTTGGTCTGAAATATGCCTTCCAGGCCTCTTCGTTCACAAGATCTGAAGACTATACAGCCCCCAAGAGTCAGGCTTGCTCATATGGGGGGCGTGCATTCTCTGTGGCTGCTGCAAAAGCCTGAAATCAGCTTTCTTTTTCTCTGCGCAACACAGAGTCTCATTCATCGTTACTCCGAGCACCTAAGACTTTTCTGTTTTAGTTTTTTACCTGTGGACTAGACAGACTTCTCTCAGTTTAGCGCCAAGATGCCTTAGGGCTTATGTTGTGCTCTACAAGTTTTATTAAGATAAGATGCCAGGATACGTCTTTGAGACATATCAGTAGACAACTGGCTTACATTTTGTGGTCATGATGGCCATTCCCACTCTTGCTGTTCCATCAGGTATTTTACAAAGAAGACCTGTTAATTTTGGAGATTACCAATTTTAGTGTCAATATTATTTGTTGGTTGAGTAGTCTAAGGATCACTTCTGGATATGCTAGTAAGAACATTTCCAGGAATGTTCGACTATTGAACATATTAGTCCTGAATCCCAGGATTTTAGATGTTTTATCTAGGAAAGAGTTGTTCCTTACCTTTGCTATTCTGTCCAGAATGTTAGGTGACATTTTATGTGAACTTTCAGAGGGTCTCGCAGGCTGGCCAATTTGTGCATTGATGAACCACTATCAAGATTTGACTCAAGATCTTTCAAATGGCCAAGGCATTTTCCAGTCTGTTTTATCATTTGTGTTCCGTGCCACTTTACTAACTTTATTAAAACCTCCAACAATATTTTCCTTCCAGGTGGACAGAGTCCCTATTACTATTTTTGCTAGATGACTAGGGTAAGGTCGCACTCAAAGACTGTATCACTTATACTGCTGGACGTGTCAGCAGTATTTGACACTGTTGATAATTTTATTCTGATCTCCTGCCTCTCTCACGGTGAAATTGGAAAAAGGGCATTGAAGTGAATTTTCTTATTTTTAAACCGTCAATCACTATAACATTTATTCGGAACACAGGTTCCATCAAACGTACAATACAATAATCTTTGTTATACAAACAAGTAAAACAATCAGTGAACCCGTGGAATAAAAACAACTTAAAAATGACATTAAAAGTATTTCTTTACTAAGAGGAACCCTCTAATTCTTAGTGAGGCTCTAAGAAAACTCAACAGCATGTACACCATTAAAGGTGTTTCAGCCTTTAAAGGAAGAAGAAGTGCCGGTTTACATTGTCTAAAATTCAGACCTTTCAGCAAAGTGATTAAGTGCTGACAGGGCTTTATGTAGGTTGGCCAAAAAAACAGATGTAACAAATGTTGCCACGCTACAGATCCTAAAACTTTTGTTATTGTCTATATTTCCTGTACACCTTTTAGTAATCCTGCTAAGGCATATGGAATCAAACATTGATCTAGTGAAAAGAACCCGGCCTTTCATGTTTGGGGTTATGTCGAGTAACTGCTGATTATCAACCAGAACTATGGTTTTATTAACTGGCTTCATAATCTCCAGGCATTCTCTGTCCAGATTGCGAATAAGGCATAGGTTGGCTAGAATTGTACCACCAATAGTTTTTGTTACAGCCATGGGATTAGAAAAAGAACAGGCATAGTTACCCTCCTGACGGGATCTCGATATGAACACCATTCATGGGATTCCCAATATATTTTTCCCTGACCATAATGTGGCTCAGAACCTCTTTGGTTAGTACTGCCATGTCACTTGACCATACCCTCAACCAGAGCCAAACTGGTTCCAATCCTAGATCATCCTCCAAGAATTGAACATCCGGTTCTCTATGCATTGCAAAATAAGGCATAACAGTTGTTTCAAAAATTAGTTTTCTATTATTATTAGTGGTGAGATACATGCAAACCACTATATGATCGCCCCTTAAATGCCTAGTGCTTTTGGTATGGCTCTATATTCTGGAAGCATCATATGTATATGTTGGGGTTTAAAGATGTGACAAACCTCTTTATTCCGACAATGCTCTGCGACATCCTAGATGACTGCTTAGCACTATAAGAAGTCAAACGATTCAGTGATTTGGAGTTTTTTTACCTTCTATCAAGAACGGAAGCAATTTGGCCTTTTTCATAATAGCCTTTGGTGTATATGCTAAAACTGCAGTTTTAGACACATTAGTTAATACATCTAAACATCTTATAAAGAAATGGTAGGCATCCAACAGGTTTTGGAGTGCGTGTTGTCCTTTCCACCAACACAGTATTGTCTGCGTATGTTAGGACATGGACGTGTCAGGTACTAAAGTGAGAAGTATCCATCAGCACTTAGTATGACCATTAATGTAAAGTAAAAAGAGCAGGGGTGCAAGCATGCACCCCTGACACACCGCCGGTTCCACAATGGCGTGCAATGTCCATTAAAGCCAGAGTGAATGCATGCAGATTTATCATCATGGATAGTAGACCAAATATTGCAGAATTAGGCAATTCATTTTCCTGAGACACAGCCATCGTGTTACCCGTTTGACTTATTGAAACGCAGTACTCAGGCCCATGAATATCATGGAAATAGCCTCCTTTTGCAGAAAACGTAAGTTACATTTTATCGGGTACAGTTTTAGCACCTGCTCACTCATACCTACTCTCTCCCGAATCCCAACTGGCTATCAACAAGAATATGTCTGTTATCAATCCAATTTTGTAGATGCACCAGCACTGCTATGCTAAAAATGTTGAACTGCGAATGCAGGAGAGAGATGGCTCTATAGGCAGTAGGGGATTTTCTATTTCCTTTCTTAAAAACAGGGACTATATTTGCACGACCCCAGGATACCGGAAGAGATCTTAGATCCAAAATGCAATTAAAAGAGCGCGTGAGGACTGGGGCCCAAGATTCTTCTAAGGAGAGGCACAGATCTGAAGGGAATGCACCAAGACCTGGGCTTTTCCCCAATGGTTGCTTTTGTAGCATGATTAGGATCTTCGTGTGAGATTATCTTGCGTCAAACCTCTGAACACAGGTGCCCCAAACCTTCTCACTCTCCTCATCCCCCTCAATACGTGTAGAGACAGGACCACCATAGAGGGTAGACAGATGGTTCACCCAGACATTGTCACATTGTCAGGGACATTGGTTTAATACCCATACGATTGCATGTGTGTTTCATAATTCACTGAATCCGAGCCACGGTTTGGAGTTCACTTTTGATGTCACCAAATCTTTGCAACTCTCCTCTTCTAAGGCCTTTTTTCTGGCTTGCCTAGCCTTTGTGTAGCCTGTTTCAGATTGTACTATTTGCTGCATATCATGATTAAAAGATGTTATGGCATCTAACTAACATGCCATGGCCCTTTTTCAATCTTCATTAAACCAGGAGGTCTAAGTCAGGATCTCATCCGGTTGGACCTCATTAAGGAAGCATTAGTTATGCTTGGAGTTGACTTCCAACCAATATCGGCATTAGATGCTAAGCATTATGCACAATAATGTTTGTATGGACCTCCCAACCAATATTTTCATCCCACGTCTGCATTACTGTTTTTGCTAGATGACCACAGGGAGATAGAAGAAAAAAGAATATATCACTTATACTGCTAGACTTGTCAGCAGTATTTGGCACTGTTGATCATTTATTCTGATCGCCTTCCACTCTGAGGGTGAAATTGGATTAATGGCATTGAAGTTGATGTTCTCATTTTTAAATAACCAGCAACAGACTGTATTCATATTGCCTTCCTCGTTAGATGGCTTCACATTTTAATGTAGTTTTCTACAGGGCTCATCCCTTTACTGCAGTTGTATTTAATTTGTATGTACATCGATGGTCGGACATCATCCGAGCCTTCATTGTATATATGTACAGATGAGGCTCAGGTCCTAATGTAACTGGATGGGGCAGCAGTTGCTAATGCTGCTCTGTTTGCAGAATGTATGAAGGCCATCAGTGAGTGGATGAATGAACGTGATTACATTCAGTGATGGGAAGGCAATGAGTTCTTGGTTGGAAGACAGCCAGACTTGAGGTTCTCCCAACTCTGAACTAGTGCTATGGATACCTGCCAAACCATCTTTATGATTACCATTAGAGATTCTGCTGAGGAGGAATTCCATAACATGTGAGACTTTAGGGGTTCATGTATCAACCTTGTATAAGTCACACATGTGGCATTCCTTGATTCATTGATTGTTTGGAGTAAGGATGAATCTAGTTTAACCATGTGAGTAAATAGTGCATGAGAGGTGTTGTGTATTTGTTCTCAGTGAGTTATGTGATGATCTGGAGCTTGTCACATTGTAGATATGTCCAGTCTTAGGCATGTTATACTAGAACTTGCTGATATATGTTTTCGTCGGCCTGGAAGAAGCAGTGGTACCACAAGACACACATACTAATGTCATGAACTTTGAAGTGTCTTGGAATTATATGAATTCATTTGTTGGATGATACAATTGTTACATGTCCTCTTGCCAGATTGTCTGAGCTGGGTATCTTATCTGAGGCACATACTGGTTTACTATGTTGCTGTGCAAGCTTAAAAAGCTTAATCACAAGGCATTCTTGCTGACTTTTCATGTTTGGGTATCTGAAGTTTCTGCTATGACTGGACTAGGGTTGGACATGTGCTGTGTGTCCCGATTTCCAGCTTTCTTGGCTGAGATATTTGTTCCAATATACATGGTTATTTTTTGTTGTCAATGGATCAGATGTTGCAAGGTTGGGGTGAGTCTGAATTTTAAGTTAGTTGTGATCTCACATGAGGTGCCCGTAATGGCATTAGTTAATTCCCATGACTTTTTAAAGTGGCAGGTTTTTCAGAATTTCTGAAAGGCTACATGGTCCCTCTGCATGCAAAGTTGTCCTGCCATGGAATTCCAGAGGTAAGTTCCTATAACAGAAATGAGGCAACATCTTTGGCAATTCCTTTTGTACCATGGGTCTGTCAGTAAGGTTTCATTGCTGGAGCATAGCATCCTACCAGCTGTGAGTTTCTTCAGTGTAACCTTTGGGTTCCTACCAAACGTTTTGAATTGGATCCCGCATTTCAGTGAAAGCAATTGCAGGGTCCAGAGTGATGTGGTGATGAACTCCCACCTTTTGAGCCTCAGCAGAAATTTGACAGCAGCATGATGTGCTCTGTGAAGACAGGTCAATGCACAGGCCTTGGCAAAATCCAATATGTGTATTATGTGTCTGATGACTGGAAGGGTTTTGTGCGGCACCAACACATATGTCATGCTGTGTTAGTTTGATCTTAGGTGGAAGCAGCAGTTTCTGACCAGTCTTATGGCTACAGAGTAAAAGACATTGTTATAGGAATCCCGTTCTGGTCATCCTGGTGAAAATTGGTCCAGTTGCTGTTGTTGGGTTGAGTTTCATTTATAGACACAATCAGTGTCACTTGCATAACTGTGACATGTAATTCATTGTTTGCATGTAAATTAATGTGAAGAGAAACGTTGAAATGATGGGTTTCTGTGGGTCGACACATATGACATTACACAGGGGAGAAAGGTGACATCTTGCTGGTTCTGTCCTGTCTGAGAGAAATTAGATCAACAACTGTAGTGCTGATTGCTCTAACCATCCTTCAGCCCACCTCTTGATCAGGAGTGTGTGCCTGACTGTATCAAAAGTGGCTGAGATGTTAAGAAGGATAAGAGTGCTTGGAGTGTTAAAGTATGCATTATTCTTCAGATTGACCCAGGTAGCTGAGGTTCTACGTTTTATAGCTCTCACTCGGGTTAATTCTAGATATGTTGGATGTACGATTTTTTGATAGATTTTTAAATGTTCCAGTAGCTGTTGGTAGATACTTTGTTTGAGGAACCTACCTGGGTAAGGAGTCTGGAGATGGACAGCAGCTGGCAGGGTTGATGGGGATAGCTGTGAGTCTCTTTTAAGAGAGGATTAATATACACAGGGCCTCATCATAATAGCGCTGGCGTTAATAGCCCTACCGCCAAACCCCCCTGGCGCTATTAGCGGGTTTGGCAGAACGGGTATTGCCCATTCCCCATTGAGCCCATTCGGGAATTCCTCATTCCCCATTGGTTCCAATGGGGAATTTTTGCGCTATTACCGCCGGTGGATTTCCCGCCGTTGGTAAACGTGCCAAAAATAGGCAAATTTCCTGCGGATTTCCCTCCAGCTCAGAGCTGGGGGAAATCAGCCAAAGCCATGATTTGGCAGCCCCTTAAATTTGGCGGTAACAGCGCTACCGCCACATTTAAGGGCTACCACCAAACTCGTGATGAGGCCCACAGTCTTTAACACTTGGGGGGGCAATTCCTTGTGCCACTGAATGGTTGAATAATGTCCAGAAGAGGTGGATTTGTGCTAGTTGCTTTGGAATGCTTTTGTAGATGCTGGTAGGTATTGGACCTGTGGCAACCTAGATTGATTGCTGGTGCAGACTAGTGGTGGAAAATAATACTCTTTGAGGGGTTGAATAGATGTCAAATGAAGGAATGTGAATGGGTCCAAAGAGACTCTGGTCTATTCTTTTAATTTGATGTAGTGTGTTTGTGATCTAGGTGATAAGGTATAAGTGTCACTTCTTTTTGTAGAGTGGGTTGATATGGTGTTTCAGAGATGTTGTGAAGGTATCACTTTACTTGAAGAACAGGATTCTGATCTCCATGATACGTTTAAACATTTCCTTTTGTAGGCATTGTACTTGCTCAATTTGGTTCATAGTGGATTCTCTTCACAATCAATGATTATCTCATGTGGATCTGGAGTTGTAAGTAGGAGACAAGTTTATCGATGTTGGAGTCATTTGTCTCCACGTTTGTTCAATCTTAATGGTTTCATGTTTGATTTTATTAAGGATCTGAAAGTACCAACTTGCATAGTTTTTCTATACGTGTTTGGCTGGGCTCCAGGGGGCCATCCTATTGATTTGGTTAGCTGTGCATTCATGGTGCATGTGGAGCATATTGTTAGGTACCATATGAACCATTCTCATGTTGAGGAATCCAAAGCTGTGGGCACGCCATCTGGCCCAATGATTGTAAATGCTCTTTTAGCCATGGGCAGAGGATCAATATGCCTAGGTAATGTGAAGGTAGGAGTGAGGTTAAGGAATAGCATAGTATAAAAAGGGGTTCTCTCCTTGAATTTAGGAAACTTGGGCATCCCTGTCCATTGAATGGCTTGGTGCGTACGTGCATCCTGTCATTAATAGCTTAATGCATTGGGCTTATAGGTTGGGTCATGATGTGAGGTTGCCTGTGCAGTTGATTAAACTAATTGTGCTGCCTCATGCTGGAATGCACAACCATATTCCTGTACAGAAATGGCATCAGTATTGCCCACTACAAGAATATTATATCTAAAAGGTCGTACCTGGGTGTATGTTAGATATTGATGACGAGGTATGTGATTTGTTGGTTGATTTCATTGTAATTGAATGGTCTCATTGGTGCACCTGGGTTGGGTTCCTCCATAGAGGCACAACTGAGACTTGTGTTGTTTTGTATCCAACCAAGGTGTGATTGAGTGTTGTCTTTGTCCCTTTTCTATGCTCATACTATGCGGAAGAATATTTGGAGAGTGTTGGGTACTTCCCGAAAGAAGTGGAGGTCGTTGTTCTCCCTGGTATAGTAAAGTTATGGACTCTGAATTGTATCATATGCCCCCCCATCCCACTGCAGCACAGCCACACAGACCATGGACAATGTATTATACAGTTTTGATATTTGATATGTCTACTGTGCTATTTGTTGCTAGGTGGAGTGGACTATTATTTTTTTACAGTGCAATAACTATAACTGGGTGGGCTCATTTGACACGTTTGGTGCGGGGTAGTGTCACTTATGATGTTTGTTCTGCAGGGATCCATTATGATGTATTCACTGTAAATCTTTCAGTTCCCTTTGGAATTTTGAACGTCTGTATGTTCCATCAACCTGCTCAGAATTCTAGCTTCTGCAGCAGCCAGACTCCTTCTTGAGAGCTAGAAAATACTGACACACACCCCGGCCCTCTTAACACTCGACTGAACCTTTGGAGAATTAATTCCAGTCAGAGTCCATGCAACCTACATTTAATCAAATCATTGCTACAACAAACATGCATCATTGCACTGTAATTATGACCCCCAAAGTTACCCAAGAAAGATGTTGAAGGGAGCATAGGAATGTAAGATTAAACCATGACGTAGGTCTGCACAGTAATCCAGTGTTCTGAGCCCAGGTGTACAGATGTATGCTTTAGTTGAGTGATGCATCTGGTGTGGGCAGATGTTTTGAAACATTACGAGGTCGAGTCAAACTCTGGTGGCAATGCCATGATGAACTGGAAGAGTTTAAGGTTACTGTCAACATGAGCCAGAAGGTTGCAAGTGAAAATGTCAGTGCAAAAGAGTCGGGGAGAGTGGTCTTTTTGCAGGCTGGGAAGATTCAATCTGAGAGAAAGTGTTAGAGAAGATTTGAGAGGTGAGCAGAGGAGACAAGTGGAATTTCTTTACAGATTTCTGGTGCAATGGGGTCAGTTGGGGCATTGGCAGACTGAAGCTTATGTAGAGGTTTGGTGGGAGAGAAGGGCCACCATGTAGAACCACATTCTTTAAACTGCCTCAATATTAGAAATGTCCTCCTTACCCCTAGATTTTTAGAGCCATCATGCAAGATCTGGATTACTTGAGGATCCTTGTCTATTCAGGAGGCCCATGTTCTGAACACTCTCTCTATTCATCAGTAACATCCAACGCAATGTGGAGTGCACGTCACACGCTCTCAACTCTGAGATAGGAAATTGCTCAATGAGTTGCCTGACAAACGTTTCACATACAAACGTAATACTTTTGGGAGAGGTGATCAGTGTGTACCAGTTTATTGAATTTGCAGTGTAAAAGTGGCTCTACAACAATGCCGCCTTTCACTGAGATTGTTAATTTACCTCTAGAAACCCAAGAGAACCACAAATTCAACATACATAGATGTCACAATTTGAAGAAGAAAGTGGAATGTCACATGCTTCGAAAAATAAGTTTCAGGCATAACATCTTACTGTCCTCAGTTAATTATATTTGCCAAACAAGGCACATACAAATCACAACTAAATTGTTAGTGATCTGAACACTGTACTGAAAGCGCCTACGTGCAGCTGGGTGTGCACTAAACTGTAAACCTGTTCAGTGTTTACTATTTGCAGGTAATGCACAACTCGCTCATATTTAATATGTATTTTCAAGATTTACGAAAGACTGGACAATTGAAAATAGGGTGGAAGCTTGATACACTTCAGGGAAAGAGGTGGGCTTATTTCAAAAGGAAGGCAGTAAAAAACCTCTGTGATCACACTTAATTACACATTGGAACCACTACAAACACTAAATGTATGATCCAAGAAAAAGGTGCTTGAAGACCTTACCTGTTGAATAGGCCTTTATTTAAAAAAAATATGCGTTTATGCACAGCAGCACCAACTGATGAATGAAACAGCAAGAAGTGGAGGGCAAAAAGGACTGTAATTTTCACATTTTTAAAGAACTCACTCATCACTAATTGTATCCAATGGAAGCATATATGAGACAGAATTGCGTCCCGATATCTGACACTGAGGGCCTGATTCATGGAACTTTTAACGCGGTGCTGAGTGACTTTGTACTGCCAACAAACACGTTGAACCGGGCCTAATTCACAGAGCAATGAAATCTGTATTTACGCAGAGCAAACACACTTTGCACTGCAAAAGCACTCTTTGCGCCGCCCATTTATCGCAGTGCAAAGTGACTTTGCTCTGCAAAAATAGACCTTGCATCGCTCTGTGAATTAGGCCTGGCTCAACGTGTTTGTTGGCAATGCAAATCACCAATCACCATGCACTGCACTAAACGTTCCATGAATTAGGCCCTAACTTGTCAAGAATGAGGAACGTTGTTGGTTGCATTAACTGTCAGAACATTCAAATGTTCTATATCTTTTCACGTTATATGGGGGGTCATGTTATAAAAAAGTGAGTTCATTCAAGAGACTGACAATGTTGGGAACATGCATTTTCTAACTTTTTGATTAAAAAAAAATGGTGTGCAACAGTAAAGCGCAACAACGGGCAACATGGCCTTTAAAGTTGTGAATCGCGCCTGTAAATAACCTTTTGCAGAGGGCATTTACAGTGGATTCCTATGGAATCTGCCTGCATTTAACAAGTTCTATTGCAGGTGGGTTCAATAGCAGTCCACTCATGCCGGTGTAAAAGGAAGTGGCTGTACAAGCAGAACGGGAACGAAAAGGAAGTAACCGATTCCTGGTCTTATCTCTGCTTAAATCAGAGTGGTAAACGAGGGCGTAAACCGCCTTACAGAATAGATTTTATATCTTGGTTTACCATTCTGGTCCACTGAAAATGGCCTCCTTTGTGTTCTAACCCAGTTGTAATTGTACAATGTTTGCAAAACATTTAATACGATGATTTAATACAAGTACCTGAGCCTGAGTTCAATCGATGCAAGCATGTTTAAAACAAAAGTTGTGCACGATGCATCGCTGCAAGGAGGCATGAAAACCAACTGACGAGAAACATATATATTTTCGCGTGGGAATTCATAAATAAATTCATGCGACATTTTGCATTTTACAATTCATTGTTTTTAATTAGTAGTTATATTGTCTGATTATTGCCTAGAGCATATCTGATGTCTTGCCATCAGGGTCTTCTTTGCATATGAATGATAACATGTAAAATACTTTATATCAAAGCTGTAAAATAGGCACAGTTCTATAGCGAACAAGGTTTTTTTGTTCATTTACATTCATTACGTCTTATGAGCTTAATTACCTTCCTACACAATACAATACTAGTAAGGAGGAATGCTGCTACAGGAGGCGTATATCTCTGATCATTTTATTGATTGTAACTGATGAATGGCATCAACGTTCTATAGTGAAGAATCATGGTTTTGTTAGATCAGGAAAATTAAATTGGGAGAGTTATTTTCCTTCCCAGTGATAGTGGCAGTTAGAATATTTCACCTGTAATGAGATGTGTGCGTTATGTGTCATAGAGAACCACTGCTGAGCCATTAAATATATGTAAATGAAGAGAAACACAAGAGAGCCTGGGCATAATAACGTGCAGAACAGAGAAATGGATCCTGGAAAGTGATTAATTTATTTGATGATGCCTCAAGTGAGGAATTTTAGGTCACAAATGAAGTGACAGAATGACAAATTACCATTTTAAAGAATTTACTGGGCATCATTACTGAACAATTGTCAGGTAGTTTATGGTGGCTGGGAAGATGGTATAAATATAGATCTTTTCCTTATCTGAGATGAATTATTAATCGCCTTTTTAAAAATCTTTGTGAGTGATGGTTGGCTGTCTGATTGAAAATAATGTGTCCTACAATTTTAACTAAATTCTAATAGGATGTGTAACAGGGATCTTTACAATTAAACTCTCAGTGGATATGACAATCAACTTCAGTTTTAATGTGATGAAAGACAAGGGTTTTGGTCACATATTACAACAGATTGTGTTTGTTTCATTATCCCTGCTGTGATGTTTGTAAATGTTTCCTGCTTTTTGGGGGGCATTCTTCATTTGAAAAAAATGCATACAGTTTTGTGGCCTGTTATTTTATGACAACATTGCATTTCAGTCATTTCTGCTTCTTTACTGATCATCTGCATTGTAATTGCACACTCCTTATATACTGTTTATTATATGGCCATTTGAGCTCGTCTAGGTCATTGCCATCTCTTGTCAGCTATATATGTGCATTCACATGATCACATCTAATACGTATCACCTGCACACCAGAACAATTGTTGTGGCGATTGTAATGTAGAGGAGGCATATTCTTTACATAAGTAGTTTTAAATAAAACCTCCGGTTTGTATGGGACAAATTAAGTGATTGTTGCTTTTAAGTTGCATCATTGATGCAATAACACCTGCAACTAACAAGTAGAGTCTAACTTTATAAGTCAGCCTTTTTTTCAACTACTTAAAACATCATATTGGCCGCAAATGAAAATACACACAATCCAAAGTAGAATATTTACCCCACAAATTTTATTGAAAAGGATGAATAAATCTAAAGTACATGACGGTCATAATATGAGACTTTACATTACATCTGACAAATATCCATCTTGCATTTCTCCTTCTTACTGGCAACTGCAATTGTATTGCTTCTGTGTCTTTCTTATTTTAGCGTTGCATAAATGGTCACATGTGTCCTAGACATTTAGCAAAACACAGCAGCACAGGGAGATAAAGTATTAACAATATAATGTGAGGTGGTTTTGATGCCACAACTTCTGCCATTTTGGTAGCCTATCGAATGGGGAGGGGAGTGGGGTGAGAGGGAGAGGCAGATGTGCTACCATAGATGTTCATCGATGAAGCTAAGGAGTGCCAGATTCGTCTTTGTTAGCATGTTTCTAGGTAGTTTATGTTGGTGGCACTTGAAGTATCTGGATATCCAGTGTGGGGAATCGAAATTTGATACACTGTCAGCCCAGGAACACTGGAAAGACTTGTATCTGGAAGAGGCGGGTGTATGTATGGTAGGAGATGGAACTCTTGCAGAGTAATGCAGAGAGAGATTGCACTGGTTCCTCTATGATCAGTGTGGCTGTGGGTACCTGACATTATGCTGCACTGTGCATGTGGATACATATATGTAGGCAATGGATGGAAGAGAAGGCTTTGAGTGGGGTAGTTCTTGGCTGATAATATTTTTCTGAATATGCTTCATGGCTAGCCTTGGTTTTGTTCTATGATTAGTGGTAGTTCGGGTGTGTTCCAGTTTCCTTCTTTTTACCTGGTGAGTGCTCTTGGGAGGTCTTAAAAACATGTGCCCTAGTAGGGTTGGGCTAACATGTCTACATAACAGGAATATTGAAATATAAGGAAAGGGCTCAGGTACTGTATCTAATGTTCATGGTGCTCGAGTAAAAAAAGAAAATTGAAATGATCTCTGTTTTGTTGCTTCAGACTGAGCTTGGTATTGCCCTCAAGGGGAGAGGTTGACGCTGCATGCCTTTTATTAAAGACACTAGGGGAGGCTGGCCCAATTGAGCACTGCCTCGGGAGTGCTTGTATGTTTAACCCTTTGATCACGAGAGATCTTTGAGTGCAAAGTTTGTAATGGTTAGCATGTATTGTACAGTCCCAAATGGGTTCAAACTTGATCATACCTAATCATGCTAAACGTTTGTTTTGTTCTTTTGAACAGACAGATTTAAGTGACTTTTTGAAGTTCATGTGGTCTTACAAGTAATGCGGATTAAGATGTTTCATAGGCTGGTTGCAAGGAATGGGAAAAAAGTAGCATCATGACAGGCATGTATTGGATAACATATTTTGATTCTGGGACTATTTCATGAAAGGAACAGTGCGTTGTACACATGATTTCAACTAGATTCTTTAGTTGGCTGAGAGACAGTGATGTTTGAGGATGGTCAATGTGATGTGTTGTCACCTTTCCAATTTCAGTAGCAATCTTGCTGATGTGTCTTGGGCACTATGTAGATGGTTTAACTGTTAATCCAGAAAGCCACAGTAGTAATTGTTGGCCCAGTCCAGTCCCGACAGTTCTAGGGACATGAACTCAATGGTTCTATGTCACAAAGTGAGTAATGGGATGATGGGATGGAGGACACATGTTGCATCAAATAGATTGTAAGCATGCTATAACATTAACATGGGGTTTGAGTTTTAAGAGAGTGGTCCATGGGAAATGTGAAGATTAAGACTGTCAAAATCATGTGTGAGTAGGTTTGGTTTTACTTGTCAAATACGTTTTAATGGGGCAGTTTTAGTTAGGTGGTATACAGATAATCATCCAAGTACATATCAATGGGAGGCAATTGCTTAGGCACATATGGTTTTGAATTGAGGCTTGAATGAGCGTCTAAATGCTTTGGTATCATCCACATACATGCTGCAGGTGTGGCCTGATTTGTTCATGAATTCTAAGAGTGCAACCAAGCAGATGCTCAAGAGTAGTACTCAGAGGTTGCTGTGGAATGATTGTAGAGAGGCTGTTCCCAGATTCTTGTGATATGGATTCAGAGATGTTGGGCAATCAAGGGACTTTATTGTTAGGTTGCTTGTGTTGACAATCCTCACAAATTCCTACATATTAATTGCTGGTACACTGTCATTGTTGGCTGTTTGCATTGTCTGTTTTTGTCCAACGGTTTGTGAATCTTTACGATTGTGCTATTGAAATGTGGGGTATTGAGTCAGAGAGATGCATTAATACATTAATGGAGATAGTAGAATTCTCCATCTGTGGCTGCTAGGCAGGTTGGCAGCATGAAGTGAGTTTTTGATACATCAAGTGCTCCGAGGAGAGCCTCCAGATTGATGTCCTGCCATTGGCTGATTTTTGTCAGTGGGCCCTTTGCAACTTATAGTAGAAAGGCAGCCAGGGTGAATATGGTGAAGGGAATAGTGAGGTAGTCACTGCACTGGGTGTACATGTTTTTAAATTCCCATTGCAGGAAATTCCATCCAAGGTGTGACCTGCTGTGTGTGTCGTTCTTCTGACTATTTTTTTGAGGTTGCAGTCATTTCCTTTTCCTCCAGCCATATT
The DNA here is from genome assembly GCF_040938575.1 of Ambystoma mexicanum. Classification (NCBI taxonomy): domain Eukaryota; kingdom Metazoa; phylum Chordata; class Amphibia; order Caudata; family Ambystomatidae; genus Ambystoma; species Ambystoma mexicanum. The sequence goes on from NC_090931.1 coordinate 1,094,960,674, forward strand.
TTTGAACTCTACAAGGATGATGTGGAAATGGTTGGATGATTGAGGTTAGCTACTGCTCCCACATAGTTCACTGTGAATAATAGCTTCTATGAAGGACGTCAGTTAAAATAAAACAAATATTAAGTGTGGGCGTGTCCATAATGGTGATACACGAAAGCAGGGATTCACAATCCACGGTTGTGTCTGAGGGTGATACATTTGCCTACATGTAGTGTCAGTGTATAAGTTTAATTTTACCCTCTCCTCTCTTGTGAAATATATTATCTTGTTTCCTGATGGAAGGGCATGATGAAACATTGCCGAATCTTTTCATTCGGTATTAATTATTGAAGAGCAAACCTGTGTTGCACGTGATGCGCACGCTGTAGGTGCATGTGCTGTGTTTTGATATAGAGCTGACATTGATGGGGATTCCATTAGGTGAGTGGTTGATATGTTTACTCTTGGTGAGTCTAGAGAGAGTTTACCCATGCATGGGTACACTCATTCGTTTTGTATTCTACTCTCATTGGGCTAAGAAGGTCCTTTGAAGGATTGCAGTGCTGTACTATCTCCATTATAGGTTGGTATGAGAACAGTTTTTGTTGATTAATGGTGTGATCCAAGTTGAATCAAAGAAGGCAGTAGGTAAGCCGCTGACATTTAATTTGTGTTGTGGTATGCCGGTTTGCTGTAGTTTGGTTGCTGTGTTTTTGTTTTCACCTATGTGCCTGGGTGTGTTAAGCACCGAAAGTCAAAATTTCGTGTTTCTTTTTTCTCCATAAAGCCATAGATGATGTTGCTTTGGCATGACTAGTATCGTCCTGCTCCTGATAGTTTCGGTTATCTTGCAATGTATTTTGAGATTTCTGAGGTGGGCAGTCTAGTGAGCACATCACAGCCTTTGCTGCTTGGTCAATTTTCAGTATGAGTTCTATGTTATTTGATTCCTTGGTGTGGAAAGTTGACTAGTTGGGTGTCTGGTCCTGCTGTCCTTATAGCTCTTTATCATAGTTGTAGGTTAACCCTTTACGTATGCAGACATGTTCTGAAAATCAAACCTGTGGAAATAGAGAGCCTGCATGAATAACCATTGGTAGTCAAGCCTGGTTTGAAAAAGGCCAAACAATCTCCTTAGATAAGGTGTTGGTTTGCAATGTTCTATTTACCAATCTATGAAGGTAAAAGAAACATCAATCAATAAGTGCACTGACTGTCTACAATGCAAACTAAATATATGGATCCAATAGCAAGGGGTACATTCAATCTATGGGTTCAGAAGCCATCCAAGAAGTTAATATCTATCTATGATTCACATCACATTATATAGATGCAGAAGCACAGTAATATCAGACTATAAAGGCAAAGTAAATCGTTGAGTGTGGTCAATGTGTGAGTGCAATATAAGTCTTTGGAAGTAAACCAGTTTGGAATCTAAACAATGTATGGGTGCAAGGACTGTCTATGTGTGCAATGCAATCAATGGAGTAAGACAATGAGTACAAAAACAACACAAATTACAACAGCAGTAACAAACAAAATGATAGCCTATGAATGCAGAGCATCCTATGGTAGCACTAAAATCAACGAGTGCAATCAAACTATTAGGTGAATTAACAATCTAGGAGTGGAATCAATCTAAGGGTACAGCAACAGTTTATGAAGCAAATAAATATGCCTTTGTAAGCAGAGTGATCTCTGAAAGAAATGGAAACATCGATATCTGAGTGCAGTTATTGTGTAAGTGCAATAGCAGTTAATGGCAGCAAAGCAATGTAAGACTGTAATAGAACAGCAATCATCGGTTGTGATAGTGGGCACTGGATGAAACAGTGTATGGAAGCAAAACCTATAAGTGTGATGCACGTTTAGTGAAGTGCAATTCACGTTTAAGCAACAACACATAATCTACATATGAAATAGCACAATTTGTGAGTAGTAAGTGTATATAGAAGCATAAACAATTCTATGCTGTAGCAAACACATGTGTGATTCCATTAACAGTTTGTTGGAAACAAAATGTTCTACGGCAGCATAGTCAATCTCTGGATATTCCAAACACTTTACAAGTGCAGCAATAATCTACAGAAACATACCAGTAAGCATACACAATCTATGGATGCAGCAAAACAGTGTTTAAGTGCAGTAACAATGCATGCAAACAAAAGGGTCTAAGGAAGCACACATGATCTATGGACACAGAAAAACTATTTGTTACTGTGCAAACTCTTGTTTCCATTAAAAAGAAGTGCCTAATGCATCTTATAAAATATATGGATTAAACAAATCTACAAATGCAGTAACAGCCTGCAGAGGCATACTAGTCTAGGGAAGCATAGACGACCTATGGGTGTAGCAAAACATTCTGTGTTATTCAGTTTCTTGATGTGTGTAAAACAGTCTACAATCTCAAATGCAATGGTCTTTTTAGTGAAAACAACAGAATATGTCAATTATATGTCATGCCATGCTACTAGTCCTTTCTACTGCTCACATTACCCCCCATAGTGGTCTTAAGGCACCATACCTTGTTCAGGTGTAGGGGAATTGTGAAGCACCAATGGTAGCAGGCAAACAATGAGCTGTGTGGGTTAAAGAAAATCAGAGAATGAATAGTGGGAAGGGAAAAGCAGGTGAATGCAAGTGATACTTCAACACGTATATGAGTTCAAGTAGGCAAGGTAATGACAGAGGAGGGTACGATACTTACTTCTGGAAGCATGTAAAGATATAAGGTGTTGTAATCAAATCAAATTTGATCTAGTGAAGAACCTTTCCTGAAGACAGAAACTAGTACCATGCTCTAGAGGTACACATTCCAAATGTGTTATGGGTGTGTGATGACATTGATGTGTGCTCAAGATTTTCTGAGTGTTGTGAAGATTTCTGCATCAGATAATCATTGTGAGCTCCCTTCTGTTGCAAACTGAGAGATGTGTCAGAGCCAAGAGTTGTATTTGCTCTAAGTGAAAGTGGGAAGACACAATAAAGAGGGTTAACATGGAAGAGTAAAGCATCTTACCTATCCCATCCTAAACAAGGCTGGCAACTGGAGAAGAGGAAAAATAGTTCTACATTCATTTTCAGAGGAAGGGACTGTGGTGTTATCTTTGTGATTGATATGGGAGTAGCTTCTAGGGAGAGGCAACACTTAGGTGTGTGTGTAGATGTAAATACGAATTGTGTTTTCAATGGAGATTTTGAGTCATACACGATAGTATTTCAATAGTGTTGAGTGCATGAAGAACTTGAGAACATGCATGAGGAATCCTTGAAGATCTGTTACCTTAAGTACATTTCTCTGTATGGTACTGCAGGGGCATTCCTGCATACAATTGCTGGGACTGCCAAACCAACTCCGGACAGTGATTCAGTCAAATAGTAGGACTTGTGGAAGGCAAATGTTACTGGTAACACAAAGGCAAAGATCTCTGATAGGCTAAGCCACTAGAAGAAAATATATTTTGCTTGGCACCGAGTTGTACGGTAAAGATGCATTGGTGTCCCTTGCTCTTGCATTAATGACTTATGACTGGTTGTCTTAAAGATGAAGGACATAGGTCAATGCCGTATGGAGAGATTGTATTTACTATAGCTCGCAATATATTTATGATAGAATTATGTGGAAAGGAAATAATAAAAACGAAGGGATTCCAACTCCAAGTTTATCCACTGAAATCCAGGATACATATTTCAACTTTTCACCTTTCATGCTCTTATATATATTATCATGTTATGCCCTTGCATAGACGTTTAAAATAAGGAAAGTGCTGGTCATAGTATATCCTGCACACTTTAGTTCCTAGGTTCCTTTTACAAAAGAAAACATACATAAATGGCCAGTATCTCCAGTACTGACCTGAGTACCATGCTATTATGTTGTTTTACTGTATTTATATTTGTATTTAATTGAAGATGGATGTCAATTTTGATCAGAAATGACTTACTATAAGACTTTTACAGATGTGCAGGCCGGAACGATGCCTGTACAATAGCAGAAAGATGAGAACAGATGGTGAGCCAATTTATGAGGGGGTAAACAAAGTATGGCAGAAACCAGGGACAGAACAAAATAAACAACAACATAAAAATAAAATATACGAAAATATATACAAAACAGGTGTCTTATAAAGGTAACCTGAGGTGGCAAGTGCTCTTAAAGAGAAGTACAGTATACATATACCAAATCACAGTATAATTGAACACTGTGGGGGTAAGATAGAGAGGATGGGAGAGAGTTCTCTCCCTTTGGTATATAAGTGAATATTTAGGATGAGAGTCCACATTCAGGCTCATTTTGACTGTCATGGTCAGTGGGTTCCAATGGAGTAAAAAATGGAGCAAAGCTAAAAGGGTGAACTAGAAGAAGCAAGAGAAGGCATGGGTAAGGCATTGAACAGTGACGTTCAGTGTAGAGGAGGAACAGAGGGAACAGGATGGTGAGTCAACAGAGATACTATCAGACAGGTATTGAGGAGCAAGAACATTGTTAGCTTTGTAGACTGGGAGAAGGAACTTAAAAAGGGAGTGGTTACATATGGAAAGCCAACCAGCTATTGTGCATTACACGGCCACGGTAGTGGCCGTGTTGTTATGGTTAAGTTGCTGTTTCCATAGGAAGAGCACTTTTTGGGTGGCTTATAACTTTGATCTCCCGGGACGAATCCTCACCAAACTTTGCAAAAAAAATATATGGCCCACTCTGAATATTATTTGCAAAGTTTGGTGAGGATTCATCTAGGGGGGGCAAAGTTATAGGGGGGTCCCAAAACTTTTTTCCCATAGACTGAATGGGGAAAAAACTTTTCTCGTGCCTACAGCCCAAACTGCTGGACGGATTTTCACCAAATTTGGACCAGGAGTAGCGGCTTGGTCCCGAAAGCATGCTTTTGCAGATGTGGTGAAAATCCGTCCAGTAGTTTTTTTTTTAAAATGACCAAAAGTAGGTAAAAAAAAATTAGTGATATCTGTGTTTGGTCCGCGGACACACTTCCCTGTTCGCTCCGGGGACATGCAACGTGTTCGCTGATTGGACGGCGTAGAGCGTGAAGCGCGTCAGATTTTCGTTAGCGCCCGCCATCTTGGATTTGCGGAAGTCCGCGGACAGCGCAGTGAAACTTGGTTTAGAATTTGTATTTAGTACAGTGTGTTGGTATGTAAGAGTGTTTGGGGAGGGTGGGAGAGTATGAGATAGTTTAAATGTTGTATTTTCTTATGTGGTAGACCCTCTTGTTGTGTTCGATTTGTTTGCGGACATTACGGCTGTTCTGAAATGTTCTAAATAAACTAAATGGGGGGTGTTCTGAGGACGCAATATGTGTCAGTTTTGTTCGCAAGTAAGCTGAAACTGTTCTAAGAACACTTGCGGTGTCCTGAAATGTACGTAGATAAACAAAATGGTGGTGTTCTAAGGACGGTGTCCGTATTGTTCGCTGGCAAGTTGAATGTGATCTAAGAACACTCGCGGTGTCCTGAAATGTTCGTAAATAAACAAAATGGGGGTGTTCTTAGGACACCCATGGCCATTTGGCCATGCACCCAAGACTCTAAGCCCTGGCCACAACCACCGCAGCATATCACACTCATAGTGGCTTATAACTTTGGGATCAAAAACAAATTTATAAGGAACAAAGTATAAGCCACTATGGGTGTGATATGCTGTGATGGTTGTACTTATCATAATATACTTACTATTTGGTTTAGTAACTGGAGTACATTTATTTCTTGTCCATTTCTGTGATACAAGAAAAGAGCATGTTAGTATTGGTATTTTGTAATGACTTATTACATTGAATAAACAACATATATTTTTCTTTACCCTCATATTTAGTAGATTACAAACCAGAGTACTGTGCAATTTGCTCAGTTTCTGTGTTTGTTGCTAAAATCATTAGGTCTGTGGGAGAAAAACAAAATCCATTTTGGATTTAAAAAAAAACCTTTTCTGTTATGCTACAGTTTATTTGTTTGTTTGTTCACTTGTTTCTGGCTAATACGGTATATATTGGCTTGTTGCAGTTTTTTGGAGAAGTAACATAACATTTATTTGTTTGGATATTGTAAAACTTTGGAGCAGTTAGATACCAGTAGGCCCATTCTAACTGTCTATTTTTGTAAATATATTTTAGTGATATTGATTTATCTTTTTGGATATTGTAAAATTTTGGGGCAGTTAGATACTAATTGGCGTATTCTAACTGTCTATTTTTTGCTCTAGTTTAGTGGTATTCATTTATATGATTAGTTGTTGTAGAATCTTTGGGCAGTTAGATAGCTTTTAGAATGTTCTAACAGTTTATATTTTTTTACTACAAGTTTACTTAAGGTTTAAGTACAGTTTAGTTATTAAATTTTGGTTTTAAGAACATTAAATAAGCATTTGAAAGATGTGCTGGTAATCTCTGCTTTAGAATAATGGTACTATCATTACATTCAAACCATCCACATTTCTTTTTTATATATGCAGTGTAGTGCCCTGAATTGGTTGTGGCTCCTGCGTGGTAGATTATACCTATTGTTGTGAAGGTTTTCTTACCAAGTGATACTTGATCATGTGTGAATCCAGTCAGCTTGCAGTTGTTTTTGGTACCATCTGCATTGTAAAGAAGAAGCATTAGTATTATGTATTTACTATGTGTTTGTATTAGTAACGTGGAGTTATTATCCGAATTGCAGGTAGTACATAATCTACCATGGTTTGCATTTTGTACAAGATGCTGAAATGGAATGGATTCACAATTAGGTATTGATATATATATATATATGAAGTGTTCATTGGGGATTTGTTCTTGTGTCACATTGTTGCAGAGAGTGCATGTATGTTTCCACATGTATGAAATCTCAAAGATTTCATTTATAGGTATGTTTTTATTTTCCAGTTCTTGTAATAAGTACATTAGAAATTCTTGTGGATCTTCCGGTGAGTTTATAGTGAATTTAACCATTCCAGCACAGTAGTCCAATTGTTGTCTTATTCCATAAACACTATACGTGTAATCTGGATTGTTTGTTGCATTTCTGTGAAGAACTAACATTTGCAAACCCAATTGGTCTGTACTGTGTAAGTAAATGTTGTCAACAAGTGGTGGCAATTGAAATAGAATATTCATTGCTACATTTGCGTAGCAACTTACTCCAACTATATTTGAGAGTTTAAATGGACCAGGTAGTTCTGTATCTGATTGATTTTTTTTTAGTTTGTCTTCCTTCTTTGATGAAGTACCTGGTTTACTTTCCCTAATGGGTTCTTTTATGTTTGTGGTACTTGATGAAGTTTTAGTTTCTTTTACTCTCTTTGGAGGATTTGCAGTGACATCCTGTTGCATTTCTGTTTGATTTAGTTTTCTTTTACAACGTTTTACTTTTTGTGGTACAGAATATATGTTTAGATGGGGGGTGTATAGTGAGCGAAGTCTATTGTATTCGAAAATGCAAGGAATATCAGCGTTTACTTTACTTGCATCAAAGTTGATTAGAAATAGACCGTCAAGTGTACGTAAGCGTGATAGTGCTACGCAGCTCATGCCTTCTTTAAAGACTGTGTTACCAATGTCTATCATTGCTTTGTCTAGGGTAAGACCTTGTGATTTATTAATGGTGACTGCGTATGCAAGAGTTAGAGAAAATTGTTCTCTGCGTAGATACATGTCTTTGAAGAGAAGGAATCGAGCTGTTGAGCGTCCTATCCTTTTTACTTCTGAAAGTTTGTCAAAGAGAATATTGACAAACTGAATTTTGTTGTCATGTGGGTATGTTTGAAAGCCAACAACTGTACCCAGTGCTCCATTAACTAGTCCTTGGTCCACGTCAAGTTTACGTTTAAGCATTACTCTGCAATTTAAGGATAATTTTAATATCTTTTCCAAGCCTGCTGTGTTTGAGATTGATTTTTCTAAACTATTTAGTCTTGTTGTGGCTAGGTCACACATGGGTAGTGTCATACCATGTACATCTAGTTTGTCTGTGGCGCTAATTTCCATTATTGGTTGCATTTCTTTACTTAACATTATTTCATTGAATTTGAAACAGCTTGCAAGAGTCGGCATTAAGGCCATACAATTGACATTTTTGTGGGCTAATTGTTCCATAACATCTGTAGCACATGCATTATCACCATAAAGTGCATGATTGTGCCAGGTTTTCAATATTGCTTCTGCTTCTTTAGAAAGTATACCAACTCTGATACTTTTTAAGATGTTGGCATAAGTGAGATCTGCAGATTGCCGCATGTTTTCTATTAATTCTCTGTATTGGAAATGTTGGCAAAGGTTGACATTTCCAATGCTGCCAACAGTTTTACGGCAGAGTTTGTGTCCTAATGTTTTAAAAATAGGCTCACCTTTTACTGGTGTCAATTGAAGAAGACCTCCGAAAACAATAATGTGTTTTCCTGCAAAGAGCTCTTCATAGTTTGTTGGAGTACTTCTTGTAATCTGAGGTGAATCAAAGCCAACATTAGGTTGGACACCATGCTCAATTCATCTATTAGTAGTATTTTCATTTGTTTCAATACTCTGCATAGTTCTATTGCAGCTTCTGTAGAAAGTTTGTAATAGTCTAATTTGTTTTGGTGTTCTACTGGCAGAAGTAGTAATCGTTGTAAAGTGACACCACCTACATTGCAGGCAGCTAAACCTGTGGGGGCAGTGACAACAGCTGACAGTTTGTTGTTTGTCAATTGTTGAAGGAACTTACTGATGATTTTGATTAGGATTATTTTGCCAGAACCAGCTTCACCACTGACGTACAGTAGTATAGGTTTGTAATTTTGGCAGGTGCATTCTTTGTTTTCATGTTGTACACCATGTGCAATTTATTTTGTTACTTCTTGCAAAATGCTACGTTGCTCATTGTTTAGTTTTGATTGTAGTATAGTTAAGTCTTCTTTATCGTCATACTGACATATGGTGTTTTGTACTTCTATCATAGCTAATTCTGCCTCATTTGTTATTAGTAGTTCTTGGCTTCCTGTTACAGAAGGTTGACTACTGTCAGGAGTGTCCTTATCAAGTTGGGCCTGGAGTTCTTCTTTGCCTTGCTGTTCATTGTGCAACATTGTTTTGTACTGTGTAAAGTTTACATCAGTTATAGTGCTTTCATTTGCTTTGAAAGCGTCTTCATATGAGACATAGTTATATAGTATTTCTTCTTCTTTTCTCCATGGTTTAAAGAGTTGTAGCAGGGACATGCAATATACTTCTTTATGTTGAGGAGTCTTTAATGACAATTTGATATGATTAATTAAATTTGTTTTGGTGAGTTTTACTAAGCTGCCTTCACAGTTGGTCACTCTGTAATTACCTTTTTTTTCATCAGGTTTTATATTATTTTTGTATGTGTAGTTTTGGGCTATCTGGTATAGACACAAGTTTTCCAAAGTGGTACTCCTGTTTGGGTAGTATGTGTCCAATAAATTGTTTTTAATATGTCTTGGCTGTTGGGATCATGTTTGGCTATTGTTTCTATATCTTCCTATGATTTTAGAACTCTTTCTCTAGATTTAGCTGGACCAAGACTTATCCATACTATATTTTCAGATTTACCATATAATGCAGTACCAGTTAAACGATCAGCTGCTTCATAGTATCCACATTCTCTATGGGAGAGCATTTATATGCCCAAGCTGTATAATTCTGAGACACTGTTTTATCTGATGACAGGTCATTCCAGAGGTCTTGCAGCTCTGTCTTTTCTGCTTTGGTTAAGTATGCTGTGACATATTGTGCAACTGCAGTAGAATTGTCTGCAATGTACTGCACATCTATGTTTGCATTCCATAAGTGGGCAATGATTGCATTGTAATCATTGATATATGTTTCTTCTTCTTTTCATTTTATGTAATAGGTATTTTTAGGTGACTTACCTTTAACACTATGGGCCTCATTACGACCCTGGCGGAACAGGGTTAATGGCGCCGTAAAGGGTGCCGGAGCCATTAACCCCGTTCCGCCCGATTACGAGGTCCCCTCGCGGGACACGTTAAGCACGCCTGGGAAACCCAGGCGTACTTACCGGGTCCCGCGAGGGGACCAGGGAGCTAATAACGGGCCCGTAATTAACGGGCCCGTTATTAGCTCCCTCCCCATTCCCATTCAGCCCTATGGGGGCTGAAATGGGAATGGGGATGAACTGTGTCTGTGTCCTCGAGTGAGGAATTTCCGGGCCACCCGAACTCGGAATGGCCCGGTAAGTACTCATTCCGAGGACACGGACACGGATGCGGTTATGCGGCAATGAGGCCCGAAGTCTAACTGAAGACATGAGGTTGTTCACTTGACCTGTATTTGTAACTGGTCTAGGGAAACCAAATCGGCATTTGGTGTAGTATTTCCCTTTGTTTTTTGTATTTGCAACGACAATATTTGCCACATTTGTGTCTTTGAAATTGTAAAATTTGTGCATGAAGATCACTATTTGTGGATTCTGATGGAATTTCACAACTGACATATTTTTCAATAAACTGTAAAACAGTGGCATCACTGTCTTGACCAAATTTAGGAGCATCTTTAATCCATAAAAGAATGTGGATATGTGGTGCTCCTCTGGCTTGGTATTCTTTTCTCCAAAAGAAGTGTTGCACTTCTCCAAGGGGAGGAACAGTTTATTACAAATAAAATGTAGCATAGCAATGAAGCAAATATCTTGAAACATTAACAGGATCCAGAGAACAAAGTTCTCCAGGTGTTAGTATATCTATGTTTGTTTTGTTTTTGTTTGATATGCATAGGAAATCGTGTAAATCTTCCCATGCATATTCTGCACAACTTAATGTAACAAACCAAGTGGGTGGGCCAAGGTTTCTGATCATACAACGTACATCTCCATGACGTTGAAACCAGTACTCTCTAGTACCATGCATATTTGCTAATAGATTTGTAATATTTGATTGTAAAATATCATCTTTTTGTTGAACTTTTTGTAATAATTGTGTAGCTGCCATATTTTGAAAGTGTGATCCTGCTTTTAATATGTGTGCAACTCCGTAACATAAAGTTGCTAGTTCACTTTCAAAGAGTAGGTGGAATATGTATTCCACATTTTGTCTAAATCTGGGCTCTTCAGAATACATCCGCAATGAGCGGTATTCTGATGCTGATATTTGAATAGGTCTATCATCGTACCTTCCTCCTTTGCCAGTAGGAAAGAGTAGAGGAAAAGCATGTGCTTCTATACTTGTTTTCCCATATGCTGATTGGTGATCCTTTTGTTTGACGCATTTGGTACGTTTCCAGTGCATCTTCTATGGTGTCATTAGAGTGCAATCGATGAATTGTATAATGGTCTAAAGTATTTGATATTGTAGCAGGATCTAGGAGCTCAAATTGAACAGCTTCTTGTGTCTCTTGAATTATGTCAGTTGTATCCTTCAAGTTTTCTTCAATATTAATTTCTTTGTAATATTCATTATTCTCTTTAAGATATTGCAAGGCTTCTCTAACTTTATGTAAATCTACCAGCTGTTACCACATTTTTTTGTCTTTCGTAGGTACTCCATTTACCAAGATAATCAAAGATTGCTGCATTGGATGTTGCACTCCTATAGTGTGCACATTTTCTTTTAGATCTAATGGTAAATACACTACTTTTCCACGAATACCTTTCACTAATTCAGAGGGAGGTCATTTTGCAGTTTTTGGTTGAAGGCGTATTATTGCTTGAAATGGGTGCACTGTTTGAATTATGATGCTCTCATATAAATGAAGTTGTTGAAGGGGTTTTGGTAGTGGATATAATTCCAAATTATTTGTGATAGCACGTGAAAGAGTTTGGTTGTTGTCAAGTTTTGTAGTGCAGTAACTGCAAAGTATTAAGGGGTCAGTTATTTCGTATTTGTTTTCTGCTATAAGGTAGAGAGCTAATTCAAACAATTTAGAATCTTCATTGTCTTCTATTTTGTATGATAGGTCTACAGTTTTTGTGTAACTTTTATAACAAGTTCTGCGGCAACATACACACACATGGTTTGGTACTTCAGCTGATGTACTTTTAAATGTTAGTATTTCTTTTTTGTATGTGTGTAGTAAAAGGTTGCCATGTGTAGAATTGGGTTCCCAGTCAATTGGTCGAAAAAATTTGGTCGACAGGACAATTGGTCGACACCATTTGGTCGAATGCCAAATGGTCGAATTTTTTTTTTTTTTTACACTTTTTTTTTTTTTTTTTTGGGGGGGTCCCCCCCCAACCCCCTTTTTTTTCTATTTTTTTTTTTTCGACACACGAAAACCCACAAAACACATATATATATAAAAAAAAAAAAATTCGACCATTTGGCATTCGACCAAATGGTGTCGACCAAATGTCCTGTCGACCAGTTTGCTGTCGACCAATTGACTGGACACCGTAGAATTGTTACTAATTTGGTTTACAGCTATTTCATTCTGTAAGTGGCTTTCACTTCCAAAATATTTTTTTCTGGATATAGTCGATTTCTTCTTTTGCTGTACCATGTAGAATAATGTTATTTAAATTGCCTAGTGCTAAAGCAGGACTTTTAGCATAGTACAGTTTATAGACTAGATTTCTTATCGTTGAATGATGTGTTGATATCATTTTGATATGATGGAAGGTGCTTTTGCAAATAGGTCCTAAAATGCAGGACAATGAATGTCCTTGTAGTCCTGTGTACTTTCATACTGGACAGGTATCCATATTTTGCAGTAGTTTAATTTTGATTTTGTCTTTGCTTTTCACATATTGATTGAGGAATTGGCGTGAAGACTTGAAAAAAAATTGGGAATGTTACACATTGACGTGCATGGCCATTTGTACACTAGATGTTCTGATTCAGTTGAATGGAGGGGTAATTCTAAGTTTTCGGGGCATATTTTTGTAAGGAGTACTTCTTGTTCCATTATGGTATTATTAACTGTTTCATGACCTCGACCACTGCTATGTATGGCAATTGTATTTGTTTGCTTTTGTTTGTATGCTTCTTCATTAAAGTATGGTGCTGTGCCTTTAGTGTGACTCCATTCACCTCCACAGATACTTAAGAATTTCTTTCTGTTGACATTTCGTTTATTGAGAAGTCTTTTTTGTAATTTAGGTATTCGTTTTGTTAGTGGTTTAATTTTGTTTAACACTAAAATAAATAACTTTCTTTTGAGAAGAATTGCACTGTCTATCAACGCTTCTAAGATTCATTTCCTACAATAGGTTTTAAGGGTTGAACCTGGTTTCTCTCCTGTTTTTATAAGATTTTGAAGGATTTTGTGACGGAACATTTTGGCTAAAATACTTTTCTTGGTATGCTTACTTTGCACTATATCAAGATTTATAGAAGCAGTTTTATCCGTAGTGATAGCTGATTTTCTGTTAATTGTTTTCTGGTTTGTTTTACATTTTGATAGAGGAGGCAACTTTTTTGTACTTGGAACTTCTTTTGTTTCACTAAATGACTGTATTAGCTGTTTTGTTTCAACTTTGTTTACAAATTCTGCTAGAGATGGATGCTTATTTTGGACACTTTTATTTTCATTTGCTCTACTTCTGCGTTGCTTTTTACGGACCTGATTTTTGCTAGGCATTCTTTAGGGTCTGTTGAAAAAAATAAAGAAGGTATGGGTTGGGGTGTTCTGCAATGTATGTGTGCTGTGTGCATGAGTGTTTGAGTAAGATGATAAAGATGTATGTAATGGTGTGTGATTGTGCATTGGGCAACTACAACTAGTAGGGATGGGTATTCTTGAATTAATGTGTTACTAAACTTCGGTTCAGATTTCAGAAAAATGTAAGCTAGTGGTGTGGAGAAGTACAAATAGTAAATCTAATGCTATACAATTAAAACAGTTGTTTGTTCTATAACATCACAATGCTAGTGGCTGACTTGGGTAATTTGTGTGTCGAAAAATAGGAATTAGTGGGCCATTCTGGCTGTAAATCGCTGTTTAAGAAATGGGGATTTTTGGACAGAGTGGTGCAGAATCTCTATTTGTAGGCACAGAAATAGCATGAATTAATCTTACAGTTTGTTTGAGTAATAACAGAAATATTATGGTGGTATTCAACTTACTTTTTTTCTAAAATGAGCAGGTTACTTCTTAGTTGTTCTTTGCACTTCAAAATCGGCTGCTTTTCAGGAGAATGGTCTTCACTGCAATTGTAAAAGAAATATATTAGTAATTTTGTTTGTATATACCACTGTTTTTAATGTAGACATTGATTTTTTTAATTGACATCCTCAGCGCAATCCTCAAAACCATTCAAACTATCTTATTCACATAAGATACGTCACACCAGTTGAATACAAATCATATGTTGTTAATTAATAAACTGTATTGCAATGACTAACTGTAGCAAACAAAATATTTTTAGTATGCCTTGTGGAGTTCATAATGTACCACTGAATACCACTATTCCTGTAACTAAGCTTTTGCAAGTAATAGTGCCTCAATGTCATGAGCTGCTTGTCCTATATAAATGTAAGTAATTAAATAAATAAAAAATAAAAAATGTTTATGTAATTGTACAAGAATTGTTGTTTGAGATTTGAACATAGAGTGTGCATGCAATTTTGTTTGACTATATGTAGTCTATATACTTTATTTCAAAAATGTTAGTTCAACATGATTTGAGTGTGTTAAATTAGTATAAAGGTTTGTAAGTGACAGTTGCTTTTAGGAGATTTAAAAAAGACATTAGATTCATTTTACAGATTATACAAGCTAAAAGTCAGTTAATCTGTTTATATGAAAGTAGAAAATGTGTTCATGTACTTTAAAGAAAATATGCATACCTGTAGTTTGTGTTCATGCATATGGATATGCATGGAGCTGCAAGTAGAATTCTTGGAGGCTTGTACAGTATTTCTTGTAGAAGGTGCTTTCTAATGAAATGACACTTGTACTCAGAGAGATTCACAGTACATTTTCAGTGCTGTTCTATGATGATTCAGTTAGATGTAGAGGTCTTGGATCTGATTAGTGGATGGTCATGTGACTTCTTAGCTACATCCAATCATGGAATGGCACAGAGAGTGAAGTGGAAATGGTAGAAGGGCTGTCCATGTTACGATATGTCCGCGGACATGGCGCTAGTTCGCGGACATCGGGTGTTACATCCGGGGATTTTTGGGTTGGGAAGCCATGCAAATGAGAGTGAGCATAGAAAGGGATAGGTCAGGAAAGTTTAGTGGGTGTGTTGTGCCAGGAGAGAATTTCTCAGATACTCTTTTTGCTGAGAGAAGAACAGATAGCTATGGCTGTGTGTTTCAGCAAACAGATTGGATGTTGGGAGACACATGGATACATTGGTTGAAGGTGCATGCAGAAAGCTGTGGAGTAGCTGTAGATCTTGGATTCCCACATGTGGAAGTACACTGGCATGGATTACGTGGAATGAAGTGGTTGGACTTGCTACCTCTCTGTGCTACTTTGGAGACGGAGCAACATCCAGATATAATTATCATTTATTGTGGAGGGAACAGTTTAAGACATGTGTTTGGAATTTCTTTGCAATTTGAAATGAAAGAAGGACTTGGGAAGGTCATGGACATGTTTTCAAATTCTCATGTAATTTTTTCACGGATTGCGCAGAGACAAATGTGGCTTCCTTCTTCTTCATTTTGTCCACAAATGGAGAAAGCAAGGCGCAATGTCAATAAGGCTGTTTGTGCCTTTCTAAGAGATTTTGGCATGTCCACTTTTCACAATGAAAATATTATGTTTCGTAGTACATACATTTTTCGCAGAGATGGAGTACATCTAACTTATGCTGGCAATCAGATTTTTCTAAGAAACATACAAAATGCATTGCGATCTTTTTTAGAATTACAGCATCCATTTTGAAGTAGGTGTTGAGTATTTTTAATTTTTCAAACACAAACACCACCCAAGGGCTCTTTTCAGAGCCACCACTTCCTCCCAGAGAAAATTGCAATGGTTATGATAGGGCAGCACCCCAAAATTTTAGATGTCCGCGGACTGTTTGCAGACTTCTAAAAAATACAAAGGGCCTTGTTTCATTTATTTTCACTTCTATTTTTTAACTGTGAAAGGCGGCTCTGAAAAGAGCCTTATTTTATTTGACTTTTGTTGTTTTGTATTTTCTTTTGTTTTTTATACACGACTCACTAGGAGAGGAGGGGAAAGGAGGGTAAAGGGGGGGACACCAACCACAGGGATAAGAAAGGGCGAGCTGAGAGAGGAAGATGTAGAGTGGGTTTTATTTGGGTAGTGACAAGGTCTTCTTGTGCTCTGAGACAATAGTCTCAAAAGCACTTCAAAGTCTCTCCCCCCTGCAGAGTACTGTGTCGCAGTACATACACACAACTGTGACCCTCGAAAGGTAAGGGTCATCAGCATTGCGTATAGCCTGTGAGGCAGCTTGAGGAAGACGCTGTCCCACAGGAGTGTTCCTTGTGGTGACAGGATCAGAAACGGAGGATGAAGTAGAGGAAATCAACCTGCTACGCTCCTCACAAGGTACAACCTTGTGAAGGGCCCCAGTGTGGAATGACTTGACAGTGTGTGTCGCTTCATGGTGGTTGTCCCAAAGCTATATGAACCATGCCTCCCGTGACTGAGTACCCTCATTGCAGGTGACTCGGATCGCATGAGCCTTAGGACCATTCCCATGAATGGTAAATAACCGCCACACCCAAGACTCATGCCGAGTGCGGGTAGTAAGGATTTCCACTACCTCATTCTTGTCATCCTCTTCTTCCTCCTCTGCATCCTCACTCCTGTTCCCCTCTTCAGGCCCTTGGGGAGGTGGTGGTGGTGGAGGGGGTGGGGGTGGCGCTGAAGCAGGTGTAGCACCAGGTGGCAGTAGTGCAGCCATGGATGCCATCTTGATGAAGATATCAATCTGCAAGTGGCAGGAAAAATTGCAGTGCTCTGAAGAATAGCCAGAAACACAATGAGAATAAGCTCTAGGGCGTGGTCTTTTATAGGGGTGCTTGTACGCGGCTCGCGGACATGCGCGCTGTCCGCGGACAGATCGAACACAAAAAAGGTTCAACAAGTTTCAAAAAGTATGTAGAAACTCATGATTAGTATGCGGGACTTGTGCTATGGTGAGTTTTTATTGAAAAATATTGTGGATTACTTAAAAATGTACTTTTAAATTGTTCGGGGACACAAACAATGTCCGCATTTTAGAACGCATGATCAGCGTGGGCGCTCTCACATGATCTCTTCGCGAACATGTCCGCGAAGGGAGCGGCTGTCTGCAGGACACCAAATGCACGGACATTGGTTTGCGCATGTGCGTTGGTGTTCTACGAACAATGTTCGGGTCCTGAAGTAATTGAAAGTGCGTCACACGTCAAACAAACAGTTACGGACAGGCGTTTGTTCTTAGAACAGTTTCAACTTGCTTGCTAACAATACGGACAGACATAACGTACTCAGGACACCTCTATTTTTGTTTATTTACGAACATTTCAGGACACTGCGTGTGTTCTTACAACAGTTTCAACTTGGTAGCGAACAGTACGGACAGGTATAATGTTCTTCAGGACACCTCCATTTTTGTTTATTTACGCACATTTCAGGACACTGCTTGTGTTCTTAGAACAGTTTCAACTTGGTAGCGAACAGTACAGAGAGGTATAGTGTTCTTCAGGACACCTCCTTTTTCGTTTATTTAGGAACATTTCAGGACACCACTTGTGTTCTTAGAACAGTTTCAACTTGCTAGCGAACAGTACGGACAGGTATAGTGTTCTTCAGGACACTTCCATTTTCGTTTCTTTACGAACATTTCAGGACACCGCGTGTGTTCTTAGAACAGTTTCAATTTGGTAGCGAACAGTACGGACAGGTATAGTGTTCTTCAGGACACCTCCATTTTCATTTATTTACGAACATTTCAGGACACCACTTGTGTTCTTAGAACAGTTTCAACTTGCTAGCGAACAGTACGGACAGGTATAGTGTTCTTCAGGACACTTCCATTTTTGTTTCTTTACGAACATTTCAGGACACCGTGTGTGTTCTTAGAAAAGTTTCAACTTGGTAGCGAACAGTACGGACAGGTAGTGTTCTTCAAGACACCTCAATTTTCGTTTCTTTACGAACATTTCAGGACACCGCGTGTGTTCTTAGAAAAGTTTCAACTTGGTAGCGAACAGTACGGACAGGTAGTGTTCTTCAGGACACCTCCATTTTCATTTATTTACGAACATTTCAGGACACCGCGTGTGTTCTTAGAACAGTTTCAACTTTGTAGCAAACAGTACGGGCAGGTATAATGTTCTTCAGGACACCTCCATTTTTGTTTATTTACGCACATTTCAGGACACTGCGTGTGTTCTTAGAATACTTTCAACTTGGTAGCGAACAGTACAGACACGTATAGTGTTCTTCAGGACACCTCCATTTTCGTTTAATTACGAACATTTCAGGACACCACTTGTGTTCTTAGAACAGTTTCAACTTGCTAGCGAACAGTAGGGACAGGTATAGTGTTCTTCAGGACACTTCCATTTTCGTTTCTTTACGAACATTTCAGGACACTGCGTGTGTTCTTAGAAAAGTTTCAACTTGGTAGCGAACAGTACGGACAGGTATAGTGTTCTTCAGGACACCTCCATTTTCGTTTATTTACGAACATTTCAGAACACCCAGGCTGTCCGCGGACAACCCAATTTTTTTTTTTTTTAAATGAAATTAATTACAACACAATATAAAAATGTTACTTTATTTAACATATATTAACAATTTATGACAGAGAAGGTGAGGCAGAAACTGAAACAAAAATAAGAGAATTAGGAGTTTCAACAGGATTTGTATCAGGTGAAGAAGGGATGGAAGTCTCATCAAAACTTTCTGGGTCATGGAGAGAGTTTGGGGATAATTGACTGGGATATGGTGAGGGGGGACAAGTACATGTGGGACAATGGTATGAGGTTTTTGGTTTAAAATGATCAACAAAAATTTTCAAATTATTAAAATTGGTCAATAATAAATCAATTTTTTCTTTTATGCTGTCAAGATCGTTATCCATAACAGCTTCTTCAGAGGTATTTTCTATTTTGGTATGCTCTGTACAAAAAAATATATACATGTTAAATGTATATAAAATAATAATAATTAAATGGTTCATATTGTAAAGTATCTACCATTAGTTTCACTATCTTCTGACATTTCCTCATGTGGGAAATGCTCCTCTAGCCATTCCAGAGTACTAGACATTTATGTGAGAAAAAAAAAGATAATATCATATTTTTTTATCTAATACAGAAAATGTATAAATATATGAGTAAAATGCGGTACACTTACTATTTCAGGTAAGGTATGTTCTGAGTACTCTGTAGGTCTGCACTTGCTCTTAGTTGTGGAGTGTCTGTCAGGTAATTATGTTGGAAGCCTATTTATCTTCTTTTGGTATATTCCATTTTAGAACATATTGTATTTAAATCAATGATTAGTGTGTCACATATTTGGGTTACACTTTTTATGTATTACTACATATAATGTGTATGTGTGCTGGTTTGTGAATTTGTAAAATGTTCATATGTTATGATATAACAATCAAACATACCCCCCCCAGAGTTTTTAAGTAGTGGTAGTGTTGTCCGAATATGTCCGCGGACATTAAAAGAGTTCACGTACATCAAACTCAGTAGAGAAGGTTCAGTATGTTCTATTTTACATGTAGATAAAATCAGAGTTATTATTATTAAGTTGTGCTACTAAAAACCTATGAAATTCAGTGAAAAAACTTTGATAAAGGGACGTTATGGTTAAGTTGCGCTACTAAAAACCTATGAAATTCAGTGAAAAAACTTTGTTAAAGGGACGTTATGGTTATAAGTAAAACCAAAAAACTCCTGAAATTCGCCAGTTATGGTAAGCTAAGCAACTATAGCTCGCACCACCACTGTGCACTGTTAATACTAACACCCACGACATCAAAGATGACATCACAAATGTCATTGATGACATCACTGATGAGAAAGCAGAAGGAGGATCTGGGTATCATCTGCATAGTTAGTGTAGGTGATAACGAGATGATCCAGATCATCGAAAAGGGGCTTGGTAAATATATTGTACAGTGTGGGGAGACACAAGATCCCTGTGGTATACCACAGGTAATAGGTATGGGGTCTGCTGCATCTGTAAGCAAGAACACCCTCATGGTTCTGCCGTTAAGGAATGATCTAATCCATGTGATGGCCTCGGTAGAGAAGTGGGCAGATGTGTGTACGTGTGTGCATAGGACAGAGTGGTCAACTAGGTCAAATGCTGCAGAGAGGTCGAGGAGGCGGAGTAAGGCGGCTTGACCGTTATCTCTGAGCAAGTCAATCTATGTTTTAAAGTCGATAAGGGCCGTCTCAGTCCCGTGTTGGGGGCGGAAGCCTGATTGTCTGGCTCCTAGCAGGCGATGTTCTTCCAAGTGCTTCTGTATTTGTACATAGGCAAGCTTGTCCAGGATTTTTAGCAAGAATGGTACTGTCGTTATGGGTCTGTAGTTAGTGTGAGTGGCTGGGTCGAGTGTGTTTTTTTTTTCAGTAGGGGTAATACCCAGGATTGTTTTAGATTGGTTGGGATGGATCCGTTAGAAAAGGAGATGTTGATTAACTTTGTGATGAATGGGGAAAGGTCGCAGGCAGCATCTTTAATAACCTGTGCCGGGCAAAGGTCTCCCTGGCAGTTGGAGGGATTCAGAGATAGTATGATTTTTTCAACTTCGAGTATAGTCACTTTGGTAAAGTTAAAACGGGTAGGTTCCCTTGAGGTCTGCTTTTCAGGTGGTTTGGGCAGGTGGGGGTTATTCAAAGAGGCTTTTTTGCCAGAGATTTTATTTTGTAGAGTGGCAATTTTGTTGGCTAGGGCAATATGTATTTCTGTACACCAATTCTTATCTTTAATGCAAGTACCTGGTGGTGCTATGGGAGTTTCTACTTCTTTGAGGATAGAAAATAGTTCCTTCATGTTTGATTTAACTTGGGAAATATGGGAGTCGAAGGAGTTATGTTTTGCTAGTAAGATTTCTTTTTTGTATAGGGCTGCTAGTTTAGTGAGTTTCATTTTATTAGCTGCTGTTGGGACTTTTTTCCAGGTAGCCTCACAGTTTCTTTTTTTCTGTCTTAGGTAAATAAGGAATGGTGTATACCATTTATTCAGATGCATTTTGGGCTTGCTTGGTCTGAGTTTGAGGGGGGCGATTAGGTCCAGGGAGGTGGACATAATTTTATTATATTCCTCAACCAAAGTCTCAGGATCCAAGTTGTCCGGGAGTGTGTTGAGTATGGGGAGTAAGTTCGGGATTAGTCTCTCCGCAGTAATACTCTTTTTGTTTCTTGTGAGTGTGGGTGAAGCCCTACTGATAGGCATGGGAGGAGGTCTAGTGGTGGAAAGCGAGAACGATACCAGGTGGTGGTCGGTCCAGGCAAGTGGTGAGATGTCAGTAATGTTAGCTAGACAATTATAGTCAGCCACCCAATCGAGTATTCTACTTTTGTCATGGGTAGGTTTCATACTTCTTTGGGTAAATCCTAATTCGGTAAGGGTATTGAGCATGGTGAAGGCAAGTTGGTCTTCAGGGTTGTTAAAGCCCATGTTAAAATCTCCAAGGGTGAGTACCTGAGTGGAGTTTTTAAGGTTGGTGGATAAGATCGTATTAAGATCGTTGTTGTATGTGCCTATTGGGCCTCGAGGGCGATAGATCACATGGATGTTGAGGGTTTGGGTATTAGTGATGGGAACTTTGACTGAGAGTAGTTTGCAAGAGGGTACATTGATGTTGGTAGCTAATCTCATAGTAAGACTGCATTTATGAATAATGGCAACACCACCTCCTCTAGAGTTAGGTCGGTCTTGTCTCAGGATAGAATAATTATCTGATGCTGCGAGCATGAGCATGGGGCCTGCTGCTGGATGAAGTCATGTATCCGTGATAGCAAGGAAGTCAAGGTCTTCATTAAGTATCAAGTCTGTAATTTCTGTTGAGTTCAGTTGATCTGGCAGCAGAGAAGGGTTGAACATTCAACGTAGAAAACAAAGGCTGCAGTTGTAGCTTTGAAACTTGAAAAGAACACCCCGAGCTCTTGCTACAGTTGAAATATTCCTTTTAAGACGATATCCAAAAACCTTGCTCCCTGTGCCTTAGTGAGGTTCAGCTTCACCTCACTGAGGAGTCCCAACAAGACCAAAACACGTGTCTGGGGTTGCAGATGGTACTCTTGTTCAGAGGAAATTTACCTAGCATTTCAATACTGGAATGCCCTCATGAATGGGACAAAAACTGATATGCAAATGGTTATTTCTCAGCTGTGAAGGGTGTAGTGAGCTAAAACGTGGTTGTAGATGCCTCTGTGTGGAAGAAACCCCAGAGAACAGGGCATTTGACACATGTTTGTTCTCAGTAGATGGGCTCTCACACTCCTTTTCAATTTTGTAAAACTTGGGGTTTCACCATAAGTAACCAAAGGTAGATACTCAGCTTCACCATACAGTGGAGCCCCAACAAGGCCGGAACACATTTCTCAGGTTGCTGATGGTACTCTTATGCAAAGGAGAATTTCCTAGCATTACGGTCATGGAATGTACCTGTACCTGTCGGTGGAACAAAGACTGATATGCAAATGGATATTTCTCCTCTGTGGAGTGTTCAGTGAGCTAAAATGTGGTCGCAGACCCTGCTGAGTGGAAGACATTCCAGAGAACAGGGTAATTGACCCATGTTTGTTTGCAGTAGAGGGGGACCCACACTCTTTTTCAATTTTGTAAAACTTGGTGTTTCACGCTAAGTAACAAAGGATAATCAAGGATAATCCCTTGCTCACTTTGCTTTAGAGAGGCTCTGCTTCACCTCACTGTGGAGGCCCAACAAGGCCGAAACACGTGTCTGGTGTTACTGATGGTTCAGAGAATAATTGACTGGCATTTTGGTGCTGGACTGCCCTTGTGGGTGAGACAAAGACTGATATGCAAATAGAAATGTCTCCTCTGTGAAGGGTGCAGTGATTAAAAACGTGGCTGTAGACGATCCTGAGTGGAAGAAATTTCATAGAAGAGGGTATTTGACCCATGTTCCTTTTCAGTGGAGGGGCTCCGACACTCCTTTTCCATTTTCCAAAATCATTGTTGGTTGAAGCTGTTTGAAACACAACAGTTATTTTCAGTTTGATACAGAGAACTGTTTTCTGCATATTTTAAACTATATGCAAATAAATATTACATTATTGGTTTTTCAATTTCATTATTTGCTGAAACCTGTTGTGCAACATTAAGGAATACCATTTTGTTTGTTTATTTTTCAAATGCATTACATTGCTGAAGACTGTGACATTCTATGATCATACAGACTCTGTGGTTGCTCAAATGCTTAGTCAAAGCATACACCTAGACCTATACAAAGATAAATAAACACTTATATATTGAATATTAACTGAATTATGTACACATGAATTGCATTATTTTTCATGACATTTCTTCAACATTTTTACAGTAAAAAGCTGAGCATAATTCTCAAATGCACCTTGGAGCATTCGTGTCAGATTTTGTGAAATGGCATAAACACAACTCAAAATACCTGAAATTAAAATAATTCAGCTAATTTTCTGGATCCCCAGTGAGGTATGTTGCTTAATTCCATAGCCAAAATGTATCTAGCAGATGCCTTGCGGTATAATGAAGTAAATAATTGTGCAAATGGGATGGAGAATGAGAAAAAGTCAGGTTTGGGGCATCAGTCAATGAGAGGAGTCTGGAAAATTCAACCTTGGAATATTAGATACGCACCAGTACACTCAGAGAACACATATTCCAGATAATCTGGGAAGATTAGCAACAACTAAAACAGTAAGAGGATTTGTGTGTTGCCACAGCCTGGGATCATCTAAAGCCTCAAGTCCTATATGCATGTCTTTACTTTGGTGTTAATCTCATTATCAAAAGGTACTAGTGTTAAATAGACAAACAGTGAAAGGGGCTAGAAATTATATCTGAATGAATTGGCTATGCTTGTTGAGTGAATATTTGCTCTTGGAACTTTGGTTCTCAGTCCTTCCCTATCTCAGTAAATTCACACTCCCTCTCTGAGAGAGTCACAAAGTCATTTACCATATATGGATTGTTACATACACTTAGTAATACTTTTTTTGCCTTGGTTTCTTTCATGGTTGGTAAATGATTGTTATGGCCTTGTGGTGGGCCTCCTGGACTCAGCTACAAGTTACCATCACCCAGAATACTATGCCATATGACAGGGATTAGGCATCAGACACTAGATGAATTTCTGCATCCCAGGGTACGTCCACCTTTTCTCTCCTAAATAGTTTTATAGGCATGCCCTTTTAATCAAAGGATGTGCTAGAGATCACCTTTCTCTGACGTCTCTACACTGGTTTAGGAGGACTTAAATATGTATTTATTATTTATTTATCATTTATTGCATTCGGTTAAACGCCCAAATCCTTGGGTATCACGGCATAGGTTACATATATCTTCGTTTTCATGTCAGGGTTCAGTGTAAAAACTCTGTTAACAGGATGTTATGGTTGCAACACATAAAAACATAGAAATGCACATAGAAACTCACTAGTTATGGTAAGATACACAACCATACCTTACACCTCCACTGTGCACTGCTCATACTGATACACATGACATCACAAATAGCTTCACAAAAGGCATCATCAATGACAATTCTAGGGCTAATGATAATTTGAACCGTTGGACCCAGCAGAATATTTTCCCAAATAATTGTTTGGCCAGGGTGCTGAAAACCCATGTATAGGTTTAAAATATATAAAGTGTTAATAAAAGGTGTGATTTTCACTTTTTGTATTGCGTTTCTCATATGGAAAACGGGCAGCATTTAGACAGCTGCCCAGCCTAAAGTACTGGGCAGATGTTTGCTAAGGGTATCGTAAAAGTATTAGAAAGCATAGGAATGCATTTGTGACAATCCTTCATGTTTTTTTTTATTTGGCAAAGAATGGTTCACAGCATTTAAAAGTGTGAGAGAAAAAGTGTTTTGTTCATTTCCTAGAAATAAGCTTAAAATGGTAGAAGAGAGGTTCCTGGGGTGTGTTTGAAGGTCTGGCGCTATGGTGGGGGCCATTCCCCATCTCCCAGTGATTACTCTGGCGGGGGTGCTGGACACTGATCCTACCCTTCCTTAGATACCATTGGGGGCACTGGGGTGGGTGAGTATTCCTTGATTGCCTGTGTCTGCTCGGTTGTTGCCTTCTGACCATTTTCCTTTCCTCTTGTGTGCTTTTGTCTTTATAACCCATTTCCTATGGCATTGTCCTGACAAATCATCTATGTGCTGGTCTTTCCAACTTTGTATGGTGAGTCCTTTGAACACATACACTGAGTCCACTACTACTGTAGTTGTAAACTCTGTTGGAATCTTCTGCATTCTTTTAAGTGCCAGCAGTACTGCTTGTAGCTTACTGTTCTGTGCGCCTTTTCCTTCAAATACCATTGAGTCATGCCGCCACAGATAATTTTGTCTACACACTATGGAGGAACACAATTTATTATTCATATAGTTTGAGCTCCCTTCGCAATAAAAGGTGAGGCCATCAATATCTTTGTTGGGTGCGCATGCCCTACATATGTCAAGGAGGGTGTTTACCGTCTCGGCCCTACATTCATGTGGTTCATCCAGTCGTATCCCTTCCACCGGTGTATATTTGTCCTCTCCGTGCTCAAAGTGTAATGTAATTGTGGTAAGTAGTGCAATCCATTTCCCTTTCCTTTGTGTGTTGACATTCCCCTGGTACATTGTTGATGATATTAGCATCTGGAGTGGCTTGTGATTTGTTTTGATAATGCATGTACCACTCCCATTAAGGTATCTAAACGTGTTGATGGCCCAATATAGTTTGCATAACTATCACTCGAATCTTGAATACTTCAATTATGTGGTCTTGTAGTTTACATGACACTAAGTGATGGTTATCCCAATATTGTTGTGTTAGAATTGCTGGCAGGGTGCTCTAAGAAATGACTGGCCATATGTAGAATGGCATGTCAGGGTTCAGACTTACAAATATGGGGGCGCCATTCAATTAAGCTTTCCATTTTTGAAACACCTCAGTGTGTTCCTCCATCCAATCAAACCTGTCTGCTCGTAATAAGTCGTATAGAATCTTGGTGTTCTGCAAACAGGTGTAAAGTTCCTTGAACATCCTAAAATGCCTATTGCCCTGTGTAATGCTGTGTGTATGTGTAGTGATCTCTGTGTTGTAGCTCTGTTTCACTGCATATTAGTACACCATCTACATATTGTATAACATTCTCTGCACATGTGATGTCATGCAGCTTGCTTTTCATTGCAGCAATGAAGATGGTGCATCTGCCTCTGAGCCCCTGGGGCAACACATTCCAGCCCTTCTACCGAAAATGTTATCAGTTAGTGTGAGTCGTTATGCAGTGCAAGGGAGTAGGTGTTGGTTAATCACCTGGTAATCAATCATCAAGAGGAATAAACTGTTGGGTTTTCTCACTGCTCATACCAGTGAAACATAGTTTCCTATTCTGTATATTCCATTATGGCCCCCCTCTTTCGAAGAGCCACTAGCATGGCCCTCATTTGTTATGCTGCTTTAGGGGGTATCTCATATGGTTTTATATACCGTGGTCTACTAGTTAGTTTGAATATCATTTGACCTGCCAACATCTAGCCTGTGATGTGCCCATATATCCAGAAATGTCTCCTCCAACTCGGTTAGGGCACCATTTGGGTGGGTTAAGATATGTGTCACTCTTCGTAGTCACTATCAACACTGCCATTGGTACTATTGGTACTGCACATACTGTCCCCTGAGGGCAAAGACATTGGTTTGCCAGATCGAACACTGCCCCTCTTTTCAGCAAAAATGTAAATTCTCAAGATGTCCTCTGCCCCTCTCTGTAGCATGTTTGTTGTCCCAGATGTACATCGCTTAGTCTAATGACCATGTTTTTTTTTTATACCAGGGATGTTATTGTGGGTCCCCCTTGTCCTTGCATCTTTGCCATACTAAGCTGTTCTGTTCCTGTAAACATTGCTTTTGTCAGAGTTAGTGCCGCCCCACTGTCCACTAATATTATTGCGATGTGTGTGGCTCCACCAGTGGTGAAAGAGCTTTTTGCTGTCATGCGGCTCCATCTATCTTGGTGTAGGGATACCACTACAGCCTCTAACTCTGCTTGGTCGTCCCTGTCCTTGCATTCAGTGGTTCCTATCACAGATGCCACCGGTTTGGCTCCAGTGTTGGCTTCTTGTTCTCTTAACTTTTCTGCCCTTTCCTTCATGTCATTTAGTTCCAGTTGCTGCTCCCAATACGTGATGCAGGGCCGTATCTCCCAGTCTGCATTCTGATACAATTTTGCCCCTGTTTTCAGATCGTACAACACCTTTGCTGCCATACCTCTACCTCCTCTGCTGCCTCCTCTTCCGCTTCCACAAAAATACATAGCATTCTCACTGCACCGCTCCACATCATATGTGACACTTTCCATCGGTGTCTCCCATCCATGTTTCTACATGTATCGAACCTCTGCCCAGTCCTTGCATTCTCTCACTTGTATGATCTTCCTTACTGCCAACCATGCATCATCTGCTGCATTCAGAATGTATGCCCACCCCTACATAGTCTTCAGCTGTTCTTACATATCCACTTTCCCTTCCATCACCTTTGTAATATCAACTGGCAATAGTTGCCATATTGTCACCTTCTCCTCTCACAGGTCCCTCATGAGTGTTTGTGTGAGCATCTCTGCAAAATCGGATGGCTCTGATCCCTACCTATCTTTATCACTTGCATAAATGTTTGTACCAGCACTATTCTGTGATATTTCCTTGTTAATGCCATTATATGCTCTATCCGTACGCTCCATCTAGTGCCTACTCCCTTAACCATATCTTCACTAAGTCTTTGTCATAAACATCAGAAAATCTGGCGATGATTAACCTGGATGGGTTGTAGACCACCTTCAGTATCATAGTAACCTGTGCACGGACCAGTCTGTGTGCATCCAATGTTTTATATGTAGTGTGTAAGGCTGTAAATAGTTCCACTGAGGATGCCCCTCCATACCGGGGCATCTCTTTCAAGAGTGCTACCATTTTCATTAGAACCTGGGGTTTTTCCTGTGGTTGCTCTCGCCCCCATGTGTTGCTGCCTCCTTCAGCTCTTTTTTTAGCCTTGTTACCACCTCCCTGTCCTTTTGTGCAATATGGCGAATTAAATCCCCTTCGTCCATTGTTTCCTTTATTCTATCCCACATTATTTTCGTTACATTGTTATATTTTACATTGTCAAAATCTAGTTCATTTTTTAATTCATTCACAGTTTGTGTACCATACACCTCAGTTGTTGTGAACCCCCCATCTGCATTGTCACTGAGGCCATTTTCACCACCTTGTTGTATGATGGTGAGCTGGTATATTCTTCTGGGGGGGGTCTGTCTTTAGGGGAAAAACTGGATAAGCCCAGTCCTCCTTGCCTGGGTGCTGCTGCCTGTAAACTTCAAATCCATGTGTAATTCCAGTTCCTCTTGGCAATCATTTGGCTGCTGTCTAAGAACAATTGTGGATGACATCTGCATGAACTGTGTATTTGTCATCTGTCTTGCGTACATGAGTTTGTGTCTCAAGTCACACAGCAGGGTATTCTGCTGTTCAATATTGTCTCTCTCCCCTTTTTCTACTCTATACATCTTCCACAGGCATGTCAAATAAACTTGAATCTTGATTTTACAATAGTATTGTGTTTTCTTCCTGTTGTGTAAAGAATTTCCTAAAGTTGTCTAGTGTCTTGGGGGTTTATGACTTTTCTTCCATATACACATTCCTTTCTTTTTCTTCAAATATCCTTCAATAACCTCCATTGCCTCCCCTTCCCGCTTGCACCAACGTCTGCCACTTGTCACCTGTACCTGCCAACCCAACCGCAACCCAAGCTTACGACCCTGCACTCGGTGTCAATACAGCTTTGACCCCACAATGTTTATCTGTGTTCTCAGTGCTCTGACTATACCACAGGTGCCTAGTTATATGCTCTGACTCAACTGTGGCTCTGTAATAGACCTTAAGACCCTGTACTATAAATAGCACTTGAAGGCAGCTGCCCTTAACAACAAGAGGTACTTCTGTACATGCCGGAAACATTGGCCTCCGAATTCTCCCTTGTAGTGCCAGTGCCGCACGGCACTAAAAACAATTATATATAGGTACAGTGAAAAAGCACTTTTCATGTAGCTTTTGATGTATTCTCAGACTTGTACATGTGAAAGGAGAGAAGGAGAGCTCCCGGGTCTTGGCATCACTTCTTACAGTATCCGTCCTGCTCCCCACAACAACAACGCCCTCTGCACTCTGACACACCAAAATAACCACACATGAGACCAGAAGTAGAAAGGATGGTATGTATTGAAAGCAGGAACCAAACACCTGGGCGTTCTGCTCTCTCACCTCAGGCCTGAGGCATCCTTATATAAAAATGGGGTGGCTAGCCCAGCCCCTGTCACTCATATTGCAGTTTGCCCGTGCAGCTGTATCCGGGTCTATATAAGGCACATAAGGCAGATGAGGGCAAGAGAAGGACAAACGATAAAAGTGTCCAGATGTTAGAATAATGTTTGAACGAGCCAGTTTAGTTGTCCTTGGGTTCTTGTTATAGCTTACAGTCACGTACAGCATGTACTTCTCGAGGAGAGAGTTTGATTAACTCACTGCTTGAGGTGCGACCATCACGCATTCCACAGCCAATGTGACGTTGCCTGCGCCAGCCAAACCTCTCCTCGTGCAGGGCCTCAAGAGAAGGAGATAATCACAGAGTCAGATCTGGTGACATATACCAAGAGGTACATATTGGCAGAAATCAGAGACAATGGGCCTTATTACGTCTGTGGAGGTAAGGCAACAAAAGCGCCGGTAGTGCTACCAGCACCGTTGTTACGATGCCGCCACATTACGAGTTTGCTCGCGGGTGCTGCTCTGCACGTCTGATCAGACCAGGCGTGCAGATTGGAACCCGCAAGCAGAACAGGATGCTAGCAACGGTACTGTTATGAATGGTACCGCTGCTACCATCCTCCCCATTCCCATTGAGCCCTATGGGGGCTCAAATGGGAATGGGAATGGGGACGTACCGGCTCCGGGTCCCACGCAAGGGGAATTACCGCGCCTGCCAAGGTCGGAATGGCCTGCCCTTTCGCGGGACCCGGGCCGGACCCGAGTTTGGGGGTAGCCATGCCCTTATTAAGGGCATGGCTACCACCAACCTTGTAATGAGGCCCAATATCAGAATTGCTGATAAATCACATATTAGTAAAGAACAAACATATACTAACATAACAAAAAGATGCTATTGATGTGGGAGTGACACTCATCTCGCATATGCCAAGGAATGTTACATGGCAAACATAGTTTGCAGGGATTGTGGCAAGAAAGTCCATCTAGCTAGATGTTTCAGGAATACTAGATGGGGTAGGCGTGTCCAAAAAATTATGGATGAATTGGAAGAACAGCATAGGCTCTCCAGATTTGAAGAAGACAAACTATATTTGATCAGAGAACAAACAAAAAACAAAAAATGCATGTTTTGTCAATGAAGTTATGGTAGAGTTCATGATTGGCGAAGACTATACATTAATAAATGTGACAACCTGAAGAAAATCAATGTAATCAATGCACCTTGGAGTATTCAAATGTAGATGCTCATGCAAATGGAGAGGTTCCCCTCAGTATCTAGGGAGGGTCCGAGCGACCTTAGAATTCAAAGGGCGAAGTGCACATGGCATAATATTTGTAGATGAGAAAGGTGGTGATCTGTTGTCATGAGGAGAGCAGGTGAAACTCAAGATTAAACTGGATCCAGGGTGTCTGGAACAAACATTATCAGTTGGTTCAGATGGAGGTGAAGTAGAATATGAGGCAATGGATATGTGACTTCCTGGTGTAGTGAGTTTTTCAAAAGAGAAACAGTATCTATAAGACTTGTTGCATGCCATCAGACTAAAAAGAGGGGTAGTACTAGTTGCCTCAAAGCTCAGATATATGCCCTTGCTACTTAGATCAAATGTGAGAAATAAATGAATTGCTTGGGATGAAAAAAGAAGGAAATGTTGATAAGACTGAAGCATCAGAATAGGTGAGCCTGATAGTCATTGTGAAGAAACAGAAAGGCGAGTTATGGTTGTGCGCTGATTTGTAGAAACTCAATTGAAATGTAGTGGCTGAGAGGTTTCTCTCTGCAAAAATTAAAGAATATATAGCAGGTGTGAACGGAGCTGAAATGTTTTCACTCATAGACCTGAAGGCAGTCTACCATCATGTGAGATTACACCCTGGATCGATGGGCAATGGAGTTGACTGCATTCATGACACAGAAGGGCTGTACATATGCAGATGAATGCCCTTATGATGGTTTCTGCAGCTAATGTTTTTCAAAGGACCATGCTCAACCTTTTAAACAAGCATTTGGGAGTGAGATTCTATCAGGATGATATATTAGTCTATGGATGCAATAATGATGAACATGATCTCAGAACTGAAGAAAGTGTTAAAGACACTATTGAATGCTGAACTACCATTCAGGTTGGAATACTGTGATCAATTGAGGCCATGACAAGGTCACAGAATAAGAAGGATCTGAGCTAATTTCCCAGGCTGATAACATTTTGCGCCAAATTGATAAAGAACTTAAAACACAAATTGAAGAATATGAGTAATGTCATCAGGCAAAATGTGTTGTTTCATTAGTTGAAAGAGTGATGAGTTCAACAAAGTCAAAACAGAAATAAAAGATTCACCAGTATTGTCACCATTTGTGGCGGAACAGACTACCATTGTATATACAGATGCCAGTGAGACTGGGCCTGGAGGGGTAGTAATGTGAAATGAAGGAGAACTCGTATATACCAATGATTTAACATCCAGGGTACTTAAGGCATTGGATACCAGATATTCAGTAATAGAGAAGAAGTTGGTGCAATGTTACTGAGCCATCAACAAATCCAAGGCATACTTGTGGGGGCTTGAAATTATTGTTCATGCAGATCACATACCATTGGTTGTCCTATGATATAAAAAGGCACTGAATGCAGTGTCTCAAAGTATTTTTAAATGGGTTGCAGAGTTTAGAGTTTAGAATTGAGCATGTTGTGAAAGTGATTGGGAATGTCTTGTCTAAAAGAGCTATAGCACAAGGGGAGATTGTAGTGGACTTAGATGAGACTGTGAAAGGAGAAAGGTTGAAAGATGTGTCCATATTTGCGGGGGGGGGGGTTAAGAAAGAAGAGCGGGATCTTCAGTGTTAGAGAGATGAAAACTATGATATGATATTATTGGTTATTTATAACACGCTTAATACCCAAAGATTTCTAAACGCAGACCCAGGGATCAAACCTGTGTTGCTTCGTGTCGTCTTGCTTCCAAGGCAAGCACGTTGCCCTTGAGCTAGCCACCCGAGACAATGTGAAAGTAAAACGGTTTGTGATGGGGAAGTGTCCCCCTTGTGGGTGGGATCAGACTGATATGCAAATGGTTAAGATGTGAAGAGCACAATGGTTTAAAACGTGGTTGCAGCCCCTCCTGAGTGGGGTATACCCCATAAAGCAGGTTATTTGAATTATGTTTTTCCTCAGTAGAAGGGCTCCTACATGTTTGTATATTACGTAACCCACTACACTATCTTACCAAGGATAATCCAGACATGGAACCCTTGCTCACTGTGCCTTAGTGAGGCTCAGCTTCACATCACTGATGAAGCCTAACATAGCCCAAACACATGGCTGGGGTTGCTAATGGTGCTCTTACTCAGAGGAGCTTGTGCCCGGCACTGCCAATGTGGGTTGGACCAGATTGATATGCAAATGGATATGTCTCCTCAGTGAAAGGTGCATTGATCTAAAACCTGGTTGTAGACCCTCCTGAGTAGGATATAGCCCATATGACAGCGTATTTGAACCATGTTCATCCTCAGTAGAGGGGCTCCCATACCATTGTATATTTTGTAAAATGTGTAGTTTTACCCTACGTTACCAGGGTAATCGAGACATGGAGCATTGTGTCAAGGTCAATGGAGAGTCATTGAGAATGTGAGAACAGTGAAATTATGCATGTTTGTGCTCAGCAGCTGGACTGCTGTGAGATCCATCGCAGAGGGCACAAATGGGGTGGGGGGACCATTAAAGGGGGTAGACAATTGAGAGTTTAATTGAAGTTCTTTTAGTTCAATGGGTGAGCAAGTATGGTAGAGAATTATTATATCAAGGTTTTTACTTGGTTGAGATGGGGACCATGGAAGGGGAACAATGATGGTGAAATGTATGAGTGAGTAGTTGGTGGGGAAGTGCTGAACTGTGAAAGCAGAGGAAACCAGAGCGGAAGATATGAAGATGATTTTGAGAGCATTGCCTTGAAGTTGGGTGAAAGGCATATGTAGTTTGAATAACAAACTGTCAGAGAGAGTAGAGCAAACCTTGATCTCAAGGTAATTAGTCATATTGGAGAGGAAAATATCTTCCATTAAGATGGCATGGGCAACAGCTGTGAGCATTCTGACTAAGAGATCAAGATTAGAGAAGAGGAGTTTGTCAATGCCTGTGGTCTGGTAGATGCGGGGGGCAGAATGAAGGGTGGTTGTGAAAAGATAGGCAGCTATATGCTCAAAGAGGAAGGGAGTGAACACAGAGAGGTGAACAGCCACAGGTGGTCGCATATTGCTTATCATGGTAGCAACACTACCACATCTTTGGAAAGATGAGGAGACTGACTGAAGGAAAGGAGCAAATTTGGAGTGAAGGGATGCCAGGGTGGCAGTCTAAGTGTGGGAATCCTGATTACGTTTATAGCCATCAAACAGGACCCAGGTTGATGCAAATCAACATTTGTGGTGAGAAAGAGAAATTGAGAGTTACATGCACCAAGAAGACAGTCAGTAGGAGAGGATACTGGTTAAAGATGTAATTGTCAGTCCATACAATGAGAGAGAGAGTAGCAGCTTAAGTGGTGGTTTGGGAATAGAATGTAGGGTGGAGATATAAAGAGACAGAGGAGCAGGAATAGTGGGAGGAAAAGAGAGGCTGTTGGATAGAGGCCAAAGGGGATATGAAGGTAAATACCAGTAAGGAATAGAATTTGTAATGTTAGTGGCATTGGATGTAGAAGGTGGATCATTGGAGGTCCCTGAAAATGAGACTTTCAAATTGGTCATTCATGCCTGCTTTTATGAGTTGCCCTACGCATCCCTCAGCTCAGAAGGCTAAACAATTTAGCCATTTGTGAATTCCTGAAGGGCCTTGGAACTATATATTGAATTGCAAAGACAAAAGAGATGCCACAACTTTCACTGAGGCAATGGAAATGGGAAGACTGAACATATTGTCTTCAGTTAATAGAGGGGATTAACCCTATTTTGGAAAATAGCTCCATTTGTTCTGCCAAGTTTGCATAATGAGTAGTCAAATGCCTTCATATCTCAGATTTAATTTCATGTCTATGCTTAATGACCCAGCTTAGTGATGTTCAATATCCAGTCTCACTTTGGGTTCTGAATGATTTTCTAATGATATAGAACATGAATTATTCAGATTTTAACAGTGTGGCTGGGAGGTAAGTCTGTTGCTGCTCTGCCAGTGTGCCGCACAGGCCTTCGTTTGCCTATTTAGGCTAAATTGTATTATTCTTTTAGTCCAAAAGCACTTTCTGTGCTTGCAATCTTCACTCCCAAGCTCCTTCCTGGTCCCTGCAACCCGCCCACCTCCCTCCCCGCCAACTGCTCTGCGATTGGGCCTCAGTGGCCTGTGTTAACATCTGTGAGGGTGCAAACCCATGCATGTAGGCCAACCACCATTTAACAGCGTGGCTGGCAGGTAAGTCTACTGCTGCACTGCCCGTGTGCCCCACAGGCCCGCTTTTGCTTATTTTGGCTAACTTGTATTTTTATTTTAGTCCAAAAGCACTTTCCACGCTTGTAATCTCCACTCCCACCCAATCCCAAGCTCCTTCTGTGAAACTGTGGGGATAGGATAGGGTACTGCCACTAACCAGCCCTATTAGTAAAACGTGCCCTTCCACAAACACCTCTCAAACTATAAATTAAACACAAACATACCCCTACAGCACTTCAAACCAGACCGACTACACTAAACCTCAACAACAAAACAAACCATGTACAGCCTCGTACAGCAGCACATGACAGCTACCAACCGAAAAATGCACCTACGCTCTGCGAACTCTGTAAACCGAACTGAAGCCGCCAACTGAACATCACAGCTCTCTTGCTCTTTTCTTCCGCTCAGTCGCCTTCTTGCTTTACAGATCCGCCAAGGTGCCAAGGGACCATGCAGGTGGTGACAGTACGTGGTATAAGAACCTTTATCATAACATAATAGTTGTACTTAGCCTCACATGATGTGTTCAACCGATTACCAAAGCCAGAACCATCTTCTAATCCTGAGGTTCATGAGTTTTTTTACCTATTAGCCAACTACCATGAAAATGCCTGTTTGCATCTACTTTGGCAACAGAAGCACAGGGAAAGGTTTCCCCCTAATGAAGCTTTATTAACACCACCAAGCTGCATTACTGTTAGCACATGCTGCCGTTTTAACTTACTGGATCATGCATCTTTTTGGAGTGGCATTGGACTGCATTGGCAAATTGACCGGCAGTGATTTCACACGGGTTAAAACTGCCATTGTACGCGGAAGTAATGCCGCCACTTAAAAGCTGACTTTCGTGTGTCATGTGATTAACAAATCCATAATTGTGCGGTACAGTAAATCAGGTGGTATTTCATGTTCCAAAAGACTGCCTGTTTACCACTAGTGTGCTAATTGCAATGAGGCCTATCGACTTCCACCATCAGTCATCACAAAGCTAAAATAGCCCCCATCATCCTTTAAACAGAGAGTCATGAACAATGAAAGGAACGAACCTATAGTAAGGAGACCATACCTGCATCTGCAAATTACCTGGGACATCTACGCTGCTACGTCCAGAGTTTAAAAACTTGCTATTAGGAATTTCTCCAACTACAGTTGAGAATAACTACTGTGTGAAAGGTGACTTTGGAATTGTTGTAGTGTAACAGATGTAAAAGCGTACTGTGGTCCAGTTCTATGAGCACTTAGACATTCCCTGTGAACTGACCATCACTGGGCAGGCAAATATTCCTAAATTGCTGTCTAACTCAATGGGCCTCATTACGACCCTGGCGGAGTGGGTTTACGCCAGCGTTATTCGCGGCGGACCCGTCCGCCCTACTACGAGTTTCCGTAGCGCCATGGAGCATTTTCCGCCTGGTTTTTCCGGGCGGAGAAATCCATGGCGCTACGGGACCTTGTCGTTAATTACGCCACCGTATTTTGAGGTGGCGTAATTAACGCCTTCCCCACTCCCATTATACCCTATGGGGCAAGAATGGGAATGGGGAAGGGTAAAATGGGGAATGGGGATTTACCGCCCCGCCAAGGTCGGAATGGGGCGGAAAATCCGCCAACCCCCATGGCGCTATCGGCAGCTTTCCGCCATGCTCCATGGTGCATTTTGCACCGCGATTTCCGCCAGGGTCGTAATGAGGGCCAATGTATTTGTTTTCCTGTATTCATTATCGCCACTCCTTGCTGCTGTTGAAGCAGATGGACGAAAGATGAATGGAAGGAACGCATGGGGAGAGCATGTATATCTATATTTGATAGTGTGAGCAGTATCGAGAACAGCACATTCATATGTCTGTCGAGATTTGAGTACAGTTCAGTCGTCGCATGAATAATTTAATCCACATTTGAGTTATAGTAAATTACACCCTGATTTAAATAGACAATGACAACAGGCAGACATAAGTTCGACAGAGCCCAGTACTGCAGGCGGTGTAATTGCCACCCTCCTTCCAAAATAATGAAATGATCATATGCATTTTCTCCAACGAAATTGTTTCCATAATTCATTATTCCTCTCCCCACCCCTTTCATATACACATGCTAACAGGACCATTTTCTAATAAGGACATGAAATAGGCAGTACTCTTAAAGTGAGTGCTCGGGAGCCAGCAGAGAGATATGCATATCAATTGTAACATCTTAAAGAAGGGGGTGGGACTTTATGCTGCCCCAGGGCAGCAATAACTGACATGCCATGCGCCTATTAAATGTGATATTCATTAAGAACGTTGTAATTGCAGTACTGTGGCAATTCGGAGCCGCCTCGTGCTGCATATGGTTATACGCACATAGCGATTGCCTTCTCGACAAAGAGAAAGCCCACAAATCAACATGTTACATCTTCTCCACGTTTAATAACCACCAGGACACAGAGGGAAAGGAGAGAGGGAGAGAGAGAGAGAGAGAGAGAGATTAAATGGCTGTGCAGAATTGATTACAGGCTGCTGAACAGATCGAAAGGGGAGAACGCGCCTTACAAGATACAACGGTTACCGCTCAAAGTGTTGGCATTTTTTAAGGCATCCTATACAGAAACAGATGCCGTTTGAACATACTTGTGTTCAATTAAATGTGGAATTAAACAATGTCCATAGTATCATGTAGTTATTGATGTTCTATACATGATACTCTGTGTATTGCTTTTATGTGTATTAAGGCACATTTTACGCATAAGCCCTCATGATTATTGTAGATTTTGTGTTCCGATATAATGATTACTTCTAGCCGAAAAATGAGACTCTCGAGAGGACTAGTACTTAAGCATGAACTTCTTAGGAAATAATGCATGCAGTTTTTTAAACAATGTATATACTATGGGTTTCTAGCTTTTGTTTGACTGCTTAGTTGTGGTTGAAAAAAAAGAACAACAAAAAAAAAAAAACAGCAGAGAGGCTCACAATAAAAAGAGGTGGGTGCCAGTGTTTTCCGCAAGTGGCAGGTCTTGCTGAGAATGTGGATGGATGCACATTGGCTAACCTCACGTTTTATCTCTGGTGGCGGGGGTGGAAATGACTTGGGTACACTGGTGGCGCACACTGCTACTGTACCATGCATGATTAAGATTGCAAGGGTCCGTATTGACCTGTCTATGCATGGAATGGCAAGGAGTGCGATGATCATCGAATACATCTACTTTTGCACTTCCTCTGAGGGTCTTTCAGCAAAGTCGCGTTCCTTAAGGAGAAGGGATGTGCTTAAACGGAAACTTATTTTGGTGTGCTGAACATTTGAAATAAAATGTTACCTCCTCCTTTTGCACAGAGGTAGCGATTGCAGGTTTTAATTGGAGGTGTTGGACTTCTTAAGCAGAGAGGATTTACTGCGCGCAGTTTCCCCCCTAAATACCTCATGAAATGTAGCAAGATGGCCGCTAAAAACAGTATTGGAAACGCTTGTTATTTTTTACTGTCATCACCCGAGTCATAATGAAGGCAGTAGGAAACACATATGTGTGATATGACTGACTTCAAAGGATTAACGTTATCACCCGGGTCATAATGAAGGCAGTAGGAAACACATATGTGTGATATGACTGACTTCAAAGGAGTGCATTTTTCTTGTAATCACTATTACCATTAGCCAAAAAGAACACGTTCTCTAGATTTTCTGCTGTCCCTGCTCCCGTTCACAATCAACAAGCCCAAATTATCTGGTGAAGGGGCCTCAGATGCAATAGGTGGGGCCTATTAGATGGAACTGATGATCTTGGTGTGGAACAGGACCATTCACCAAAAAATGCAGACCTTGCCGCTCTGAGTAGAGTTCATCTGAAGTAGCACTGTATTCTGAGGTGATGAGTTTCAGGCAAGGGTCCTTCTTGACAGAAGAGACTGTGCCCTGCTACTTTACAAGACACGACCAAAAGAAAACATGCCCGCTTCCTAGATTTTAAACATTGAACACATTCTAACCATGTTATGAAAACTATACCCATTGTAGACTATCAGACTCACATATATGAATATGTGCAACTAAATATCTACAAATTAAATGGTATATGTACACAATCTTATCCATTGAATTAACTAGTTTATCCCAATTTATGAGCCACGAATGAATTAGCTCATTTATCATTTTTGCAGCGTTTGAGTGGCTTAATCAACCACATTAGTTCCATCTTTTTTTGTTTATGAGAAGGTTCCACGCTTTGTTTTTGTTACATTTGAATTGAGTGTTTTTTTCGTTCCTTAGCATGTTAAGTGATCCTTATTACTTTTAATCTGGACATTATATTATTTTTAAGCTATGCTTTATGGTCATTAATTACAATATGAAAATGTATTGATTCATTATAGTCAGATCATTTATTTTTAATTTTATTTCAAGTGGTTTTTTTTATTAAGTGTTCATTTGATTGCCGTTTTGACAAGACATTTACTGTCCTTACATTAATAGAAAATTGATTATGAATTGTGTAGATATTCATTCCACCTAGGACCCAGCCCCTTTCATGAGAACATAGTTCATACCCCAGTCATAGGTTGTAGTACAGCCCCATTACATGTACACTATACAAAGCAGAATGGCTCTTTAGGAGGTTATTCGGGTCACAACGTGAGGGAGGACTGAGGGGGGATTTGCAGCTTCATACCATAGATGACCTTCTGGACTATCTTTCCTTTATACAATTTGACAGCAGGCACAATGGTGAATCAGCCACATTTCCTATCAATCTTAACACGTGATTTGCTCAGTCCCTTTGGTTTTTCACATAAAAGCCCCAAATAGCAGACTTAGAAGGTTTGCTGAAAATCGGGAAACCCCGATAAATAAAATGAGATACCTGATCTAGCTTCTCCCCTCCTCAGCTGAAAACAAATTTAGTATTCAACCTTTTTGATGTATAATGCATAACCTTGGTTTTCTTTGCATTCATTTGTAGAACATTCTGGCTTGCTTAGATACCGAAAGGGTCAATCAACCTTTGAGGATTAATATCAATGATGAACTAAGCATAACAGAATGTATTAGTTGTAAGACAAAGGATGTGGTCTATGGAATTATCTCTGTGTGTAAACTGGTCTATATAGAAAGTACAATCTGAGAGCTTCATATACGAATTAGGGAATATCTGAACGCATTATACACAATAGATATGAGACTGCCACTAGCAGTACACTGGCAGGGATGCCATCAAATGGAGGATAAGGCAGGAATCAAGTTCACAGGCCTTAAAACAGTATGCAAACACCCAAGAGGGGGTAAAAGGGAAAAGGCACCCAGGAGACAGGAAGCAAAAATGATTTGTAAGCATAGAACTATACTGAGAGGTTTGAATTCAGACCACGAAATGGGTCACTTTTCATGAAAATCTAAGTAGATAGGGATTGCTGAATAGTGTTGTGAATTATGGTTTAATATGGTCTCCATCGATACAGTACATAACCTGTTCTTTTATTTTTTTTGGGGGGCAAGTACCAATACATACCTGAATTGATGTGAAGTATAAAATGGTTAAAACTGGTGGGCAAATTATTGAAATTATGCAATAATGTCATGAATGATTCATATGTGGAAGCATAAACTATATTTGTGACAATGCATGGATGTAGTTCTTTTTACAACACCAAAACATGAAGGTGCTATTTGATTAACTTCTTTAATCGAAAATTGTTTAGAAATTCCTAACATGATACGGTGGCCAAGATTTAGCAAATAAAAGTGAACTAGAGAAGCTGTGTTAAACTACTTGAGAAATTCTAAGTAGTTACAATTGTAAAGATGTAGTGAGTAGCATTGCCAGCAAAGTGTGTGATACAAGACTAGAGAATCAATATTAGTTGGTTGCTTGTGCGTTAAGGACTTTGAGCAATGTTTAGAAGTGATCTGAAAGATATGAAAAGCAAAAAGCCTTCAGAGTACACTACAACTGTATGGTGTTCACAAAAATTAAAGACACATGCATTACCGCAGAGATATTCATGGTAAACAATGATGTGAGGCGCCATTGATGTGGGAGAGAGTAGTTTGGCATACTAGGTATTAAACAATCCTCTAATATGCTATAGTGGCTACGATTCAGTACATAGACGTGAAAACAATTGGTGTTTTGATATAAGAATAGAGCATTTCATCACTTGGAAAATGCAAATTAGGTATTTTTGCTAATATCGAGTAAGTACAATTGCCAGTAAAGTGTGTTGCACAAGAGTAAGAATTGTAGTTGGGTGTTTTGTTCATTCGCCAAACACTGTGAGCAGTGCTTTTAAGTGATGCGATAGACATAAAATGTAAAACATGCTAGTTTTACATTACGGCTGTATATCGTTTCAAAAACTTGAATGTATATGCATTACAGCTGACATGTCCAATGTAAACAATGAAGCGAAACGCCATTGTCGCAGGATATAAAGATCTGACATCAGAGGTATTACATAAAGGAATCAAATTCAAGATGGCGCCGTCGCGCCATGCAGGACGCCACATTCTCTCAACAGGAGAGGGCCAAGATGCTTATTTAAGCTTGCGAGAAAAAAAAATAAGTAAGGATTTGTTTTATTTAATGGTCTTATTGAAGACATTAAAATTTATTGTTGAGCAGAAGGTTGGATGATGTCTGATAGGAAATTGTGTGGATTATCATTTGTAGGATTTTAATTGCTTAGAAATGATCCTTCTGAAGAGGAGCTAGATTACTTGTTGGGAAAGAAAGCACAAGCTGGTGCAGAACATATAAGTAATTATAGTGATATAAAGTAGGTATGGACAAGGGGTATGTGAGAATTATAGAGTTGTTCTAATGTGAGTGGGTGGTAATAAACTGAATTTTCTAATTTGGAATCGGTAATTGGAATTTGGCACGTATGTCAAGGACTTGATTAAGGTATGAACTACCAATATAAATCACATAGGGTGAATTAGATAAATGAATCCTAGAGGGATTCTAATATATAAGCATGGAATATATTTATTACATGTAACAGAATATTGGTGGTGGACATAAGACTACACCGGTGCATAGATAATAAGGTTTAGTGATAAATCAATTGTCAGGGTAATATAAATGAAGCATGTAAAGTTGACTTTAAATGAAGTATATGAGTTTTCAAAATGTAATGAATTGCCATTAGGAGTACTGGATTTGATTATTTTATTTTATTTTTTAAACATTTCCCCTCCACGTTGTGACATGACATTGACCTGGTGTTTGGTCCATACTTATATATTACTGATTATATATGTTATGTAAAATGATTGTGTTAAAATTCATATTGTTCGTTGATGATACAACAGCCCTGAAGAAGCCCTAAAGTTTAAGGATGAAACTTGTTTAGCCAGGAATTTTAAAGTTATGAGATGACAAACAACTGTCAATTTGCAAGAAAGACAAAAACTGTGAAAATGTCATGACAAACAAATGTAAAGTTATTAAGAAACAAACAAATGTCCAGGTTCAAGAAAGACAAAAACTTTGAAGATGTCATATGACAAGCAAATGTAAAGTTGTTCTAAAAAATTATTTTGAGTGAGGATGATCACATTTTTTGGGTCTGGTGCATTAGGAAGGGTTAGACTGTAGGAATATACTTGGTGTGACATTAGGCATAGAGTCACATTCTAAACAAATCGATGTAGCCAGTGGACTAAGATTAATTTAGTGTGCATTCAAATTAACACAATTTACAATTGGTAGTAAGCGCAGAGAAGTACAAAGCCTTTCTGTGTCTACAGCAGGATATTTGGAGTTGAGATTTGTGAGCATGGTTTCCTCGGTGTTCAGAAGAGCTGTTTCTGTGCCTGGCCATGGTCATGAAGGCAACCAATAAGATCAGTGTGGATGGTCAGTTGGGGAGGACCAACTTTTCACAGGATGGGGGTAGTAGAGATAGTTAGCCAGGAAGCAGGGATCAGCAGACAGCTCTTTTAGGAGAGGGTGCAGAAGGGAGTGCTTTATTGATAAAGAGAAAGTGCCAGTGGCAAAGGAGTGGCTACAGAAGTCAGCAAGAGTCGTGGCAAGAGAGAAAATGTTGTGCTTGATGGTGTCATGAACCGCCGTCTGGGTCCCTTCTGCACTTTGTGGTCCCTGACACATAGGGGATTGAACTCAATAATGATTCCAACATGGCCGCTTGATGCGGAACGCTGCTTGCCAGTCTCTGTGCTACACGCTCTATGTTCTACAAAACACACACGCCCCCGCGGCTCTGCGCGTCTCACCGCTACTGCCCGCCGTAGCTGGACGTGTGCTGCTGGAGTTCGCTCAGGGATAATTTCCTGAATTCTATTTCCCGGTTCCTTGATTCCTCCTCCTTTCCTTTCATCCTTCAAACTTTACTGA
Source organism: Ambystoma mexicanum (assembly GCF_040938575.1). Classification (NCBI taxonomy): domain Eukaryota; kingdom Metazoa; phylum Chordata; class Amphibia; order Caudata; family Ambystomatidae; genus Ambystoma; species Ambystoma mexicanum. The sequence continues at coordinate 1,095,003,769 of NC_090931.1, forward strand.
ACTTTCCTGGATTTTTGCCCGCACTCGAGTCACGGCTTCCGTGCCTCCGCGCGCGGACATTGTTCCTTCCTGGTTCCGTCCCGGACAATCTGAATGAAGCACGCTGCAATCCGAAGACCCGCGCACAAGCTTATACAAATCCCGGACTGTGCAAAAGAAGTCACAAAAGAAGGTCGCAAACAAACAGGAAAAACAGGTGAGAAGGGGAGAGACTTGTGACAGATTGAGACCTAAAAATCGATACGGATACAGGGATGGAAGCCGCGGTTCAAGACCTCATGCGAGGCATGCAGGAACTCACCACAGAAGTTCAAAACTTTAAAGCTGAGAACGCTGCCTTAAAGCAGCTGGTATTGTCTCGTGGTTCTGCTACCAAGGAAAGTGTGTTATTGGGAGGAGTGGTGGACAAACATGATGGCTCTCCAAAGACCCTTTGTGCCTTCCTTGATTCATGCTTGGTGATTTCACCTTCAAGCCCTACTACTTTTCTACCCCTAGAGCAAAGGTGGGGTTTATGATATCACACCTCACTGGCAACGCATTAACCTGGGCAACTCCCCTAGTCAATTCAGGCGACGCCCTCATGGATGATTACAATGGATTTGTGGAAGCCCTAAAGGCCATGTTTGATCGTCCTTAGCAGGTTTACAGCACTCAAGAACCTCTACTTGATTTTCGACAAGGATCCCAGAATATGCTTACCTATGTCACCCGTTTCAAACAACTTATGAAGGAAGCTGATTGGTCCCAAGAGGCTAGCTTCACTCTCTTTTGCAGAGGCTTGAATGAAGAAATAAAGGAGGAGCTATCCAGGGTAGCTCGCCCTAATTCCTTCCAGGCCCTCTTGGACCTTTCCTTGCAAATTGATTTTCGAATCCAGGAAAGAAAGGTGGAGAAAAAAGTTGAAATCATTATTCCAAAAGGCTGTCATAGACCACCCTTCTAGCCCAGAACCCGCATTTCTCCGACCTCAGTTCCAGAACCCATGCAACTGGGGGCATTCTGTGGACCCATTACCCCACAAGAAAGGATGCCCCGTATTCACACTGGTCTCTGCATGTATTTCACCTCCGATAAACATGTGCCCTATTGCTCCTCCAAGGCGTTCAGGAAATGCCAGCTCCCGATCCTAGATGGGGCACAGTTTCGGGAGAATAATGTCTGCTCCACATCAATTCCTTCCTTCAACTCTCCTGGACCAAATAAGCTTGTGATTCTTCAGGCCTTTCTATCGCCTTCCAAGAAAGAATCTTACCCCATTCTTGCATTAGTGGATTGCGGAGCCATGGGTATATTCATAGACCATGATTGGGTCACTACTCACAACATTCCACATGAAACTCGAGAGACGATGCAATCTGTAGAGGCAATTGATGGAAGACCCCTATCTTCAGGACCCATAACCCTTCAAACTAAAGAGATCCTACTCTCTATAAATCACCATCAAGAGAGGATCAAATTTGACATCATAAGATCTGCCCACTATCCAATGGTTCTAGGCATGCCCTGGTTACAGAAACATACCCCCTACATCAATTGGGCAGCAGGCTCCTTGTTTCTTGGTTCTGAACACTGTATGTCCCACTGTTTATTCCTAGATTCCTTACCAAAGTCCTCTGAAAACTCGCAAGCAATCCAGCAAAGTCCAGTCACTGTCTCTAACATCATCCAAATTCCCAGGGCCTATCAGGCTTACACAGATGTATTTTCGAATGCCATAGTTCAAGCTCTTCCTCCTCACAGACCTGAGGATTGTGCCATCGATACTGAACCTGCAGCAGTGATCCCTTTCGGGAGAATATTTATTTTATCAGAACCTGAAAAGAGGGCCCTCCGGGAATACCTGGATGCTAACTTAGAAAATGGCACCATACGACCATCCAAGTCCCCGGCGGGCGCTTCATTATTTTTCGTTCCCAAGAAAGATACCAAGGAGCTTAGACCATGTCTAGATTACCGTGGCCTTAACCAGTGTACTCTCAAAGACCGCTACCCATTGCCTCTCATCTCGGATATCCTGGAAGCAGTAAGAGGTGCAGTAGTATTCACAAAATTAGATCTCAGGGTTGCCTACCATCTAATTCGTATAAAGGAATGTGACAAATGGAAAACAGCCTTTAGAACACCTTTTGGCCATTTTGAATGCGTGGTTATGCCCTTCGGACTTGCTAATGCCCCAGTGGTCTTCCATCATTTTATGGACTGGGTGTTTTCTGACATGCTGTTCCTCTTTGTCATTGTATATCTGGATGACATACTGATATACTCCAAGGACAACCTGAAACATGAAGAACACGTAAAGGCAGTTTTACAATGTCTATGTGAACATAAGCTCCTGGCCAAACCCGAGAAGTGTATTTTCCATGTATCAACTTTCACTATCTCGGATTCGTTCTTAGCCCTAAGGGGATTGGAATGGACCCCTCAAAGGTGGATTCCATTCTATGCTGGCCTGTTGCAACTACTGTAAAAAAAATGCAATCCTTCCTGGGGCTTGCTAACTTCTATCGGAAATGTATACCAACCTTTTCAGAGATTGTACATCCTATTATTACATTGCTAAAGAAGGATACCCCCTTTCAGTGGACCTCAGCCCAAGATACGGCTTTCCAACGGTTGAAGTCGGAGTTTACACAAGCTCCCATCGTAGCTCAACCCGACATTGATCACCCTTTTCTTGTGGAAACTGATGTCTCCAACTACGCCATTGGGGCAGTCCTAAAACAGGAACTTGATGATAAGTTAGTACACCCCATCGCCTATCTTTCTCGCACCTTGACTCCCAGTGAAACTCATTATTCCATCCTGAATAAGGAACTGCTAGCCATCCGCCAAGCCTTCACTGATTGGCGTCATCTTCTCCTGGGGGCCAAACACCCGGTACAGGTCCGCACGGACCATCAGAATCTTTAAGCCCTAGAATGTAGAAACAGTCGTCAAGCCCGTTGGGCCTTCTTTTTTGCTCAATATCAGTTTCAAATCCATCATGTCCCTGGAACACACAACATAATAGCCGATGCCTTATCCAGACATCCTGATTATGAAACCCTTGAAGATTGAACTTTTCCTAAGATTTTTCCCCACACAATATGGTATACACACATTTCGCCGACCTATTTTTGGTCGTGGTACTTTTCATCGCTGGATTTTACATCGCCAGAAACCCCATTTTTTAATTTTTTTTATTTTGGGGGTGTTTTGTTGGGGTTGGGGTATTATTATAATAGTAAGGGAGGGTCTGGGGGAGGAACCTCCCCCAGAATAAAAAAAATACCAAAAACAGGGTTTCTGGCGATGTAAAATCCGGCAATGAAAAGTACCACGACCAAAAATAGGTCGGCGAAATCACGTAGAACCCATAATATTTGTTGCCCAAGCAATCACCCTCCTGGAGGATATTTAAATTCAAACTCAGTCTTCTGAAACCTGGAAGGAGTTTAAGAGAAACAATTGATGGAAACTCAAGACAAGGGACGGATATCTGTTCAAGGACAATCGCTTGGTCATCCCCACTCCTGGACTGCGGCAAAAGATCATAAGCCTATGTCATGATACTTTTCATTCAGGACACCGTGGCATCACCAACACCCTCAGTTTAATACAAAGACAATTTTGGTGACCGAGGATGAAAGAGGATATCCGGATCCATATCCAGGCATGTGCAGTCTGCAATCAGAACAAACATGATAATAAGAAACCGGCAGGTCTACTGCTTCAACCAGCAAGACCAACAAGACCCTGAGAATTCATCGCCACAGATTTTATCGTGGAACTACCATCTTCCAGGGGATACACAACTATCATGGTTACCATTGATTTGTTCACTCATATGGCTCATTTTACACCTTTATACAAACTGCCATCCTCATCTGAACTCGCCGGAATCTTCCTGGAACATATATGCCGGCTTCATGGGCTACCCTCCAAGACCATTTCTGACCAAGGACCCCAATACATATCCCAGTTCTGGAAACAATTATGTCGTATACTGGGAATCCAACGTGCCTTGTCCTCAGGTTATCACCCACAGACCAATGGCGCCACTGAATGTGCAAACCAAACTCTGGAACATTATCTTTGTTGCTTCGCCACCAAGGTCCAGGATGATTGGTCACTCTTAATACCTGTGGCCGAATTCGCTTACAACAATTCGGATCATTCAGCTATCAACACCAGTCCTTTCTTCTGTAGTCAAGGATTTCATCCTTCAGTTCTACCTTCCATTCTCCCACACCCTACACCAGTTCCTACGGTTGATTCCTGGATTGAAACCCGTATTAATGTACACAAAGAAGCAAAGGAACACTTAGAAAAGGCCCGAAAAGACGTTAAACATCATGTCGACTCTCAAAGAAGACCTGGGCCTTCTTACTCAGTAGGCGATAAAGTCTGGTTATCCTCGAAACTCCTTCCTCGACATCTGCGACCAAATAAACTGACTCCGAGGTATTACGGGCCCTTTTCTATAAAAGAAATCGTCAATCCAGTGGCCTTTCGACTTCGGCTACCAGAATCATGGAAAAGGATCCATCCAGTCTTCTACACTTCTATGTTCAAACCATATGTTCAGCCCTCTTGAACTGCTCCAAGATCTACCCCAGTGATTATCAATAGCCAACTCAAATATGAGGTTTCCAGAATCTCTGACTCTAGATACCGACGTGGTCAACTACAATATTTGGTCGAATGGAAAGGATACCCTCCCAGTGAGTGCACTTGGGAACCTGTGTCAAACATGAATGCTCCCAGGCTGATTCGAAGATACCATCTTATATATCCGGGCAAACCCGGAGGAGCTGGGCTTCAGAGGAGGCATACTGTCATGAACCACCGTCTGCATCCCTTCTGGACTTCGTGGTCCCTGACACATAGGGGATTGAACTCAGTAATCCTTCCAACATGGCCGCTTGATGCGGAACGCTGCTTCCCAGTCTCTGCGCTACACGCTCTATGTTCTAGAAAACACACACGCCCCCGCGGCTCTGCGCGTCTCAGCGCTACTGCTCACTGTAGCTGGACGTGTGCTGCCGGAGTTCGCTCGGGGCTAATTTCCTGAATTTTATTTCCCAGTTCCTTGATTCCTCCTCCTTTCCTTTCATCCTTCAAACTTTACTGAACTTTCCTGGATTTTCGCCCGCGCTTGAGTCACGGTTTCTGTGCCTCCGTGTGCGGACATTGTTCCTTCCTGGTTCCATCCCGGACAATCTGAACGAAGCACGCTGGAATCTGAAGACCCGCGCACGGGCTTATACAAATCCTGGACCGTGCGAAAGAAGTCACAAAAGAAGGTCGCAAGCAAACAGGAAAAACAGGTGAGAAGGGGAGAGACTTGTGACAGATGGTTCAGGAGGAGCAGGGGAGCACCTGTTTGGAGGAGGCCTTTTTAGAGAGGACCGATTTAGAGACCTCAACCGTGCTGTGGTCAGGAAGGATGAGAGTGAGGGAGGAAGAGGGCCAATGGAGGCAGAGGAGCAGGCATGGGAGAGGAGATGGGGTGGAAGAGAGTGTGAACGGGATGTCCTTCGTTTTGGATGTGAAGTGGAAGGCCCAGGCAGTACACTGAGCCTTGCAATGCAGGAGAGAGGTAGAGAATGCAAGTGGATTGGCGAGTTCCTTGCAGATTTTGAAAAGTGTATCCATGTTGTTAGTGGCCCCAGAGATGCAGGCTTGGATGTGGGCCCGCTTCTTGGAGCAAATACAGCAGGGATATTGCCTTTGGAGCAGATTGGCAGGCCAGTTTGTCTGAGGATAAGCCCAAGGTCTGCCACTTCTATTCAGCAACCCTACACTTGCGTATCAGAGATGCTAAATCAGAGGCATACCAGCTGTTGTTCTTGGTGGCAGGTTTTAGACAGATCATTATGTCAGGGGCAAGGATGTCAAGGGTGTTAGAGACGGCAAGGTGCAGGTCAGCAAGGACAGAGTCAGAGGGAGAGCCAGGAGTGGGGATTAGAGGGAGGATGAAGGTGGAGGCGAACGCACCAACTGACAATCGCTTCATTAGTCAAATCATGGCAAAGGAGGCTGGCAGTGCAGGGGGAGTCTCGGAAAGAGGGCCCAGGGGTCCCAAATTGGAGAAAATGAGAGAGTGGTCAGACCAGGAGAGGGAGGTGGTGACATGATTACAGATAGGGATGTCACCAGAGATGTGGGCATCACGAGTGTGGCCATCAGAGTAAGTCAGACCGGAAGGAAGAATAGTGAGAGAGAGGGAGTCACAGAGGACCCGGAACTGAGAGGTGGATGTTGAAGTCACCAAGCAGGAGTGGTTTGGAAGATGAGGTTGAAAGGGCTGAGGCAAGGTTGGCTAATTCAGAGAGGGAGAGCGAGACAGGGCCAGGGAGATCTATAGATGGTGGCGAGGGTGAGAGAGAGAGTAGGCGAGACCCCAAGCTTACATGTGAGCCATACAAAAGAGGAGTAAGATTGAGTAGGAATTATGGAAGCAGGGACCCACTCAGGGAAGAGCAGGGCCACTCCACCTCCAGGCCAATTGGGTCGGGTTTGGAGATGATGTTGTAGCCATTAGGAAGGATAGGGTCAAGAGCAGTGACAGAGCTGGCATTGAACCATGTTTTAGAGCGAGGACATCCAGGTCAAAGTCTACAAGAATAAGACAGCTGTCAGAGGAGTGCTTGACAGCAGAGTGAGTATTTACAGTAAGTACATGAAGTTGGTTACCACTTTTGAAGGTTTTCTGAGGAGATGTACAGGGGCATGGTACTCCCATCGGTGGTGGTGGAGAAGTGAGGGGAGAGGAAGCAGTGGTGGCAGGAGAAAGGAGGAAGTTTATGAGAGGAGCCATGCACTGGCTGAGAAGGAGAAGAGTAGTTTGAGAACCTTGGGCCATCATAGTGCCATTGTGATAGACATTAATGATACTCCTAAAGGATGAGAAGTATGCAAGGAGTACTTCCAACCTGGTGCCACCATTAATGGTTGAGGAGGAGAAAGGTGTTTGAGTGGAGACCAGATGGGGGTCCAAAGGTCAGGAGAGGGGACAGTGAAGAGGATGTCCTTAATGGTCTGTCTGGAAGTGGCATTGAATAAGTATCAGCAATAGGTAGGCTTGGATTAGAGTCCAGAAGAGCTGTTTTCAGCTTTTATCTTCTGTCAGACTTTGTGAGAGAGGTAGGATATGTGATAGAATAGCAGTTAGAATAGATAGGAGAGATGGAGAGTGCCACTGGAGTAGAGGGGCGAGAGAGAGATAAGCAGGGGAGCTGCACAGTGCATGGGAATTCACCAAGTGGCCTAGCAGCATGGCAGACACCGAGGAGGAGATGTGCAAAGGAAGGCCAACAGTGCACAGAATAAAAAGCACACCTAGATTCGTAATTGTCAAAAGCACTAATTTAAAAAGCACACCTAGATTCAAATTTTGGCAAAAGTACTAGAAACAGCACAACATGGACTATGCAGTGATTTAAAAAGCGCACCTAGTTTCGAATTTTGCCAAAAACACTAGAAACAGCATAACATGGGGGATGCAATGACTTAAAAAGAACACCTATATTTGAATGTTGCCAAAAGCACTAGAAACAGCACAAAATGGAGGATGGCGTGATTTAAAAAGCACACCTAGAATCAAATTTTGCCAAAAGCACAAATACAGTACAAAATGGAGGATGCAGATAATAAAGGCGCTCTGGAAGGGGGATTAGGGGTGTGGCATGAGTAGGCAGCAGAAAGCAGGTTATATGTGAAATTTACAGCAGACACACACATTAACAGGCTGATTCATGGAATAATTAGCGCGTCGCAAGTGGCCAAAAACGTGCGAATCGCAGTGGAATAGTGAAAATCGCAGTGCAAGTGCGAAAATCGCACGAAAAGCAGCGCACATCGATTCATGGAAGGCCGTGCGCGAGAAAACCATCGGATGTGCGATAAAAAAGTGCGCGGCGCACGTTGGCGCACAGGCCATCTAACTGCGTGCGCCAGGTCACAGCGAAAATCGCACAGGCCACAGCGAAAATCGCACATAGCACGGCGCACGCAACAAAAGTAGGCGGAACACGGGGCGTAACACTCGGAATGGGGAACAACTTGCCAAAATGTGGGCGTCACGGGGGAAGTACAGGGTACAAGTGCGCGGAACGCCCACACGCTCGCCTACAACACGTATTCATGGAATAGAATAGGGCAAAAAAGCGCACGCTCAAACCAGCGCACAGGCACAAACACGACCGCCACAAGAAAGCAGGCGGTAGCGTCTCTGCGCCTGTAAGAAATGTGCACCAAAAGGTGCACCAACAAATAGCACCTATATATAGCCATGATGAATGTCCTATACTGTGGCCCTCCAGGACAAATGACGTGCAAAGGGGTACCCACAAACACGGACACCCGCTGAAAAAAAATACGTGTGCGTGTATACCAGGGTGCGCGGGAAGTCTCACACGCGATTTGTCGGGGTACGTGGATTTCAGGGGTGCGCGGGAAGTTCCACACGCGATTTGTCAGGGTACGTGGATTTCAGGGGTGCGCGGGAAGTTCCACACGCGATTTGTCAGGGTACGTGGATTGCAGGGGTGCGCGGGAAGTTCCACACGCGATTTGTCAGGGTACGTGGATTTCAGGGGTGCGCGGGAAGTTCCACACACGATTTGGCCGAGTACGTGGATTTCAGGGGTGCGCGGGAAGTACCACACGCGATTTGTCAGGGTACGTGGATTGCAGGGGTGCACGGGAAGTTCCACACGCGATTTGGCCGTGTACGTGGATTTCAGGGGTGCGCAGGAAGTTCCACACGCGATTTGGCCGGGTACGTGGATTTCAGGGGTGCGCGGGAAGTTCCACACGCGATTTGTCAGGGTACGTGGATTTCAGGGGTGCGCGGGAAATTCAACACGCGATTTGGCCGTGTACGTGGATTTCAGGGGTGCGCGGGAGGTTCCACGCGCGATTTGGCCGTGTACGTGGATTTCAGGGGTGCGCGGGAAGTTCCACACGTGATTTGTCAGGGTACGTGGATTTCAGGGGTGCGTGGGAAGTTCCACACGCGATTTGGCCGGGTACGTGGATTTCAGGGGTGCGCGGGAAGTTCCACATGCGATTTGTCAGGGTACGTGGATTTCAGGGGTGCGCGGGAAGTTCCACACACGATTTGGCCGGGTACGTGGATTTCAGGGGTGCGTGGGAAGTTCCACACGCGATTTGGCTGGGCACGTGTATGACAGGGGTACGCGGGAAATTCTACACGCGATTTGGCTGTGTGCTCCCAGGTATTCCCTGTACACCCTCCACGGCCCCTGCAGGCAGCACACACCACAGGGGACTACCCTGCACACCTGCTCATGTCACCCAGCACCCCCACCCCCCAGCCACCAGGGGCAGCCTCCACCAGGCCCCCACTCATGTCTCCCACCACCCCCACCCCCCAGCCACCAGGGGCAGCCTCCACCAGGCCCCCACTCATGTCTCCCACCACCCCCACCCCCCAGCCACCAGGGGCAGCCTCCACCAGGCCCCCACCCATGTCTCCCACCACCCCCACCCCCCAGCCACCAGGGGCAGCCTCCACCAGGCCCCCACCCATGTCTCCCACCACCCCCACCCCCCAGCAGTGCAGGGGCACCCTCCACCAGGCCCCCACTCATGTCTCCCACCACCCCCACCCACCAGCAGTGCAGGGGCACCCTCCAGCAGGCCCCCACTCATGTCTACCACCACCCCCACCCCCCAGCATCCAGGGGAAGCCTCCACCAGGCCCCCACTCATGTCTCCCACCACCCCCACCCCCCAGCAGTGCAGGGGCACCCTCCACCAGGCCCCCACTCATGTCTCCCACCACCCCCACCCCCCAGCCACCAGGGGCAGCCTCCACCAGGCCCCCACTCATGTCTCCCACCACCCCCAGCAGTGCAGGGGCAGCCTCCACCAGGCCCCCACCCATGTCTCCCACCACCCCACCCCCCAGCCACCAGGGGCACCCTCCACCAGGCCCCCACTCATGTCTCCCACCACCCCACCCCCCAGCATCCAGGGGCACCCTCCACCAGGCCCCCACTCATGTCTCCCACCACCCCCACCCCCCAGCAGTGCAGGGCACCCTCCACCAGGCCCCCACTCATGTCCAACTCATGTCTCCCTGCACCCCCACCCCCCAGCATCCAGGGGCACCCTCCACCAGGCCCCCACTCATGTCTCCCACCACCCCCACCCCCCAGCATCCAGGGGCACCCTCCACCAGGCCCCCACTCATGTCTCCCACCACCCCCACCCCCCAGCCACCAGGGGCAGCCTCCACCAGGCCCCCACTCATGTCTCCCACCACCCCCACCCCCCAGCAGTGCAGGGGCACCCTCCACCAGGCCCCCACTCATGTCTCCCACCACCCCCACCCCCCAGCAGTGCAGGGGCACCCTCCACCAGGCCCCCACTCATGTCTACCACCACCCCCACCCCCCAGCATCCAGGGGCAGCCTCCACCAGGCCCCCACTCATGTCTCCCACCACCCCCACCCCCCAGCAGTGCAGGGGCAGCCTCCACCAGGCCCCCACTCATGTCTACCACCACCCCCACCCCCAGCCACCAGGGGCACCCTCCAGCAGGCCCCCACTCATGTCTCCCACCACCCCCACCCCCAGCAGTGCAGGGGAACCCTCCACCAGGCCCCACTCATGTCTACCACCACCCCCACCCCCCAGCATCCAGGGGCAGCCTCCACCAGGCCCCCACTCATGTCTCCCACCACCCCCACCCCCCAGCAGTGCAGGGGCACCCTCCACCAGGCCCCCACCCATGTCTCCCACCACCCCCACCCCCCAGCAGTGCAGGGGCACCCTCCACCAGGCCCCCACTCATGTCTCCCACCACCCCCACCCCCCAGCAGTGCAGGGGCACCCTCCACCAGGCCCCCACTCATGTCTCGCAACACCCCCACCCCCCAGCCACCAAGGGCAGCCTCCACCAGGCCCCCATTCATGTCTCCCACCACCCCCACCCCCCAGCATCCAGAGGCACCCTCCACCAGGCCCCCACTCATGTCTACCACCACCCCCACCCCCCAGCCACCAGGGGCACCCTCCACCAGGCCCCCACCCATGTCTCCCACCAACCCCACCCCCCAGCAGTGCAGGGGCACCCTCCACCAGGCCCCCACCCATGTCTCCCACCACCCCCACCCCCCAGCCACCAGGGGCAGCCTCCACCAGGCCCCCACCCATGTCTCCCACCACCCCCACCCCCCAGCAGTGCAGGGGCCCCCTCCACCAGGCCCCCACCCATGTCCAACTCATGTCTTCCTGCACCCCCACCCCCCAGCATCCAGGGGCACCCTCCACCAGGCCCCCACCCATGTCTCCCACCACCCCCACCCCCCAGCCACCAGGGGCAGCCTCCACCAGGCCCCCACCCATGTCTCCCACCACCCCCACCCCCCAGCAGTGCAGGGGCACCCTCCACCAGGCACCCACCCATGTCCAACTCATGTCTCCCTGCACCCCCACCCCCAGCATCCAGGGGCACCCTCCACCAGGCCCCCACCCATGTCTCCCACCACCCCCACCCCCCAGCAGTGCAGGGGCACCCTCCATCAGGCCCCCACCCATGTCTCCCACCACCCCCACCCCCCAGCCACCAGGGGCAGCCTCCACCAGGCCCCCACTCATGTCTACCACCACCCCCACCCCCCAGCATCCAGGAGCAGCCTCCACCAGGCCCCCACTCATGACTCCCACCACCCCCACCCCCCAGCAGTGCAGGGGCCCCCTCCACCAGGCCCCCACCCATGTCTCCCACCACCCCCACCCCCCAGCAGTGCAGGGGCACCCTCCACCAGGCCCCCACTCATGTCTCCCACCACCCCCACCCCCCAGCAGTGCAGGGGCACCCTCCACCAGGCCCCCACTCATGTCTCCCACCACCCCCACCTCCCAGCCACCAAGGGCAGCCTCCACCAGGCCCCCACTCATGTCTCCCACCACCCCCACCCCCCAGCATCCAGAGGCACCCTCCACCAGGCCCCCACTCATGTCTACCACCACCCCCATCCCCCAGCCACCAGGGGCACCCTCCACCAGGCCCCCACTCATGTCTCCCACCAACCCCACCCCCCAGCAGTGCAGGGGCACCCTCCACCAGGCCCCCACCCATGTCTCCCACCACCCCCACCCCCCAGCCACCAGGGGCAGCCTCCACCAGGCCCCCACCCATGTCTCCCACCACCCCCACCCCCCAGCAGTGCAGGGGCCCCCTCCACCAGGCCCCCACCCATGTCCAACTCATGTCTCCCTGCACCCCCACCCCCCAGCATCCAGGGGCACCCTCCACCAGGCCCCCACCCATGTCTCCCACCACCCCCACCCCCCAGCCACCAGGGGCAGCCTCCACCAGGCCCCCACCCATGTCTCCCACCACCCCCACCCCCCTGCAGTGCAGGGGCACCCTCCACCAGGCACCCACCCATGTCCAACTCATGTCTCCCTGCACCCCCACCCCCAGCATCCAGGGGCACCCTCCACCAGGCCCCCACCCATGTCTCCCACCACCCCCACCCCCCAGCAGTGCAGGGGCACCCTCCACCAGGCCCCCACCCATGTCTCCCACCACCCCCACCCCCCAGCCACCAGGGGCAGCCTCCACCAGGCCCCCACCCATGTCTCCCACCACCCCCACCCCCCAGCAGTGCAGGGGCACCCTCCACCAGGCACCCACCCATGTCCAACTCATGTCTCCCTGCACCCCCACCCCCAGCATCCAGGGGCACCCTCCACCAGGCCCCCACCCATGTCTCCCACCACCCCCACCCCCCAGAAGTGCAGGGGCACCCACCACCAGGCCCCCACCCATGTCTCCCACCACCCCCACCCCCCAGCCACCAGGGGCAGCCTCCACCAGGCCCCCACTCATGTCTCCCTGCACCCAGGTCCTCACAATCACCAACCATGTGCGTAATGGTCAGCCTCCACAGCCAAAAGGCCCTACCAAGTAACCCATTCACCCACATGGAAATGGAAATTACATGTTACACCCCCAACGTACATAAAGCAAATGAACCCATGTCTGTCACACACAATGGTTGCAAATGAATTGGAATACACCCAACATGACATGCATGAAACCAATGAGATGATAACACACAGTGAAGTATGAAAACAAAATTGTATTAAAAAAATAAGAATGCAAATGAAATGAAACAAACTACAATGCCAATGAAAAAAAGAAAAGGTGCATGTCCGTCCCAAAAAATTAAAAACACCAAATCCAAAAAAAATGTACTTCAAAGTCACATTAAAAATGAAATCAATCCGACAGAAAAAAAATAAATCCAAACACCATTGCTCCGTGGAGACGAAATAAAAAATTAAAAAATAAAACAATCCAATGAAGAACTATGTACAAAATATCCAAGGGTCCATGAGCCCAACTGAACAAAGGAAACCTACAAAAAACCCTAACAAAAATGCAACTATATACAAAAAGTGGAGCTGTGTCCGTCGACTCCAAATCATAAGAATAAACAAATGAAACCTAAAACTAAAGAACTATATACAAAGGCGGCGGGCAAGTCCAGCGGCTCACTCCGTAGTGTTCCGGGCCAGGGCATCATCAAACTCCTCGTCTATGTCCCGGAGGCGGTCCTGTTCCATGGCCCCGAGGGTCCGCAGGGACGACGCCATCTGCTCCTCCAACCCCCTGAGGATTGCCTCGAGGCACTCGGCCCGCCTCAGGGCCCTCCGCATGGAGTTCTCCGCCCTGACCATCGTGAGCCGCGCCTCTTCCGCCCGCCGCCGCTCCGCACCTATCTGCTGGCCCAACCGCAGCCACACGGAAGACACTTCCTGTCCTGGGTCCTCCTGCCCTCCGGCCGATGCCTGCCCCTCCGATGTTGATGGCCCCGAGCCATGATGCCTCCCATGTTGACTCTGCTGCTGCCTCCGACGCAACTGCCTCTGCCAGCACGACGGCATCTAGGCTGATGGAATCCACCAACGCCGTCGTGGTCGTGCCCTGCCTGATGATGCCGGCACATCCTCCATCTGCTGGGGTACAGTTGCTGTGGTGTCCACCCCTGCTTGACCTCCGACTCCCGACTGTGGCAGGGATGGGATCCCCACCGAGCTGGCTGCATAGGTCAGGGCAGGTCCACAGGGGGCCCTGGTGGCATCTGGGCCGGAAAACGGCAAGGAGAACGACTGGCGTATAGCCTCCACAGAGGAGGAGAGGGCCGCCAGATTGGCCGACACATGCAGGAAACCCCCGAACATGGAAGATCCCAATTGGGCCACGTCGGCACGGTGCTCTTCGTGATGATGTGCGTGCTCCTCCCGGGAAGCACGCACGTCATCACAAATTGCACCCGCGCGCCTCGCAACCCCAATCAGGACCTTCTCCATACGGACACGGGTCCCCTCGTCCGCAGGTGGAGGGGAGTCAGGTGACATGGACATCCCCTCTACCTACGGACGGGCCTGGGACGGGGCATCCCTGCTGGTGCATGGTGGTGCACTCACAGGGTCAGGGACAGCGACATGCACAGGCCCCTCCACGGTGACCTGTGCTGCCTCCTGCCCCTGGCCCTGGACTGCACCACTTGCACCAGCAGGGATGCCCCCACCAGGCCCCATGTGTGCCCCTGTGGCGGCCTCCTCCTCCTCTGTGGAAACCACCAACCTGGATGGCTCCTCACCTTCTTCCACCGTAGCAGACCCCTGTGGGGGCTCACCCACCCCTTCTGCTGCAGCCGTGGGGGCATCCCCGCCGCCTTGCTCCACAGCGCCGTCTCCGCCCTCTTCTTCACTAGCCGCTGCGTAGAGGGAGACAAAGAACACAAGCATCAGGGTACTGTACAATGGTCCCCTAGACAGGAAGCAATAGCAGATGAGTACCACTGTCAAAGTACACTTCCATCATGTCCCTCCACAACACATGGGTCAGTCCAGGCAAAGCACACACAGTAACAGGCATGGTGCATGCCATGGACATTTCCATACATGTCCAATGGACTCTTGAAACATACAATGATATGGAACTCACATGCATCATGGGTCATGCCTATCACATGCACACACTTCACCTCAGTCACATCCATCTGGCCCCATACACCCCAAACACAGCGGATACAAGGGTAACTAGGCTGCATCAGGGAATCTGTGCATTGTCACACACATGTGTCATGCATCCATGGCATGCACAAGTCACAGAGATGCAGGTCAGGCACACAGACATGGCTACCATATATGTACCTGGCATCAGCACCCATCCCTCACCCCCACCCATGTCCAGGAACAGAGACTGGCATGCTCTCATGTTTAAAATCTGCATAGGGCTCCCCATGTGGCATTTAAACACATGCAACAACCATGTGGTTCACACATCACTGGTCGCACATGCATTACCATGATGTCCCTGCACACATACATGCATACATGGCCTATGTCACACATAAAGGCAAGTATCAGACAACCAGCACACCGCAACATGCCCTGTCTCACAGAGCAATGCTTGGACACTTACCGCTCAACTCCAGACGGGTCTCCCTCTCAAGGATCTGGGCGTGGAGCGCTGGGCGTACGCGTTCCAGGACCCTCATCTGGATGGAACTCATGCGGCCCCGGCCCCCCTCTACGAGGCGCCGGGCCTCACGAGGGTCCTGGACCTCAAGTCCTCCCAGCGCTTCTGGATCTTCTGGACGTCGCGGGTTGCCACCCCCTCCGCGTTGATGGCAACCACACAGTCGGCCCAGATCCTCTCCCGTCCTTCCTTGCTGGCGCGGGACGATCCAAAGAGGGCATCATACTGCCCCAGGACATGCTCCACCAGGACACCAACTTCGGTGGCAGTGAAGCTGGTGCCCCTCTGCCCCTCTGGCCTGGGGTTGCCACTGGTGCCAGATGTGGAAGTGCCTGACATGGCAACCCCAGAGGCAGGTGTGGGTGGGCAACTGGGTCCTGGGGCTGGGCTGTGGAGCGATGTAATCCCAGTCGGGAGTCTTCAGTTCCAGCAGGGGTGGACACAGCAACTGGACCCCTGCAGATGGCTGATGTGCAGGCACCAAATGGCAGGGCACGGTGGCAGCAGGCAGGCAGGCAGGCAGGCAGCAGCAGATGGCACGTGGGAGGCTGCTCGGGGCACTGGGGGGCAGTAATTCGGCCTTCTGGGCAGGAGCGTGGTCTTCCGTGTGTTTTCGCGTGGCCAGCTTGATACAGAGTGATTTGGCACATGAAAATCCTGCACGTCAGCGTGAAATTCGAGGAAAGGCCCTTAGCGCGTAAGCGCATCAGCACGCATACGCGATTCTATTGGACCAAAGGCCCTCAGCGCGTAAGCGCGTCTGTGACGTGACCCGCACGGGTGTTTCCCACACAGCACGTGATGACAGAGCACACGTGGAAAGACTGCACGTCAGAGTGTCATCGCGTGTGATTGGACAAAAGTGCGCGTACACGCGATTGGCCTATGTACGTGTATTTCAGGGGTGCGCGGGCACTTACACACGCAAGTACGTCAGCGCACCTGTATCCCTGGGTGCGCGGGAATTTCCACACGCTATTGGACTGGGTACTGGATTTCAGGGGTGCGCGGGTCACATGCTCGCCTACAACACGCGCAACGCATACATTTGTGCGCTAACAAAATAACAAGCTCAGACCCAGGATGAACATACCGTTCCTAGCAGCAGTGGCCATGGGCTACCAAAGGAGGAGGAGGAGAATAGTCAGGGCCAGAATATTCACACCCAGAACCAGCCTTTTCGGGATGCCTGATGACCAGGTGTATGGGAGGTACAGGTTTCCACCACACATAATACTGGACCTGGTGAGTGAGTGGGAGGATGACCTCACATCACCCACCCTGTGCTCCCAAGCACTCAGCCCCCTGGAGAAGGTCCTCAATGTACTGCACTTCTTAGCCACTGGATCATTTAAGCGGACAAGTGCCATAGTGGGTGGGGTATCTGTCATGATCTCTGCTTCCAAAAGGTCAGGGTTTTCCCAACTCCCTTGGAAGCAGATCCATAACCCAGGTTCCGAGTGCCAACCAGTCCCAATTGGGACCTTTTGGACCCAGTCCTGGCGCCAGTGGCACCAGGCTCATAAATATGCCCAGTCCCAGCGCTGGAAGCGCCGGGCTCATAATGCTTGGGTGGACTTACCTGCAGCAGACCATGCTGCTTACTTGCCTGCCAGTTGAGCCTCTGATCCTCTTCTGTTTGGAACTACTTTTCCTGTTGGGTGGGGCAGGAGCCACTCCCTAGGTTCAGAACACTGGAACTCTTCTGGAAAGCAGGAACTCTTTTCTTACCTAGGCTTGCCTGGGGAGGAGTAACCTAAGCACTACAGGAGGCTATTTAAACCACACCCGATGGATGAATCTTGCTTTGCGTTATTCTGCATCCTCTGCAGCAGAACGCTCATCGTGTCTTCTGCATCTGATCCTGGGCCTAAGGAAAAAGGCTTACCATCCTGAATCCAGTCTTCAGCAACACCTATAAAGGCAAGAAAGAACAGGTTAGCATTACGGTCTTCAGTGACAGCTCTTCACTAACCTGGTCCATCGGCTGTCACCAACGCCTCTGTCGGGGGGAAATTCTGCCGGGGTCGGCCGGGCCGTCCGCGGACCTCCAGGCAGGAAGGCCCCAACTCCTCCCGTGTATATCCCAGATGAGATGAGATAGAGTATGAGACGCACACAAGGAGCAAGGTTACTCTGCTGTTTATTAGACAAAACGGCAGGGATGGGTCAAGGAGCGTACGCGTTCGTCCTGACACACACACAATCGTGTGGCTCGCAGGCCCTTTTTACTGTATTATGACGCGCTACTTGCGTCACTTCAGAAAGTTAACAAAAAACCTATCGCCACTCTTAATTGGGTGTTCGAGTGGTAGGGTTAGTATAGCACACATATAGAGAATGATATTAGTGGACAAGGTGTAGTCAGGTGGTATATCTGGGTTGTCCCTACAATTAGATACATGAGAATTGTTACATGAAGACTCCTGGAGATTGGCTAATATTGCTGGCGTCAGTGATAAGAGCCCCATGTTCTGATTGGTGCGCCCGTGAGCTTCCCAGCCTGGGACCACCGTTGTTCCCAGCTCTCGGTGTACCTGTAAGTTGCAACAATGTTTCACTATGGGTACGTGCAGACAATGTGAGGACTTATTCATAGCTGGACGGCGGACCGCTCCCACTGTTGCAGATGTCCATTGAGCCTTTCAAGTGTATCTGCCAGTGTCTCGTAGCGAGGGATCCAGACGCCTCTGTTCTCCTGGGTTTGGCATCTCGTCAGGTTCGGCTTGGTCACGTGGGGAGGGACCGTGAAAGAGGCAGAATTCTGAACAATTAATATTGTTTTTCTACTGCGCGTCTGGTTTAATTTGTCGGTGTGACTTTAACGTTGGTGCGCGGAGTACGAGGTTGCAACATCGTGCCTTTGATGATTTGCTCTTGGAATGTTGGTTTGCAACATTGCGACCTTGGCTGGTTGCTTCGCCGAGCTCATTTCTGCAGGATCAGCAACTGACTCTTGCTTTGTTAATGTCCACGGGAGCTCTTGTTTGAGGCCTACTTGGGCCTGGTGCATAAGTTGTCCGTTTGGTGCACAGGTGCTTTAGGTTATAGGAGTATATAATTTCATGACCAGTATTGTGTCTTCATTATACTTCTCATGGCGGTAACTGGTTTCAAGAGAAGCGTGAGCAAGCTAGTAGAAGAGTTCATGACGCGTCTTGCGTTTCTGCATTCTGAAAGCCTATGTAAAAATAATAAAGATGCACGTCCGTGAATATGCCTGTCGCCTACGTCATAGCACTGAGTATATTCTTCGTGTAGGTTGGTGTGGGAATGTCCAGTGTGTACATTTGTACAGATGTGCTTCCCGTTGTCTAGGTCGTCATGGCATCTCTAACGACGTGTAGATTTTAGTCTAGTTGATCCGTGCCGCAGGTGTCGGCATGGCCAGTGCGGGCTGCTGGGCAGGCAGATGGACACATCCGTATGTTCCTGTACCAGGGTATCTGGTCGTCTGGTAAATGGACAAACTCTTCTCGTGGCGGGTGTCTGGGTCGTGACCCTCTAGGCCAAGCGCGAGAGGCAAAGGACGGGAGCCTGGTCTTCCATTCTCCCACTTCAGTCCCCCCTCTGGTCGACTTGTCGACCACAAACATATCCTTCTCGTTATCTCCTCTTACTCGCCATATCTTTGTTATTCCTCCGAGATGTCCATAATGGTTTACATGATCTTCAAAGGACCAATACATATATTCACAGGTACCTCCAGGAGTACAGTATACCCATCTTCCTATGTAGCTCCTGGGGTTTCTTGGGTTCTCGATCTTCACTGATGGTGGGTCTAGATGGTTGGTGATTATTTGGGTGCGCAGCTTCTCCCTCTCCTGTATTATTACACCTGTATGCTGGCCGTCATCTGTTGGCATCAAGGGGTGCATTCCCACCATTTCCAGCAACTCGTCAGTAGTGCGTGCCTTCCGTGCCTTCCAAAATCTAATTATGATCAGGGTAGCTCCAGCCAATATAGTACAGCCCACTATTATTTTCAGTCCATCTGACAGCCAGGATGGCATCCATGACCATAATAGTGAAAACCAGCTCTTATCCTTGTTCACACCGTTGCTTTCATCCATCATTTTGGAGTGCATCTGGGCCAATTGCGAAACTGCTTCTGTCAGTGTACCATTGTCAGCATCATTGGCAGGTATGAACGTGCAGCATGATTGTCCTATCTTTGCACAAACTCCTCCTTCCATTGCTGT
The DNA here is from genome assembly GCF_040938575.1 of Ambystoma mexicanum. NCBI lineage: Eukaryota > Metazoa > Chordata > Amphibia > Caudata > Ambystomatidae > Ambystoma > Ambystoma mexicanum. The sequence continues at coordinate 1,095,023,491 of NC_090931.1, forward strand.
GAGAAGGTCCAATACATATCTGTTCTGGAGTGCTACCATCCTTACAGCTCGCAGCTCCTCTTTTATTGCGTTGAACCCATTTACTGTAGAATTGATGGTCATCATTAGTTCCCATCTAGTTATTTGGAGCCATTTTGCGTTTGCGTAAGCCTGTAGTCCCGGGTGTATTATTGAGGAGAAGAACATTGCTGCCCTGCTAAATAGTCTGTGTTCTGGCGGTGTTGATGTTAGTGCCGTTTCCGACCTTCCCCATAGGTAATTTCCTGTCAGTGGCTCTCCTTGTCTTTTTCTTCTATTTAGGACAGTGTCATTGCTGTTGGTCCTGTTCCCTTGCTCCTCCTGGAGTGGTGCAGATCTCTTTCTTCTCTTATCCCCTTCATCCATTCTAGGAAATTTCGCCACATTGACGTGCTTCTTAGGTACCACTAGTGATGGTACATTGACGTGTACCATTGTGCACACACCATTCCACAGGGGAGGCAGTGTATGGTATGCCTTTTCTCCACAGGCCCAATAATGGTCCATTATTACTGCTGTTCCCGCTCCCCCCTCAGGTAACTCCGTCACACTTGCACAATTGGTGTTATATCCTACGTCCACCTCTCCTTTATGCTGGTAGCATACCTTGGGCGCAGTCAACGGTAGTATCGTTATTGGGTCTTCATCTTCTTCTACCCACGTGAGCATCGGTACATACTTGATCCACGTCGTCCAACATCGGTGATTGTGTGTCTCGATGGTTGAGATAGTTTCTTTTGTTACCATGTTGCTGCCAATCACTCCTATCTCCCAGCTGTTGTCCAGATACACCTTTCCTGTTATCGTCAGTAGCGGCCTCTCCCAGCATCCTTGTTTACCCGGAACTTCAGTGGCGTACCAATCACATGGTAGATACTGCAGAGTTACTTTCTTTGTTTCTCCTTTTGCAGGGCCACTTGTTATATATTTGAACGCTTCAGCATGTAAACTGGTCTTGTGATAACTCAAGTAGGTCTTGAGGAAGTTGTTTTCATATGGGTATGAGTCTCGTGTTTTCCATGTCATGTGCACTACAGTTCCTTGGAATCTTCCTTTCGTCTGGAACAGTGCCAAGTATATTATGCACTGCGCTATCTTCTCATTTATTTCTGTGGCAACAAATGTTCGTGAAGCACTCATGGCGTATGGTATTAATGAGCAGACGTAGCAGCTATCCTCAGTTGTCTGCTTACCAATGCGGGTCATGTGTTGGTACCATATGTTGTTTCTGACGTGTGCTGAATCTTGTACATAATTATCAATACCTTTATTGTCTGAGTATGTGCTGCGTTTAACTCTATTCTGCTTGGGTGCAATGTTACTACTACCACCTGACGTAACACCTGTTGCAGCAAGGAACAGGGGTATATTAGGTTTGGGTGCAGCAATAAAATTGATAGCACAGCTGTACTGCCAGACAGAGGCAGCCAAAAATCCGGTGATCATCAAAATCCCTATTATTTTTATTACAACTGCTAATCTCACCGGCATTTTGCTCTTACCTTGCTGCAGTCCTGGCAGCGTATTCTTGCGACGTTAAAGTTGCCCGCCTAAAAATTCTCAAAATGCTCGTTTTTAGATGTTAGTTTTGTTTTATTTAAGCTCTCCCTCTCAAATAGTCATTCAGTGCCCAGGCGAAGAGCTGCTCCCACGCTACTCTAAGTGATCGGTCTCTTAGGACCGGCAAGTATGGGCGGAGGTGGGGCATGTAATATTCTATGGCCAGGAGGAAGGCTGTGTAGTAGACACGTACCCTTCTTCTTTTTAGGTATGTTGGCCTTTTTATTTCGTATACAAATTGGTGTGACAATTCTTCTGGGTAATTATCGTCTGGGAGTACCATCTACGCCTGGACAGTGGACTTGTTAATTAGCTCTCTACTTAACAATACAATAATACGCAGTTCCTGTATGTGCGAGAGAAAAAAAGAGAACATTCACGTGTTTACATGTGTATTTGTGCGAGAGAACATTCAGTTTAAGTTGCAATTATACAATAATACGCAGTTCCTGTATGTGCGAGAGAAAAAGAGAACATTCACGTGTTTACATGTGTATTTGTGCGGCCAGTGGCCTTCAGTTTAAGTCACAACTGTCCTTGGGAGTCAATGGGCGGGGGGGGTTTTTTGGGCTCAGATGGCGGAAGTATTTTTACTCTTTGAACGTGTGAGCATGGGGTGGGCAGTATAGGGATCACCCCTTTCTTCGTCAGTTGTTGTCTCTGGGGTAGCTGGGTAGTGACACGGTAAGGGAACAATTGGGTCGTTGTCTGTGGTAGAACTTCCTTCCGCTGTCGGGGATGTTGTTGCTGTTCTTCCAATGGACCTGTCGTTGGCGCTGGGGCGGGTCTGCAGTTTGTAGATCTTTACATCATGTAGGTGGTTCCAGGCACGCTTGTCCTTTAGTTTTACTGCTCTTGGTGATACGTCCTCTACCAGATGTGGGCCGGTGAACCTTTTGTCGTTCCACTTCCTATTGAAATTGCGAAGTAGCACGTGGTCACCTTTGGCAAGTTTGCACAAGTTCTCTTTTTCTAATTCTGTACTGGCGCCTTCTTCTTGATTTCTGGTGGACCCGCCCCGCGTGCGCTCGAGCTGTTGAGACACAAACACAACACTAGTAATCAAAGACGACACATATTGATACATTTCATCACCTAGTACACTCGCTGAACTTTCGTGGTCAGTGAATGCCCTTGACGTTGGCGTTAGGGGAAGGCGCATTTGACGTCCAGTAACCACCTCGTGTGGGGTGAGGTGGTGGTCGGACCCTGGCCTGTTCCTTAATTCGAATAGGGCTAACGGAAGGCAATACAACCAACTTTTCTTTGTTGTTTGTTGTATCTTTGCAATTGCCTCCTTCAATAAGCCATTCAGGCGTTCACATACACCGTTAGCCTGTGGGTGATATGCACATGCAAATTTGTGCTTTATGCTCAGCAGGGCTGTGATATGTTGGAACATTTCGTTTGCGAAATGCGGGCCATTGTCTGATCTTAACACCTCGCACACTCCCCACCTGGGGAAGACCTCCCTTACTAGGAATTTGGCTGCTCTAAATGCATCTGGGTGTGAACAGGGCCCTGCTTCAATCCACCTAGAAAATGGGCATACTACTACAATCATATACCTATTACCTTGACATATGTTGATCATATCAACATAGTCAATGTGAAGGTGCCGAAAAGGTCCTTCTGGCCGGGGTATGGTACCTCTTATCACTTTTAGGGTATGACCGGCCGTAAACTGTTGACATGTGAGACAATTGCTGATAAAATTTGACACATGAGAATTTAACTCGGGACAGAACCAATCTTCTCTAATTCGTGCTGCAATTATTTCCTTGCCTGTATGGGCTGGGTGATGTAATTGGCTCAGGGCGGTATTTAAAAGTGCCAACGGTATTACAACTTTCCCAGTACCACCCTGGCGCCATAGTGCGTCGGTTGGTGACATTGTACATCCTCTTTTTACCCATATTTCCTTTTCGGCCATTGGTGCAGCCGCTTGTAATTCCATAATCTGTGTGGCTGGGAGATGGGTGTACCCTTCTCTTATTAACATCTCCCTCACCATTCCCCTCCCTCCCCCTCTCTGTGAGTCTGTGGGGTTCCATATCTCACCAAAGTATGCAGCATATTTCGCATGTGCGTCTGCTGCTGCATTCCCTTTTGAGACGTGGTCTTCACCATTGGTGTGTGCGGTGCATTTTACTAGGGCTAGCTCTTGGGGGTCGTTTATTACTTCAGTTAATTCAGCCAACAAGAGGGCATGTTGTACTGGAGTGCCATCAGCTCTCCTAAACCCTCTTCTTCTCCATTTTGATAGCCCTGAGTGGACAGTAGATGTAACATATGCACTGTCGGAATATATTGTTACACGTTTGTTAAAACTTTCCTTTAATGCCAATATTAGTGCAACTAGTTCTGCGACTTGAGCAGAGTAATGCTGTGGTAACTGTACACACTTCATAGCCACACACACCGGCGCCTCCATCATTTTTACCACTGCTGCCCCAGTCCTCCGTATCCCATCTCCTTGATCAATAGTTGATGACCCATCAATAAACAAAAGCTCACCTCACTCTAGTGCATTTTCTTCAACTTTTCTAGTGCATGAATATATTTCATTTAGTTTGGTGCAGTCGTGGGCGTAATCTCCCTCCTCAATTATTTCTGCTAGGAACCTTGCAGTGTTAACAGTGCTACATCTAACAATCGCTAGTTCAGCCCTAGACAAAATGATCTCATAACCTGATGCCCTTTGTGTCGTTAGTGTGGACTTGGGTTTATTCAATATTGCAAATAGTGCATGTTCCACAAACAGTGTAGTTGGACACCCCATGGTTATTGCTGATGCTTTTTCTACTGCAAAAGCAGCTGCAGCGAGACCTTGTTCGCAAGGGAAGTGGCCTAACATCACGGGGTCTAAGTGACCGCTGTAAAATGCTACTGGTTTATAGCCCATGCTTGTTTTTTGGGCCAATACTGCTTTCATTACTGCTGAGTCGCAATGTGAAAATATAAAAAATCGTCGCTCATAGTCTGGGGATGCCAGTACTGGAGCTGTTGATATCGCGTCCTTCAATTCGTCAAATGCCTCCCTCATTTCCATAGTCCACCCCAACTTTTTCTCCCCTTTATTTGCTTCCTTCAAACCCTCAAGCAGGGGTCCTATGTATGAACAGTAATCAAATACCCATGCTCTACAGTAGTTGCACAGCCCCAGAAATTGCTGCAGTTCTCTCACAGTCTGTGGCATGGGAGTGCTTGAGATGATAGTACCCTCCTCCTCCATATTTCCATTTCCCTTTCTTTATCTTCTTCTTCCTTCTTTTTTTCTCTCAGCACTACTCTTGACACCCTGTCTGCTGCTGCTTTTACCCTTTCAGCTTCTATCCTTTGCTCCTCATTTCGTTCCCTTAATTTGTCCAATTCGTCCTTACCCTCTTTCCTTTTCCTCACTCTCTCTTTTTCCTCCTTCTCAAGCTGTTTTATTAATTCATTCTGCTCATCCCTTAGCTTTGCCAATTTTTCCTCCAAAATCTCTTCTCTTTGTCGTAATAGCTCCTCCCCCTTCATCTCACTCTCCCTTGTACTATCCTCGTCTGTTCTCTTTACTACCTCCCTCTCTTCTCCCGTTAGTGAACCCCGTAATTTTAATAATATCTGTGCAGCTACCCACTCATCATGTCCTATCTCTACAATCTGCTCTTCTCCAATCCTCCCCTCCCCCACTGGCATCTTCCTATGAGCCACATATGGTGGAGGGCTGTATGCCGGGTTCGAGTATCCTTCAGCCGCCCTTAACTGTCCTTCTATTTCTCCTAATTCTCTTAAAGGGTACAACCCTCCTCCCTCTGTTTTCACTCCCGGTGTTATGGGTATCTCGTTGCTCGGTTCCTTTTTTATGTTGTCTAATTTATCAATCTTTTCTCCTCCCTCTCCTTCATTCCCCGTATTCTTTGTGCTTTCACACCCCTTTTCCCCATCCGTTCCTTCTTTCTTAATCTCCTTTTCTTCCGGTGTTTCCCCCATAGTGAACATTCCGTTTGGTCCTGGTCGTGACCCCTGGAACATCCTCCATAAGTTAAACACCTCCACATGGCTCGCCAACTTCTTCCCCTTGTATGTATTGTGCAGATGGTTTAGCAGTGAATGTTGGGCATATGGATCGAAACTACCATTAGGCGGCCATGGTGTTAACATTTTGTTATCCGTCCCCTGGGTCCACTCTATGCTGTACTTAATTAATTTCTCCCTATGGGGTGGCAGTGTGGTGCATATGTGTTGTAGTGGGGTAGTGAGGGTGTTCCCCCACCCTCCCGACCCTGTCCCGTATGACATAGTGGTGCCCCACTTGTTACTCTTCCCTTCACTATCAGTTTACAATATACAACCTTATATTGTTTACCTTGCCCCGTAAGTGTGGGGACTTACGACAATCCTTTGACAAATTATGCAATAATAATAAAAAAAAAATAATAATAAAACACAAATATATATATATGTATGATTTTATATTGTATATTCCTTCCCCTACGGCCCCCTGCGGCCGAGGCGCACGCAGCCCCCTGTGGCTGCGTACCCCTTACGACGATCTTATACAGTCGTCCTGTTTCCTCGTTCTCCTCCCCCTTTTACACTTGCCGTGGCCGGCGTTCTCCGTGCGCAGCCACGCCCCTCTCCCCTTCTCCTCTTCCGATCCACTCATTTATCATTTATCTCCGTATCCGCTCCCTTATCATGTTTCTCTTCCCCACCACTCTCAAACCCAAAGTTCCTTGTGCTCGCGATATCCTATTAAATCCCTACTGGTGACGTCACTGATGTCTTGACGCTACTGGTACATTCTCATTATGAGTTTCAAAATACACTTGCAATCTACCCCCGCTAACCCTACAGCTGTCTTCCTGTCTCTCCTGGAACAAGGTAATCACATCAATAATATAATCGGACTGCGCACGCTGCGTCGCCTCGCGTGTGATACGCCCCTCAACAGGAGGGCTTAACCAGCCAATTATCTTCCGTATTGGGCAACTATGCAACTAGCTACCGCCTACAGGGAAACGTCATCTACCTATCGAGTTTCTTGCTCGAACAATAGGTAACCTCGTCATCTACCTATCGAGTTTCTTGCTCGAACAATAGGGAACCTCATCTACTCATTGATCAATAAATGTCAAATCGTAGGAAACCACACACACCCACCCCTACACGTTAGTCGCGATTTAGGCCAATCAGTGTCTACGAGCGGCCACACGTGATGTTTTCGTACTCCGCCCCCCTCTTTCGCGTGACGTAGCCGACTGCTCTCGCACTCGTCTCGTCACCATTCATTCCATTAGCAACACTCAGTTGTTAGACCTTCGCCGCGCATCTGTACAATACCTCCCTCCTCCCTTATTTACTTCCTCCCCCTCCCTCACAATTTCGCATTCCTCGTTGTGCGTGTCATGCTCACCAAGTTCTCTCGATGCAGGGCCGCTCGACTGCGTGCACTCCTCCAAGCGGCTCACCACCTCCCCTCGTCTGGACCACGTCTGGACACTCGCCAACCGCGGGCGGGATACTTCTCAACCGGCTCCCGAGGGCCAATATCCGGATTGCGCTGTCCGGTCTTCTCGCAGCTCCGCGATGGTCCTGTAGTCCTCAGAAGGGGGCAACGGCAGAGGGGGCCGCGCCGCCGGGCCTCCTCGCAACGGGAGTGCCTGGAAAACGTAAAAATAAAAAGTCGATCTTAAACAGATCTCAGCAGTGCCTCCAACTTGTCGGGGGGAAATTCTGCCGGGGTCGGCCGGGCCGTCCGCGGACCTCCAGGCAGGGAGGCCCCAACTCCTCCCGTGTATATCCCAGATGAGATGAGATAGAGTATGAGACACACACAAGGAGCAAGGTGACTCTGCTGTTTATTAGACAAAACGGCAGGGATGGGTCAAGGAGCGTACGCGTTCGTCCTGACACACACACAATCGTGTGGCTCGCAGGCCCTTTTTACTGTATTATGACGCGCTACTTGCGTCACTTCAGAAAGTTAACAAAAAACCTATCGCCACTCTTAATTGGGTGTTCGAGTGGTAGGGTTAGTATAGCACACATATAGAGAATGATATTAGTGGACAAGGTGTAGTCAGGTGGTATATCTGGGTTGTCCCTACAATTAGATACATGAGAATTGTTACATGAAGACTCCTGGAGATTGGCTAATATTGCTGGCGTCAGTGATAAGAGCCCCATGTTCTGATTGGTGCGCCCGTGAGCTTCCCAGCCTGGGACCACCGTTGTTCCCAGCTCTCGGTGTACCTGTAAGTTGGAACAATGTTTCACTATGGGTACGTGCAGACAATGTGAGGACTTATTCATAGCTGGACGGCGGACCGCTCCCACTGTTGCAGATGTCCATTGAGCCTTTCAAGTGTATCTGCCAGTGTCTCGTAGCGAGGGATCCAGACGCCTCTGTTCTCCTGGGTTTGGCATCTCGTCAGGTTCGGCTTGGTCACGTGGGGAGGGACCGTGAAAGAGGCAGAATTCTGCACAATTAATATTGTTTTTCTACTGCGCGTCTGGTTTAATTTGTCGGTGTGACTTTAACGTTGGTGCGCGGAGTACAAGGTTGCAACATCGTGCCTTTGATGATTTGCTCTTGGAATGTGAGTTTGCAACATTGCGACCTTGGCTGGTTGCTTCGCCGAGCTCATTTCTGCAGGATCAGCAACTGACTCTTGCTTTGTTAATGTCCACGGGAGCTCTTGTTTGAGGCCTACTTGGGCCTGGTGCATAAGTTGTCCGTTTGGTGCACAGGTGCTTTAGGTTATAGGAGTATATAATTTCATGACCAGTATTGTGTCTTCATTATACTTCTCATGGCGGTAACTGGTTTCAAGAGAAGCGTGAGCAAGCTAGTAGAAGAGTTCATGACGCGTCTTGCGTTTCTGCATTCTGAAAGCCTATGTAAAAATAATAAAGATGCACGTCTGTGAATATGCCTGTCGCCTACGTCATAGCACTGAGTATATTCTTCGTGTAGGTTGGTGTGGGAATGTCCAGTGTGTACATTTGTACAGATGTGCTTCCCGTTGTCTAGGTCGTCATGGCATCTCTAACGACGTGTAGATTTTAGTCTAGTTGATCCGTGCCGCAGGTGTCGGCATGGCCAGTGCGGGCTGCTGGGCAGGCAGATGGACACATCCGTATGTTCCTGTACCAGGGTATCTGGTCGTCTGGTAAATGGACAAACTCTTCTCGTGGCGGGTGTCTGGGTCGTGACCCTCTAGGCCAAGCACGAGAGGCAAAGGACGGGAGCCTGGTCTTCCATTCTCCCACTTCACCTCGCGCTGCATTCCGACATCTGCAAGACAAAGGCTTACCTACTCTTCGTGCGCTCCGGAGGTCTTCACACTGCATTCCTGCATCTGAAAGACAAAAGCTTACCAACTCTTCGCACGCTCCGCAGGCCTTCGGCGCTGCATCCCGCATCTGAAAGACAAAACAAGGTGCGTTTAAAGACATTGGGGAACTTTAATACTCACGTGCCATTACTCCTTTCCACATCTAACCCAATGGGTATTCCGGCACCCTGCAGCCGCTCCGAACTTGTACCTGCAAAATAAAAAGACAGTTAGAGTGCATCGTGAAGCAGGCAACAAGCGCTTACTTACGTGCTTCCAGGCGCTTTTATTCATCACACGGGCTCCATCTTCAACTCACTTCAGCCCGTCATCCACCATCGCCGGAACCCTGCAAAACAAGAGACATCATTACTAAAGACTTTAAAGACATTAGAAGTACTCGAAACTTACCGTTCGTGCAGTAAACGACGGACAGCAGTCCTCTGAAGTCAAGAGGCCTGCTCCCCTTATCCAGTGAAGAAACTGGTTACAGCACCCTGCCCCGAGGCAGATGGAGAGCACGGCGTTCACTTACCTAAGGTGAGAGCGTTAACCTTCGGGGTTCTACAGGAGAAGAGAAAGGGAAGAAGAGAAAGACATTTAATAACCCAGTTCATTAATCCCATATTTTCTATCTGCAGACATCTTACCCTTCGAGTCAGACATACAGTGCACAGAGGTCCAGCCCAAAGAGCCAGCCGTGTGGTACACATCACCTTTGAAGATACGGTATACGCCCAGTCAAGACCGGCGCCTCTACGGGAATCAGGTGAGCGTTACAGAACGCAAAGCCTTTCACAAAACTCCCGTCCAGGCGCTATGGAAACCTCGGATACCGACCAACTAGCCCAGTTACTTGGGGAACTAAGGGCAGAAGTGCATGCAGCCCGTCAGGAAATGAACGCTCTAAGAAGGGAACTGATTATTTCCAAGGAGCGAACAGATGATCTCGCTAGACAATTGCTACAGTCACAAGCCGGACAGACCCCGTTACCCGCATCTGGGGGAAATCTTCCTTCTACATCCTCTATGAATCCAGTGCAGATCAACCTACCTGGGAATGTACCTCTGGCTCCACCCGAACGATTTTCTGGTGACCCAAAGAGGTTTGCAGTATTTATCAATCAGTGCCGGTTGCATTTCTTATGCCGGCCAGCAGCCTTTCCAACTGATCAAGCTAAAGTAGCTTTCGTGCTTTCCTACCTTAGTGGCAATGCGGCAGACTGGTCGATCCCTTTAGTAAATCAAGATGATCCGGTCCTCCATGATTTTCAAGCTTTTCAGCTCAGTATGGAAAAACTGTTCGCAAGACATTCACAGGGGCAGGCCTTGGACAATGAGCTTCTTTCGTTGCGACAAGGTAATCAAGACCTTTTGGCTTATATTGCATCTTTCAACAGACTGATAGTGGAAACTCAATGGCCTGAGGACAAAAGGATTACGCTGTTTTATAGAGGTCTACGTGGAGAGCTCAAAGATGTGTTAGCCCAAGTAGTGAATCCCCCACAAGATTGTTCGGACTATATAGACTTAGTCGTTCAAATAGATCACAGACTGCAGAACAGGAAGGCCGATCGTTCCAAGTTTGATGCTCGAGTATTTTCCAAACCGCCAACTCCTTCCAAAGGAGTAGACTCCGGGGAACCCATGCAAATAGGGGGTCTGAAAGGTCCTCTAACACAAAAGGAGCGGGAAAGGAGAAAACAGTTGCAATTATGCCTCTATTGCGGAAACTCAGGGCACTTTCTTCGAGACTGTCCGGTGAAACCTGCCAAGAAGGCAGTAGGAGCTGCAGTTACCAAAGTTACAAACTCTGAGCAGGGAAACGACCTCGCCCGACAAGAATAGAGGTCCTCTTGCCGAGCTTGAAAACCAGTTCCGTGACTTCGCATTTCGTGATACCTATGGTCCTCATTAGCCCTGATAATCCGGATCGATTACATGCAATTGAAGCTTACGTCGACAGCGGTGCCATCGGCAATTATGTGGATCATGAAATGGTTTTGAGGATGAATCTAACTCTTTGTCCCAAGGCTGTAAAGGACGTCATTACTACGGTGGATGGTACGGAGATAGCCTCCGGGCCAGTAACGCATACCACTCAAGAGGTGACGCTAGTAAGTCAAGATGGACACCATGAGAAGATCGTGTTCGATGTGATCAAGGCCCCTCAGTTTCAGATTATTCTAGGAATACCTTGGTTAGAGAAACACAATCCTCTGATCGATTGGCGAGCAAGAACGGTCCAGTTTCCAGAATGTGTCTCTACTTGTCACCCTCCACCTGGTGTTGCACTGGCAGCAATTTCTTCAGAGACTCCCCAGTTACCTCCCGAATACCTAGAATACCAAGATGTTTTCCGGAAGGATCAGGCTAACTCTCTACCTCCTAATAGGTCTTATGACTGCCAGATAGACCTGATACCTGGATCTACTCCTCCTTGTAGTAGAATTTATGCCCTCACCGAGCCTGAGAACCTTCACCTTCGACAATACCTGGATCAATACCTGGCAAATGGGTTTATTCGTCCTTCCAAGTCCCCTGCTTCTTCAGCTTTGTTCTTCGTTCCAAAAAAGGAAGGAGACCTTAGAACTTGTATAGATTATCGCTCCCTGAACCAGATCACTGTTAAGAATAGATATCCGTTACCTTTGATCCCTGAACTCCTGGACCAAGTCAGAAAAGCATGCATATATACAAAGCTGGATCTTAGAGGAGCTTACCACTTGGTACGAGTAAAAGAGGGCGATGAATGGAAGACGGCCTTCCGCACCAAGTATGGGCTATTTGAATATCAGGTCATGCCCTTCGGACTTTGCAATGCCCCGGCCGCCTTTCAATATTTTATGAACGATGTCCTCAGAGAGCTCATAGATGTGTGTGTTGTCGTTTACATTGACGACATCCTCGTTTATTCTTCATCGGAATCTGAACATTGGAAACACGTGAAAATGGTCCTCGAAAGATTGCCTCAACACAAACTTTTCGCTAAATTGGAAAAATGTGTTTTCAACGTGACTGAAGTTGAATTCTTGGGATTCATATTATCACCTGGCGCAGTGCGTATGGATTCAAAGAAGGTCGATGCAGTTCTCAAATGGCCATCACCATCCTCCGTAAAAGGTGTGCAAAGCATGTTAGGCTTCGCTAACTTTTACCGCAGGATTATCCCCGAATTCTCTCGAATAGTCCAGCCCATCACTGCCTTGTTAAAGAAAAACAAAAGTTTTGAATGGTCTACCGAGGCGGAACAAGCTTTCCAGGATTTAAAGACTAAATTTATCTCTGCACCAATCTTAAAACACCCTCGCCCCGAACTCCCCTACATCGTGGAAACTGATGCTTCAAGCCTTGCCATGGGGGCAGTTCTATCACAAAAGGACCCGATAACCAATCAGTTGCATCCCGTGGCATTTTGGTCCCGCAAATTCTCGCCTCCTGAAATCAATTACACGATTACTGACAAGGAACTTCTGGCTATCAAGTCTGCCTTTAAGGCTTGGCGGCATTATCTGCTGGGGGCCCGACACACCGTGACTGTGATTACGGATCACCGAAACCTGCAATATTTAAAAACCGCCAAAGCCCAATCCTCTAGACAAATCCGTTGGGCATTATTCTTTGCCGAGTTTGACTTCATAATTACCTATCGACCTGGTACAAAAAACGGTAAAGCTGATGCCCTTTCTCGGATGGGAGTGGAAGAACACTTGATCAACCCTAAACCTGTACCAATCATTCCCGAACAAAGAATTCTGGGTGTAATCGCCACACAATCCATAGAGGAAGTTAAGGATAAAGCCAGGCAACTTGTAACTCCAGCAGACATACAGAATTGGCATCTGCAGGGAAAGGACTTTGCAGTAAAGGACAACTTATTGTATTTCCAAGAACGATTATACCTACCCAGCACAGATTTACAGAAAAAAGTAATCTCTTGTTATCACGATTCTTTAATGGAAGGACATCCCGGTATAGCCAAGACCTCAGAAAAGATCAAGCGCTACTTCTGGTGGCCGTCTTGGAAAAAAGATATCAGAGACTTTATAATGTCCTGTGGAGTATGCGCCCAAAACAAGAGTCAAAAGGAAAGACCAGCAGGCCTCTTACGCCCTATTGACATCACACCTCGCCCTTGGCATACGCTTTCTATGGACTTCATCACCGATCTACCTCCATGCTCCGGATACAATACGATTCTAGTAATCGTGGACTTATTCTCCAAGATGGCGCATTTCATTCCGCTCAAAGACTTGCCAACAGCAGCAACTCTGGCCGAGAGTTTCTCGAAAACATCGTCCGACTGCACGGTTTTCCTTCGGTTCTAATTTCGGATCGAGGTAGTCAATTTATTTCTCATTTTTGGCGAAGTTGCTGTCGGTCGGCTCAAATTGATGTGAGACTATCGACCAGTCACCACCCTCAGACCGACGGACAAACCGAGAGGACCAATCAAACTCTGGAACAGTATTTACACTGCATGCTGCAACAAACTGAAAAAACGTGGAAAGACATCCTTTGGATAGCCGAATATGCCTACAATAACTCTGTCCATTCGGGAACTGGGAAAACCCCGTTTTTTCTTTTGTACGGCAGTCACCCTCGAACCTCGGAGTTGGATCCTCTCCAAGATCTTGAAACACCAGCAGTAGACTACCTGCATTCTACAATCACCCAAGCCTTTAAGGAAGCTGTTTCTCACCTTCAAAGGGCTAAAGAACAATACAAGAAAGGAGCAGATCAACATCGGAAGGAAGCCCCTCAATATCAAGTAGGGGATAAAGTCTGGTTATCCACCAAATATCTACCTCTAAAAGGGCCACGCACATTCAACCCAAGATACCTTGGTCCCTATTCCATCACTACCATAGTAAACCCAGTAGCGGTCAAGTTGGACTTGCCCCCGCACATGAAGATACATCCGGTCTTCCACGTCTCTCTATTAAAACCCGTGCAACCTCAAACCCGACTAACTAAATCTCCAAAACCTATCCTAGTTGATAGAGAACTCGAGTTTGAAGTCAAAAACATTCTGGACTCCAAGATCTCCAAATCTAAACTATTTTACCTAATTGACTGGAAAGGCTACGGCCCCCAAGAGAGATCCTGGGAACCTGCTGAATATGTCCACGCTCCTCGCCTAATCAAAAGATTTCACCGAACATTTCCTGACAAGCCAAAACCCCCGGAGAAGCCCGGTTTGGGAGGGGCCTTGAGGGGGGGTACTGTCATGATCTCTGCTTCCAAAAGGTCAGGGTTTTCCCATCTCCCTTGGAAGCAGATCCATAACCCAGGTTCCGAGTGCCAACCAGTCCCAATTGGGACCTTTTGGACCCAGTCCTGGCGCCAGTGGCACCAGGCTCATAAATATGCCCAGTCCCAGCGCTGGAAGCGCCGGGCTCATAATGCTTGTGTGGACTTACCTGCAGCAGACCATGCTGCTTACTTGCCTGCCAGTTGAGCCTCTGATCCTCTTCTGTTTGGAACTACTTTTCCTGTTGGGTGGGGCAGGAGCCCCTCCCTAGGTTCAGAACACTGGAACTCTTCTGGAAAGCAGGAACTCTTTTCTTACCTAGGCGTGGCTGTGGAAGGAGACACCTAAGCACTACAGGAGGCTATTTAAACCACACCGATGGATGAATCTTGCTTTGCGTTATTCTGCATCCTCTGCAGCAGAACGCTCATCGTGTCTTCTGCATCTGATCCTGGGCCTAAGGAAAAAGGCTTACCATCCTGAATCCAGTCTTCAGCAACACCTATAAAGGCAAGAAAGAACAGGTTAGCATTACGGTCTTCAGTGACAGCTCTTCACTAACCTGGAACATCGGCTGTCACCAACGCCTCGCGCTGCATTCCGACATCTGCAAGACAAAGGCTTACCTACTCTTCGTGCGCTCCGGAGGTCTTCACACTGCATCCCGGCATCTGAAAGACAAAAGCTTACCAACTCTTCGCACGCTCCGGAGGCCTTCGGCGCTGCATCCCGCATCTGAAAGACAAAACAAGGTGCGTTTAAAGACATTGGGGAACTTTAATACTCACGTGCCATTACTCCTTTCCACATATAACCCAGTGGGTATTCCGGCACCCTGCAGCCGCTCCGAGCTTGTACCTGCAAAATGAAAAGACAGTTAGAGCGTATCGTGAAGCAGGCAACAAGCGCTTACTTACGTGCTTCCAGGCGCTTCTATTCATCACACGGGCTCCATCTTCAACTCACTTCAGCCCGTCATCCACCATCGCCGGAACCCTGCAAAACAAGAGACATCATTACTAAAGACTTTAAAGACATTAGAAGTACTCGAAACTTACAGTTCGTGCAGTAAACGACGGACAGCAGTCCTCTGAAGTCAAGAGGCCTGCTCCCCTTATCCAGTGAAGAAACTGGTTACAGCACCCTGCCCCGAGGCAGATGGAGAGCACGGCTTTCACTTACCTAAGGTGAGAGCGTTAACCTTCGGGGTTCTACAGGAGAAGAGAAAGGGAAGAAGAGAGAGACATTTAATAACCCAGTTCATTAATCCCATATTTTCTATCTGCAGACATCTTACCCTTCGAGTCAGACATACAGTGCACAGAGGTCCAGCCCAAAGAGCCAGCCGTGTGGTACACATCACCTTTGAAGATACGGTATACGCCCAGTCAAGACCGGCGCCTCTACGGGAATCAGGTGAGCGTTACAGTATCACAGGCCACCCAGTCACGCTGCCTACACCAGGTCTTGAACATCTCACTGCACACCCATCAGTCCACAGGCACATATACCTGCCCAGAACACCTGCAGAACTGTGTGGCACGATTCCCCAAAGTGCTAGGTGCCATCGACTGCACCCATGTGGCTCTACGTCCCCCCAGGGCATCAGAGCACATCTATAGGAACCGCAAGCACTGGCATTCCATCAACGTGCAGGTAGTATGTAATGCCAAGGGAATCATCACCTCAGTATATGCCAACTATCCCGGGTCCACCCACGACAGCTTCATTTACCGAATGTCCACCCTAAGCCGGGACCTAGAAGCTGGGCGGCATGGCGATACATGGCTGCTTGGTGAGTATGAATGCCACTGCACATGCATGCATGTCAGATACTGAGCAAGGTCACAACCCCACCAATGATACCAATCACCACCTCCACAGGGGACAGTGCCTACCCTCTCAGCCCCCACATGATGACGCCAATTCGGAACCCCACCACGCCACCCGAGGTAAGATATAACACAGCCCACATTACAACCCGCGGCATAGTGGAGCGCACATTCGGAGTGCTAAAGTCACGCTTTCGCTCCCTTGACCGTTCTGGCGGGCAGCTGTTATACGCTCCCCCAGTAGTGTGCAGGATCATAGTGGCAGCATGTGTCCTGCACAACGTTGCAACACGCCGGGGCCTGGCCGTGGACATGGTGGTGGCCCCACATCCCCAACCACATGCACAGCCGCTGCGCATGGGAGGGGAAGGGCACGGGGGAGGCAGCCCGTACACAGCTAGTGGCTAATTACTTCACATAGAAATCACACCCCTGTGGAGTGCACACTGCCCTGGCACATTCCATCTGACAATCAATGATGACTCAACCTGACACTGATCCTGAATGTCTGGAGAATCAACCGTGAAAACCATATCAGCCTGAGATTGTTCACCTGGAAGTGTTACAATGTGGGCATCCCTACCCACACAGACACCACCAAGGCAGTTTTGTGAAGAAACACATTCAAGCTGCTAAAATGAATACCCACTTGCAAAATGCAACAAGAGGACAGTGCCATGTCAGCCAACCCATCCCCAGCACCGCCACACGACACACCGTGCCATGTCATGCTATTTGCAGGTAAACAAAGTAATCCCCACAACATGACACAAGTGTCACAATGTACAGTGTCCCTAATTGAAACTTGCAACACCTGAAATGCTCACAGTAATGCAGGACCAACAACAAACTTGAGCAGGTACTACCATTAACATGACATCACAAATGTAATAAATTAGTAGTCTCACCACCTGGAAATGCCTGCACTCCCACCACTTCCAACTGTACAGTATTGGCGCCATGTAGAGTTGTAGGTGCACTGCTGCCAACATGGACCCCATCTCCAAACTAGAGGGCCTTGTGTAGACATGAGGAAGGGACCTGCAAATTGGGAGGTAGACACAGATGATGAGTTACACATCAATGCAACATGCAGTGTACAGCACGACAGCAATATGCACTAGGAATGTATACACAGTATTGACTAGACTACCCACACATGTAGTGGGAGTCCAATGTCACCATGTACATCAATGTCACTTGGGCACACCCTTTGCAAGCCCATGGAAACGGGAAGCAGGAGGGGTGTGTGTGACTCAAACCCAAGCATCTGAACCAAATACATGACAAGCCTGCATGTCCCCAGCCACAATGCAGCGTATGCCCACAGGAACCACAGAAGGCAACAAATTGTCCCAAAAAAATTGGGAAAAATAAAAATAAAAATAAAAATAAAAAAAAATAAAAAATGGCCATTGATGGGCCCAGGGGGGTTGGGGAGGCCACCCAGGAGGTCCGAGGACAGGGTGCACACCAAAGCCCACCTGTGTGGATCCTGGGAAAAAAAACACCTCCATGGGCTCATGGCCCACACGGCTACCCTATTGTGGGAGTATCACTGCTGTCGCTATTATCACCCTGTGCAGCTGCATCCGGAGGTGGTTGCACTATGGGAGGCAGCCCACGCAAGGCCCTAGTCTTCTCCTCCATGGCTGCAAGCATGCGGGTGTGGTAGGTCTCGTTCTGGAGGATGAGTGTGCGGAGGTCCCCATGCAACAACTCACTGGATGCCCGGACCTCCGCCCTCGTTGCCTGCATCTCAGCTGAGAGCGTACGGGTGAGACGCTCCAGCCGCTGTTCTGTCCTTTGGTGTGTTGAAGCCTCAAGCTCAACAAGAGTCGTCCTGAGGTGAAGGAGCTCCTGCCTCAGGGCTTCCCTGTGGCCCTGGGACTCTATGGAGATGGCCTCCTGCAGAGTCGCCAGTGCCGCCCGCCTCTCCCTGTTGGATGCCAACATGTCCTCCCTGTGTGACTGGCAGATGGAGTTGGTTGCCTGCTCTAGTCGCTCGATCACCCTATCAGGGGGGACAATGGAAGTGGCCACCCTATCCATGGCCTGAGCCATCATCTCGGATGATGCTGCCTGTTGGGTTGCCATACCGTAAATGGATTGCTCCCATGCGGTATTGCCAGGTGGCGTACGGCCACCACGTCGGCGGGCACCACACCTGTCTGGGGCAAGGCGAACTGCGCCTTGCTGTGCCATAACTGCCTGAGGCTGCAGGACTGCATTCCCCCTCTGATCTGCTGGCCCAGGAACAGGATCAGATGTCGCGGAGTGTGACCCTGCATCCGTAACCACCAAAGGCATAGCTGCCAACACTGACATCCCCATTGAGGGTTCTGACCCTTGTGCAGGTGGGTGGGACAGAACAGAATCCCTCCCTGGAACACTCACCTGCGACGGCACGTAGGTCTCATCATCCGAATCAACACCTGAGTACAGCTCGGGGGAGGTGCAGCCAGAGACACCCCTTGAGAGCACGACCTGCAGCACTTGTGGGTTCTCACCCACCACCACACCACGTCCCTCACTGGTGGTTGGTCGGCCCTCCGACCCCTCCTGGGTCTGCACCATCTCCACAACCCCAGCAGTATCAGGTGCGTCTTCCCCTGCAAAGACATAAAAACAAAGAAATGGAAACAGGCATTAGCACCATGGCACACAATGAGGGCTGAGAAGCAAGAGAACCAGTACTTGATTGACACATATCCCACATGACTAAAACCCTCCCATGCATGCACCCTCACTGCATATGAAGGGCAGGCAAATGGCACACACTGATGACACCAAGATGGAAGATGAACACATTTTCTGCATGCTGCCTGGCAGTGGCATCACACATTGGCCTGTGATTGCCAGGTGAAACACACATGCCATCACACAGATGGCATGTACCATTGCTATTGAGTGAAGATGGAGAGGAGGGCAGCACCTATTCATTCAGTCCAGTTCCCGCATGTAATAGCTTTTCTAATTCAAACAGGTCAGATTTTTCACCTGGAGCTGCCAGTCCAAAATGGTCCAATTGCACAGGGACATGTGTGAACAAATGATATCCAGGTAACAAAGTCACTCCACTTTACCATAGCCATGTCAGACATGTGACTAGAGGACTGAGAAATGCCTAGTAAAAGTGGTGGAATGCAAACAATCTGCCTGAATGAACAGAGAAAAATAAGCAACAATGTTGTGGCAAGGTGACACTTCAAGGGCAACTGGCGTGCTGTTGGGCTAGATGTCTACTGTTGGCAGAAAGGATACTGCTATGGCCAAATGCAGCTGCCCAGGATGTATTGCATGAAGCACATGGCTGACCCATACGACTCAGGCGCACACACTCTCACCTGGCACACAAACAGAATCCCTCACACACACACCATGGACATGGATGACACACACATGCATGTGCACTCACCGGACAATGCCTCGTAATCAGGCAGATCTCCCACGCCTTGGATCTGTTCCTCCGTGACGTAGGTCCCAGCGACTGACTCATGTGGAGTGAGTTCCATGTCCACTACTGGAGACCCACCTCCAGTCACTAGAGTTGCGGCATGACTTGAGGCCAGCTTTTTCTTTGCCCTGCACTTTAGGTGATTCCAGCGCTTATAGCAATCATTGGCTGTGCGCCTCACGATTCCATGGGCACTTACGATGTCCGCAACGGTCTGCCAGTGTGACTGGCATTGTGCAGGTGTGGTCTTGGATCCTGCAACAATGACCATCTCGTTATCATGTCCGGACACATACTCGACAAGTGCATTCAGTTCGTCATCCGTGAAGCTGGGCTTCCTCGACGGGCCGGACTGTGTAGCCGTGTCTGGGGCATCAGCCTGTGCCGGACGAGCACTCTTCCTCTTCCGCTTGGAAGGTGGTGGTGATCCTGAGTGTCCTGCGCCGCTCTGGACACTAGGGGCAGGAGCCCTGGTGGACTCTGTATCAGGAGTGTGGGATTGCACACTCAGCATGGGAGTTGGTGCAGGCATTGGCTCAAGTGTAATGGTGTCAGGGGGAATGTCAGCAGGATGGACTAGGACCGACACTGTCCTGGCTGGGTGTGTGAGAGCTGGGGTGGATGGAGCCGCAGCTGCCCCTGCAGCCTCTCCGCCCTGCCTACTTGTGGCAGCAGATGACCTTGCTGCCCCAGATCCACGTGGCATGATGACATCAACGTGCACCAGCGCACGTGTCATAGGCCTGCTGACCTGGAAGTCAGCCATGGAGTCAGCCAGGTCTGGTGCCACAATGGGCTGGTCCAACAAGGGCTGAGCATGGATGGTGTCAGCCACATCAGCCTCAACGGGAGGGGGTGGGGGGATTATGGGTGCCCTTGACTGATCCTCCACACATTGGGGGACAGGCTCACCCTGCAAGTAACGACCACGTCCCCTACCGGATCCACCACGGCCACCACTTGTGGCTCTTCCACCTTTGCCACCCTTACGGAATCCTCGCCTCCCAGCCATGGCACTGATGTTAATGTGCGTATGGGAGTGGCTGTAAACTATTGTCCTGGGCAATTGGGGGTCAAAGGGGTTGGGTACCAGATGGTAATTGTACCCTAGTGCTCTAGCAAGGCTGAATGTAACCCCTGGGGAAAGATGACGGGTCACGCTACGCACAGGAGGCCCAAAAAAGGGAGATGACGTGCACGCAACCCCTCCTAGACCACATGTGCAGAAAGAAAAACCTGCACTACGCTGTGGCACCCAGTAACACAAGAATGAACGTATGCGTGTCACACGCAGCCTAGAATGACCTCTGAAGGGGTAGGCTACACACGGGGCAGGCACAGATGTTAGATACGTGCGTGACTCACCGTCTGCCAGGTAAAAGAGCGTGAAAAAGGAGCGCGTTTGGTTGGCAACACCCCCGCCAAAAGAAGATTTGTACGCTGTCTGAGGAGACAGGACAACAGTAGAAGGGAACACTGTTTGAGGGAACAGGCCCAGGTAAACCAGTAAAAGAGAAAAAAGAGAAAAAGCAGTCAGAGGTAACAGGGAGTACGAACTTGAAACGCCGTGAAGTAAATCGCGTGTGAAACGACAAGAAGTACAGAATTCACCCGCCCGCTCTCCACGAAAAGCACGTACAAGGAAATGGTGTTCTACACGTACCTTTTATGCAGGCCCACACGTCCAGCGTCACTTACGCGGCGTGTACACGCTAGGGCCATTTCCACCAATTACACGCTTTGTCACTTCTGCGTGTAGGGCCATTTCCACCAATTACACGCTTTGTCACTTCTGCGTGTAGGGCCATTTCCACCAATTACACGCTTTGTCACTTCTGCGTGTAGGTCCATTTTCACCAATTACACGCTTTGTCACTATCGCGTGTACGCGCTAAGCCCATTCCCACCAATTACACGCTTTGACACTCGGACGTGTCTTTCATTTTTTTCACACACAACATTTTCCAACGTGTGCCCAATTCAACGTGCACGTGACTTCATGGACGCGCATACGCTGGTGACGCGTTTACGCGCTAAGGGCCTTTCCTCGAATTACACGCAGACGTGTTGGATTTTCACGTGCCAAATCACTCCGTATCAAGCTGGCCACGCGTAAGCACACGGAAGACCACGCTCCTGCCCAGGAGGCCAAATTACTGCCCCCAGAGCCCTGAGCACGCTCCCACCTGCCATCTGCTGCTGCCTGACTGCCTGCTGTCCACGTGCCCTGCCATTTGCTGCCTGCACATCAGCCAGGGGTGCTGTTGCTGTGACCACCCCTGCTGGAACCGAAGACTCCCGACTGATTTTCCATCGCCCCACAGCCCAGCCCCAGGACCCAGTTGCCCACCCACTCCTGCCTCTGGGGTTGCCATGTCGGGCACTGCAACATCTGGCACCAGTGGCAACCCCCGGCCAAGGAGGCAGAGGGGCACCAGCTTCACTGCCACCGAAGTTGGTGTCCTGGTGGAGCATGTCCTGGGGCAGTATGATGCCCTCTTCGGAAGGTTGCGCGCCGACAAGGAAGGACGGACTCGGATCTGGATGGACATCATGACTGCCATCAACGCGGAGGAGGTGGCAGTCCGCGACTACGAACGTGTCAGGAAGCGCTGGGAGGACTTCAGGTCCAGGACCCTCAACAAGGCCCGGCGCCTCCTGAAGGCAGCGGATGCTAAGGGGCGCCAGGGCCACTTGTCGGAAGATCAGATGAGGGTCCTGGAACGCATATCCCCAGCGCTCCACATCCAGGTCCTTGAGAAGCAGACCCGTATGGAGTCGAGCGGTAAGTGTACATGCATGCTGATTGTAAGCTGTGCGTGTGGTGGTGTGCCAGGAGTGTGCAGGTTGAACATGTATTTTTATGTGGCCAAGTAGGGGGGGTGTACAGGGCCGTGAGGGTGACACATGCGAGGGGTCTCATGTGTGACACATGGATGGTGCTTGTGTGTGTGGGCTTGCATGGCACAGGATGTGGAGGAATGATTGTCAGGTGTGACATGGATGTCGATCAAAACACTGCGACAGTTGGCGGAGGTGTACACATGCATGCAAGTTTGGTGTTGTGTGTGCATGTGTAGTGTACTCCCTATGTTGCATGTGATGTGTGGATGACCTTTGGCTGCTCATGCTGTTGTATGTGAATGGATGGTGCTGGCTGTTGCATTATGGCTGTGGTATGGCTCATGTGTGCAAGTTGAAATGACATGTGTGGTGGGGATTGTGATGCCATGTCTGAGGATTACCAATGCCACTCATGTATAACTGTCATGTGTGTATGAGTCCATTTTACAGTGCCCTGATGCCTGTGTTTTCTCTCTCCCTGTCTGCAGCATCAACTAATGAAGAGGGCGGAGAAGGTGCTGTGGAGCACAGCGGCAGGGGTCGCACCACCAGCCGGAGACGCAAGGCCCGGATCCCCTCCCAGGTTGTGATCTCGTCGGGGAGTGAGGAGTCCGGTGCCGCGTCCCAGGCCGCAGCTGCCGAGGGGAGGTCCAAGAGGCGGAGGTTGGAGTTGGACTCCTCGGCAGCAGAAGGGGCAGCTGGGACCCCACAGGGCCCAATGGGGGAAGATGGCACGGAGTCATCCAGGTTGGTGGGGGGTTTGGTGGAGGAGGAGGCCGTGCAAGCGACAGTGGCGGGGTCTGGAGGTGGGTATTCCACTGGTGCTAGTGGTGCAGTGCAGGATCAGGGACAGGAGGCAGCACAGGCCGCCGCGGAAGTGCCTGTGTGCAATCCTGTCCCTGCTCCTGTCACTGCATCATCTTGCACCAGCGGGGATGCCTACCTCCAGACCCGTTCTCAGGGAGAGGATTGGCTTACGACACCTGGCCTTCCACTCCCTGCGGATGTGGCTATCCTGCACCAGGTTGTGCCTGTCCAGGGTTCGGTGGCGTTGCGTCAACGGGCCATGCGAGCTGACCTGCAGTCTTTTCATGATGAGTCTGCACGTCTTCTCGCATGGCTCGTTGACCGCGTTGACCCACTGGGACAGCTCACCAGGGCTGGATTCCTCTGTTTCCTGGACCTTGTTCCGACCCCCTTCTCCACAGAACCCCCTATGCCCCAGTCGTCCTCCATGCCATCTTCCCACACATGTGTCACCTGGGTGCCCTGTGGAGCTGCCTCCCACCGTGCGGCCAGGCTGGTGGACAACAGATCCCTGCCACAGTCGGGAGTCGGACGTCCAGCAGGGGTGGCCACGTCAACGACTGCACCCCAGCTGGAGGAGGATGTGCAGGCACCATCGGACAGTGCACATGGACAGCAGCAGCTGCAGCAGCAGGAGGCTGTAGGTGGGAGCCACGATAGCTCGGGGCCTTCAACATCGGAGGGGCAGGCATCGGCCAGAGGGCAGGAGGACCCTGGACGGGAAGTGTCTTCCTTGTGGCAGCGGTTGTGCCACGCCATAGATGCAGAGCGGTGGCAGGCAGAAGAGGCGCGGCTCACGATGGTCAGGGCGGAGAACTCCATGCGGAGGGCCCTGAGGCGGGCCAAGTGCCTCGAGGCAATCCGCAGGGAGTTGGAGGTGAACATGTCAGCGTCCCTGCGGACCCTCGGGTCCATGGAACAGGACCGCCTCCGGGACATAGACGAGGAGTTCGATGATGCCCTGGCCCGGAACACCACTAAGTGAGCCGCTGGACTGGCCCGCCGCCATTGTATATAGTTATTTAGTGATAGGTTTCCTTTGAAGTTTATTTTTCTTTGGAGTCGACGGACACTGCTCCACCTTTTGTATATAGTTCCATTTTAGATAGGTTTTTTGGTAGGTTTAATTTCTTCTCTTGGGATGATGGACCCTGAATACTTTGTTCATAGTTGGACTTTAGATCTTGATATTTTTTTAACTATGAATATTTTTTGCCATGGAGCAATGGTTTTCTATTTCTTTTTTACCTTCATTTACTTTTCATGGACTTGAACTTTGGAAGATATTTTTTCGTATTGTCATTTATTGATTTCATTTTGAAAAGAGACAGCCTGCTTAATTTTTTAATTATTTTACTTGTGTATTTTGGTTGATTTTGATAGCCATTGCTGTTGTTTTTAATACATTATTTTGATTTTTTCATTCTTCAATGTGTGGTTTCATCTCATTGTTTTCATGCATGTCATGATATGGGTTTTCAGGTTCCCTTGCAACCATTGTGTGTGTGTGAGACACATGTGTTGATTTACATTGTTTCCATTGGAGTACTATCATGGGCACATGTAATACTTGGTTGTGTCTTTGGGCTGTGGTGGCTGGCCATGAGGCACATGCTTGAGGATTGTCAGGGCCTGTGGGCAGGGGGACATGAGTGGGGGCCTGGTGGAGGCTGCCCCTGGTGGCTGGGGGGTGGGGGTGGTGGGAGACATGAGTGGGGGCCTGGTGGAGGCTGCCCCTGGTGGCTGGGGGGTGGGGGTGGTGGTAGACATGAGTGGGGGCCTGGTGGAGGGTGCCCCAGCACTGCTGGGGGGTGGGGGTGGTGGGAGACATGAGTGGGGGCCTGGTGGAGGGTGCCCCTGGTGGCGGGGGGGTGGGGGTGGTGGTAGACATGAGTGGGGGCCTGGTGGAGGGTGCCCCTGGTGGCTGGGGGGTGGGGGTGGTGGGAGACATGAGTGGGGGCCTGGTGGAGGCTGCCCCTGGTGGCTGGGGGGTGGGGGTGGTGGGAGACATGAGTGGGGGCCTGGTGGAGGCTGCCCCTGGTGGCTGTGGGGTGGGGGTGGTGGTAGACATGAGTGGGGGCCTGGTGGAAGGTGCCCCTGCACTGCTGGGGGGTGGGGGTGGTGGGAGACATGGGTGGGGGCCTGGTGGAGGGTGCCCCTGGTGGCTGGGGGGTGGGGGTGGTGGTAGACATGAGTGGGGGCCTGGTGGAGGGTGCCCCTGGTGGCTGGGGGGTGGGGGTGGTGGTAGACATGAGTGGGGGCCTGGTGGAGGCTGCCCCTGCACTGCTGGGGGGTGGGGGTGGTGGGAGACATGAGTGGGGGCCTGGTGGAGGGTGCCCCTGCACTGCTGGGGGGTGGGGGTGGTCGGAGACATGAGTGGGGGCCTGGTGGAGGGTGCCCCTGGTGGCTGGGGGGTGGGGGTGGTGGTAGACATGAGTGGGGGCCTGGTGGAGGGTGCCCGTGGTGGCTGGGGGGTGGGGGTGGTGGGAGACATGAGTGGGGGCCTGGTGGATGCTGCCCCTGGTGGCTGGGGGGTGGGGGTGGTGGGAGACATGAGTGGGGGCCTGGTGGAGGCTGCCCCTGCACTGCTGGGGGGTGGGGGTGGTGGGAGACATGGGTGGGGGCCTGGTGGAGGGTGCCCCTGGTGGCTGGGGGGTGGGGGTGGTGGTAGACATGAGTGGGGGCCTGGTGGAGGCTGCCCCTGCACTGCTGGGGGGTGGGGGTGGTGGGAGACATGAGTGGGGACCTGGTGGAGGGTGCCCCTGGTGGCGGGGGGGTGGGGGTGGTGGTAGACATGGGTGGGGGCCTGGTGGAGGCTGCCCCTGCACTGCTGGGGGGTGGGGGTGGTGGGAGACATGAGTGGGGGCCTGGTGGAGGGTGCCACTGGTTGCGGGGGTGTGGGGGTGGTGGTAGACATGAGTGGGGGCCTGGTGGAGGGTGCCCCTGGTGGCTGGGGGGTGGGGGTGGTAGGAGACATGAGTGGGGGCCTGGTGGAGGCTGTCTCTGGTGGCTGGGGGGTGGGGGTGGTGGGAGACATGAGTGGGGGCCTGGTGGAGGCTGCCCCTGGTGGCTGGGGGGTGGGGGTGGTGGGAGACATGAGTGGGGGCCTGGTGGAGGGTGCCCCTGCACTGCTGGGGGGTGGGGGTGGTGGGAGACATGAGTGGGGGCCTAGTGGAGGGTACCCCTGCACTGCTGGGGGGTGGGGGTGGTGGGAGACATGAGTGGGGGCCTGGTGGAGGGTGCCCCTGGTGGCTGGGGGGTGGGGGTGGTGGTAGACATGAGTGGGGGCCTGATGGAGGCTGCCCCTGGTGGCTGGGGGGTGGGGGTGGTGGGAGACATGAGTGGGGGCCTGGTGGAGGCTGCCCCTGCACTGCTGGGGGGTGGGGTGGTGCGAGACATGGGTGGGGGCCTGGTGGAGGGTGCCCCTGGTGACTGGGGGGTGGGGGTGGTGGTAGACATGAGTGGGGGCCTGGTGGAGGCTGCCCCTGCACTGCTGGGGGGTGGGGGTGGTGGTAGACATGAGTGGGGGCCTGGTGGAGGGTGCCCCTGGTGGCTGGGGGTGGGGGTGGTGGTAGACATGAGTGGGGGCCTGGTGGAGGGTGCCCCTGCACTGCTGGGGGGTGGGGGTGGTGGGAGACATGGGTGGGGGCCTGGTGGAGGGTGCCCCTGGTGGCTGGGGGGTGGGGGTGGTGGTAGACATGAGTGGGGGCCTGGTGGAGGCTGCCCCTGCACTGCTGGGGGGTGGGGGTGGTGGGAGACATGAGTGGAGGCCTGGTGGAGGGTGCCCCTGGTGGCTGGGGGGTGGGGGTGGTGGTAGACATGAGTGGGGGCCTGGTGGAGGCTGCCCTTGCACTGCTGGGGGGTGGGGGTGGTGGGAGACATGAGTGGGGGCCTGGTGGAGGGTGCCCCTGGTGGCTGGGGGGTGGGGGTGGTGGTAGACATGAGTGGGGGCCTGGTGGAGGGTGCCCGTGGTGGCTGGGGGTGGTGGGAGACATGAGTGGGGGCCTGGTGGATGCTGCCCCTGGTGGCTGGGGG
This sequence comes from Ambystoma mexicanum, assembly GCF_040938575.1. Taxonomy (NCBI): domain Eukaryota; kingdom Metazoa; phylum Chordata; class Amphibia; order Caudata; family Ambystomatidae; genus Ambystoma; species Ambystoma mexicanum. Next base: position 1,095,050,623 of record NC_090931.1, read on the forward strand.
GTGGGGGTGGTGGGAGACATGAGTGGGGGCCTGGTGGAGGCTGCCCCTGCACTGCTGGGGGGTGGGGGTGGTGGGAGACATGGGTGGGGGCCTGGTGGAGGGTGCCCCTGGTGGCTGGGGGGTGGGGGTGGTGGTAGACATGAGTGGGGGCCTGGTGGAGGCTGCCCCTGCACTGCTGAGGGGTGGGGGTGGTGGGAGACATGAGTGGGGGCCTGGTGGAGGGTGCCACTGGTGGCGGGGGGGTGGGGGTGGTGGTAGACATGAGTGGGGGCCTGGTGGAGGGTGCCCCTGGTGGCTGGGGGGTGGGGGTGGTAGGAGACATGAGTGGGGGCCTGGTGGAGGCTGTCTCTAGTGGCTGGGGGGTGGGGGTGGTGGGAGACATGAGTGGGGGCCTGGTGGAGGCTGCCCCTGGTGGCTGGGGGGTGGGGGTGGTGGGAGACATGAGTGGGGGCCTGGTGGAGGGTGCCCCTGCACTGCTGGGGGGTGGGGGTGGTGGGAGACATGAGTGGGGGCCTAGTGGAGGGTGCCCCTGCACTGCTGGGGGGTCGGGGTGGTGGGAGACATGAGTGGGGGCCTGGTGGAGGGTGCCCCTGGTGGCTGGGGGGTGGGGGTGGTGGTAGACATGAGTGGGGGCCTGGTGGAGGCTGCCCCTGGTGGCTGGTGGCTGGGGGGTGGGGGTGGCGGGAGACATGAGTGGGGGCCTGGTGGAGGCTGCCCCTGCACTGCTGGGGGGTGGGGTGGTGGGAGACATGGGTGGGGGCCTGGTAGAGGGTGCCCCTGGTGACTGGGGGGTAGGGGTGGTGGTAGACATGAGTGGGGGCCTGGTGGAGGCTGCCCCTGCACTGCTGGGGGGTGGGGGTGGTGGTAGACATGAGTGGGGGCCTGGTGGAGGGTGCCCCTGGTGGCTGGGGGTGGGGGTGGTGGTAGACATGAGTGGGGGCCTGGTGGAGGGTGCCCCTGCACTGCTGGGGGGTGGGGGTGGTGGGAGACATGAGTGGGGGCCTGGTGGAGGGTGCCCCTGCACTGCTGGGGGGTGGGGGTGGTGGTAGACATGGGTGGGGGCCTGGTGGAGGCTGCCCCTGCACTGCTGGGGGGTGGGGGTGGTGGGAGACATGAGTGGGGGCCTGGTGGAGGGTGCCCCTGGTGGCTGGGGGTGGGGGTGGTGGTAGACATGAGTGGGGGCCTGGTGGAGGGTGCCCCTGCGCTGCTGGGGGGTGGGGGTGGTGGTAGACATGGGTGGGGGCCTGGTGGAGGCTGCCCCTGCACTGCTGGGGGGTGGGGGTGGTGGGAGACATGAGTGGGGGCCTGGTGGAGGGTGCCCCTGGTGGCTGGGGGTGGGGGTGGTGGTAGACATGAGTGGGGGCCTGGTGGAGGGTGCCCCTGCACTGCTGGGGGGGTGGGGGTGGTGGGAGACATGAGTGGGGGCCTGGTGGGGGGTGCCCCTGCACTGCTGGGGGGTGGGGGTGGTGGTAGACATGGGTGGGGGCCTGGTGGAGGCTGCCCCTGCACTGCTGGGGGGTGGGGGTGGTGGTAGACATGGGTGGGGGCCTGGTGGAGGCTGCCCCTGCACTGCTGGGGGGTGGGGGTGGAGGGAGACATGAGTGGGGGCCTGGTGGAGGGTGCCCCTGGTGGCGGGGGGGTGGGGGTGGTGGTAGACATGAGTGGGGGCCTGGTGGAGGGTGCCCCTGGTGGCTGGGGGGTGGGGGTGGTGGGAGACATGAGTGGGGGCCTGGTGGAGGCTGCCCCTGGTGGCTGGGGGTGGGGGTGGTGGGAGACATGAGTGGGGGCCTGGTGGAGGGTGCCCCTGGTGGCTGGGGGGTGGGGGTGGTGGTAGACATGAGTGGGGGCCTGGTGGAGGGTGCCCCTGGTGGCTGGGGGTTGGGGGTGGTGGGAGACATGAGTGGGGGCCTGGTGGAGGCTGCCCCTGGTGGCTGGGGGGTGGGGGTGGTGGGAGACATGAGTGGGGGCCTGGTGGAGGCTGCCCCTGGTGGCTGGGGGGTGGGGGTGGGGGTAGACATGAGTGGGGGCCTGGTGGAGGGTGCCCCTGCACTGCTGGGGGGTGGGGGTGGTGGGAGACATGGGTGGGATCCTGGTGGAGGGTGCCCCTGGTGGCTGAGGGGTGGGGGTGGTGGTAGACATGAGTGGGGGCCTGGTGGAGGGTGCCCCTGGTGGCGGGGGGGTGGAGGTGGTGGTAGACATGAGTGGGGGCCTGGTGGATGGTGCCCCTGGTGGCTGTGGGGTGGGGGTGGTGGGAGACATGAGTGGGGGCCTGGTGGAGGCTGCCCTTGGTGGCTGGGGGGTGGGGGTGGTGGGAGACATGAGTGGGGGCCTGGTGGAGGCTGCCCCTGGTGGCTGGGGGGCGGGGGTGGTGGGAGACATGAGTGGGGGCCTGGTGGAGGCTGCCCCTGGTGGCTGGGGGGTGGGGGTGGTGGTAGACATGAGTGGGGGCCTGGTGGATGGTGCCCCTGCACTGCTGGGGGGTGGGGGTGGTGGGAGACATGGATGGGGGCCTGGTGGAGGGTGCCCCTGGTGGCTGGGGGGTGGGGGTGGTGGTAGACATGAGTGGGGGCCTGGTGGAGGCTGCCCCTGCACTGCTGGGGGGTGGGGGTGGTGGGAGACATGGGTGGGGGCCTGGTGGAGGGTGCCCCTGCACTGCTGGGGGGTGGGGGTGGTGGGAGAAATGAGTGGGGGCCTGGTGGAGGGTGCCCCTGGTGGCTGGGGGGTGGGGGTGGTGGTAGACATGAGTGGGGGCCTGGTGGAGGCTGCCCCTGCACTGCTGGGGGGTGGGGGTGGTGGGAGACATGAGTGGGGGCCTGGTGGAGAGTGCCCCTGGTGGGGGGGGGTGGGGGTGGTGGTAGACATGGGTGGGGGCCTGGTGGAGGCTGCCCCTGCACTGCTGGGGGGTGGGGGTGGTGGGAGACATGAGTGGGGGCCTGGTGGAGGGTGCCCCTGGTGGCGGGGGGGTGGGGTGGTGGTAGACGTGAGTGGGGGCCTGGTGGAGGGTGCCCCTGGTGGCTGGGGGGTGGGGGTGGTGGGAGACATGAGTGGGGGCCTGGTGGAGGCTGCCCCTGGTGGCTGGGGTGTGGGGGTGGTGGGAGACATGAGTGGGGGCCTAGTGGAGGCTGCCCCTGGTGGCTGGGGGGTGGGGGTGGTGGGAGACATGAGTGGGGGCCTGGTGGAGGGTGCCCCTGCACTGCTGGGGGGTGGGGGTGGTGGGAGACATGAGGGGGGGCCTGGTGGAGGGTGCCCCTGCACTGCTGGGGGGTGGGGGTGGTGGGAGACATGGGTGGGGGCCTGGTGGAGGGTGCCCCTGGTGGCTGGGGGGTGGGGGTGGTGGGAGACATGAGTGGGGGCCTGGTGGAGGCTGCCCCTGCACTGCTGGGGGGTGGGGGTGGTGGGAGACATGAGTGGGGGCCTGTTGGAGGGTGCCCCTGGTGGCTGGGGGGTGGGGGTGGTGGGAGACATGAGTGGGGGCCTGGTGGAGGCTGCCCCTGGTGGCTGGGGGTTGGGGGTGGTGGGAGACATGAGTGGGGGCCTGGTGGAGGGTGCCCCTGCACTGCTGGGGGGTGGGGGTGGTGGTAGACATGGGTGGGGGCCTGGTGGACGCTGCCCCTGCACTGCTGGGGGGTGGGGGTGGTGGGAGACATGAGTGGGGGCCTGGTGGAGGCTGCCCCTGGTGGCTGGGGGGTGGGGGTGGTGGGAGACATGAGTGGGGGCCTGGTGGAGGGTGCCCCTGCACTGCTGGGGGGTGGGGGTGGTGGGAGACATGGGTGGGGGCCTGGTGGAGGGTGCCCCTGCACTGCTGGGGGGTGGGGGTGCAGGGGGACATGAGCAGGTGTGCAGGGTAGTCCCCTGTTTTGTGGGCTGCCTGCAGGGGCCGTGGAGGGTGTACAGGGAACACCTGTGAGAACCCACCCAGCCTAATCGCGTGTGTAACTTCCCACGCACCCCTGTAATACACGTACCAAGCCAAATCGCGTGTGATAATTCCCGCATACCCCTGTGATACACGTGCCCTGGCTAATCGCGTGTAAAACTTCACGCGTACCCCTGTAATACATGTACCCTGGCCAATCGCGTGTTAAACTTCCCGCGTACCCCTGTAATACACGTACCAAGCCAAATCGCGTGTGATAATTCCCGCGCACCCCTGTAATACACGTACCTGGCCAAATCGCATGTGAGAATTCCCGCGCACCCCTGTAATACACGTACCCAGCCGAATCGCGTGTAAAACTTCCCGTGTACCCCTGTAATACACGTACCCAGCCAAATCGCGTGTGATAATTCCTGCGTACCCCTGTGATACACGTGCCCTGGCTAATCGCGTGTAAAACTTCACGCGTACCCCTGTAATACACGTACCCTGGCCAATTGCGTGTTAAACTTCCCGCGTACCCCTGTAATACACGTACCCTGGCTAATCGCGTGTATAACTTCACGCGTACCCCTGATATGCACGTTACCCGCTTTGCATTCCTTGTTTGGCAGCCCTGTAAACTGGTCCAGGGTTAGCGCAGCCCTTTGCGATGATTTTGCGATTTTGATGGCTTTTCCTTGCGCGAGGGCGTTCTTGGGGGCGTTACTGGCGCTGCTGCAGGGTCGCTGCGATACTCTGCGCCACGGCTGGTTTGGGAGCCTAAAATCCATGAATACGCTGTGCGCGGAAATCGGTTTTAGCGCACGTGCCTGGCGCAGACAATCGCATGCCGACACTCTGCGCCAGCCGCTTGCGACACTTGAGGTGAGATGAAGATACGGTTCTATGTGATTTCAACAAAATCGTTTACAGAGAGGTAGGTTATAATGAAACTATAATAACGAAAATACATCAATTTATTTAATTTTTTTATTCGGGCCCTCCCCCCTCAGCCACCTGTTTCCCTACGCTTCTAACCCTGCTCAAACCCCTTCCCAACCATTTTCAACCCATTACCCCCATACATTAAAAAAATGTTTTTTGTTTTTTTAGTTATTATAGTTTTGTTATAACCTACCTCTCTGTAAATGTTCTCGTTATAATCACTGGATACCGAAGATAGAGGTTGCAGTCAGGCTGAAGGGCACAGGAGGCAGAATTCAGCAAGCAACCAGGTGGTGGGTTGTGGTGTAGAAGCAGGTGATCTGGGGTGCTTACTGACGAAAAGTAGTAGCACATTTTTACAAGTTCCCAAAATGCAGGGGTACAGTCAGTTTGCTCAGTGTACAGCGTGAGCCAGAGAAAGTTAGGTGCAGCAGTGTAAGTGATTTCAATGCGGCACACACCCAAGTCAAAGCCTAGCGTGCAATGCCCAACTGAAATCCTTATTTATTTTTGTCTAAAAGTTCTTTATTCTGAACAATATACCACTCATATCACGCCCATCTCCTGGAACCCCCCTGTCATACTGAACCAGGAATCAGGCTGGATTGCAAAGTTAAAATATTTATTTATGTATTGACAATTTAATCACACTATGTTTTAATGGGTACACAATAATCACCAATGGGTTGATGTAACACTGAATAATCTCTTTAATACACAAGGAGTAATAGTGAGCAAAACAATTCAGCACAGACTAAAATACTTTTGTGTGTGTGTTCAGATCAAATAGCACTGTGGTTAAAGGTTCCCCCTGCACTCCCCTCAACCCCCAATAGGCAATGTACAGAGGAGGAGAGAACTAGTTTTCAGGAATGGCAGAATTCATACAGAATATCAATCCAACTTTCCCCCCGCAAACACAAGAGAAAAACAGAATTGACTTTCAAACTGTCAGAATGGCTTTTAAAGTTATCTTAGAATGGACTGACTAAAAACACTAAATATGGTCAATATTGCTATAAATTGTTATGGGAGCCACTTTGGATAGTTGCACACGAACACAAGTAATGATTTAATAACCAGAAACAATTTGAAATCTTAAAATTCAAGTCGGAAGAAATCAAAAGCTGTTTACCCGTGTAAGAATTTCCCGAAAAGAACATTTGCGGCAAACTTTTCACTGAGCGATAATCATGATTACAGGAGAACTGTATGGATTTGGAATGCCGTTTTAAGTGCAATTTAAAGCTGTGGATGTTAGCTACAAGCAGACGTTGGTTTCTAGAAATTTGGTTTCTAGCACACAAACTGAGGGAGTTATGGACATTTTAGTGGAGGTTGGTTTTCCGGGATAGGCGGAAGAATGGGATACAGGAATGCACTTTTAAAATGACAAAGGGATTTCTTACACTAGAAGATGACTATGAACAAAACGAATGCTCCACAGGAACACAGCCACTTGATCAGAATGACTGCCTGCTAATGACTTGCCTTCTTCAGATGGGAAAAGATCAGCGCAGAGATAGTTTTAGCAATACTAGTACAGAGGAATATAGGAGGTTTGGGTAGAGAGTTCAGACAATTCAAATATACTCCTAACAACACAGGTTCTGAATACAAGATAGGATGGGTTTAAGCTAGGGATTGACTATGGACAGTACATATGCTGGTGACACAGTTCTTCCTAAAGATACTCACTGGATATGTTTTTAAATGGAACCGTCAATTCTGGTCAGGGGATTGGATCTGGTTTAAGACAGACGGCTGGGCACATCGGATTGGATCTGCAATCAGCAAGGTGCCCTGGTCACAGCACGTCACAGGACTGGACTGGACCTGCAATACCCTCTGGTCACAGCATGGCACAGGGCTGGATTGGATCAGCCCTTCTTGGTTCTGATGATAATTCTTTCAGCAGGCAAGCAGTACAGCTGTATTTTGATGCTTCCCCTTAGGTTTGTGGGGTTCTGTTTCTGGAATTTGAGGCCTAGCTGAAAATGGTTCAGCTATGCAATGGGTTTCTGCTTTGCCAAGTTTCTGGAGTCTGGAGCAGGGAAGATGTAGAGTTCAGCAGCAGGGTGCTCCTCCAGTATCAGGATAGTGGGTGAATCTATCTGTCTCTCTGAGTGGTGAGCTGTATCTATTTATGCTATGATAAAGCGGTGTGTGGGCCGGTTTATCCTAAACTTGCCCCTTTGACAGGTGATTGGGTCAGAGTCTTCTCTCTGCCTTGATAGGAGAAGAGAAACAGTGTGTCACCTTTATGGTTTGCTTTTATGAGGCTGAGGATCCATCCCTGGCCCCTTGAACACAAAATCTACATTTGGCACCATGCATATTTACACATGCAAAACCTCTTTAACAATCACATATACAGATTACATAGTTTATATAGCAGCTATCAGTCAAGACCCTGTAGCTGTGGGATCTTGTGTCGGCTTTTCACAGAATTTTGCCCTTTTCATCAGGAACACAATGTCCAATTTATAAGCAAATTTCTACAAGTGTGCACGTTTCACATGGGCATAAGTGTATAAAGTTTCATACTTCTAGCGAAAATACATTTAGTGTAAAATCACATTTTCTGCCATTTCTTTCCAGAACATGTCACATGATTTTGCCGCCTCTTGAAACGTGCAGCCAAAATTTAGATTCGCAAATCTGTTATTATTATATTTTGTACAATTTTCACTGGCAAATTATAAGTCTTTTAAGAAAATGTTATTTGTGAAGGTTCAGCCACAGATGGTTCTTTATCTCCGCCTCTTTTTGTCTCCCTGCAGTTCAGAAGCAGTCTCCTCCCTGTTTGCTCTTGGCAGAGGCCATTTACGAAGGTCCTCACAACTTGTGATTTCAAAATAGCAGCTAGAATTCCGAATCAAGATTTTAAACCATGGGATCAAAACAATTACAAGATGGTTACTCTCAGTAACAGGCCTCTTAGATTGCAAACATTTGATTTCAGTTTATACATGTTTAAGGTTTAATCAGGCAGGCTCCTGACAGCTGTCATTCAGGCGGCCCAGGGTACTGCACCCAGAGATTTTTGACAGATACACAGACAAGCCACTTTTGCTGTGGAAATCCCTTTATGCTTTCAGCTTTTCAGGACCTTGCAAGTTCACAATAATTTCTTAGACTAAGTGAATTGTAGCATCCAGCAAGAACTTTGGATGTTTGAGGGTGCTTTGTATCGGCATTTGCAGTTTCAGCACCAAAGAAGAAGGGATTTAATGCAAGATTTTGGGTTTTCATTTAGCGACACTGCTTTTTCCTTCTGTATTACATTTTCACTTGTTGTGGAGCCCAGTGACATATTCCAGGAGTGAGATCTCTGTTGCACCACTGACAACATGCGTGGCAGATTGGGCAGCCATCTTTTTGTGCATTGCAAAGCGCGATTTTCGGAGGTTTTGGCTCGCACAAGGGTTTTGCAGCCATTTTGATGTTTCTGGCACCATCATAACATAGTGCTGCAGCATGCAGAGCAGAAGTGGGTTAAAACATCCCACAGCAGCAAGGATGGGGGCTCCCTTGAGCTCCGGACAAGCAAGACAGGGGCCTGTGTGTCGGCCTTAGTTCTTGGGGCCTGCTCTCTCTCCTGCCGGCTCCCGGTAGGCCGGGAAAATGAAGTAGTAGCCAGTAGCGAAGTTGCTATCAGGGCCTCATGGCAACGCTCAGTAGGCAAAGGATGCAGACATCTTGGAACAGGAAAGACACGTTGGTTTCACTGCATGTGAATAAAGTGCATCAATTGCTTTTTTAAATCTAAGCTTGTGATGTAAAATGCCCAGTAATAACCTGGCGGCCGTCTGTAAGGATGATGCACATTATTATCAGCTCATTCAAAGTGCTTTGCACACATTGAAGGCCAGATGGCTTACCTGCTCAGTGAGCGCTCAGCAGTACTCCTTGATTTGTTTTTGGTGCAGATGGTAAGGGTAATCAGTGCAGCTTGTTACCTGTTTGGAGGAGGCCTTCTTAGAGAGGACCAATTTAGAGACCTCAACCGTGCTGTGGTCCGGAAGGATGAGAATGAGGGAAGAAGAGGGCCAAGGGAGGCAGGGGAGCAGGCATGGGAGAGGTGATGGGGTGGAAGAGAGTGTGAACGGGATGTCCTTCATTTTGGATGTGAAGTGGAAGGCCCAGGCAGTACACAGAGCCTTGGAATGCAGGAGAGAGGTGGAGAATGCAAGTGGATTGGCGAGTTCCTTGCAGATTTTGAAAAGTGTAGCCATGTTGTTAGTGGCCCCAGAGATACAGGCTTGGATGTGGGCCCGCTTCTTGGAGCAAATACAGCAGGGATCTTGCCTTTGGAGCAGATTGGCAGGCCAGTTTGTCTGAGGATAAGCCCAAGGTCTGCCACTTCTATTCAACAACCCTACACTTGCGTTTCAGAGATGCTAAATCAGAGGCATACCAGCTGTTGTTCTTGGTGGCAGGTTTTAGGCGGATCCCTATGTCAGGGGCAATGATGTCAAGGGTGTTAGAGACGGCAAGGTGCAGGTCAGCAAGGACAGAGTCAGAGGGAGAGCCATTAGTGGGGATTAGAGGGAGGATGAAGGTGGAGGCTAAAGCACCAACTGACAATCGCTTCATTAGTCAAATGATGGCAAAGGAGGCTGGCAGTGTAGGGGGAGTCTCGGAAAGAGGGCCAGGGGTCCCAAGTTGGGGAGAATGAGAGAGTGGTCAGACCAGGAGAGGGAGGTGGTGACAAGATTACAGATAGGGATGTCACCGGAGATGAGGGCATCACGAGTGTGGCCATCAGAGTAAGTCAGACTGGAAGGAAGAATAGTGAGAGAGAGGGAGTCACAGAGGACCCGGAACTGAGAGGTGGATGTTGAAGTCACCAAGCAGGAGTGGTTTGGAAAATGATGTTGAAAGGGATGAGGCAAGGTTGGCTAATTCAGAGAGGGAGAGGGAGATAGGGCCAGGGAGATCTATAGATGGTGGCGAGGGTGAGAGAGAGAGTAGGCGAGACCCCAAGCTTACATGTGAGCCATACAAAAGAGGAGTAAGATTGAGTAGGAATTATGGTGGGGGGACCCACTCAGGGAAGAGCAGGGCCACTCCACCTCCAGGCCAATTGGGTCGGGTTTGGAGATGATGTTGTAGCCATTAGGAAGGATAGGGTCAAGAGCAGTGACAGAGCTGGCATTGAACCATGTCTCAGAGCAAGGACATCCAGGTCAAAGTCTACAAGAATAAGACAGCTGTCAGAGGAGTGCTTGACAGCAGAGTGAGTATTTACAGTAAGTACATGAAGTTGGTTACAACTTTTGAAGGTTTTTTGAGGAGATGTACAGGGGCATGGTACTCCCATCAGTGGTGGTGGAGAAGTGAGGGGAGAGGAAGCAGTGGTGGCAGGAGAAAGGAGGAAGTTTATGAGAGAAGCCATGCACTGGCTGAGAAGGAGAAGAGTAGTTTGAGAACCTTGGGCCATCATAGTGCCATTGTGATAGACATTAATGATACACATAAAGGATGAGAAGTATGCAAGGAGTACTTCCAACGTGGTTCCACCATTAATGGGTGAGGAGGAGAAAGGTGTTTGAGTGGAGACCAGATGGGGGTCCAAAGGTCAGGAGAGGGGACAGTGAAGAGGATGTCCTTAATGGTCTGTCTGGAAGTGGCATTGAATAAGTATCAGCAATAGGTAGGCTTGGATTAGAGTCCAGAAGAGCTGTTTTCAGCTCTTATCTTCTGACAGACTTTGTGAGAGAGGTAGGATATGCGATAGAATAGCAGTTAGAATAGATAGGAGAGATGGAGAGTGCCACTGGAGTAGAGGGGCGAGAGAGAGATAAGCAGGGGAGCTGCACAGTGCATGGGAATTCACCAAGTGGCCTAGCAGCATGTCAGACACAGAGGAGGAGATGTGCAAAGGAAGGCCAACAGTGCACAGAATAAAAAGCACACCTAGATTCGTAATTGTCAAAAGCACTAATTTAAAAAGCACACCTAGATTAAAATTTTGGCAAAAGTACTAGAAACAGCACAACATGGACTATGCAGTGATTTAAAAAGCGCACCTAGTTTTGAATTTTGCCAAAAGCACTAGAAACATCAGAACATGGGGGATGCAGTGACTTAAAAAGAACACCTATATTTGAATGTTGCCAAAAGCACTAGAAACAGCACAAAATGGAGGATGGCTTGATTTAAAAAGCACACCTAGAATCAAATTTTGCCAAAAGCACAAATACAGTACAACATGGAGGATGCAGATAATAAAGGCGCTCTGGAAGGGGGATTAGGGGTTTGGCATGAGTAGGCAGCAGAAAGCAGGTTATATGTGAAATTTACGTCAGACACACACATTAAGTGAGATGAAGATACGGTTCTATGTGATTTCAACAAAATCATTTACAGAGAGGTAGGTTATAATAAAACTATGATAACGAAAATACATCAATTTATTTAATTTTTTTATTCGGGCCCTCCCGCCTCAGCCACCTGTTTCCCTACGCTTCTAACCCTGCTCAAACACCTTCCCAACCAGTTTCAACCCATTACCCCCATACATTAAAAAAATGTTTTTTTGTTTTTTTTGTTATTATAGTTTCGTTATAACTTACCTCTCTGTAAATGTTCTCGTTATAATCACTGGATACCGAAGATAGAGGTTGCAGTCAGGCTGAAGGGCACGGGAGGCAGAATTCAGCAAGCAACCAGGTGGTGGGTTGTGGTGTAGAAGCAGGTGATTTGGGGTGCTTACTGGTGAAAAGTACTAGCACATTTTTACAAGTTCCCAAAATGCAGGGGTACAGTCAGTTTGCTCATTGTGCAGCGTGAGCCAGAGAAAGTTAGGTACAGCAGTGTAAGTGATTTCAATGCGGCACACACCCAAGTCAACGCCTAATGTGCAATGCACAACTGAAATCCTTATTTATTTTTGTCTAAAAGTTCTTTATTCTGAACAATATACCACTCATATCATGCCCCACTCCTGGAACCCCCTGTCATACTGAACCAGGAATCAGGCTGGATTGCAAAGTTAAAATATTTATTATGTATTGACAATTTAATCACACTATGTTTTAATGGGTACACAATAATCACCAATGGGTTGATGTAACACTGAATAATCTCTTTAATACACAAGGAGTAATAGTGAGCAAAACAATTCAGCACAGAAAAAATACTTTTGTGTGTGTGTTCAGATCAAATAGCACTGTGGTTAAAGGTTCCCCCTGAACACCCCTCAACCCCCAATAGGCAATGTACAGAGGAGGAGAGAACAAGTTTTCAGGAATGGCAGAATTTCTACAGAATATCAATCCAACTTTCCCCACGCAAACACAAGAAAAAAACAGAATTGACTGTCAAACTGTCAGAATGGCTTTTAAAGTTATCTTAGAATGGACTGACTAAAAACACTAAATATGGTCAAAATTGCTATAAATTGTTATTTGGATAGTTGCACACGAACACAAGCAATGATTTAATACCCAGAAACAATTTGAAATCTTAAAATTCAAGTCGGAAGCAATCAAAAGCTGTTTTACCCGTGTAAGAATTTCCTGAAAAGAACATTTGCGGGAAACTTTTCACTGAGCGATAATCATGATTACAGGAGAACTGTATGGATTTGGAATGCGGTTTTAAGTGCGATTTAAAGCTGTGGATGTTAGCTACAAGCAGATGTTGGTTTCTAGAAATCTGGTTTCTAGCACATAAACTGAGGGAGTTATGGACATTTTAGTGGAGGTGGGTTTTCCGGGATAGGCGCAAGAATGGGAAACAGGAATGCACTTTTAAAATGACAAAATGATTTCTTACACTAGAAGATGACTATGAACAAAACGAATGCCCCACAGGAACACAGCCACTTGATCAGAATGACTGCCTGCTAATGACTTGCCTTCTTCAGATGGGAAAAGATCAGCGCAGAGATAGTTTTAGCAATACTAGTACAGAGGAATATAGGAGGTTTGGATAGAGAGTTCAGACAATTCAAATATACTCCTAACAACACAGGTTCTGAATACAAGATAGGATGGGTTTAAGCTAGGGATTGACTATGGACAGTACATATGCTGGTGACACAGTTCTTCCTAAAGATACTCACTGGATATGTTTTTAAATGGAACCGTCAATTCTGGTCAGGGGATTGGATCTGGTTTAAGACAGTCGGCTGGGCACATCGGATTGGATCTGCAATCAGCAAGGTGCTCTGGTCACAGCACGGCACAGGACTGGACTGGACCTGCAATGCCTTCTGGTCACAGCATGGCACAGGGCTGGATTGGATCAGCCCTTCTTGGTTCTGATGATAATTCTTTCAGCAGGCAAGCAGTACAGCGCAGCCTGGCTGTATTTTGATGCTTCCCCTTAGGTTTGTGGGGTTCTGTTTCTGGAATTTGAGGCCTAGCTGAAAATGGTTCAGCTATGCAATGGGTTTCTGCTTTGCCAAGTTTCTGGAGTCTGGAGCAGGGAAGATGTAGAGTTCAGCAGCAGGGTGCTCCGCCAGTATCAGGATAGTGGGTGAATCTGTCTGTCTCTCTGAGTGGTGAGCTGTCTCTATGTATGCTATGATAAAGCAGTGTGTGGGCCGGTTTATCCTAAACTTGCCCCTTTGACAGGTGATTGGGTCAGAGTCTTCTCTCTGCCTTGATAGGAGAAGAGAAACAGTGTGTCACCTTTATGGTGTGATTTTATGAGGCTGAGGATCCATCCCTGGCCCCTTGAACACAAAATCTACATTTGGCACCATACATATTTACACATGTAAAACCTCTATAACAATCAAATATACAGATTACATAGTTTATATAGCAGCTATCAGTCAAAACCCTGTAGCTGTGGGATCTTGTCTCGGCTTTTCACAGAATTTTGCCCTTTTCATCAGGAACACAATGTCCAATTTATAAGCAAATTTCTACAAGTGTGCGCGTTTCACATGGGCATACGTGTATAAAGTTTCAGACTTCTAGCGAAAATACATTTAGTGTGACATCACATTTTCTGCCATTTCTTTCCAGAACATGTCACACGATTTTGCCGCCTCTTGAAATGTGCAGCCAAAATTTAGATTCACAAATCTGCTATTTTTATATTTTGTACAATTTTCACTGGCAAATTATAAGTCTTTTAAGAAAATGTTATTTGTGAAGGTTCAGCCACAGATGGTTCTTTGTCTCCGCCTCTTTTTGTCTCCCTGCAGTTCAGAAGCAGTCTCCTCCCTGTTTGCTCTTGGCAGAGGCCATTTACAACAGTCCTCACAACTTGTGATTTCAAAATAGCAGCTAGAATTCCGAATCAAGATTTTAAACCATGGGATCAAAACAATTACAAGATGGTTACTCTCAATAACAGGCCTCTTAGATTGCAAACATTTATTTCAGTTTATACATGTTTAAGGTTTAATCAGTCAGGCTCCTGACAGCTGTCATTCAGGCGGCCCAGGGTACTGCACCCAGAGATTTTTGACAGATCCACAGACAAGCCACTTTTGCTGTGAAAATCCCTTTATGCTTTCAGCTTTTCAGGACCTTGCAAGTTCACAATAATTTCTTAGACTAAGTGAATTGTAGCATCCAGCAAGAACTTTGGATGTTTGAGGGTGCTTTGTACCGGCATTCTGCAGTTTCAGCACCAAAGAAGAAGGGATTTAACGCAAGATTTTGGGTTTTCATTTAGCAACACTGCTTTTTCCTTCTGTATTCCATTTTCACTTGTTGTGGAGCCCAGTGAAATATTCCAGGAGTGAGATCTCTGTTCCACCACTGACAACATGCGTGGCAGATTGGGCAGACATCTTTTTGCGCATTGCAAAGCGTGATTTCCAGAGGTTTTGGCTTGCACGAGGGTTTTGCAGCCATTTTGATGTTTCTGGCACCATCATAACATAGTGCTGCAGCATGCAGAGCAGAAGTGGGTTAAAACATCCCACAGCAGCAAGGATGGGGGGCTCCCTCGAGCTCCGGACAAACACAGGCAGGGGCCTGTGCGTCGGCCTTAGTTCTTGGGGCCTGCTCTCTCTCCTGCCGGCTCCCGGTAGGCCGGGAAAATGAAGTAGTAGCCAGTAGCGAAGTTGCTATCAGGGCCTCATGGCAACGCTCAGTAGGCAAAGGATGCGGCCATCTTAAAACAGGAAAGACATGTTGGTTTCACTGCATGTGAATAAAGTGCACCAATTGCTTTTTTAAATCTAGGCTTGTGATGTAAAATGCCCAGTAATAACCTGGCGGCCGTCTGCAAGGATGATGCACATTATTATCAGCTCATTCAAAGTGCTTTGCACACATTGAAGGCAAGATGGCTTACCTGCTCAGTGAGCGCTCAGCAGTACTCCTTGATTTGTTTTTGGTGCAGATGGTAAGGGTAATCAGTGCGGCTTGTGCAAGGTGGGGGAGATGTAATGAGGCTCTTTGCTTCATGTTGTGACACCTTAGGGAGGCAGCTGTGTGGCAAGAAGCCCTGCTAGTAGGGTGTTTCTACACTCTGTGTAAGAGATTACCAGAGCCTGTACTACCATTCAGAAGTACTGACACAGCAGGAAGAGTGTGATCTTGTGAAGTACAGTGATTTGGTGCTTTCACTTGGAGCCCTTTGTTTTTCAATAACTTGATGCCTGTTGATGCAAATTGTGAGACATGGTAAGGGCCTTGACACTGTGGTAGCAGAGAGCCCTCCCAACTTGATATAGGTGGTCTACCAGGATGCATATCAAAGCAGATCCTTCCTCAGTGGTGGGGTGAGGGAGTTGTGGAGCTCAAGTTCCTGAACCCCCTGAATGTGTCTGGCATGCATTAAATATTGGTACAAATGTCTGTTGCACCATGCCTCTCAAAAAGTTGTTTCTGGACAGATGATTATGTTCAGAACCTCAGGCTCCAGATTTCAGTTTATCAGCACTAGAGAAATGAGTCTGAGGAATCAGGGGTACCGATGAAAATATTGCTCCTTGGACACATCCAGACTACCGGCAGGTACACTAACCTCCTATGGCTGCAAGACTGAAAAGTGAACAGTGGATGCAGAGACTCCGGCCACAGAGCTGCCATAAATGCTGTTAGTGACAAGTGGTGAGGCCAA
The DNA here is from genome assembly GCF_040938575.1 of Ambystoma mexicanum. NCBI lineage: Eukaryota > Metazoa > Chordata > Amphibia > Caudata > Ambystomatidae > Ambystoma > Ambystoma mexicanum. The sequence goes on from NC_090931.1 coordinate 1,095,066,470, forward strand.
GTGGGGTTTAGAAAACTATGTGCTAGTGTAACCCAGCCCTCTGGTAACATATATTAGGAGGGAGACAGAGAGAGAGAGAGAGAGAGAGAGAGAGCGAGAGAGAGAGAGAGAGAGAGAGAGAGAGAGAGAGGGAGAGAGAGAGAGAGAAAGAGAGAAAGAGAGAGTAGAAGTGAGAGTGAAAGGGATGGGAGACAGATGTAGAGGGGATTTTGGGGAATAGCACAGAGCAGCAGAAGGGTAAAAGAGAGAAGTGATGAGAGTGAGGAAGATTAGAGTGCCAGAGGTGGTGAGAGACATCAGGGAGTAATAGGAGAATGAGAGAGAGCAGGGGGAAGGGAGAAGCGTGAGAACGACCTGAGAGAGGGAGAGAGAGAAGGAGAGACATAAGGGAATAAAAGGACTGGGAGAGGAGAGAGTAGTGAGGAGAGTGAGAAGGACTGGAGAGTGAGAGAGAAAAAGAGAGAAAGAGAGGGAGAGAGCGAGGGGGCAGGGAAGTAGGTCATAAAAAGAGGTGGAACAAAGAGAATAGGACACACAAGGAGATGGTGGGGATAGGAGAGGAGGAAAAATGAGGGAGTAGGCAGATTAGCAGTAGAGCAATAATAGGGAGAGGTGAAATACACAAAGGGTGAGCAAGAGAATGAAAGAAAGAAGGCACATCTAGAACATAATACTGTCTGGCATCATCACAGTAGAGATTCCTTAGAAATATCCTGCTTATAGTAATATAGTCAATGCAGTAGCTTTCAGACCTGCATTTAAAGTGCAGGATAGAACTCAATATTAGGTGTTACATATCACTAGGATTATTTTATGAACGGCTGGGGAATAGGGAGGCCTTGACTAGGGTGTACGATGCCCATGGAAGGTTGAAGGGTAGACTGGGACTTCCCTTAGTATGGCCTTCCTATAGTTCACTGTCAAACAAGTTGGGAAATCTTACAATAAAGTATCTGCACTATCGTTCAATGTTGTTTTGCTGAAGTACATTACTTTTTAGTAAATATTACATACATTCTTTCCTGATTAATTTGTTTTAATCAACAGGACCTGCCTTTCCCCCTCACCACCACTATCAACCCAACCCAAATACCTGTACCCACATATCTCCTAACCCTCAAAAAATATATACAAACATACTTCCCCAAAAAGTAATGTTATCGAAGTCAATTACAACAAAGTAATTTACTTAAGCAAAACACTGGTATACACAAGTATATTAAAGTCATCTTTGACAATTGATAATAACCGTGCAACTCCATGCTTAACCAACATCTCACAAATGTACATCCTATTAAATCTATGTCTATTAAATTAGTCTTCATAAACCTGCAATATCATTTTATTTTATTTTTTTAGATAAGATCAGATTTGATTAGCGTACATTTTTTAGACTGTTAATCCTGGTTAAGTACTCAGAAGAAATATTAGTATGATAATTTTCACACTCACAAAGCAATTGGTCATTGCAATACATTTTCACAAGTAAATGTTCAGAAAATAATATGTAGTGTTATGAGGTCACATGCAGGATTTTTGGAGATGGGGATTGGGAGATGCTGGATCAAGGGACTGAGTTTTGCCCTGTGATGCTGGCCATGGAAGTGGTTTGTGGGAGACTACCAAGGGCCCCCTTTCATTCCCAAGCCTTGTATGTCAGGTATCGCCTAGCATGCCATGATTTCCACCATGGCCATAAAGTGAAACCTTGTATCACAACCAATTTACCCTTTGTGGTCCCAAAAGAGAAACATGCGGCTTGGAAAGAGAATCCTGAAAAATGCAGAGGTGTGATCCCCACATCATTTGGATGCAACCATACGTTATGCCTAAAAATAATTAATTTGGCATAAGACATTGTTTGGGATAATTGGAATCATTTGGCAGCAGAAGACATCACTGCCATCCTGGGATCAGGTGGACGGGAGGGATGTTCTGCCTGATTCCAGGATGGTGGATTGCCATTTCATATTCATGTTGTGCAGAACTACATGGTGGTACAGGTGAGTCAGTGGTCAAGAAAGTTCACCTGGAGAAATCATCATCCTCCAGAACCTACATCAATCATCAAGTATTATCCAGACCTGCACACAGCTGTCATGCATCCCAACTCAGGAAGTCCATTTTGAAGTTGGATAGTGTGTAAAAGTGAGCAAATAATTAGGGATACATGGCTAAAAAGGGAGCTAGGAGACATTTGTTGGAAAAGTCAAATGAGAGGTGAATCAGCACTGAGAGAGGTGTTTGAGCAGAGGACGAAGAACATGTAGAGACTGGAAGAAACAGAGGGTCACATATAAAGAGAGGGTGGAGCCGAAGAGGAGGTAAATCATAGAAAGAGATTTAGAGGGGGAAGGAGGAGGAAAGTGACTATCAGAAAGGGGAGAAATAGATTGCATGGGATGAGTAAAGAGACGGAGCAACACACAGGAGATGGTAGATAAAGAAGCGGAACTAACAAAGGAATTTTAAAGGAAAGAGAGGGAGGTAGAAATCAAAGGGGAGCGAAAGGAGTGGAAGATAAAGATACCTGCCTGTGGATAGAGAAAAGGGAGTAGGAAAGGATTTCAGGAGGGAGAGAGAGAGATAGATAGATAGAGAGGGAGGCAAAGAGAGAGAGAGAAAGAGAGATAAGGAGAGAGAGAGAGAGAGAGAGAGAGAGAGAGAGAGAGAGAGAGAGAGAGAGAGAGACTATAGAGGAGATTAATCCTCATTTTGAGAAAAGAAGATAGAACATCAATAAGTAAAGGTAAAGGAATAAGTAGTAAGAGGTACCCAAAGAACACCAAATGTGAACAGACAACTGGAGTAGGGAAGAGGAGGCCATCCACAATAAAGAGAAGTTGTAAGTCAGGGAAGGAAGGCAAAGAGAGTGGAAGTCACTAGAGTACTCTTGGGCTGATGGGGGAGGGCCATTAATAGAATAAAGCTTAGCCAGAGACAAGAACATAGGGGGGACCTCTACAACAGCCTAAGATAGGAGGCTGTGTGTTGACACCAATAGGAGCTGCAAACATCTAATTGAAAAATCCCTCTTGTATTATGGAGCATGTGGAGTTCTTACCAATATTGCAAGCAGTGAAAGTGGAAGCAAATAGTCGGAGATGAAACAGAAATTTGGTCATGAAATTTACCTAGATATTGTAAGCTTTCAATGGCACTGTATCTTAAGCTTTGCTTAGGCACACTGCCACTCGCTGAATTATTATACAAGTGGAATTGCAAAGATTCCAATAAATGCTCCTTGTGCAAGATGTTTTGCTCTTCTGTCCTCTCTACCAGTGAATTAGAAAAATTACCTCAAGCCATTATTCAAATGTAGATGTTTTTGAACTACCGGACAAGCACTGGCATTGTGTAAAAATGTGGGTGAAGTGGGACCAACTTTGCTGAAGCTTTGCATAAGGTCCTAGTAGACTGTCAAGCGGATGTCCCACAAATAGGGGGATGACATTACAAGTCCTAGTTTATGCGGATAATTCTGTGCTTATAGCTCAAAACCCAAAAGCATTGCAATGTCTGCTTAAACGTTATGTAGCCTCCATGGGCAGAATTAGACCTGCAGGTGAATTAAAAAAAAATCTGCAGTGATGTACTGTAGTACATCTAGGAAGTAGGTGAAGTTAAGGACCATATGGTGTGGGACGGATCCAATTCCTCGGGTTGACTCATTTGATTAGTTGGGAGACCGTTTCTCAGATGTTCTTTCTCCTTAAATCCATTTTAATGACCAACTGTGCAGTATGATGCAGTCATTGGGGGGCATCTCTCGGTTTATGGGGCTACACAGGCAGCAGCCACTGAAGATAATTAAATCGGTCTAGTTGCTGTGGACCAGAAGTATTCAACATGAAGAAAATGCCTTTCTGAAAAAGTTGTTGGCTCTACCAATGTCGGCACTGAACTTTGTGGTCCACAAAGAACTGGGCTTGAGCTATATTGTGGTTAAAGTGGAAAGGGAACCAATCTCATTGTGGTTCAGGATTTGGACAAACCCTAATGCTTCCCTGTACAGGCATCTTAAAAGAAACATCTCCAAGATTAATGGGGTGAATCAAATTAATTGGCTCAACTATATAAAACCAACACTTAAGAACCTACATTTGGAGGGGCACTTTGATATATCAAGCCTATTGACTAGGGCAAAGAGTCACAAATTGGGAAAGAGAGTGACAGCCTGGATTTATGGCAAAAGAGAAATTCTAGAGATGGGAAAACCATCAAATAGACATTTTATGTCACTATCAACGCATGAAATAAAACATTATCTGGATTGGTCCCACAAGAAATTACAAAGAAGCCACATCACCAGGGTCCATTTTAACTGTCTACCACTGGGTGAAATAACAGCTAGGAGAACGGGATTGAGCATCCATGCTGTCTGTCCTGCCTGTGGTGCAGGTTTGGAGAATTTGGCACACTTCCTGTTTTTTTGTTGTTGCCCCAAATACACAAAGCCCCACTTCATCGCTCGAACCAAGGGCTGATGTGTGTTAGGGAGAATACTCCAGAATGGCTAATTTCTCTTACCTACTGAATCCCCCAGCAGCTTTGCTGGATTTCTAGGATTTTCTTTTTTTTTTCACCTGGTAAGAATGTGAGCCTTTTTTCCCACTCTTACGTGTGTTTTGCTGTGTGTGGTTAACATTTTTGTGTTCATAGACTGTGGAGACTCACCTAATCCACAAGCATCATCTTTTTACTGTGTGTTACACAGCACCTTTAGTGCAGTGACACCGGGTTGTCTTTTTCAGACTTCCCTCTTTAAACTCCATGTTCTAGGATGGACTACTGTCTCCCAGAGCATGTAAAGTTGCCATTGACTTTATAAGTCTTTTTAAATTCACAGACCCAGTACAAACTATCTCACATAGAGTTCTGGAAAGGGTTAGGAGTTATCTCTTTTTGTCTTATTCTCATGGAACATTATTTTGTTTCCCTTTCTTTAAGATTTGGCTGGGGGCAGTAGTATCTATTCTATTTTTCATACCGTGCTCTATTTTAATAGCCTTGATACTGTTTTAGGCTAAGTTAGTAGCCTCAAACTTAAACCCGCTGGACCCCATTTATTTTATTTGGTTCTGGCTGGGTTTATTCACCATTTCCTTTTGTAAAGGTCTTTCTCGTGTTTTACTCTGCACCCCAAACCAGGTTTGGTTCCTTTGTTCGCCGTCCTTCGGCATGCTTCTGCACAGAAGTCCTCCTTAGGCACCTGAATGTCTGAGGGGGACAGGATGTGAGGGAGGGGTTTGAGACTCCCTGCACAGGGTCTCCTTGGAGACCCATGTTGCACTCTGTATGATTGGCTGTGGTGACTGTCCTGCCGGGACAGCCACCCTGCTGTGTGATTGACAGCCAGGCTGTGTGATTGGGGGAAAACTGCATAAAAAGCAGGTCTCTGGGACTGAGAAGGCAGAGTCACCACTGGATCGAGAGAACAGAAGAGAAGCTGACAGAAGAGGACCTCTACCATGACTGAACCTCCTGGTGAAGCCCTGCTGTGGATCAGAATCTCCAAACTTCGATGACAGGGAAGATATGCAAGGAATCTTCTCCCCTTGAGCTGGTGGGACCAACCGATTCGCCAAACTGCAAGCCAGGCCTCCCTCCTCTGGTCGAATTTGCTGTGCACAGCTACAGTGAACCGGATAGCCAGGAGGACCGGATCCTGCTTGGGTTTTAAGGAGGGCACTTTTTATTTGTTGCTTTGCTCTGCTGCTGGTTTTTTCCCTGGGCAGTGCAGGACCCTCCAGTTTTCCTACTTTGTGTCAGTCTGACAGTTGCTTTAGGAACCGTGATCCTGCAGGACCTGCCAGGAATGTCTGCCTCAGCTACAGTCTTTTTCTTCATTTAAGGTACTGTTCAAACGCAGTTGTTTGTTCCGTCCAACCACGGTGAAAGTGTTTGAAATCTTTTGCCAATCCGAGGGCTTGTCCTTCTCTATTTTTTAAAGTACCTTTTTCTAGATTGCCCTGCTTACTTACTTGGTGGTGCTGCTCAATTTTTGTCCAACCTTGTCTTTCCTTCCCTTTTAAATTGCTGGCGTGCCATTTTGCTCACACTTAATTTTTAGCTTAACTTGTCCAGAATCTATTGGGTAGGGTTTAGTATATTAAGAGTGTAATTTTCCTACTGCTTTACTTTGGTGAATTGTTTTACAACTGATGTGTATATAAATGTATATTCTTTCACTCAGAAACCTTGAGTCATTGTTTGTTTGAACCATAGTAACTGCTGTCCTTTGTGTAACTATTGGAACTGCTCACTTTACTCTTCAGATAAGTCTGGCTGCTCAGCCATCGCTACCACTTCACTGTTTAACCTTTATCATTGTGTTGTGTTTTGGTTTGTAGAAGTGTGAGGGTTGAGTGAGATATGTTACCACTACTCAAGCTTGCACTCCTGCAAGGCACATTCCAAATAATCAGAGCCCCAAAGGAGGTTACTGCCCTCATTGAATGAGATATTGCATGTAATTGCGATACCATTTACGACTCATTGCTGTTTATTTGGTCAAACATAATCCCTTTTTGTGATAACAGTACATAAAATAGGCTCCAACAATTTTATCAATATCAATGATAATTGACAAACAATGTGATATACAAATAACAGACTACATAAAGCAATTGTTAATTCCTTGATTGCCCCTTCCACTACAAAATGTATGTGGATAATATTAAAAAAAGAAAAATGCTACTGAGGTAAAGTTATGCAAAGAAAATAAAGATGACAATTAATGATGTATACTGTACTAAATTAGAAATCACCACTGAAGTGAATGCATTATGGAGTGAACACCTCTACATCCACACACACACACACATAACATACAGTTATTAATGGAAAGACACCAGAAAAAATAGAAAGTAGAATAATGCAATAAGCATATGTATAAAGTATAGAGACCGCTATTGAAATATGCCTTTTCCCTCTCGTTGTCATCTCCATTCCCACTGTTTACTACTGTTGCAATCCTCCCCAGACCAACTGTGTGGCTAGATTTCCTAGGATACTACCTTAAATCATACTCCTTCTTGTTTTGACCTACTCTTTTACAACCTTTTCGAGGATTCTGGTTGCGTAAGCAGAGTGAATAATTTTCTTAATCTGGAGGCCAATTCAAATAGCTAAGAACACTAGACTGGGACCGGGGAGTAGAAAATAGGCGAAGAATGCAAAGATCAAAAAGCAGCAAGATTGCCCGGTGAACTGGCATGGAGCGAAGAGAAAACTAGAGTTGCAATGCACAGGGGCCTGGGCCAACCAAGAGGCAGAAAATGGAAGCAAGACAGAAAGTCTAGACCGCAACAAAGGCAAAGTGGTGGAACGTTAATGGTGGCTCCTCCATCTAGACCATGGCTTCCAGGAATCTCTCATCTTGACACTTATAATGTATCCCCTTTGAATGAACTTCTTGAATGACCAAAGAAATTCAGAGATGGATGTACACTTGATTTAGAAATGTTAGTGCAGATTACTCTGAACAGGGGAACCACAGACGTTACAGAAAGTACAGGCAGGAAAGTTCAATATAATTTGAGGCAGGAGAAGACAGAAAGGTAAATTCTTATGAAGAGGTTAGAACAGAAGTTATACCTGCTGAAAACAGTATTATAAATCTGTGTTTTTGCAGAGTGAAAACACATGTGGGGGTGTATTTTTATGAATGCTTAACAGAATAAGTCTGTCTACTGTAGCAAGGGAGCTAATACAAATGATGAGTGTGATGTCTTTATTAAAGAGAACCCCAATGTCCTGATACATGGGGAATGGTTTGAGGAAGTCAGTGCTACAAACTAAAGGAGAGGATGGAAGGCTATGTAAGAAGAGACAAAGGTTACTTTGCTTTTGTAATAGTTGAAGATATGAGTGGATGGGTCAAAGGTTAAGAAATAGCATAAGAACATCTAATGTAACAACACAACATAATATACTGTAGCATAGAAAACCAAGCATAGCTTACTGTTCCACACAAAGTCATACTCACATAGCATAGCAAAACAAGATATAACAGTATGACTCACATTAAAGTTCAAGGGAAGAAAAATCAAAAGATCATTTCACAAGAGGCTTGGATAACCTTAGCTGGCAGTGAAGTACACGAGAATACACAAAATAACCAGAAATATAATTATATTTTGCCCAACATATCATTAGACATCATTAATAACACAAAACAGCAACATATTGTTTATTAAGCAACAAAATCAAAACACTTTAACCCAGGAAATGTTAAAGGAGGTGGACACAGGAGTGTTTTGGTTCCGTATTGCTGACATTTGGAAAACTGTGAAACACAGTCTTTTTTCTGTGGCTGCACCTGTTGGGAGGAAATTTCTCCTTAGCTCCACACTCTCGTGGAGAGAACGCAGAGTGTTGCTGGAGTGTTTTGGTGCTGTACTGCTGACGTTTGGAAAACTGTGAAACACAGTCTTTTTTCTGTGGCTGCACCTGTTGGGAAGAACCTTCGTCTTAACCCCCACACTCTCGCAGAGCGAACACAGAGTGTTGCAAGAGTGTTTTGGTGTTTGGGATCTTAAGGTGTGCGGGTTGTGGAAACTAAAGCCCTGCGAAGTGGACAAAGTGTTAGGCAATGTTGAGTAGGGGCTGGAAAGTAGTTTCCATCACAGCAGAGTCAGCCTTTTGGAACCTGCATTGTGGGAGCCTCGTACCTCCACCCTCCCACCCCCTTCTTCCTACAGGATCATTATGCCACTCTAACCGCTGTTCTTTTTGGTGGCGGGGTGACATTCATGGCTTCCTGCTTACTACAATAAGATATATGCTGACTTTGATTTTCAAGATTATAACTCTTGCATGGAACTTTTGGAGAATTCAGCAAGCAACCAGGTGGTGGGTTGTGGTGTAGAAGCAGGTGATCTGGGGTGCTTACTGATGAAAAGTAGTAGCACATTTTTACAAGTTCCCAAAATGCAGGGGTACAGTCAGTTTGCTCAGTGTACAGCGTGAGCCAGAGAAAGTTAGGTGCAGCAGTGTAAGTGATTTCAATACGGCACACACCCAAGTCAAAGCCTAGCGTGCAATGCACAACTGAAATCCTTATTTATTTTTGTCTAAAAGTTCTTTATTCTGAACGATATACCACTCATATCACGCCCCTCTCCTGGAACCCCCCTGTCATACTGAACCAGGAATCAGGCTGGATTGCAAAGTTAAAATATTTATTTATATATTGACAATTTAATCACACTATGTTTTAATGGGTACACAATAATCACCAATGGGTTGATGTAACTCTGAATAATCTCTTTAATACACAAAGAGTAATAGTGAGCAAAACAATTCAGCACAGACTAAAATACTTTTGTGTGTGTGTTCAGATCAAATAGCACTGTGGTTAAAGGTTCCCCCTGCACTCCCCTCAACCCCCAATAGGCAATGTACAGAAGAGGAGAGAACTAGTTTTCAGGAATGGCAGAATTCATACAGAATATCAATCCAACTTTTCCCCCACAAACACAAGAGAAAAACAGAATTGACTTTCAAACTGTCAGAATGGCTTTTAAAGTTATCTAAGAATGGACTGACTAAAAACACTAAATATGGTCAATATTGCTATAAATTGTTATGGGAGCCGCTTTGGATAGTTGCACACGAACACAAGCAATGATTTAATACCCAGAAACAATTTGAAATCTTAAAATTCAAGTCGGAAGCAATCAAAAGCTGTTTTACCCGTGTAAGAATTTCCCGAAAAGAACATTTGCGGCAAACTTTTCATTGAGCGATAATCATGATTACAGGAGAACTGTATGGATTTGGAATGCAGTTTTAAGTGCAATTTAAAGCTGTGGATGTTAGCTACAAGCAGATGTTGGTTTCTAGAAATTTGGTTTCTAGCACACAAACTGAGGGAGTTATGGACATTTTAGTGTAGGTCGGTTTTCCGGGATAGGCGGAAGAATGGGAAACAGGAATGCACTTTTAAAATGACAAAAGGATTTCTTACAATAGAAGATGACTATGAACAAAACGAATGCCCCACAGGAACACAGCCACTTGATCAGAATGACTGCCTGCTAATGACTTGCCTTCTTCAGATGGGAAAAGATCAGGGCAGAGATAGTTTTAGCAATACTAGTACAGAGGAATATAGGAGGTTTGGATAGAGAGTTCAGACAATTCAAATATACTCCTAACAACACAGGTTCTGAATACAAGATAGGATGGGTTTAAGCTAGGGATTGACTATGGACAGTACATATGCTGGTGACACAGTTCTTCCTAAAGATACTCACTGGATATGTTTTTAAATGGAACCGTCAATTCTGGTCAGGGGATTGGATCTGGTTTAAGACAGACGGCTGGGCACATCGGATTGGATCTGCAATCAGCAAGGTGCTCTGGTCACAGCACGTCACAGGACTGGACTGGACCTGCAATACCCTCTGGTCACAGCATGGCACAGGGCTGGATTGGATCAGCCCTTCTTGGTTCTGATGATAATTCTTTCAGCAGGCAAGCAGTACAGCGCAGCCTGGCTATATTTTGATGCTTCCCCTTAGGTTTGTGGGGTTCTGTTTCTGGAATTTGAGGCCTAGCTGAAAATGTTTCAGCTATGCAATGGGTTTCTGCTTTGCCAAGTTTCTGGAGTCTGGAGAAGGGAAGATGTAGAGTTCAGCAGCAGGGTGCTCCGCCAGTATCAGGATAGTGGGTGAATCTGTCTGTCTCTCTGAGTGGTGAGCTGTATCTATTTATGCTATGATAAAGCGGTGTGTGGGCCGGTTTATCCTAAACTTGCCCCTTTGACAGGTGATTGGGTCAGAGTCTTCTCTCTGCCTTGATAAGAGAAGAGAAACAGTGTGTCATCTTTATGGTGTGCTTTTATGAGGCTGAGGATCCATCCCTGGCCCCTTGAACACAAAATCTACATTTGGCACCATACATATTTACACATGTAAAACCTCTTTAACAATCACATATACAGATTACATAGTTTATATAGCAGCTATCAGTCAAGACCCTGTAGCTGTGGGATCTTGTCTCAGCTTTTCACAGAATTTTGCCCTTTTCATCAGGAACACAATGTCCAATTTATAAGCAAATTTCTACAAGTGTGCGTGTTTCACATGGGCATAAGTGTATAAAGTTTCATACTTCTAGCGAAAATACATTTAGTGTAAAATCACATTTTCTGCCACTTCTTTCCAGAACATGTCACATGATTTTGCCGCCTCTTGAAACGTGCAGCCAAAATTTTGATTCACAAATCTGTTATTAATATATTTTATACAATTTTCACTGGCAAATTATAAGTCTTTTAAGAAAATGTTATTTGTGAAGGTTCAGCCACAGATGGTTCTTTATCTCCGCCTCTTTTTGTCTCCCTGCAGTTCAGAAGCAGTCTCCTCCCTGTTTGCTCTTGGCAGAGGCCATTTACGAAGGTCCTCACAACTTGTGATTTCAAAATAGCAGGTAGAATTCCGAATCAAGATTTTAAACCATGGGATCAAAACAATTACAAGATGGTTACTCTCAGTAACAGGCCTCTTAGATTGCAAACATTTGATTTCAGTTTATACATGTTTAAGGTTTAATCAGGCAGGCTCCTGACAGCTGTCATTAAGGCGGCCCAGGGTACTGCACCCAGAGATTGTTGACAGATCCACAGACAAGCCACTTTTGCTGTGGAAATCCCTTTATGCTTTCAGCTTTTCAGGACCTTGCAAGTTCACAATAATTTCTTAGACTAAGTGAATTGTAGCATCCAGCAAGAATTGTGGATGTTTGAGGGTGCTTTGTATCGGCATTTGCAGTTTCAGCACCAAAGAAGAAGGGATTTAATGCAAGACTTTGGGTTTTCATTTAGCGACACAGCTTTTTCCTTCTGTATTACATTTTCACTTGTTGTGGAGCCCAGTGACATATTCCAGGAGTGAGATCTCTGTTGCACCACTGACAACATGCGTGTCAGATTGGGCAGCCATCTTTTTGTGCATTGCAAAGCGCGATTTTCAGAGGTTTTGGCTCGCACGAGGGTTTTGCAGCCATTTTGATGTTTCTGGCACCATCATAACATAGTGCTGCAGCATGCAGAGCAGAAGTGGGTTAAAACATCCCACAGCAGCAAGGATGGGGGCTCCCTTGAGCTCCGGACAAGCAAGACAGGGGCCTGTGTGTCGGCCTTAGTTCTTGGGGCCTGCTCTCTCTCCTGCCGGCTCCCGGTAGGCCGGGAAAATGAAGTAGTAGCCAGTAGCGAAGTTGCTATCAGGGCCTCATGGCAACGCTCAGTAGGCAAAGGATGCAGACATCTTGGAACAGGAAAGACACGTTGGTTTCACTGCATGTGAATAAAGTGCATCAATTGCTTTTTTAAATCTAAGCTTGTGATGTAAAATGCCCAGTAATAACCTGGCGGCCGTCTCTAAGGATGATGCACATTATTATCAGCTCATTCAAAGTGCTTTGCACACATTGAAGGCCAGATGGCTTACCTGCTCAGTGAGCGCTCAGCAGTACTCCTTGATTTGTTTTTGGTGCAGATGGTAAGGGTAATCAGTGCAGCTTGTTACCTGTTTGGAGGAGGCCTTCTTAGAGAGGACCAATTTAGAGACCTCAACCGTGCTGTGGTCAGGAAGGATGAGAGTGAGGGAAGAAGAGGGCCAAGGGAGGCAGGGGAGCAGGCATGGGAGAGGTGATGGGGTGGAAGAGAGTGTGAACGGGATGTCCTTCATTTTGGATGTGAAATGGTAGGCCCAGGCAGTACACAGAGCCTTGGAATGCAGGAGAGAGGTGGAGAATGCAAGTGGATTGGCGAGTTCCTTGCAGATTTTGAAAAGTGTAGCCATGTTGTTAGTGGCCCCAGAGATACAGGCTTGGATGTGGGCCCGCTTCTTGGAGCAAATACAGCAGGGATCTTGCCTTTGGAGCAGATTGGCAGGCCAGTTTGTCTGAGGATAAGCCCAAGGTCTGCCACTTCTATTCAACAACCCTACACTTGCGTTTCAGAGATGCTAAATCAGAGGCATACCAGCTGTTGTTCTTGGTGGCAGGTTTTAGGCGGATCCCTATGTCAGGGGCAATGATGTCAAGGGTGTTAGAGACGGCAAGGTGCAGGTCAGCAAGGACAGAGTCAGAGGGAGAGCCATTAGTGGGGATTAGAGGGAGGATGAAGGTGGAGGCTAAAGCACCAACTGACAATCGCTTCATTAGTCAAATGATGGCAAAGGAGGCTGGCAGTGTAGGGGGAGTCTCGGAAAGAGGGCCAGGGGTCCCAAGTTGGGGAGAATGAGAGAGTGGTCAGACCAGGAGAGGGAGGTGGTGACAAGATTACAGATAGGGATGTCACCGGAGATGAGGGCATCACGAGTGTGGCCATCAGAGTAAGTCAGACCGGAAGGAAGAATAGTGATAGAGAGGGAGTCACAGAGGACCCGGAACTGAGAGGTGGATGTTGAAGTCACCAAGCAGGAGTGGTTTGGAAAATGATGTTGAAAGGGATGAGGCAAGGTTGGCTAATTCAGAGAGGGAGAGGGAGATAGGGCCAGGGAGATCTATAGATGGTGGCGAGGGTGAGAGAGAGAGTAGGCGAGACCCCAAGCTTACATGTGAGCCATACAAAAGTGGAGTAAGATTGAGTAGGAATTATGGAAGCCGGGACCCACTCAGGGAAGAGCAGGGCCACTCCACCTCCAGGCCAATTGGGTCGGGTTTGGAGATGATGTTGTAGCCATTAGGAAGGATAGGGTCAAGAGCAGTGACAGAGCTGGCATTGAACCATGTCTCAGAGCAAGGACATCCAGGTCAAAGTCTACAAGAATAAGACAGCTGTCAGAGGAGTGCTTGACAGCAGAGTGAGTATTTACAGTAAGTACATGAAGTTGGTTACCACTTTTGAAGGTTTTTTGAGGAGATGTACAGGGGCATGGTACTCCCATCAGTGGTGGTGGAGAAGTGAGGGGAGAGGAAGCAGTGGTGGCAGGAGAAAGGAGGAAGTTTATGAGAGAAGCCATGCACTGGCTGAGAAGGAGAAGAGTAGTTTGAGAACCTTGGGCCATCATAGTGCCATTGTGATAGACATTAATGATACACATAAAGGATGAGAAGTATGCAAGGAGTACTTCCAACGTGGTGCCACCATTAATGGGTGAGGAGGAGAAAGGTGTTTGAGTGGAGACCAGATGGGGGTCCAAAGGTCAGGAGAGGGGACAGTGAAGAGGATGTCCTTAATGGTCTGTCTGGAAGTGGCATTGAATAAGTATCAGCAATAGGTAGGCTTGGATTAGAGTCCAGAAGAGCTGTTTTCAGCTCTTTTCTTCTGTCAGACTTTGTGAGAGAGGTAGGATATGCGATAGAATAGCAGTTAGAATAGATAGGAGAGATGGAGAGTGCCACTGGAGTAGAGGGGTGAGAGAGAGATAAGCAGGGGAGCTGCACAGTGCATGGGAATTCACCAAGTGGCCTAGCAGCATGTCAGACACAGAGGAGGAGATGTGCAAAGGAAGGCCAACAGTGCACAGAATAAAAAGCACACCTAGATTCGTAATTGTCAAAAGCACTAATTTAAAAAGCACACCTAGATTCAAATTTTGGCAAAAGTACTAGAAACAGCACAACATGGACTATGCAGTGATTTAAAAAGCGCACCTAGTTTTGAATTTTGCCAAAAGCACTAGAAACATCAGAACATGGGGGATGCAGTGACTTAAAAAGAACACCTATATTTGAATGTTGCCAAAAGCACTAGAAACAGCACAAAATGGAGGATGGCTTGATTTAAAAAGCACACCTAGAATCAAATTTTGCCAAAAGCACAAATACAGTACAACATGGAGGATGCAGATAATAAAGGCGATCTGGAAGGGGGATTAGGGGTTTGGCATGAGTAGGCAGCAGAAAGCAGGTTATATGTGAAATTTACGTCAGACACACACATTAAGTGAGATGAAGATACGGTTCTATGTGATTTCAACAAAATCATTTACAGAGAGGTAGGTTATAATAAAACTATGATAACGAAAATACATCAATTTATTTAATTTTTTTATTCGGGCCCTCCCCCCTCAGCCACCTGTTTCCCTACGCGTCTAACCCTGCTCAAACACCTTCCCAACCAGTTTCAACCCATTACCCCCATACATTAAAAAAATGTTTTTTTTGTTATTATAGTTTCGTTATAACTTACCTCTCTGTAAATGTTCTCGTTACAATCACTGGATACCAAAGATAGAGGTTGCAGTCAGGCTGAAGGGCACGGGAGGCAGAATTCAGCAAGCAACCAGGTGGTGGGTTGTGGTGTAGAAGCAGGTGATCTGGGGTGCTTACTGGTGAAAAGTACTAGCACATTTTTACAAGTTCCCAAAATGCAGGGGTACAGTCAGTTTGCTCATTGTGCAGCGTGAGCCAGAGAAAGTTAGGTACAGCAGTGTAAGTGATTTCAATGCGGCACACACCCAAGTCAACGCCTAATGTGCAATGCACAACTGAAATCCTTATTTATTTTTGTCTAAAAGTTCTTTATTCTGAACAATATACCACTCATATCATGCCCCACTCCTGGAACCCCCCTGTCATACTGAACCAGGAATCAGGCTGGATTGCAAAGTTAAAATATTTATTATGTATTGACAATTTAATCACACTATGTTTTAATGGGTACACAATAATCACCAATGGGTTGATGTAACACTGAATAATCTCTTTAATACACAAGGAGTAATAGTGAGCAAAACAATTCAGCACAGAAAAAATACTTTTGTGTGTGTGTTCAGATCAAATAGCACTGTGGTTAAAGGTTCCCCCTGAACACCCCTCAACCCCCAATAGGCAATGTACAGAGGAGGAGAGAACAAGTTTTCAGGAATGGCAGAATTTCTACAGAATATCAATCCAACTTTCCCCACGCAAACACAAGAAAAAAACAGAATTGACTGTCAAACTGTCAGAATGGCTTTTAAAGTTATCTTAGAATGGACTGACTAAAAACACTAAATATGGTCAAAATTGCTATAAATTGTTATTTGGATAGTTGCACACAAACACAAGCAATGATTTAATACCCAGAAACAATTTGAAATCTTAAAATTCACGTCGGAAGCAATCAAAAGCTGTTTTACCCGTGTAAGAATTTCCTGAAAAGAACATTTGCGGCAAACTTTTCACTGAGCGATAATCATGATTACAGGAGAACTGCATGGATTTGGAATGCGGTTTTAAGTGCGATTTAAAGCTGTGGATGTTAGCTACAAGCAGATGTTGGTTTCTAGAAATCTGGTTTCTAGCACATAAACTGAGGGAGTTATGGACATTTTAGTGGAGGTGGGTTTTCCGGGATAGGCGCAAGAATGGGAAACAGGAATGCACTTTTAAAATGACAAAATGATTTCTTACACTAGAAGATGACTATGAACAAAACGAATGCCCCACAGGAACACAGCCACTTGATCAGAATGACTGCCTGCTAATGACTTGCCTTCTTCAGATGGGAAAAGATCAGCGCAGAGATAGTTTTAGCAATACTAGTACAGAGGAATATAGGAGGTTAGGATAGAGAGTTCAGACAATTCAAATATACTCCTAACAACACAGGTTCTGAATACAAGATAGGATGGGTTTAAGCTAGGGATTGACTATGGACAGTACATATGCTGGTGACACAGTTCTTCCTAAAGATACTCACTGGATATGTTTTTAAATGGAACCGTCAATTCTGGTCAGGGGATTGGATCTGGTTTAAGACAGTCGGCTGGGCACATCGGATTGGATCTGCAATCAGCAAGGCGCTCTGGTCACAGCACGGCACAGGACTGGACTGGACCTGCAATGCCTTCTGGTCACAGCATGGCACAGGGCTGGATTGGATCAGCCCTTCTTGGTTCTGATGATAATTCTTTCAGCAGGCAAGCAGTACAGCGCAGCCTGGCTGTATTTTGATGCTTCCCCTTAGGTTTGTGGGGTTCTGTTTCTGGAATTTGAGGCCTAGCTGAAAATGGTTCAGCTATGCAATGGGTTTCTGCTTTGCCAAGTTTCTGGAGTCTGGAGCAGGGAAGATGTAGAGTTCAGCAGCAGGGTGCTCCGCCAGTATCAGGATAGTGGGTGAATCTGTCTGTCTCTCTGAGTGGTGAGCTGTCTCTATGTATTCTATGATAAAGCGGTGTGTGGTCCGGTTTATCCTAAACTTGCCCCTTTGACAGGTGATTGGGTCAGAGTCTTCTCTCTGCCTTGATAGGAGAAGAGAAACAGTGTGTCACCTTTATGGTGTGATTTTATGAGGCTGAGGATCCATCCCTGGCCCCTTGAACCCAAAATCTACATTTGGCACCATACATATTTACACATGTAAAACCTCTATAACAATCACATATACAGATTACATAGTTTATATAGCAGCTATCAGTCAAAACCCTGTAGCTGTGGGATCTTGTCTCGGCTTTTCACAGAATTTTGCCCTTTTCATCAGGAACACAATGTCCAATTTATAAGCAAATTTCTACAAGTGTGCGCGTTTCACATGGGCATACGTGTATAAAGTTTCAGACTTCTAGCGAAAATACATTTAGTGTAACATCACATTTTCTGCCATTTCTTTCCAGAACATGTCACACGATTTTGCCGCCTCTTGAAATGTGCAGCCAAAATTTAGATTCACAAATCTGCTATTTTTATATTTTGTACAATTTTCACTGGCAAATTATAAGTATTTTAAGAAAATGTTATTTGTGAAGGTTCAGCCACAGATGGTTCTTTGTCTCCGCCTCTTTTTGTCTCCCTGCAGTTCAGAAGCAGTCTCCTCCCTGTTTGCTCTTGGCAGAGGCCATTTACGACGGTCCTCACAACTTGTGATTTCAAAATAGCAGCTAGAATTCCGAATCAAGATTTTAAACCATGGGATCAAAACAATTACAAGATGGTTACTCTCAATAACAGGCCTCTTAGATTGCAAACATTTATTTCAGTTTATACATGTTTAAGGTTTAATCAGTCAGGCTCCTGACAGCTGTCATTCAGGCGGCCCAGGGTACTGCACCCAGAGATTTTTGACAGATCCACAGACAAGCCACTTTTGCTGTGGAAATCCCTTTATGCTTTCAGCTTTTCAGGACCTTGCAAGTTCACAATAATTTCTTAGACTAAGTGAATTGTAGCATCCAGCAAGAATTTTGGATGTTTGAGGGTGCTTTGTACCGGCATTCTGCAGTTTCAGCACCAAAGAAGAAGGGATTTAACGCAAGATTTTGGGTTTTCATTTAGCAACACTGCTTTTTCCTTCTGTATTCCATTTTCACTTGTTGTGGAGCCCAGTGAAATATTCCAGGAGTGAGATCTCTGTTCCACCACTGACAACATGCGTGGCAGATTGGGCAGACATCTTTTTGCGCATTGCAAAGCGCGATTTCCAGAGGTTTTGGCTTGCACGAGGGTTTTGCAGCCATTTTGATGTTTCTGGCACCATCATAACATAGTGCTGCAGCATGCAGAGCAGAAGTGGGTTAAAACATCCCACAGCAGCAAGGATGGGGGGCTCCCTCGAGCTCCGGACAAACACAGACAGGGGCCTGTGTGTCGGCCTTAGTTCTTGGGGCCTGCTCTCTCTCCTGCCGGCTCCCGGTAGGCCGGGAAAATGAAGTAGTAGCCAGTAGCGAAGTTGCTATCAGGGCCTCATGGCAACGCTCAGTAGGCAAAGGATGAGGCCATCTTAAAACAGGAAAGACACGTTGGTTTCACTGCATGTGAATAAAGTGCACCAATTGCTTTTTTAAATCTAGTCGGCCGTCTGCAAGGATGATGCACATTATTATCAGCTCATTCAAAGTGCTTTGCACACATTGAAGGCAAGATGGCTTACCTGCTCAGTGAGCGCTCAGCAGTACTCCTTGATTTGTTTTTGGTGCAGATGGTAAGGGTAATCAGTGCGGCTTGTGCAAGGTGGGGGAGATGTAATGAGGCTCTTTGCTTCATGGTGTGACACCTTAGGGAGGCAGCTGTGTGGCAAGAAGCCCTGCTAGTAGGGTGTTTCTACACTCTGTGTAAGAGATTACCAGAGCCTGTACTACCATTCAGAAGTACTGACACAGCAGGAAGAGTGTGATCTTGTGAAGTACAGTGATTTGGTGCTTTCACTGGGAGCCCTTTGTTTTTCAATAACCTGATGCCTGTTGATGCAAATTGTGAGACATGGTAAGGGCCTTGACACTGTGGTAGCAGAGAGCCCTCCCAACTTGATATAGGTGGTCTACCAGGATGCATATCAAAGCAGATCCTTCCTCAGTGGTGGGGTGAGGGAGTTGTGGAGCTCAAGTCCCTGAACCCCCTGAATGTGTCTGGCATGCATTAAATATTGGTACAAATGTCTGTTGCACCATGCCTCTCAGAAAGTTGTTTCTGGACAGCTGATTATGTTCAGAACCTCAGGCTCCAGATTTCAGTTTATCAGCACTAGAGAAATGAGTCTGAGGAATCAGGGGTACCGAATGAAAATATTGCTCCTTGGACACATCCAGACTACCGGCAGGTACACTAACCTCCTATGGCTGCAAGACTGAAAAGTGAACAGTGGATGCAGAGACTCCGGCCACAGAGCTGCCATAAATGCTGTTAGTGACAAGTGGTGAGGCCAAGTGGGGTTTAGAAAACTATGTGCTAGTGTAACCCAGCCCTCTGGTAACATATATTAGGAGGGAGACAGAGAGAGAGAGAGAGAGAGAGAGAGAGAGAGAGCGAGAGAGAGAGAGAGAGAGAGAGAGAGAGAGAGGGAGAGAGAGAGAGAGAGAGAGAGAGAAAGAGAGAGTAGAAGTGAGAGTGAAAGGGATGGGAGACAGATGTAGAGGGGATTTTGGGGAATAGCACAGAGCAGCAGAAGGGTAAAAGAGAGAAGTGATGAGAGTGAGGAAGATTAGAGTGCCAGAGGTGGTGAGAGACATCAGGGAGTAATAGGAGAATGAGAGAGAGCAGGGGGAAGGGAGAAGCGTGAGAACGACCTGAGAGAGGGAGAGAGAGAAGGAGAGACATAAGGGAATAAAAGGACTGGGAGAGGAGAGAGTAGTGAGGAGAGTGAGAAGGACTGGAGAGTGAGAGAGAGAAAGAGAGAAAGAGAGGGAGAGAGCGAGGGGGCAGGGAAGTAGGTCATAAAAAGAGGTGGAACGAAGAGAATAGGACACACAAGGAGATGGTGGGGATAGGAGAGGAGGAAAAATGAGGGAGTAGGCAGATTAGCAGTAGAGCAATAATAGGGAGAGGTGAAATACACAAAGGGTGAGCAAGAGAGTGAAAGAAAGAAGGCACATCTAGAACATAATACTGTCTGGCATCATCACAGTAGAGATTCCTTAGAAATATCCTGCTTATAGTAATATAGTGAATGCAGTAGCTTTCAGACCTGCATTTAAAGTGCAGGATAGAACTCAATATTAGGTGTTACATATCACTAGGATTATTTTATGAACGGCTGGGGAATAGGGAGGCCTTGACTAGGGTGTACGATGCCCATGGAAGGTTGAAGGGTAGACTGGGACTTCCCTTAGTATGGCCTTCCTATAGTCCACTGTCAAACAAGTTGGGAAATCTTACAATAAAGTATCTGCACTATTGTTCAATGTTGTTTTGCTGAAGTACATTACTTTTTAGTAAATATTACATACATTCTTTCCTGATTAATTTGTTTTAATCAACAGGACCTGCCTTTTCCCCTCACCACCACTATCAACCCAACCCAAATACCTGTACCCACATATCTCCTAACCCTCAAAAAATATATACAAACATACTTCCCCAAAAAGTAATGTTATCGAAGTCAATTACAACAAAGTAATTTACTTAAGCAAAACACTGGTATACACAAGTATATTAAAGTCATCTTTGACAATTGATGATAACCGTGCAACTCCATGCTTAACCAACATCTCACAAATGTACATCCTATTAAATCTATGTCTATTAAATTAGTCTTCATAAACCTGCAATATCATTTTATTTTATTTTTTTAGATAAGATCAGATTTGATTAGCGTACATTTTTTAGACTGTTAATCCTGGTTAAGTACTCAGAAGAAATATTAGTATGATAATTTTCACACTCACAAAGCAATTGGTCATTGCAATACATTTTCACAAGTAAATGTTCAGAAAATAATATGTAGTGTTATGAGGTCACATGCAGGATTTTTGGAGATGGGGATTGGGAGATGCTGGATCAAGGGACTGAGTTTTGCCCTGTGATGCTGGCCATGGAAGTGGTTTGTGGGAGACTACCAAGGGCCCCCTTTCATTCCCAAGCCTTGTATGTCAGGTATCGCCTAGCATGCCATGATTTCCACCATGGCCATAAAGTCAAACCTTGTATCACAACCAATTTACCCTTTGTGGTCCCAAATAGAAACATGCGGCTTGGAAAGAGAATCCTGAAAAATGCAGAGGTGTGATCCCCACATCATTTGGATGCAACCATACGTTATGCCTAAAAATAATTTGGCATAAGACATTGTTTGGGATAATTGGAATCATTTGGCAGCAGAAGACATCACTGCCATCCTGGGATCAGGTGGACGGGAGGGATGTTCTGCCTGATTCCAGGATGGTGGATTGCCATTTCATATTCATGTTGTGCAGAACTACATGGTGGTACAGGTGAGTCAGTGGTCAAGAAAGTTCATCTGGAGAAATCATCATCCTCCAGAACCTACATCAATCATCAAGTATTATCCAGACCTGCACACAGCTGTCATGCATCCCAACTCAGGAAGTCCATTTTGAAGTTGGATAGTGTGTAAAAGTGAGCAAATAATTAGAGATACATGGCTAACAAGGGAGCTAGGAGACATTTGTTGGAAAAGTCAAATGAGAGGTGAATCAGCACTGAGAGAGGTGTTTGAGCAGAGGACGAAGAACATGTAGAGACTGGAAGAAACAGAGGGTCACATATAAAGAGAGGGTGGAGCCGAAGAGGAGGTAAATCATAGAAAGAGATTTAGAGGGGGAAGGAGGAGGAAAGTGACTATCAGAAAGGGGAGAAATAGATTGCATGGGATGAGTAAAGAGACGGAGCGACACACAGGAGATGGTAGATGAAGAAGCGGAACTAACAAAGGAATTCTAAAGGAAAGAGAGGGAGGTAGAAATCAAAGGGGAGCGAAAGGAGTGGAAGATAAAGATACCTGCCTGTGGATAGAGAAAAGGGAGTAGGAAAGGATACCGGGAGGGAGAGAGAGAGATAGATAGAGAGGGAGGCAAAGAGAGAGAGAGAAAGAGAGATAAGGAGAGAGAGAGAGAGAGAGAGAGAGACTATAGACGAGATTAATCCTCATTTTGAGAAAAGAAGATAGAACATCAATAAGTAAAGGTAAAGGAATAAGTAGTAAGAGGTACCCAAAGAACACCAAATGTGAACAGACAACTGGAGTAGGGAAGAGGAGGCCATCCACAATAAAGAGAAGTTGTAAGTCAGGGAAGGAAGGCAAAGAGAGTGGAAGTCACTAGAGTACTCTTGGGCTGATGGGGGAGGGCCATTAATAGAATAAAGCTTAGCCAGAGACAAGAACATAGGGGGCACCTCTACAACAGCCTAAGATAGGAGGCTGTGTGTTGACACCAATAGGAGCTGCAAACATCTAATTGAAAAATCCCTCTTGTATTATAGAGCATGTGGAGTTCTTACCAATATTGCAAGCAGTGAAAGTGGAAGCAAATAGTCGGAGATGAAACAGAAATTTGGTCATGAAATTTACCTAGATATTGTAAGCTTTCAATGGCACTGTATCTTAAGCTTTGCTTAGGCACACTGCCACTCGCTGAATTATTATACAAGTGGAATTGCAAAGATTCCAATAAATGCTCCTTGTGCAAGATGTTTTGCTCTTCTGTCCTCTCTACCAGTGAATTAGAAAAATTACCTCAAGCCATTATTCAAATGTAGATGTTTTTGAACTACCGGACAAGCACTGGCATTGTGTAAAAATGGGGATGAAGTGGGACCAACTTTGCTGAAGCTTTGCATAAGGTCCTAGTAGACTGTCAAGCGGATGTCCCACA
This sequence comes from Ambystoma mexicanum, assembly GCF_040938575.1. Taxonomy (NCBI): domain Eukaryota; kingdom Metazoa; phylum Chordata; class Amphibia; order Caudata; family Ambystomatidae; genus Ambystoma; species Ambystoma mexicanum. The sequence continues at coordinate 1,095,089,455 of NC_090931.1, forward strand.
ATAGGGGGATGACATTACAAGTCCTAGTTTATGCGGATAATTCTGTGCTTATAGCTCAAAACCCAAAAGCATTGCAATGTCTGCTTAAACGTTATGTAGCCTCCATGGGCAGAATTAGACCTGCAGGTGAATTAAAAAAAAATCTGCAGTGATGTACTGTAGTACATCTATGAAGTAGGTGAAGTTAAGGACCATATGGTGTGGGACGGATCCAATTCCTCGGGTTGACTCATTTGATTAGTTGGGAGACCGTTTGTCAGATGTTCTTTCTCCTTAAATCCATTTTAATGACCAACTGTGCAGTATGATGCAGTCATTGGGGGGCATCTCTCGGTTTATGGGGCTACACAGGCAGCAGCCACTGAAGATAATTAAATCGGTCTAGTTGCTCTGGACCAGAAGTATTCAACATGAAGAAAATGCCTTTCTGAAAAAGTTGTTGGCTCTACCAATGTCGGCACTGAACTTTGTGGTCCACAAAGAACTGGGCTTGAGCTATATTGTGGTTAAAGTGGAAAGAGAACCAATCTCATTGTGGTTCAGGATTTGGACAAACCCTAATGCTTCCCTGTACAGGCATCTTAAAAGAAACATCTCCAAGATTAATGGGGTGAATCAAATTAATTGGCTCAACTATATAAAACCAACACTTAAGAACCTACATTTGGAGGGGCACTTTGACATATCAAGCCTATTGACTAGGGCAAAGAGTCACAAATTGGGAAAGAGAGTGACAGCCTGGATTTATGGCAAAAGAGAAATTCTAGAGATGGGAAAACCATCAAATAGACATTTTATGTCACTATCAACGCATGAAATAAAACATTATCTGGATTGGTCCCACAAGAAATTACAAAGAAGCCACATCACCAGTGTCCATTTTAACTGTCTACCACTGGGTGAAATAACAGCAAGGAGAACGGGATTGAGCATCTATGCTGTCTGTCCTGCCTGTGGTGCAGGTTTGGAGAATTTGGCACACTTCCTGTTTTTTTGTTGTTGCCCCAAATACACAAAGCCCCACTTCATCGCTCGAACCAAGGGCTGATGTGTGTTAGGGAGAATACTCCAGAATGGCTAATTTCTCTTACCTACTGAATCCCCCAGCAGCTTTGCTGGATTTCTAGGATTTTCTTTTTTTTTTCACCTGGTAAGAGTGTGAGCCTTTTTTCCCACTCTTACGTGTGTTTTGCTGTGTGTGGTTAACATTTTTGTGTTCATAGACTGTGGAGACTCACCTAATCCACAAGCATCATCTTTTTACTGTGTGTTACACAGCACCTTTAGTGCAGTGACACCGGGTTGTCTTTTTCAGACTTCCCTCTTTAAACTCCATTTTCTAGGACGGACTACTGTCTCCCAGAGCATGTAAAGTTGCCATTGACTTTATAAGTCTTTTTAAATTCACAGACCCAGTACAAACTATCTCACATAGAGTTCTGGAAAGGGTTAGGAGTTATCTCTTTTTGTCTGATTCTCATGGAACATTATTTTGTTTCCCTTTCTTTAAGATTTGGCTGGGGGCAGTAGTATCTATTCTATTTTTCATACCGTGCTCTATTTAAATAGCTTTGATACTGTTTTAGGCTAAGTTAGTAGCCTCAAACTTAAACCCGCTGGACCCCATTTATTTTATTTGGTTCTGGCTGGGTTTATTCACCATTTCCTTTTGTAAAGGTCTTTCTCGTGTTTTACTCTGCACCCCAAACCAGGTTTGGTTCCTTTGTTCGCCGTCCTTCGGCGTGCTTCTGCACAGAAGTCCTCCTTAGGCACCTGAATGTCTGAGGGGGACAGGATGTGAGGGAGGGGTTTGAGACTCCCTGCACAGGGTCTCCTTGGAGACCCATGTTGCACTCTGTATGATTGGCTGTGGTGACTGTCCTGCCGGGACCGCCACCCTGCTGTGTGATTGACAGCCAGGCTGTGTGATTGGGGGAAAACTGCATAAAAAGCAGGTCTCTGGGACTGAGAAGGCAGAGTCACCACTGGATCGAGAGAACAGAAGAGAAGCTGACAGAAGAGGACCTCTACCATGACTGAACCTCCTGGTGAAGCCCTGCTGTGGATCAGAATCTCCAAACTTCGATGACAGGGAAGATATGCAAGGAATCTTCTCCCCTTGAGCTGGTGGGACCAACCGATTCGCCAAACTGCAAGCCAGGCCTCCCTCCTCTGGTCGAATTTGCTGTGCACAGCTACAGTGAACCGGATAGCCAGGAGGACCGGACCCTGCTTGGGTTTTAAGGAGGGCACCTTTTATTTGTTGCTTTGCTCTGCTGCTGGTTTTTTCCCTGGGCAGTGCAGGACCCTCCTGTTTTCCTACTTTGTGTCAGTCTGACAGTTGCTTTAGGAACCGTGATCCTGCAGGACCTGCCAGGAATGTCTGCCTCAGCTACAGTCTTTTTCTTCATTTAAGGTACTGTTCAAACGCAGTTGTTTGTTCCGTCCAACCACGGTGAAAGTGTTTGAAATCTTTTGCCAATCCGAGGGCTTGTCCTTCTCTATTTTTTAAAGTAACTTTTTCTAGATTGCCCTGCTTACTTACTTGGTGGTGCTGCTCAACTTTTGTCCAACCTTGTCTTTCCTTCCCTTTTAAATTGCTGGCGTGCCATTTTGCTCACACTTAATTTTTAGCTTAACTTGTCCAGAATCTATTGGGTAGGGTTTAGTATATTAAGAGTGTAATTTTCCTACTGCTTTACTTTGGTGAATTGTTTTACAACTGATGTGTATATAAATGTATATTCTTTCACTCAGAAACCTTGAGTCATTGTTTGTTTGAACCATAGTAACTGCTGTCCTTTGTGTAACTATTGGAACTGCTCACTTTACTCTTCAGATAAGTATGGCTGCTCAGCCATCGCTACCACTTCACTGTGTAGTACAGGCTTTTACCAAAGGTGAACTTGTACTCTCACTTGTAGTCTTAATTGTGTGTGGTGTTACCTAAGGGTACTGCATATGATTCTACCTAACAATGTGTCAGCCCACCAAGAACTGATACCAGTGACTATGACACTGAATTGCTCCCATCATACACTTGGGCCCTAGAAACTGGTTAGGTCACAATCACTTCTGCTTTTAACCCACTATCCTTTCATGGTAGTATCATAACCTGCCACCCCTGGGACTACATTCAGAGTGCTACTTTCTCCAGTCTGTCACATCTACTCTCTTCTTTCCTTTGGGCTGGGTTTTGTATAGTAATCTCTTCTCGTTCTACTTGCAGATGGTGTATTCTATTTTTTATCTGGGTCACTACTGATTCACCTTCACACCCCTCTTGAGAGTATAGCTTTCCCTCGGCCCACATTACCAGAAAAGGTGAAGGAGGTATATCTCTACATTTTCCCTGTTTAACCTTTATCATTGTGTTGTGTTTTGGTTTGTAGAAGTGTGAGGGTTGAGTGAGATATGTTACCACTACTCAAGCTTGCACTCCTGCAAGGCACATTCCAAATAATCAGAGCCCCAAAGGAGGTTACTGCCCTCATTGAATGAGATATTGCATGTAATTGCAATACCATTTACGACTCATTGCTGTTTATTTGGTCAAACATAATCCCTTTTTGTGATAACAGTACATAAAATAGGCTCCAACAATTTTATCAATATCAATGATAATTGACAAACAATGTGATATACAAATAACAGACTACATAAAGCAATTGTTAATTCCTTGATTGCCCCTTCCACTACAAAATGTATGTGGATAATATTAAAAAAAGAAAAATGCTACTGAGGTAAAGTTATGCAAAGAAAATAAAGATGACAATTAATGATGTATACTGTACTAAATTAGAAATCACCACTGAAGTGAATGCATTATGGAGTGAACACCTCTACATCCACACACACACACACATAACATACAGTTATTAATGGAAAGACACCAGAAAAAATAGAAAGTAGAATAATGCAATAAGCATATGTATAAAGTATAGAGACCGCTATTGAAATATGCCTTTTCCCTCTCGTTGTCATCTCCATTCCCACTGTTTACTACTGTTGCAATCCTCCCCAGACCAACTGTGTGGCTAGATTTCCTAGGATACTACCTTAAATCATACTCCTTCTTGTTTTGACCTACTCTTTTACAACCTTTTTGAGGATTCTGGTTGCGTAAGCAGAGTGAATAATTTTCTTAATCTGGAGGCCAATTCAAATAGCTAAGAACACTAGACTGGGACCGGGGAGTAGAAAATAGGCGAAGAATGCAAAGATCAAAAAGCAGCAAGAATGCCAGGTGAACTGGCATGGAGCGAAGAGAAAACTAGAGTTGCAATGCACAGGGGCGCTGGGCCAAGAGGCAGAAAATGGAAGCAAGACAAAAAGTCTAGACCGCAACAAAGGCAAAGTGGTGGAACGTTAATGGTGGCTCCTCCATCTAGACCATGGCTTCCAGGAATCTCTCATCTTGAAACTTATAATGTATCCCCTTTGAATGAACTTCTTGAATGACCAAAGAAATTCAGAGATGGATGTACACTTGATTTAGAAATGTTAGTGCAGATTACTCTGAACAGGGGAACCACAGACGTTACAGAAAGTACATGCAGGAAAGTTCAATATAATTTGAGGCAGGAGAAGACAGAAAGGTAAATTCTTATGAAGAGGTTAGAACAGAAGTTATACCTGCTGAAAACAGTATTATAAATCTGTGTTTTTGCAGAGTGAAAACACATGTGGGGGTGTATTTTTATGAATGCTTAACAGAATAAGTCTGTCTACTGTAGCAAGGGAGCTAATACAAATGATGAGTGTGATGTCTTTATTAAAGAGAACCCCAATGTCCTGATACATGGGGAATGGTTTGAGGAAGTCAGTGCTACAAACTAAAGGAGAGGATGGAAGGCTATGTAAGAAGAGACAAAGGTTACTTTGCTTTTGTAATAGTTGAAGATATGAGTGGATGGGTCAAAGGTTAAGACATAGCATAAGAACATCTAATGTAACAACACAACATAATATACTGTAGCATAGCAAACCAAGCATAGCTTACTGTTCCACACAAAGTCATACTCACATAGCATAGCAAAACAAGATATAACAGTATGACTCACATTAAAGTTCAAGGGAAGAAAAATCAAAAGATCATTTCACAAGAGGCTTGGATAACCTTAGCTGGCAGTGAAGTACACGAGAATACACAAAATAACCAGAAATATAATTATATTTTGCCCAACATATCATTAGACATCATTAATAACACAAAACAGCAACATATTGTTTATTAAGCAACAAAATCAAAACACTTTAACCCAGGAAATGTTAAAGGAGGTGGACACAGGAGTGTTTTGGTTCCGTATTGCTGACATTTGGAAAACTGTGAAACACAGTCTTTTTTCTGTGGCTGCACCTGTTGGGAGGAAATTTCTCCTTAGCCCCACAGTCTCGTGGAGAGAACGCAGAGTGTTGCTGGAGTGTTTTGGTGCTGTACTGCTGACGTTTGGAAAACTGTGAAACACAGTCTTTTTTCTGTGGCTGCACCTGTTGGGAAGAACCTTCGTCTTAACCCCCACACTCTCGCAGAGCGAACACAGAGTGTTGCAAGAGTGTTTTGGTGTTTGGGATCTTAAGGTGTGCGGGTTGTGGAAACTACAGCCCTGCGAAGTGGACAAAGTGTTAGGCAATGTTGAGTAGGGGCTGGAAAGTAGTTTCCATCACAGCAGAGTCAGCCTTTTGGGACCTGCATTGTGGGAGCCTCGTACCTCCACCCTCCCACCCCCTTCTTCCTACAGGATCATTATGTCACTCTAACCGCTGTTCTTGTTGGTGGCGGGGTGACATTCATGGCTTCCTGCTTACTACAATAAGATCTATGCTGACTTTGATTTTCAAGATTATAACTCTTGCATGGAACTTTTGGAGAATTCAGCAAGCAACCAGGTGGTGGGTTGTGGTGTAGAAGCAGGTGACCTGGGGTGCTTACTGATGAAAAGTAGTAGCACATTTTTACAAGTTCCCAAAATGCAGGGGTACAGTCAGTTTGCTCAGTGTACAGCGTGAGCCAGAGAAAGTTAGGTGCAGCAGTGTAAGTGATTTCAATACGGCACACACCCAAGTCAAAGCCTAGCGTGCAATGCACAACTGAAATCCTTATTTATTTTTGTCTAAAAGTTCTTTATTCTGAACGATATACCACTCATATCACGCCCCTCTCCTGGAACCCCCCTGTCATACTGAACCAGGAATCAGGCTGGATTGCAAAGTTAAAATATTTATTTATGTATTGACAATTTAATCACACTATGTTTTAATGGGTACACAATAATCACCAATGGGTTGATGTAACTCTGAATAATCTCTTTAATACACAAGGAGTAATAGTGAGCAAAACAATTCAGCACAGACTAAAATACTTTTGTGTGTGTGTTCAGATCAAATAGCACTGTGATTAAAGGTTCCCCCTGCACTCCCCTCAACCCCCAATAGGCAATGTATAGAGGAGGAGAGAACTAGTTTTCAGGAATGGCAGAATTCATACAGAATATCAATCCAACTTTTCCCCCACAAACACAAGAGAAAAACAGAATTGACTTTCAAACTGTCAGAATGGCTTTTAAAGTTATCTTAGAATGGACTGACTAAAAACACTAAATATGGTCAATATTGCTATAAATTGTTATGGTCGCCGCTTTGGATAGTTGCACACGAACACAAGCAATGATTTAATACCCAGAAACAATTTGAAATCTTAAAATTCAAGTCGGAAGCAATCAAAAGCTGTTTTACCCGTGTAAGAATTTCCCGAAAAGAACATTTGCGGCAAACTTTTCACTGAGCGATAATCATGATTACAGGAGAACTGTATGGATTTGGAATGCAGTTTTAAGTGCAATTTAAAGCTGTGGATGTTAGCTACAAGCAGACGTTGGTTTCTAGAAATTTGGTTTCTAGCACACAAACTGAGGGAGTTATATACATTTTAGTGTAGGTCGGTTTTCCGGGATAGGCAGAAGAATGGGAAACAGGAATGCACTTTTAAAATGACAAAAGGATTTCTTACACTAGAAGATGACTATGAACAAAACGAATTCCCCACAGGAACACAGCCACTTGATCAGAATGACTGCCTGCTAATGACTTGCCTTCTTCAGATGGGAAAAGATCAGCGCAGAGATAGTTTTAGCAATACTAGTACAGAGGAATATAGGAGGTTTGGATAGAGAGTTCAGACAATTCAAATATACTCCTAACAACACAGGTTCTGAATACAAGATAGGATGGGTTTAAGCTAGGGATTGACTATGGACAGTTCATATGCTGGTGACACAGTTCTTCCTAAAGATACTCACTGGATATGTTTTTAAATGGAACCGTCAATTCTGGTCAGGGGATTGGATCTGGTTTAAGACAGACGGCTGGGCACATCGGATTGGATCTGCAATCAGCAAGGTGCTCTGGTCACAGCACGTCACAGGACTGGACTGGACCTGCAATACCCTCTGGTCATAGCATGGCACAGGGCTGGATTGGATCAGCCCTTCTTGGTTCTGATGATAATTCTTTCAGCAGGCAAGCAGTACAGCGCAGCCTGGCTGTATTTTGATGCTTCCCCTTAGGTTTGTGGGGTTCTGTTTCTGGAATTTGAGGCCTAGCTGAAAATGGTTCAGCTATGCAATGGGTTTCTGCTTTGCCAAGTTTCTGGAGTCTGGAGCAGGGAAGATGTAGAGTTCAGCAGCAGGGTGCTCCGCCAGTATCAGGATAGTGGTTGAATCTGTCTGTCTCTCTGAGTGGTGAGCTGTATCTATTTATGCTATGATAAAGCGGTGTGTGGGCCGGTTTATCCTAAACTTGCCCCTTTGACAGGTGATTGGGTCAGAGTCTTCTCTCTGCCTTGATAGGAGATGAGAAACAGTGTGTCACCTTTATGGTGTGCTTTTATGAGGCTGAGGATCCATCCCTGGCCCCTTGAACACAAAATCTACATTTGGCACCATACATATTTACACATGTAAAACCTCTTTAACAATCACATATACAGATTACATAGTTTATATAGCAGCTATCAGTCAAAACCCATAAGCTGTGGGATCTTGTCTCAGCTTTTCAAAGAATTTTGCCCTTTTCATCAGGAACACAATGTCCAATTTATAAGCAAATTTCTACAAGTGTGCGCGTTTAACATGGGCATAATTGTATAAAGTTTCATACTTCTAGCGAAAATACATTTAGTGTAAAATCACATTTTCTGCCATTTCTTTCCAGAACATGTCACATGATTTTGCCGCCTCTTGAAACGTGCAGCCAAAATTTAGATTCACAAATCTGTTATTATTATATTTTGTACAATTTTCACTGGCAAATTATAAGTCTTTTAAGAAAATGTTATTTGTGAAGGTTCAGCCACAGATGGTTCTTTATCTCCGCCTCTTTTTGTCTCCCTGCAGTTCAGAAGCAGTCTCCTCCCTGTTTGCTCTTGGCAGAGGCCATTTAAGAAGGTCCTCACAACTTGTGATTTCAAAATAGCAGCTAGAATTCCGAATCAAGATTTTAAACCATGTGATCAAAACAATTACAAGATGGTTACTCTCAGTAACAGGCCTCTTAGATTGCAAACATTTGATTTCAGTTTATACATGTTTAAGGTTTAATCAGGCAGGCTCCTGACAGCTGTCATTCAGGCGGCCCAGGGTACTGCACCCAGAGATTTTTGACAGATCCACAGACAAGCCACTTTTGCTGTGGAAATCCCTTTATGCTTTCAGCTTTTCAGGACCTTGCAAGTTCACAATAATTTCTTAGACTAAGTGAATTGTAGCATCCAGCAAGAATTTTGGATGTTTGAGGGTGCTTTGTATCGGCATTCTGCAGTTTCAGCACCAAAGAAGAAGGAATTTAACGCAAGATTTTGGGTTTTCATTTAGCGACACTGCTTTTTCCTTCCGTATTACATTTTCACTTGTTGTGGAGCCCAGTGACATATTCCAGGAGTGAGATCTCTGTTGCACCACTGACAACATGCGTGGCAGATTGGGCAGCCATCTTTTTGCGCATTGCAAGCGCGATTTTCAGAGGTTTGGCTCGCACGAGGGTTTTGCAGCCATTTTGATGTTTCTTGCACCATCATAACATAGTGCTGCAGCATGCAGAGCAGAAGTGGGTTAAAACATCCCACAGCAGCAAGGATGGGGGGCTCCCTTGAGCTCCGAACAAGCAAGACAGGGGCCTGAGTGTCGGCCTTAGTTCTTGGGGCCTGCTCTCTCTCCTGCCGGCTCCCGGTAGGCCGGGAAAATGAAGTAGTAGCCAGTAGAGAAGTTGCTATCAGGGCCTCATGGCAACGCTCAGTAGGCAAATGATGCAGACATCTTGGAACAGGAAAGACACGTTGGTTTCACTGCATGTGAATAAAGTGCATCAATTGCTTTTTTAAATCGAAGCTTGTGATGTAAAATGCCCAGTAATAACCTGGCGGCCGTCTGCAAGGATGATGCACATTATTATCAGCTCATTCAAAGTGCTTTGCACACATTGAAGGTCAGATGGCTTACCTGCTCAGTGAGCGCTCAGCAGTACTCCTTGATTTGTTTTTGGTGCAGTTGGTAAGGGTAATCAGTGCGGCTTGTGCAAGGTGGGGGAGATGTAATGAGGCTCTTTGCTTCATGGTGTGACACCTTAGGGAGGCAGCTGTGTGGCAAGAAGCCCTGCTAGTAGGGTGTTTCTACACTCTGTGTAAGAGATTACCAGAGCCTGTACTACCATTCAGAAGTACTGACACAGCAGGAAGAGTGTGATCTTGTGAAGTACAGTGATTTGGTGCTTTCACTGGGAGCCCTTTGTTTTTCAATAACCTGATGCCTGTTGATGCAAATTGTGAGACATGGTAAGGGCCTTGACACTGTGGTAGCAGAGAGCCCTCCCAACTTGATATAGGTGGTCTACCAGGATGCATATCAAAGCAGATCCTTCCTCAGTGGTGGGGTGAGGGAGTTGTGGAGCTCAAGTCCCTGAACCCCCTGAATGTGTCTGGCATGCATTAAATATTGGTACAAATGTCTGTTGCACCATGCCTCTCAAAAAGTTGTTTCTGGACAGATTTCTTTATTATTATGTTCAGAACCTCAGGCTCCAGATTTCAGTTCATCAGCACTAGAGAAATGAGTCTGAGGAATCAGGGGTACCGAATGAAAATATTGCTCCTTGGACACCATCCAGACCACCGGCAGGTACACTAACCTCCTATGGCTGCAAGACTGAAAAGTGAACAGTGGATTCAGAGACTCTGGCCACAGAACTGCCATAAATGCTGTTAGTGACAAGTGGTGAGGCCAAGTGGGGTTTAGAAAACTATGTGCTAGTGTAACCCAGCCCTCTGGTAACATATATTAGGAGGGAGACAGAGAGAGAGAGAGAGAGAGAGAGAGAGAGAGAGAGAGAGAGAGAGAGAGAGAGAGAGAGAGAGAGAAAGAGAGAGAGCGAGAGAGAGAGAAAGAGAGAGAGAGAGAGAGAGAAAGAGAGAGAGAGAGAGAGAGAGAGAGGGAGAGAAAGAGAGTAGAAGTGAGAGTGAAAGGGATGGGAGACAGATGTAGAGGGGATTTTGGGGAATAGCACAGAGCAGCAGAAGGGTAAAAGAGAGAAGTGATGAGAGTGAGGAAGATTAGAGTGCCACAGGTGGTGAGAGACATCAGGGAGCAATAGGAGAATGAGAGAGAGCAGGGGGAAGGGAGAAGCGTGAGAACGACCTGAGAGAGGGAGAGAGAGAAGGAGAGACATGAGGGAATAAAAGGACTGAGAGAGGAGAGAGTAGTGAGGAGAGTGAGAAGGACTGGAGAGTGAGAGAGAGAAAGAGAGAAAGAGAGGGAGAGAGCGAGGGGGCAGGGAAGTAGGTCATAAAAAGAGGTGGAACGAAGAGAATAGGACACACAAGGAGATGGTGGGGATAGGAGAGGAGGAAAAATGAGGGAGTAGGCAGATTAGCAGTAGAGCAATAATAGGGAGAGGTGAAATACATAAAGGGTGAGCAAGAGAGTGAAAGAAAGAAGGCACATCTACAACATAATACTGTCTGGCATCATCACAGTAGAGATTCCTTAGAAATATCCTGCTTATAGTAATATAGTGAATGCAGTAGCTTTCAGACCTGCATTTAAAGTGCAGGATAGAACTCAATATTAGGTGTTACATATCACTAGGATTATTTTATGAACGGCTGGGGAATAGGGAGGCCTTGACTAAGGTGTACGATGCCCATGGAAGGCTGAAGGGTAGACTGGGACTTCCCTTAGTCTGGCCTTCCTATAGTCCACTGTCAAACAAGTTGGGAAATCTTACAATAAAGTATCTGCACTATCGTTCAATGTTGTTTTGCTGAAGTACATTACTATTTAGTAAATATTGCATACATTCTTTCCTGATTAATTTGTTTTAATCAACAGGACCTGCCTTTCCCCCTCACCACCACTATCAACCCAACCCAAATACCTGTACCCACATATCTCCTAACCCTCAAAACATATATACAAACATACTTCCCCAAAAAGTAATGTTATCAAAGTCAATTACAACAAAGTAATTTACTTAAGAAAAACACTGGTATACACAAGTATATTAAAGTCATCTTTGACAATTGATGATAACCGTGCAACTCCATGCTTAACCAACATCTCACAAATGTACATCCTGTTAAATCTATGTCTATTAAATTAGTCTTCATAAACCTGCAATATCATTTTATTTTATTTTTTTAGATAAGATCAGATTTGATTAGCGTACATTTTTTAGACTGTTAATCCTGGTTAAGTACTCAGAAGAAATATTAGTATGATAATTTTCACACTCACAAAGCAATTGGTCATTGCAATACATTTTCACAAGTAAATGTTCAGAAAATAATATGTAGTGTTATGAGGTCACATGCAGGATTTTTGGAGATGGGGATTGGGAGATGCTGGATCAAGGGACTGAGTTTTGCCCTGTGATGCTGGCCATGGAAGTGGTTTGTGGGAGACTACCAAGGGCCCCCTTTCATTCCCAAGCCTTGTATGCCAGGTATCGCCTAGCATGCCATGATTTCCACCATGGCCATCAAGTCAAACCTTGTATCACAACCAATTTACCCTTTGTGGTCCCAAAAGAGAAACATGCGGCTTGGAAAGAGAATCCTGAAAAATGCAGAGGTGTGATCCCCACATCATTTGGATGCAACCATACGTTATGCCTAAAAATAATTTGGCATAAGACATTGTTTGGGATAATTGGAATCATTTGGCAGCAGAAGACATCACTGCCATCCTGGGATCAGGTGGACGGGAGGGATGTTCTGTCTGATTCCAGGATGGTGGATTGCCATTTCATATTCATGTTGTGCAGAACTACATGGTGGTACAGGTGAGTCAGTGGTCAAGAAAGTTCATCTGGAGAAATCATCATCCTCCAGAACCTACATCAATCATCAAGTATTATCCAGACCTGCACACAGCTGTCATGCATCCCAACTCAGGAAGTCCATTTTGAAGTTGGATAGTGTGTAAAAGTGAGCAAATAATTAGGGATACATGGCTAACAAGGGAGCTAGGAGACATTTGTTGGAAAAGTCAAATGAGAGGTGAATCAGCACTGAGAGAGGTGTTTGAGCAGAGGACGAAGAACAGGTAGAGAGTGGAAGAAACAGAGGGTCACATATAAAGAGAGGGTGGAGCCGAAGAGGAGGTAAATCATAGAAAGAGATTTAGAGGGGGAATGAGGAGGAAAGTGACTATCAGAAAGGGGAGAAATAGATTGCATGGGATGAGAAAAGAGACGGAGCGACACACAGGAGATGGTAGATAAAGAAGCGGAACTAACAAAGAAATTCTAAAGGAAAGAGAGGGAGGTGGAAATCAAAGGGGAACGAAAGGAGTGGAAGATAAAGATACCTGCCTGTGGATAGAGAAACGGGAGTAGGAAAGGATACCGGGAGGGAGAGAGAGAGATAGATAGAGAGGGAGGCAAAGAGAGAGAAAGAGAGATAAGGAGAGAGAGAGAGAGAGAGAGAGAGAGAGAGAGAGAGAGAGAGAGACTATAGAGGAGATTAATCCTCATTTTGAGAAAAGAAGATAGAACATCAATAAGTAAAGGTAAAGGAATAAGTAGTAAGAGGTACCCAATGAACACCAAATGTGAACAGACAACTGGAGTAGGGAAGAGGAGGCCATCCACAATAAAGAGACGTTGTAAGTCAGGGAAGGAAGGCAAAGAGAGTGGAAGTCACTAGAGTACTCTTGGGCTGATGGGGGAGGGCCATTAATAGAATAAAGCTTAGCCAGAGACAAGAACATAGGGGGGACCTCTACAGCAGCCTAAGATAGGAGGCTGTGTGTTGACACCAATAGGAGCTGCAAACATCTAATTGAAAAATCCCTCTTGTATTCTGGAGCATATGGAGTTCTTACCAATATTGCAAGCAGTGAGAGTGGAAGCAAATAGTCGGAGATGAAACAGAAATTTGGTCATGAAATTTACCTAGATATTGTAAGCTTTCAATGGCACTGTATCTTAAGCTTTGCTTAGGCACACTGCCACTCGCTGAATTATTATACAAGTGGAATTGCAAAGATTCCAATAAATGCTCCTTGTGCAAGATGTTTTGCTCTTCTGTCCTCTCTACCAGTGAATTAGAAAAATTACCTCAAGCCATTATTCAAATGTAGATGTTTTTGAACTACCGGACAAGCACTGGCATTGTGTGAAACTCAATATAAAAATGTGGGTGAAGTGGGACCAACTTTGCTGAAGCTTTGCATAAGGTCCTAGTAGACTGTCAAGCGGATGGCCCACAAATAGGGGGATGACATTACCAGTCCTAGTTTATGCGGATAATTCTGTGCTTATAGCTCAAAACCCAAAAGCATTGCAATGTCTGCTTAAACGTTATGTAGCCTCAATGGGCAGAATTAGACCTGCAGGTGAATTAAAAAAAAAATCTGCAGTGATGTACTGTAGTACATCTAGGAAGTAGGTGAAGTTAAGGACCATATGGTGTGGGACGGATCCAATTCCTCGGGTTGACTCATTTGATTAGTTGGGAGACCGTTTCTCAGATGTTCTTTCTCCTTAAATCCATTTTAATGACCAACTGTGCAGTATGATGCAGTCATTGGGGGGCATCTCTCGGTTTATGGGGCTACACAGGCAGCAGCCACTGAAGATAATTAAATTGGTCTAGTTGCTGTGGACCAGAAGTATTCAACATGAAGAAAATGCCTTTCTGAAAAAGTTGTTGGCTCTTCCAATGTCGGCACTGAACTTTGTGGTCCACAAAGAACTGGGCTTGAGCTATATTGTGGTTAAAGTGGAAAGAGAACCAATCTCATTGTGGTTCAGGATTTGGACAAACCCTAATGCTTCCCTGTACAGGCATCTTAAAAGAAACATCTCCAAGATTAATGGGGTGAATCAAATTAATTGGCTCAACTATATAAAACCAACACTTAAGAACCTACATTTGGAGGGGCACTTTGATATATCAAGCCTATTGACTAGGGCAAAGAGTCACACATTGGGAAAGAGAGTGACAGCCTGGATTTATGGCAAAAGAGAAATTCTAGAGATGGGAAAACCATCAAATAGACATTTTATGTCACTATCAACGCATGAAATAAAACATTATCTGGATTGGTCCCACAAGAAATTACAAAGAAGCCACATCACCAGGGCCCATTTTAACTGTCTACCACTGGGTGAAATAACAGCAAGGAGAACGGGATTGATCATCCATGCTGTCTGTCCTGCCTGTGGTGCAGGTTTGGAGAATTTGGCACACTTCCTGTTTTTTTGTTGTTACCCCAAATACACAAAGCCCCACTTCATCGCTCAAACCAAGGGCTGATGTGTGTTAGGGAGAATACTCCAGAATGGCTAATTTCTCTTACCTACTGAATCCCCCAGCAGCTTTGCTGGATTTCTAGGATTTTCTTTTTTTTCACCTGGTAAGAGTGTGAGCCTTTTTTCCCACTCTTACGTGTGTTTTGCTGTGTGTGGTTAACATTTTTGTGTTCATAGACTGTGGAGACTCACCTAATCCACAAGCATCATCTTTTTACTGTGTGTTACACAGCACCTTTAGTGCATTGACACTGGGTTGTCTTTTTCAGTCTTCCCTCTTTAAACTTCATTTTCTAGGACGGACTACTGTCTCCCAGAGCATGCAAAGTTGCCATTGACTTTATAAGTCTTTTTAAATTCACAGACCCAGTACAAACTATCTCACATAGAGTTCTGGAAAGGGTTAGGAGTTATCCCTTTTTGTCTGATTCTCATGGAACATTATTTTGTTTCCCTTTCTTTAAGATTTGGCTGGTGGCAGTAGTATCTATTCTATGTTTCATACCGTGCTCTATTTAAATAGCCTTGATACTGTTTTAGGCTAAGTTAGTAGCCTCAAACTTAAACCCGCTGGACCCACTTTATTTTATTTGGTTCTGGCTGGGTTTATTCACCATTTCCTTTTGTAAAGGTCTTTCTCGTGTTTTACTCTGCACCCCAAACCAGGTTTGGTTCCTTTGTTCGCCGTCCTTCGGCGTGCTTCTGCACAGAAGTCCTCCTTAGGCACCTGAATGTCTGAGGGGGACAGGATGTGAGGGAGGGGTTTGAGACTCCCTGCACAGGGTCTCCTTGGAGACCCATGTTGCACTTTGTATGATTGGCTGTGGTGACTGTCCCGCCGGGACAGCCACCCTGCTGTGTAATTGACAGCCAGGCTGTGTGATTGGGGGAAAACTGCATAAAAAGCAGGTCTCTGGGACTGAGAAGGCAGAGTCACCACTGGATCGAGAGAACAGAAGAGAAGCTGACAGAAGAGGACCTCTACCATGACTGAACCTCCTGGTGAAGCCCTGCTGTGGATCAGAATCTCCAAACTTCGATGACAGGGAAGATATGCAAGGAATCTTCTCCCCTTGAGCTGGTGGGATCAACCGATTCGCCAAACTGCAAGCCAGGCCTCCCTCCTCTGGTCGAATTTGCTGTGCACAGCTACAGTGAACCGGATAGCCAGGAGGACCGGACCCTGCTTGGGTTTTAAGGAGCGCACCTTTTATTTGTTGCTTTGCTCTGCTGCTGGTTTTTTCCCTGGGCAGTGCCGGACCCTCCAGTTTTCCTACTTTGTGTCAGTCTGACAGTTGCTTTAGGAACCGTGATCCTGCAGGACCTGCCAGGAATGTCTGCCTCAGCTACAGTCTTTTTCTTCATTTAAGGTACTGTTCAAACGCAGTTGTTTGTTCCGTCCAACCACGGTGAAAGTGTTTGAAATCTTTTGCCAATCCGAGGGCTTGTCCTTCTCTATTTTTTAAAGTAACTTTTTCTAGATTGCCCTGCTTACTTACTTGGTGGTGCTGCTCAACTTTTGTCCAACCTTGTCTTTTCTTCCCTTTTAAATTGCTGGCGTGCCATTTTGCGCACACTTAATTTTTAGCTTAACTTGTCCAGAATCTATTGCGTAGGGTTTAGTATATTAAGAGTGTAATTTTTCTACTGCTTTACTTTGGTGAATTGTTTTACAACTGATGTGAATATAAATGTATATTCTTTCACTCAGAAACCTTGAGTCATTGTTTGTTTGAACCATAGTAACTGCTGTCCTTTATGTAACTATTGGAACTGCTCACTTTAATCTTCAGATAAGTCTGGCTGCTCAGCCATCGCTACCACTTCACTGTGTAGTACAGGCTTTTACCAAAGGTGAATTTGTACTCTCACTTGTAGTCTTAATTGTGTGTGGTGTTACCAAAGGGTACTGCATATGATTCTACCTAACAATGTGTCAGCCCACCAAGAACTGATACCAGTGACTATGACACTGAATTGCTCCCATCATACACTTGGGCCCTAGAAACTGGTTAGGTCACAATCACTTCTGCTTTTAACCCACTATCCTTTCATGGTAGTATCATAACCTGCCACCCCTGGGACTACATTCAGAGTGCTACTTTCTCCAGTCTGTCACATCTACTTTGTTCTTTCCTTTGGGCTTGGTTTTGTATAGTAATCTCTTCTCGTTCTACTTGCAGATGGTGTATTCTATTTTTATCTGGGTCACTACTGATTCACCTTCACACCCCTCTTGAGAGTATAGCTTTCCCTCGGCCCACATTACCAGAAAAGGTGAAGGAGGTATATCTCTACATTTTCCCTGTTTAACCTTTATCATTGTGTTGTGTTTTGGTTTGTAGAAGTGTGAGGGTTGAGTGAGATATGTTACCACTACTCAAGCTTGCACTCCTGCAAGGCACATTCCAAATAATCAGAGCCCCAAAGGAGGTTACTGCCCTCATTGAATGAGATATTGCATGTAATTGCGATACCATTTACGACTCATTGCTGTTTATTTGGTCAAACATAATCCCTTTTTGTGATAACAGTACATAAAATAGGCTCCAACAATTTTATCAATATCAATGATAATTGACAAACAATGTGATATACAAATAACAGACTACATAAAGCAATTGTTAATTCCTTGATTGCCCCTTCCACTACAAAATGTATGTGGATAATATTAAAAAAAAGAAAAATGCTACTGAGGTAAAGTTATGCAAAGAAAATAAAGATGACAATTAATGATGTATACTGTACTAAATTAGAAATCACCACTGAAGTGAATGCATTATGGAGTGAACACCTCTACATCCACACACACACACACACATATAACATACAGTTATTAATGGAAAGACACCAGAAAAAATAGAAAGTAGAATAATGCAATAAGCATATGTATAAAGTATAGAGACCGCTATTGAAATATGCCTTTTCCC
Organism: Ambystoma mexicanum; assembly: GCF_040938575.1. Classification (NCBI taxonomy): domain Eukaryota; kingdom Metazoa; phylum Chordata; class Amphibia; order Caudata; family Ambystomatidae; genus Ambystoma; species Ambystoma mexicanum. The sequence continues at coordinate 1,095,107,190 of NC_090931.1, forward strand.
TCTCGTTGTCATCTCCATTCCCATTGTTTACTACTGTTGCAATCCTCCCCAGACCAACTATGTGGCTAGATTTCCTAGGATACTACCTTAAATCATACTCCTTCTTGTTTTGAACTACTCTTTTACAACCTTTTCGAGGATTCTGGTTGCGTAAGCAGAGTGAATAATTTTCTTAATCTGGAGGCCAATTCAAATAGCTAAGAACACTAGACTGAGACCGGGGAGTAGAAAATAGGCGAAGAATGCAAAGATCAAAAAGCAGCAAGAATGCCAGGTGAACTGGCATGGAGCGAAGAGAAAACTAGAGTTGCAATGCACAGGGGCGCTGGGCCAAGAGGCAGAAAATGGAAGCAAGACAGAAAGTCTAGACCGCAACAAAGGCAAAGTGGTGGAACGTTAATGGTGGCTCCTCCATCTAGACCATGGCTTCCAGGAATCTCTCATCTTGACACTTATAATGTATCCCCTTTGAATGAACTTCTTGAATGACCAAAGAAATTCAGAGATGGATGTACACTTGATTTAGAAATGTTAGTGCAGATTACCCTGAACAGGGGAACCACAGACGTTACAGAAAGTACAGGCAGGAAAGTTCAATATAATTTGAGGCAGGAGAAGACAAAAAGGTAAATTCTTATGAAGAGGTTAGAACAGAAGTTATACCTGCTGAAAACAGTATTATAAATCTGTGTTTCTGTAGAGTGAAAACACATGTGGGGGTGTATTTTTATGAATGCTTAACAGAATAAGTCAGTCTACTGTAGCAAGGGAGCTAATACAAATGATGAGTGTGATGTCTTTATTAAAGAGAACCCCAATGTCCTGATACATGGGGAATGGTTTGAGGAAGTCAGTGCTACAAACTAAAGGAGAGGATGGAAGGCTATGTAAGAAGAGACAAAGGTTACTTTGCTTTTGTAATAGTTGAAGATATGAGTGGATGGGTCAAAGGTTAAGACATAGCATAAGAACATCTAATGTAACAACACAACATAATATACTGTAGCATAGCAAACCAAGCATAGCTTACTGTTCCACACAAAGTCATACTCACATAGCATAGCAAAACAAGATATAACAGTATGACTCACATTAAAGTTCAAGGGAAGAAAAATCAAAAGATCATTTCACAAGAGGCTTGGATAACCTTAGCTGGCAGTGAAGTACACGAGAATACACAAAATAACCAGAAATATAATTATATTTTGCCCAACATATCATTAGACATCATTAATAACACAAAACAGCAACATATTGTTTATTAAGCAACAAAATCAAAACACTTTAACCCAGGAAATGTTAAAGGAGGTGGACACAGGAGTGTTTTGGTTCCGTATTGCTGACATTTGGAAAACTGTGAAACGCAGTCTTTTTTCTGTGGCTGCACCTGTTGGGAGGAAATTTCTCCTTAGCCCCACACTCTCGTGGAGAGAACGCAGAGTGTTGCTGGAGTGTTTTGGTGCTGTACTGCTGACGTTTGGAAAACTGTGAAACACAGTCTTTTTTCTGTGGCTGCACCTGTTGGGAAGAACCTTCGTCTTAACCCCCACACTCTCGCAGAGCGAACACAGAGTGTTGCAAGAGTGTTTTGGTGTTTGGGATCTTAAGGTGTGCGGGTTGTGGAAACTACAGCCCTGCGAAGTGGACAAAGTGTTAGGCAATGTTGATTAGGGGCTGGAAAGTAGTTTCCATCACAGCAGAGTCAGCCTTTTGGGACCTGCATTGTGGGAGCCTCGTACCTCCACCCTCCCACCCCCTTCTTCCTACAGGATCATTATGCCACTCTAACCGCTGTTCTTTTTGGTGGCGGGGTGACATTCATGGCTTCCTGCTTACTACAATAAGATCTATGCTGACTTTGATTTTCAAGATTATAACTCTTGCATGGAACTTTTGGAGAACACTTACTTGTGACTATGTGCTGGTGGGGGTTCATGCAAGGCGGAGCCAGTTGTTAGCTTGTCCTGCTTCCCCGGCTCCTGCTCGGCCTGCACTGACTTCTCTGAAGGCAGGGGGAGATCTGAGAGTGGAGGAAAGGACCTCTCAAGGGGAGCTGATTAAGGCGTGGAGCTTCTGTCTGGAAGTGCTTGTGGGCTTGCAGCCTTTGAACCTCTGAAATTTACTGCTGCATACTTTTACTTCTGCCCTCCCCAGAGAACAGTTCATGTAAGAATCACAAATTGGTGCAGTCAGTGTTTATGTGCAAAGTCATATTCTCACATTTTTCTTCTTTGATTCTAACAAACGCCTAAGCAGCCATAGCCTGGTGCTGATTGACCCAGGATGCCGGCCACCAGCCATAGCTATGTGCTTCGATCAAAAGATCGAGCTATATGTTCTTCTGTACTGGCAGCCAGTCGCACGTTGAGAATAATAATAATAATAATAATAATAATAATAATATAAAGAAGCTTAACATCCTAGCAAAATCCCTGTTAGTGGAAGTTGCTCACTCTATTATGGACATAAATGAGACTGAAAATCATAACGTGGAAAAATTACAGCCTTTCTCAAACCAAAAATGTTTTATTTGAATATTGATCTTGCCCTGGTGATCCCTTTAAAAGTGTTAATTAGTCCCACCTCCACTGACCACAATTTATCGGTGGAAGACCTGATTGATAATAACTCATCATTAAAACTGTGCTTAAATCTACAGGAGGCATCTAACCTACAGAATGAAGGGGCCATCATGGCGGAACAGACCATTGACAGCATGGATCTGTGCCCTATTTCAGTTACAGATCTTACTAAGTCACCTAATCTAACTGTAATAGCCATGAATGCATATGCCTCCTCACCAAAACAACCCTCATGCTTTTATTCTAGTGATGCCTCCTCTCTGGACGACCCTTGTATTGAACTGGAGTTTATGATCCGGTTTAAAGCCTTGTTTGCCCTTTGTAATAATATGTACAAGGATCAACAGATAATAAAACAGGACCTGAATGAGATTACAGAGATTCGGCTCCCACTGCAAATTTCAACCGTACCCCTAACAAATGAGAGATCAATAAATGAGGGCAACGCAGCTAACTTACCATCAATAATCATCCAATCTACATGTACAATTGAAACCAGAAATGACTCTGTAGGCCGGGACGATCTTAATATTTGCCAACCACTCCTAGAATTACCTGAGTTAGAGCCGCACCTTATACACCCTAGGCTCTCATAAAAAATGCTTGGCTAAAAGTGAACATTGTGCTGCTACAAAAGGAACTCATTTGGGAAAAATAGGTGTGGCTAAGCAAGGCTTGGCTGCAGTATTTCTTATTAATTTGGTCTGTCCAGAGAAATATAAGGGCTTCACCATTTTGCTAAAGTCTGGGTATATTCCTGGTCTTGTGATAGAAAATCTAAATAGCTCGACCATAAAAATAGGGTGTTCCAGAAGTAAATTAAAGGTTACTTCTTCTCATCTGTGTCCAATACAGGAAAACATCATCTGTTGGGACACATTCCCGGAAGCTTAGGGCCTTGGAGGAGTAGGAGGTTATTGACTTCCTTGATATTTCAGAGACTATAGAGGCTTACACAGTAACATGTTGGATCTTGATCTTCTTTGATCCCAAACCTTGAAAGTATCCTCTAATCAGAAGAAAATCAATTACCTATATGCCACCTCAGCTAGCCCATTTTTGAATTGCTCAAATGTGCTGGAACTACTTCATCAAATCTCACTGGAAAAAAAAAATCACCATTCATGATATGAAATTAGTTGAACTGCCACAGTTATCATGGGAGCCTATTTGGGTGGTGATCCACCTGGTATCCCCCACTTTAACAGAGCTAATTATTACACAAGCTAACAGTTTTTTGCAGATGGGTTACAAACTTATAAAAGAGACAAATGTGAAGCAAAGACATGTGGTTCTACAAGAAATTCCTTCCTTGGGTGAATATGTTCTGGAACATGTCATAAGGGACATTGTGGAAGGAAATATGTTCCTCGTTCTGGAAAAAAATGGAAGTCGGTTTGGAACATTTTGCTGAAGATTCCATTCATGGTTAAATGGAGGATGTAGAGTGACTACTACGATCTAGGAAACTATCCATTAGATTTCAGTTTGTTGTCTTTGATAATGAACAGTAATGCTATGACTTAAATAAATAATGAATTATTTTTTCAGAATATTCAGTCTTTTATTTCTGACCTTGCTATTGCTCAGGGGAAAAAGATTCACTCATCATATTGAGTGGGAGGAGGGGACATTCAAGCGCCCCCCCTTATTCCCATTCTTCCCGAGTGGACCCAGTCATGCCTGCTCCAAGTCCAGGGCCCCGGACTTGGAGCACTCATGTGGGAACACCTCAGGGAACCATCGTAACTTTCGTACAAAATACACTTATGATCACTACCACAGCCTTATACCTTATATTATGAGGTTAAGTCAAGACTCCATCTTGTAAGTAAGCGAGAGGGTGTTCAGATCTCACCCCAACCTGCAACCATCTGTGGAAGCACACAGTCAGTGTAGCGCTTCACGCGCCACCTCCTCCTTGCTGTTCGCATAACTGCCTGGTTCCCAAAAGCATATGAAGCTTGAACAATGTCATAGAGTATCCCTTCCAAATACAGAAGCAGCTAAGTGCGCATGAAGCAGTAACTTGTTATATGTAAATGTAAATGACCCCCGCCATTTCTTAAGTGATGTGAAACCAAAGACCTCAGTAAGAGGGCCATAAGCCCACTCCATCACACACTGTCCAAATGCAGAGTTATGTTGTTTAGACACATGATCAGAAAGGCCCTCGAAGAAAAGATATGTCCACAGATGTAATTTGTTTCCTGAAATCCATCCGCAGTAACCATATACCCCTGCCTCCCCCTGTCAATTATGAAGAAATGCCCCCAACCCGGTATTCAACTATGTTTATGTGTTTTTACATGAAAACGATATCCTTGGTAAGAGGCAAAGAGGCACGCAAGTTGTGTCCAATATTAAAGAGTCATGCATTGTTTTTCAATCTGCAACTTATTTCCAAACAAAGTGATTGAATGTGTGACCGGATGGGAATGTGTGGCCACAAGGGCAAAATGTGACAGTACCAGGAAGAGATGTGTCCATTCGACGGAGGTTGGACAGATCAGCCCGGATGAACTCCTGACCCAGCACACCACATCATGATGTCAACTCACCACCCACCCATGAACCAATCAGCCATCGCTGACCATATAGCACATATAGGTGTCTCCTCTTAGTGACCAATCCCAACTGTTCATGTGCCCCGTAGGCCTTCCCACAACTCGATGATGAATTTTCTGTATAAAAGTAATTTGCAACATGTTTTCTGCAGAGCGCTCTCAGCATGAGCTGAGTAGATTCTGTTTTCCCTAATTTTAGATAAAGCCTTTGACATCACTCTCACTTGGTCTTGGTCTTATTCCCTCCTGGGATGTACCTTTATTGACTCAGGTGGTAGTTCACTGGCAGGCCTGCAGGGGGCCTCTCCCCTTCAATATGTAATACACCTGAAAGTATATGATACTAATGTAGCACTGAAGATAAACCAATTATCTAAAGATATCTGCTGGGTGAAATAAAATGTGAAGGTTGTTAATGTGCAATAGTTTGAGATTAGGAAACTAAGAATTTATTTTAAAATTAGTACAAGATGCATAACGGCTCTATGGCCTCTGCGCAGTGGAAAGTTATGTTCTCTATCTTAAAAGGAAAAGACTCAAAAATATTCTGGCACATTTATCATAGGCATAACATGAATAATTTAACAGGGAAAGAAATTATCTCGAGTAAGGTATGATAAAATTATATTCTGAAACTACACTTTAGAGAGACAGTATTGGAAGAAAATGATAATTATGCCAACGTGCAAGAAAGAGGGTTCTTTAAGCTCTCCCTGGATGACAGCGAAAGAATTATTAAAGATCTAAAAACATACAGGGTGCCGGGGCCAGATGGTCACACAAATGCTTTATTTAAGGATCACCCTAATTTCTGTGCTGAAATCCTGTTTGTCATCAGAATATTTTGAATACTATTCGGATACCGAGCTCTTGGAAACAGTCTCAACTGATTCCAATTTACATGAAAGGACTGAGGGATTCTCCAGAGAACTATAGAATCCTTGCTATGATAGATTCCAGTGTGAAGATATTTTTCAAATTACTTTTACAGTATGTAAATATATGGATTGAGAATTAGAAGATATTTAGCATCCATCAATCAGCGTTAAGAAAGGGTTTCAGCACAATTACCAATTTATGGATTTTAATGTTTTTATTTGTAGTATGCTGTTGGAAGGAAATAAGACTCTTTATATGTGTTTTATTGATTTTACCAAGGCATTTGATATGTAAACAGCCACACTATATGGGATAAAATGAAGGAAATCAGGACAATCGAATACTGTATTTTGTTAAATCCCTTTACCAGGATAATACAGTTCAGATCATAATAAACCAGGAAGGTGATTTAAGTGATGTTTTTGAGGTTAATTACAGATTGAAACAAGGCTGTACATTAACCCCCATCTTTTTTAATATATATATATATATATATATATATATAGCAGACTTAGGTTTAGCTTTTCAGAATTGCAAGAATAAACCGCCACGCATTGCGAAATGCCTGGTGGCTTGGCTCTCATATGCAGACAATATTTTTTTTATTTGATCAAACAGCCTTGGGTTTACCAAATAGTCTAAGGTGCTAGAAAAGTTTGCATTGGAGAATGGATTGATCATAAATTTAGCTAAAGCCAAGATTATGACTTTTAAAGCTAAGAGACAGAACATAAAATGATTCAATTGGTCCATTCGAGGGGTATACATTGAGGAAGTCTTCAGCTACATTTATCTTGTATCATTGATCACTAATAACATGAATTCAGACATTTTTGCCAAATCTCTTATAGACAGAGTGTTAATAAAGTTTAAGGCAATAACATTCTTTATTCAAAAATGTGGAAACTACTTGATTGAAAGGTTGGTACACCTATATAACATGTGTGGTGCTGGCCCTTTTATGCGGTCTAGAGGTCTATACCTCAAAAGAAACAACTTGGTTAAGCACCTTATAGGGAAAGATTTGGAGAACTACATTAGGTTTATCTCAGTCTGTCCTGGTGGAATCAATCTGCTGTGATTTAGGTATTTCTCTAGTAATAAGGAAAAAGATGTTATCATGTAATCCCTATATACAAATCCTGATGACTCAGGATAAAACTAAAATGTACATGCACATTTTCTGACTAAAGAAGGCACCTTTGAAAGCTTTGCGGCTTTGAAAGAGTGGAGAAATGACATCAATACTTGCTGGGAAAATATAGGATGTTCGTATGATTCTACTGATAATCTGGCTAGCAGTTTTAATGAAATTTAAAATAACGCAGCAATCTGGGACAGAAATGAAAGATGGGTCTATTTATCAAAGAAGATCAGATATGCAGAATACTCCAGATGATCCTTCCCTGTGAACACCCCTTGTATTTATATAGAGAATGTGCAAAATGCAGAGGTCAGGTGATTTTTCTATGCTTTTAACGTTCAATCAAATTCCAACCTTTATGAATTTAGGTGCTTGGATTAATTTACCTTATGAGGAGCAGCAGTGTAGGTATTGCAAAAGAGAAGTTCAAACCACCAGACATCTATTTACAAACTGTAAAAAGTTAAATATATTATATCAGAGAGTTTACGGTGATAGGGTACACTGCCTAGGTTGTATACATACTGATGAATGTTGGTCTTATATTTTTATGACAGAAAATTTGGTGATGAATTTTAATCTGTTCTAACTATGGAAAGAGATTTTAAAGAAATTCAGAGTATGAACTCGTCATCGATTTTGTCCTTTTTAAATGTCTTCCTTTTAAAACTTGTTTTTTAATCTGTATGAAAAAAATAATTTGTATTATTGTATGAACACAATAAAACATTTTAAAAAAAAGGCAGGTGGATGGATGGTTCCACCCAAACTCTAGAGAAGCAGTCCAATTGATCAGACATTTTAGTATTACTGTAGCAGGATTATGCTTTACATCACAACTAAAGAAGCACACACATTAAAGGGTGAGCTCTCCCTCCCTCTCCCTCTCCCTCTCTCTCTCTCTCTCTCTCTCTCTCTCTCTCTCTCTCTTTATCATATCCACAATGGCCATCATACAAGATATTGAGGCCCAAAAATGTGCCTTTCTCCCTCATATTCTTTGATTATTTAGCAATATTTCAGGTTTAAATTAGGAAAATATCTTGTTACTATTTTCCACATTTTAAAAATATAAGCAAGAAGTTGATTAAAAATGACCTGCACAACCTATATATGTCATAATAACAACATAATAACAACAGTTTATTGTACAGAATAAATAACTGAAAGAAAAGCAAACGTGAATACAAACATTAGATATGTCATGGTGGAGATGGAAAAAAAATAACATGTGGATGAAATATTCTCAAGGCTGTAAATCAGACTCCTCTATGTTTTTCCTTAGAGAAGTTCAGCAACTTTTCACAAGATTTCAACATGAGTTTGTGGCAAAAGTCCCAGTTCAAACACAAAGTCACCAGCAGCTCTCAGGTCAGCTCCTTCGTGATCTTGACCTTGAAACATGTTGCAGTGTCAGATGACTGTCAATTGTTTTCCTGTCAGTTCAACAAGTTTAAAAATGTTTCACGGGAAGAGAACGTTGAACACAGGGGCATAGCTGATGCCTTGTGTGAAGTCTTAAGGGGGAATTCAGAAGATTGTTTGGTTCATAAGTTGTGTCTTTGGTTAGGTTACACCCAAGGTGATAGACATCAACCAATTGCACAGCGAGAACAGGAGAAGGCTCAGACCAACACCAAAGGTTAACAGGGGAGCAGACAGCCATGATTTGGAGGGGAAAGCAATCGTACTATGTGGTCCATCCAACTTGAAGAGTCTGACACCTGACCCCTATCAGACAACAGAGGGGCACGTGGGTGGTACCTGGTAGCAGTATGTCTGGGAGGACCAACTGAATATGGTAAGACACTGGCTGTCTACCAAGAAAACACAGCCAAAGAGACTGAAATAATTGTTCTGGAGCACTTCAAATAACAGAGACAGTGAGCGGAATGGTGATCTCCTGTGGGAAGAACTGCCCAGACTTTAGAATAGGGATGCATGCAGGAACACATTCCTTTGCAAATTCAGACCTCATAATGTATGTTAATCATTGTTTCATTTAGAAAACACTGAATTTTATTCCTCTGCCATAGGGAACTCTTTAGGCACCACTCCCCATCAATACCTGTTGTAAACCTCAATACAGAGAACCTGAGTCAAGTCCATACCTGTATTCAGTCCCCTGTTGCTCTCATCCTCACAAGGGGTGGTACTAGACCTTTCTCCTTAATGTCAAAAGTGATAGGATATATTTAGTAGAAGAGCAAGTACATTTATGGTTACTACTATAGTTGTTAGGACAGTCCAAACAGTTGGAAGGACATGGGGTTGAACACACACATATTATTATTATTATGCCATCAGTATATCTTCTCAAAATTAAACCCTTAGTGGAAAAGCTGTTTGGATTTGACATGTATTATTTCTCATAGATAGCCAAGCACAAAACTGGCAAAGTTGGCACAAATGCTATGCCTAGGGATTTACCTTGAGTTTGGGAGAAAAGGATGTGTTGAAACAAATCCCTTCGGTTATAGGTTGATGGTCATAAGAACCTAAATACACCCCTGGAACCCTCTTGTGGTGCTTATCTACTAAGAAGAAACAATCACACTGAATATCCCCCTTCCTTTAAATTGTTCCCATACACAACAACCCTTATTCTTCAACCTAATAAGACAAACTATTATGACAACTCACAATCCCTCCTGTTTCTGCAGCCATAATTTGAATGAGTATTTAATTGAGCAATCGTTTTCCCAGGCACTGTGTCCTCAACTTACAATAAAGCTACATCATTTTAAGATCTGTCAGGCCAATGTTTACTAATAGTTTGCCCTTCCTTCCTTCCTTCCTTCCTTCCTTCCTTCCTTCCTTCCTTCCTTCCTTCCTTCCTTCCTTCCTTCCTTCCTTCCTTCCTTCCTTCCTTCCTTCCTTCCTTCCTTCCTTCCTTCCTTCCTTCCTTCCTTCCTTCCTTCCTTCCTTCCTTCCTTCCTTCCTTCCTTCCTTCCTTCCTCCCTCCCTCCCTCCCTCCCTCCCTTCCTTCCTTCCTTCCTTCCTTCCTTCCTTCCTTCCTTCCTTCCTTCCTTCCTTCCTTCCTTCCTTCCTTCCTTCCTTCCTTCCTTCCTTCCTTTCTTTCTTTTCCACATCAACTATACAACAACCCGGCCAGGTGCTCTGAGGGTGCATGTTGAAACCCTTTGCTACTTGTGGCATCCCCAGCCAATGTGGACAAAATATTCAATATTTGTTTTTATATCTGAGGCCATCCCCACTCCAACTCATCTTGTAGAATTGTTTCTGTGCACCTTGTTGAGATATGTGCGGTGTACCAGATGCAATTTCTGTTTGGGAATAGGTTGTTTCTTTTCATTTGGAAGTATTTCTTCTTTGCAACATCTGCAATGTTTTACACAATATATGTTAAAAAGTTACAGTGTGACACTTCCTATGCAGGAATGAGTCAGATTCAACCCATACCTGATTTCGTTTCAACTGTCTTAGTATAGGTCTATAGTGAGGTTCATAATTTCAGTTGTAGACATTGCAATCTTCATGTCGTGATACCAACATATAGCTTCCTCTACCTCCAACAAACAATTGTCTATCTCTGCGTTTGTATTTATAATAGCACAGAAGTGTTGCAATTGAAACGCGTTGTTCTCAATTATCATAATCTAAGAGTGCCTGTCCAGCTCCCGTATGATACTGATGACTCTTGGAACTCAGATTTAAGAGACTCCACCATACAGTATACCAATAAATCTTTGGCATATAAAAACAATGTCAGGAGGCGATATACAAATTCAAGATAACATATGTACTGACAAGCAGTCCTGACAAAATTAGAGCCATTTGAATCCCTAAATGAAAGGGTCCCTTCTCACTCATTCCACTTGCCTCTGAATTATTAATGGGAATAACAGTGGTGATGGCATGAGTATGGATGCACCATTTCCAGTCTGTGTGAAGTCATGGACAAATGTCTCCAGAATGTATTCAGAAAAATGAAACAATTTGGGGAAAAAATGAAGTATGTACAATTCTTTGTTTCTGAGCATCCTTTACCCAGTCCAGTACCCAAAGCATCTGAGCACCCAGTCCATTACTGGACTGGGTGGAAAAGAGACACCTGCAGTACAGATAGGAGTGTTAAGATGCCACAAGATACAATTTTTCTAAGACATGGCGTTGCACAGAACAGAGTAGTTTCACAGGTGGACAGCAACATATCTTTCTTGTTCATGGCAGTCAACAATATTCCAAGTAATGCTCAATGGTCCAAAATGTCACTAGTGTTACACATTATAGAGTTTTTCAGTTACATTATAAGATAAAAGGAGAGGAAAAGTAACACTTAAAAGAATTTTGTTCTAAAACATGACTTAAAACATCAGTGTAGTTTCACAAGACTGGATAAAATTATCTTTTTATACTATGACACAGCTACAATCTTTACATAAAAGACAGTAAAACAATGAAACAATCTATGTAATCACTTACATATCACATAACATTAAAACATAAGACAAGGCTATACAATGCGAGTCACGCTAAGTTTTACACTCAATTCTAGTTAATCCACTTAATGTGAATTGAGGCAATTTATCATTCTCTTTCGTAACTCTATTGCTAGCAGGTCATTACTGCATGGTGTTTATCGTGATGTGGTTAGATATTGCCAAGCCGCAAACTATGAGGGGCATTTTTACTAGGATTCCAGTTTCACTAATGCTGTTAAACTTTTTGAAATGCAGAGAGGACAACTCCTTGCTTAAATCACAGATATATAACATCCTGAAGATTTCGTGATAGGACATATTTCACTGTGTCAATATTCAGGGCTATCGAGGTGGCATTGAGTATTCTTGCCCACATTAGATCTTCTGTTAGTAACCTGAATTGACTTAGATGTTCATAATAGAATTGATATCTCTTAGGGGCCAATTTAGGGCATTCTACAAATAGGTGTTTAAAGGATTCTTTTTTGTTTGGATCTTTACAAAGTCTTCAGGAGGTGCCTGTAACGATTTCTTACTCCCATTAGGCCTCCTGCATTTTAGTAGGCCAAAAGTTAAATCACAGTCACAATAGTATCATAGCATATCCTGAGTTAGGAAATTTGAGTAGGTAGTGGGCTGTGTGATTATAAGACTTTAGTTGGAAGTGTCCTTCCTGAAATGCTATGTATGTTTGATTTTTCTCCCATGTATTACGCCAGTCCCACACCCATAATTTATGTTTTGCTTTAATTGGGTCTCCTATGAGCAATTCGACTGAGATGTCTGCCTTGTCCACGATATTAAGATGATGGGATTTCCATGCAAGCAAGGGGTTGCAATTTTGATTGATCCATGCATTAGCTATCACAGGTAGAAGTGTCATGGCGTCATTGCTCGTACTTAAACATTTCCTCAAGAGACATAAGGCTTGCCAAATTATGGCAGCTCCTAGGGATATCAGGCCCAGATCAAAGTGAATCATTGCGACTGGGATGCGCTGTGGCAATGATAAGATTCTTTTCCAATACAAGCCTTCAAGGGTGGAAATAATTAGGATGGTTGCCCAGATATAGAGTTTGTCGACCATATTTTAATGTTAATGTTGAAGGATATTTGTACCCTGCACTATAACCACCGGAGTGGTCCCCTGGCACTCTATCGGCTCTGAAAAAGGGAAGGGGGGTGTGAGTTAGTGGGAATAAGCTGGAAAAGTGCAAGAGAGCAGTGATGTGCTGTTGGCATCCTCAGCCCGGCGGGTCCGTTGGCTGAGCTTGGGGTGTTTTACAGTCGGTAGTCACCATGTGCTGTTGTGCAAGTCTATGTGTGGTTTATTTTGTTGTTGCAGTGTAGTGAAGTTTGTGCCGAATGTTGTGTTGTAGGCTTGTGGTTGGGTTTGGTTAGATTTTGAGAGGTGTATGCAGAGGGGTGAAATTGTTAGTAGATTGGTTATTTGGCATTGCTGTCCTTGCAATTATGTCTAGGTGTGATGCTTGCTATCATTCACTATTCCATCTGAATGTGACACTTGAAAAATCTTCAATATCCTATCTAGATGTGAGGCAGGCTAGTGATCAAGATTCCATCTAAGTGTGGCACTCGGTAACCATCAAAGTTTCATTGAAGTGTTGCAAGTGCTAACATTTACATTTTTATCTAGATGCGACACAGGCTAACGTTAAGCATTCCATCTAAGTGTGGCGCATGGTAACATTCATATTTCTATCTAGATGTGACATAGGCTGAAGTAAAGAATTCCATCTAAGTGTGGCACATGCTAACATTCACAATACTATCTCGGTGTGACACAGGCTAAAGTTAAGCATTCCATCTAAGTGTGGTACATGCTAACATTCATATTTCTCTCTAGATGCGACGTAGGCTAAAGTTAAGAATTCCATCTAAGTGTGGCACACGCTAACATTCATAATCCTATCTAGTTGTGACACAGGCTAAAGGTAAGAGTTCCATCTAAATTTGGCACATGCTAACATTCATAATCCTATCTAGATGTGTTGCATGCTATGGTTAATCATTCCATCTAAGTTTGGCGCATCCTAAGATTCATAATCCTATCTAGATGTGAGGCAGGCTGAGGTTAAGCATTCCATCTAAGTCCATCTAAGTGTGCCACATGCTAACATTCACATTTCTATCTGGATGAGACGCAGGCTAAAGTTAAGAATTCCCTCTAAGTGTGGCGCATGCTGACATATGACACAATTGGGACAGCTTTTTGTTTAAAGTAATACAAGACTGGTTTAAAGGTGAATTTGCCAAGATGTTTTTGAATAAGGGTACCTTTAGACGTCAGTGTTCGGGTTTTGGCTTTCAAATTATTTAGATAGGGAAGTTTGGATGGATGATTGCTAATAAGTTGGCCCAAGTACTTAAATTCATTTACAATGATCATGGGTGTCTTAGCAAGAGTCCTAATAAATCTACCTTTACGGGGCAGTGGTAAAAAATTCCATAACAATGGATTTGGCCACATGTATTGACAGGCCATTTATCTTGGTATAATTTTCCAATGCATCTAGTATTCTTTGAAGGCCAATTTGAGTCTGATCGATTAAAACAAGGTTGTCTGCATAAAAAAACCATTCGATCCTGGAGTGACCCATTTTGGGGGGAAATGTACAAATGTTTTCTAAAAACACATAAATAACTTTAATAAAGAAGTTTAAAAGAATTGAGGCTAAAATGCAACCTTGCTTTAATCCTTTAAAATTTTCAATCAATTTAGACAATAATCCATTCTTATTTAACTTCACCCGGATTGTAGTCTTGCTATATTATTGATAGATTCAATTTATGATGTAAGAAGGACAGTGTTCGGCACTCAGTATAGGCCATAAAAAAATGGGTTGTTTTGCCAGGATTTCCTGTTTTTTAATTGTAGGAAGAAGAATCAAATTAAATGAGGTCCCTACACCTTTGACAAAGCCTGATTTATTTAAGTCAAATAATCTCTTCTTCTGGATCCATTGAGTAAGATCTTTTAAAACAGGTCTAGCGAAAAGATTTCTGGGCAATATCTAGCAATGCAAATGGTCGATAATTTGGCGGGTTGGAGTGATTACCTTTTTTGAAAAATGGGATAATTATTGATGTTTTCCAAGATTTAGGAATTACTCCTCTTTGAATGATATTACGAAAAATAATATCTAGAATCGTTGCCCACTCTTACTGGTGTGATTTTAAAACCCAATTTGTCAGACCATCTGGTCCAGGCGCTCTGGAGGGACTTAGTTTATTAATATCATCTTGGTCAAAGGTGGGGGAAGCCAGGTTTATGGGAAGTGGACAGGTGACGAGTGGCTGATTGTCAGGTTGCTCGAATAATTTAGCCAACACCCATTGTTGCTCGCTAACTGCGTTAACTAGGATGGTAGAGGTTGCGCCCTTTGGAGCAGTATTGAAAAAGTCCCAAATTTGGGCTGTCGATTTGTTGGCTATGGCTAGTAGCATAGATTATCCAGCTAGTTGTTGTCTGAGAGCTAGGAGCTGTTTTATAGCGAGATTGTGATTTTTATTTTTTTCTTCTTGATTCAGTCGTGAGTACTTACGTAGATCTTTATTAAGCTGAGTTTTAAGAATTGTGATGGATGCATTGTACTGATGTTTGTGTACAAATGTTGGGTAATTTGATTTAGTGTTGGTTTCTCTAATCAAATTAAGAGTCAGTATAGTCACTACAGTTAGAGTGTTCAAAAAGATAATGCAACTGAGTTTCCAAATGCTCGATTTTGGATAGCGACCATTTAATTTGATTTCGCCCAGGCATGAGAGCCACTGGGATACTGTAGCGTGAGCTTGTTTTGTGCATGCTTGTAATCCACTCTATTTCTAGGAGATCATGGTCACTCGAGCAATTTGGAGTCACACAAAATGAGGCAACTCGATTAATTGCATTTGTTGAGATTAAAACAAATCCTAACGTAGATTTGGACATTCCTATTTCCCAAACAGGCCTGGGTGGGACGTCACCCATCACTGTGCCATTTAACATAGTGAAATCACAATACTTCATCAAAGTTAGCCAAACCGTTACATGACTTGAGGGTGGTTTGTTACTATTAGGGAGGCAATTCATATTAAAGTCCCCTGCGGTTAGGGTTAGCAAGGAGTGACTATGAATCACAATCAAATCCAACATTTGTTCTACATAATTCATGAAAGTTAGATCTGCAATGGCAATCGGATTCCAATAAATATTAAGCACTTCAACTTGTGGGCTGAAAGTTGAATCATCTATATCAGATGTTAGCCTGACGATTTGTATCCCTGGATGGGGTGAAGCCCAAAGATGAATAGTGAATTCTGATGTTAGTTTAGCTGCAATTAATAAGCCTCTGAGGGGCATCCTTTCACATGCTTCACAGCCGGAATCCACTCAGTTTGAAAGGTATGCCAGAGTGGTTTTCTTTTAATCCACTTTTCTTGCAAGGCTATAAAATCAAATTCTTTCAACGGATTATCTTTAATATTCATTAAGTGGGAGAAGCCTCTCGTGTTCCATTTTTTTAAGAGGGTATTTATAGGCGCTAGTGGTCTGTCTGCATATGAGATTAGTGAATTGCCTTCATTAACCAGGCCCATTTGGAGCATGTCTGACTCGGCACCTGGTCCTTAAAACATACCTCATGGTGCTCTCCCTTATTTATAAGATTGAAATTAAAGGTTAGCCACTGGAAATTTACAGTGTGCATTCTTGTTACCGCCTGGCACCGATCCTGATCCAAAGTTCTAACTGGAATGCCTTTGTGCTGTCCTGATGGAGCCATTGAACATCTATGCCCTTCAACCTGGGGTCGAGTTATAGGTGGTATGATGGTCTTTTTTCCTAATTCTGGGCCATCTTGAGCAAGTTTATCCTTCATCTGCCACAGTACATTTTTAATTATTTGTGAAGGATTCTGTAACTCAACCACATCAAAGTTATGATTGTAACTAGGCATAAAGCTAATCGATGTTATGTCCTCTGGTGGAACATGAATCGATTGAGGAATTGAATGGAATGAAATTAGGAGACTGGTTCAGTTTGGAAAGGGGTCATTAGCCTTTCTAGCTCTCATTTTGAGTGTGAGAATATCATTATCTGAGATTGTGTCAGTTGCGGCATGCACTTGTGACTGACTTTTCGACCTTGGCTGTTCTAAGACTTCTTGAGGCCCTTTAAGTGAACGGGAACAAGGGAATGCCAGCACAATCTCTCTAGACAATGGGTGATTCATCTCTCTGTTATGCATTTGGAATTCTCTCTTCTGCTCCATTGTTTGAAAGGTGGAGAAGTCATCAATCGCATTGTTGCAGGGGGATATGGGGGATCTAGTAGCTGCTAGGGAGTGATGGGTGCTATCGGTGACTGCTTCTAGTTGACATAGAGAGGATGTGGAATAAGTGGAGAGATTCATTAAATCATCAAACTTTCCCATCTGTGCCCCGTTTGCATTGTTAGCAATGATGCTGACATTTGCCAAAATTTGTTCCAGCCTGAGGGATGGCACGCTCAATAAGTTGGGTTGTTCTGTTGCCTGGTGACTGGGTACCTGCAATAGTAACCAAGTCATTTCCAGGGGACTCATTAAGAGCCTGATCTGCAGTGTATATCAGTTGGTTCAAGTGACAAGGGCCGGAGGGATGGTCAAGTTCTCAATAAATGTTTCTGCTTTAGATTTATTTTATTTTTTTGAGGGTGCTTAATTTTTTATTTTTTTTACTTGATGGCTAGTGCTTTAACAGCACGTTTTTTTGGTTTCCGTTTACGCAGTAATGGTTGGAATAAATCATACATATTTTCAGTTGTCAGCTCAGGGTTTATCAGATTGGAGTCTACCTTAGGCTGGAGAGAGTCAGGCAATGAGACAGCAATGTCTTGAATGATCTGTGTATGTCCTTCAATAATCTCCACCACACTATCAGAATTTTCTAATTCAACATTTCTATGGAGCGTGTTGTTACATGGCACACATGTAACAATTGAGAACTCCAAGATTGGCTCACTATGGTGGGACATCTCTGCTGCCAATCAGTCTATCTTTGCCACAATACATTTTTGAGTTTCACTGTTTATAGCGATTTTTTAATCTAGGATTTTGTGAATTTTTGCCAGGGCGTACAATGTGGTGTTGATTGCACTGAGGGTGGTTTCCATGTTTGGGTTTATTGAGTGTGCAAGACCAAATGATGGTCTAGGTGTAGGCCTAATAAAAGAGCCAGCAAATAGATTTGAAGACAAGGAGTTTTCTCTAATTGCTGTATCAGGAATTATATTTGGTGCGTTTGATAAATTGGGACTCAAACACGCTACATTAAGTCCCTCTTGCATGTCTTCAATCATATACACAGGGGAATGTGAAGTCATTACCCCTATCTGGCCGTTAGATTGCTTAGGAGGCCCAGGTTTTACTGATGCTCCGGATTAAGGGGAGGGTGCCCCAGTACTATGGACAGGTTCTTTCATTTGCAGTACTTGCGAGTATAGCAAAGGCCGAGAAGCATATTCATGACTAGGATAAGTTATAACATTTCTCTCATTTATATCTCTGGGTGAACATGGCAACATTTTCCAGTGTTGCCAGAGTGAGACACGCGAGGACTTCTAAGTCTGTGGGCTGACAAGTGAGCGCTAGTGTTCCTAGGTCAGCCGCATGAGAGCCTACATTTCCTTTCCAGGAGTTTGTCTCATTTACATTGTGATGTGTTACTAAAGCTGCACCACTTAGTGCTATGTGAGCACTTTCAGGTAATAGACAACATTTTCTAATATCGCTACTTGTGTGGTGCAAGCGTTTACTTATCGCTCCAGAGGGCGCTGCGGGCATGTTTGTATTATGCTCTTTTCCGCAGTTGTCTGCAGATGCGAGAAATGTTATTGCATTCAAAGGCATCACCAACGTCAGTTTGTAAGCAGCCATTGAAATATAAGCTGCTGCAATATTATGTATTTGCAGAGAACAGTCTACAATTGTGTTCTAACGTGTGCTTTCTGTTGTAAACAGGAATACAGCAGTAAGTACAGTGCAAATAGTGTCACAAATAAAGTCTACTGCAGTCACTATGTGTTAGATGGTAGTAGCTTGATTGTAGAATAACATACCAGTGCAAAATGCTTCATAGCGCGAACAGTCCAGGAAGGGCTTGCAAGGTAGTGGAAGAGCTTTAACAGCGTAAGAGCACTCGATGGCACTCAACATGTGCGCACGCGCGACTGCGCGTGCATGTCTGTTTATATACACATGGGGGTGGGAGTGGTTAGGTATGTTGCAATTAAGGAAACAAAAATGAATTAACAGTCCAAAATGTGACACAAATAAAGTCCACAGTAGTGACTATGTTTTAGATGCTAGTAGCTTGATTGTAGAATAGCATACCAGTGCAAAATGCTTCATAGCACAAACAGTCCAGGAATGGCTTGCAAGGCAGTGGAAGAGCTTTCCCAGTGTAACAGCACTCAATGGCACTTGATGATATTCTGATTCAGGGTAAAGATGAGCGTATAGTGCAAAATCAATCGGAAGCAATCATTGAGAGATTGAAATAGGAAGGTTGGGAAATTAACCCTAATAAGAATCAAGGGCCACCTGAGACTGTGATATTTTGGGGAATTCAATGGCATAATGACCATCGAGAGATAGTGCCAAAAACCCAAGCAAAAGATACTTGAATTTTCTAATCCAATGAACAAGAAGCAAGCACAGCAGTTCCTAGGGCTGTTTGGGTTTTACATGTAATCCCTTC
Source organism: Ambystoma mexicanum (assembly GCF_040938575.1). Taxonomy (NCBI): domain Eukaryota; kingdom Metazoa; phylum Chordata; class Amphibia; order Caudata; family Ambystomatidae; genus Ambystoma; species Ambystoma mexicanum. The sequence goes on from NC_090931.1 coordinate 1,095,126,547, forward strand.
TCCCGTTTCCATGGTGGCAATTTTTTTGTTTCAATGGCTGCCAAGGAAAGGGAAAATGGACTTTGTTTTCCCTTCCCAGGCGGGCATTCTTTTTACATTTATTTTTCTGAACAGAAACAAAAATCCTTTTAGTACCCCGGTCCTACAGGCCGGAGTACTAATAACAATAAGCCCCTTGCAGGGGGTGTATTACCACTTCAGGTAATGCCCCAGGGCCTTCGCTCAGACCTGTAACTATGGTTGCACCTAAAGTGGTAATGCCCCTATTTGGGCATTACATGTAGTCCCTTCTGCCCTTCGTTGGCGGCCATTTTCTTTGTTTACTATGGCAATCACGGAAAGGAAGAACAGACTAAGAGGGTAATTCATAGTATTTCGCAGAAATGTGTCGCAAGCGGCTGGCGCAGAGTGTCCGCGTGCGATTGTCTGCGCCAGGCACGTGCGCTAAAACCGATTTCCGCGCACAGCGTATTCATGGATTTTAGGCTCCCAAACCAGCCGTGGCGCAGAGAATCGCAGCGACCCTGCAGCAGCGCCAGTAACGCCCCGAAGAACGCCCTCGCGCAAGGAAAAGCCATCAAAATCGCTAAATCATCGCAAAGGGCTGCGCTAATCCTGGACCAGTTCACCGGGCTGGCAAACAGCAAACGCCAAGCGGGGAACGTGTATTTCAGGGGTGCGTGGGAAGTTCCACACGCGATTGGCCCAGTGCGAGCAAGGTATGTGTATTTCAGGGGTGCGCGGGAAGTTCCACACGCGATTTCAGCAGGGTACGTGTATTTCAGGGGTTCGCGTGAAGTTACTCACGCGATCGGGCCTGGGGGAGCGGGCTACGTGTATTACAGGGGTTCGCGTGAACTTTCGCACGCGATCGGGCCTGGGGGAGCGGGCTACGTGTATTTCAGGGGTTCGCGTGAAGTTTCTCACGCGATCGGGCCTGGAGGAGCGGGCTACATGTATTTCAGGGGTTCGCGTGAAGTTTCTCACGCGATCGGGCCTGGGGGAGCGTGCTGCGTGTATTACAGGGGTTCGCGTGAACTTTCTCACGCGATCGGGCCTGGGGGAGCGGGCTACGTGTATTTCAGGGGTTCGCGTGAAGTCTCTCACGCGATTGGCCCCGTGCAAGCAGGGTATGTGTATTCCAGGGGTGCGCGGGAAGTTCCACACGTGATTGGCCCCGTGCAAGCAGGGTACGTGTATTCCAGGGGTGCGCGGGAAGTTCCACACGCGATTTCAGCAGGGTACGTGTATTCCAGGGGTGCGCGGGAAGTTCCACACGCGATTTCAGCAGGGTATGTGTATCCCAGGGGTGCGCGGGAAGTTCCACACGCGATTCCAGCAGGGTACGTGTATTTCAGGGGTGCGCGGGAAGTTCCACACGCGATTGGCCCCATGCAAGCAGGGTACGTGTATTCCAGGGGTGCGCGGGAAGTTCCACACACGATTTCAGTAGGGTACGTGTATTCCAGGGGTGCGCGGGAAGTTCCACACGCGATTTCTGCAGGGTATGTGTATCCCAGGGGTGCGCGGGAAGTTCCACAAGCGATTCCAGCAGGGTACGTGTATTTCAGGGGTGCGCGGGAAGTTACACACGCGATTGGCCCCGTGCAAGCAGGGTACGTGTATTTCAGGGGTGCGCGGGAAGTCCCACACGCGGTTGGCCCAGTGCGAGTAGGGTACGTGTATTCCGCGGGAAGTTCCACACGCGATTTCAGCAGGGTATGTGTATTTCAGGGGTTCTGGGGAGTACTACACGTGAATTGGCAGTGTGGGTCCTCCCAGGTCTACGCTCCACAACCTCCACGGCCCCTGCAGGCAGCCCACACCACGGGGGACTACCCTGCACCCCTGCTCATGTCCCGCAGGCAGCCCATCCACCATGGGCATGCCCCCCAGCCAACCCACATGTCACCTTGCACTACTGATCAACAATGCATGTCTCCCACCACCCCCGCCCCCCAGCAGTGCAGGGGCAGCCTCCACCAGGCCCCCACTCATGTCTCCCACCACCCCCACCCCCCAGCCACCAGGGGCACCCTCCACCAGGCCCCCACACATGTCTCCCACCACCCCACCCCCAAGCAGTGCAGGGGCACCCTCCACCAGGCCCCCACTCATGTCTCCCACCACCCCCACCCCCCAGCCACCAGGGGCAGCCTCCACCAGGCCCCTACTCATGTCTCCCACCACCCCCACCCCCCAGCCACCAGGGGCAGCCTCCACCAGGCCCCCACTCATGTCTCCCACCACCCCCACCCCCCAGCCACCAGGGGCATCCTCCACCAGGCCCCCAATCATGTCTCCCACCACCCCCACCCCCAAGCATCCAGGGTCACCCTCCACCAGGCCCCCACTCATATCCCCCTGCACCCCCACCCCCCAGCAGTGCAGGGGCACCCTCCACCAGGCCCCCACTAATGTCTCCCACCACCCCCACCCCCCAGCCACCAGGGGCAGCCCCCACCAGGCCCCCACTCATGTCCCCCTGCACCCCCACCCCCCAGCAGTGCATGGGCACCCTCCACCAGGCCCCCACTCATGTCTACCACCGCCCCCACCCCCAAGCAGTGCAGGGGCACCCTCCACCAGGCCCCCACTCATGTTTCCCACCACCCCACACCCAGGCAGTGCAGGGGCAACCTCCACCAGGCCCCCACTCATGTCTCCCACCACCCCACCCCCAAGCAGTGCAGGGGCACCCTCCACCAGGCCCCCACACATGTCTCCCACCACCCCCACCCCCCAGCCACCAGGGGCATCCTCCACCAGGCCCCCAATCATGTCTCACACCACCCCCACCCCCCATCATCCAGGGTCACCCTCCACCAGGCCCCCACTCATGTCCCCCTGCACCCCCACCCCCCAGCAGTGCAGGGGCACCCTCCACCAGGCCCCCACTCATGTCTCCCACCACCCCCAACCCCCAGCCACCAGGGGCAGCCTCCACCAGGCCCCCACTCATGTCTCCCACCACCCCCACCCCCCAGCCACCAGGGGCATCCTCCACCAGGCCCCCAATCATGTCTCCCACCACCCCCACCCCCCAGCATCCAGGGTCACCCTCCACCAGGCCCCCACTCATGTCCCCCTGCACCCCCACCCCCCAGCAGTGCAGGGGCACCCTCCACCAGGCCCCCACACATGTCTCCCACCACCCCCACCCCCCTGCCACCATGGGCATCCTCCACCAGGCCCCCACTCATGTCTCCCACCACCCCCACCCCCAGCCACCAGGGGCAGCCTCCACCAGGCCCCCACTCATGTCTCCCACCACCCCCACCCCCCAGCCACCAGGGGCATCCTCCACCAGGCCCCCAATCATGTCTCCCACCACCCCACCCCCAAGCAGTGCAGGGGCACCCTCCACCAGGCCCCCACACATGTCTCCCACCACCCCCACCCCCCAGCCACCAGGGGCAGCCTCCACCAGGCCCCTACTCATGTCTCCCACCACCCCCACCCCCCAGCCACCAGGGGCATCCTTCACCAGGCCCCCACTCATGTCTCCCACCACCCCCACCCCCCAGCCACCAGGGGCACCCTCCACCAGGCCCCCACTCATGTCTCCCACCACCCCCACCCCCCAGCCACCAGGGGCATCCTCCACCAGGCCCCCAATCATGTCTCCCACCACCCCCACCCCCAGCATCCAGGGTCACCCTCCACCAGGCCCCCACTCATGTCCCCCTGCACCCTCACCCCCCAGCAGTGCAGGGGCACCCTCCACCAGGCCCCCACTCATGTCTCCCACCACCCCCACCCCCCTGCCACCATGGGCATCCTCCACCAGGCCCCCACTCATGTCACATGTTACACCCCCAATGTTCATGAAGCTAATGAAGCCATGTCCGTCACACACAATGGTTGCAATTGAATGGGAAAACACACAACATGACATGCATGAAACCAATGAGATGATACCACACAGTGAAGTATGCAAACAAAATTGTATTGAAAAAAAATAAGAATGCTAAAGAAAGAAAACAAACTACAATGTGTAAGAGAAAAAATAAGCTGCATGTCCGTATGAAAAAATAAAACTTGAAATCCAAATAGAAAAAAATTTTGTCCAAAGTCAAATGTAAAAAAATCTCCATGCAATAAAGAACTATGTACAAAAATAACAAGGGTCCATGAGCCCAACTGAACAAAGGAAACCTACTAAAAAACCTACCTAAAAATCAACTATATACAAAAAGTGGAGCAGTGTCCGTCGACTCCAAATCATAATACGAAAGAAAGGAAACCTAAAACTAAACAACTATATACAAAGGCGGCGGGCAAGTCCAGCGGCTCACTCTGTGGTGTCCCAGGCCTGGGCATCATCGAACTCCTGTTCGATGTCCCGGAGGCGGTCCAGTTCCATGGCCCCGAGGGTCCGCAGGGACGACGCTGTGTCCTCCTCCAACCCCCTGCGGATTGCCTCGAGGCACTCGGCCCGCCTCAGGGCCCTCCGCATGGAGTTCTCCGCCCTGACCATTGTGAGCCGCGACTCTTCCGCCCGCCGCCGCTCCGCACCTATGGCGTGGCCCAACCGCTGCCACAAGGAAGACACTCTCTGTCCTGGGTCCCCCTGCCCTCCGGCCGATGCCTGCCCCTCCGATGTCGAAAGCCCCGAGCATTCATGTCTCCCACCATGTTGCTGCTGCTGCTGCTCTGCCTCTGCCCGTGCACTGCCTCCTGCTGCCTGCACATCCTCCGCCGGCTGGGGTGCACTTGTTGATGTGGCCACCCCTGCTGGACCACCGACTCCTGACTGTGGCAGGGATGCCTCCTCCACCAGCCTGGCCGCACCGTCAGAGGCAGCTCCACAGGGCACCCAGGTGACTGATGGGTGGGAAGATGGCACAGAGGACGACTGGCGCGTAGGGGGTCCAGTTGAGGAGGGGGTCGGAGCAAGCCCCATCAGACAGCGGAATCCGGCCTGGGTGACCTGTCCAAGCAGGCTGACGTGGTCAACGAGCCATTCGAGATGACGTGCAGTCTCTCCATGAAAAGACTGCAGGTCACCTCGCATGGCCCGTTGACGCAACGCCACACCAGCCAGGACAGGCTCAACCCGGACCTGGATGGCCACGTCCGCAGGCAGAGGAAGGCCAGTTGACGTCAGCTCATCCCCTGCCTGAAAACGGGTCTGGACGTAGGCATCCCTGCTGGTGCAAGATGATGCAGGGACAGGATCGGGGACAGGATTGCACACAGGCACCTCCGCGGCCGCCTGTGCTGCCTCCTGTCCCTGGTCCTGCACTGCACCACTAGCACCAGTGGGATCCCCACCTCCAGACCCCATCTCTGGTGCTTGCGCGGCCCCCTCCTCCACCAAACCCCCCACCAACCTGGATGACTCCGTGCCATCTTCCCCCGTTGGGCCCTGTGGGGTCCCAGCTGCCCCTTCTGCTGCCGAGGAGTCCAACTGCAACCTCCGCCTCTTGGACCTCCCCCCGGCAGCTGCGGCCTTGGACGCGGCACCGGACTCCTCACTCCCCGACGAGATGACAACACTTGAGGGGAGCCGGGCCTTGCGTCTCCGGCTGGCGGTCGGATCCCCGCCGCTGTGCTCCACAGCACCTTCTCCGCCCTCTTCATCAGTTGACGCTGCAGACAGGGAGAAACAAAACACAGGCATCAGGGCACTGTACAATGGACACATACACGCATGACAGTTGCACAGGAGTGGCATTGGCAAACCTCAGACATGTCATCACAATCCCCAACACACATGTCATTGCAACTGGCACACATGAGCCATACCACAGCCATATCGCAACTGCCACCACCATCCCTACACATACAACAGCATCAGCAGCCAAAGGGGAGCCAGACATCACATGCAACACAGGAAGTACACCACACATGTACACACACCACCACACTTGCATGCATGTCCACACCTCTGCCAAGTGTCGCACTGTTCAGACGGGCATCCATGTCACATCTGCCAATCAGGCTTCCACATACCGCTGTCACATGCATCCATGTTGCATCACTTTTGCACCCTTGTCAAATACACACACATGCACATGTACACAGTGCTCATACATGCAGCCGAAAATAACATACATGCCTTAAATCACGGACATGTCTACTTACATACACATTCATCCAAACATGTGTGCACGCACAACTGCATTTGGCATGCAAGCCCACACACACAAGCACCATCCATGTCTCACACATTACAGCCCTCGCATGTGTCAGCCCCACGGCCCTGTACACCCCCACCCATACTCGACCCCATACAAACAGATGTGCAACCGGCACAATGGCGAATGATCACCACACACACTGCTCACAATCAGGATGCATGTACACTCACCGCTCGACTCCAGACGGGTCTGCTTCTCTAGGACCTGGACGTGGAGCGCTGGGGATATGCGTTCCAGGACCCCCATCTGTTCTTCCGACAAGTGGCCCCGGCGCCCCTTGGCATCCGCTGCCTTCAAGAGGCGCCGGGCCTTGTTCAGGGTCCTGGACCTGAAGTCCTCCCAGCGCTTCCTGACATGTTGTAAGTCCCGGACTGCCACCCCCTCCGCGTTGATGGCAGTCACGATGTCAGTCCAGATCCGAGTCCATCCTTCCTTGTCGGCGCGGGAACTTCCGAAGAGGGCATCATACTGCCCCAGGACTTGCTCCACCAGGACACCAACTTCAGTGGCACTGAAGCTGGTGCCCCTCTGCCTCTCTGGCCGGGGGGTTGTCAGTGGTCACAGATGGTGTTTGCCCCGACATGACAACCCCAGAGGCAGGAGTGGGTGTGCAACTGGGTCCTGGGGCTGGGCTGTGGAGCGATGGAATTCCAGTCGGGAGTCTTCGGTTCCAGCAGGGGTGTTCACAGCAACAGCACCCCTGGCTGATGTGCAGGCAGCAAATGGCAGTGCACGTGGGCAGCAGGCAGTCAGGCAGCAGCAGATGGCAGGTGGGAGCGTGCTCGGGGCTCTGGGGGGCAGTAGTTCGGCCTTCTGGGCAGGAGCGTGGTCTTCCGTATGCTTACGTGTGGCCAGCTTGGTACGGAGTGATTTGGCACGTGAAATTCCTGCACGTCAGCGTGAAAACCGAGGAAAGGCCCTTAGCGCGTAAGCGCGTCAGCACGCATACGCGATTCTATTGGACCAAAGGCCCTCAGCAGAGCACACGTGGAAAGACTGCACGTCAGAGTCTCATCGCGTGTGATTGGTGGAAATGGCCGTACACGCAGAAGTGACAAAGCGTGTAATTGGTGGAAATGGCCCTACACCCATAAGTCACAAAGCGTGTAATTGGTGGAAATGGCCCTAGCGCGTAGACGCCGCGTAAGTGACGCTGCACGTGTGGGCCTGTATAAAAAGTACGCGTAGAACACCATTTCCTTGTACGTGCTTTTCGTGGAGAGCGAGTGGGTGAATTCTGTACTTCTTGTCGGTTCACACGCGATTTACTTCACGGCGTTTCAAGTTCGTATTCCCTGTTACCTCTGACAGATTTTTCTCCTTTTACTCTTTTACTGGTTTACCTGGGCCTGTTCCCTCAAACAGTGATCCCTTCTACTGTTGTCCTGTCTCCTCAGACAGCGTACAAATCTTCTTTTGGCGGGGGTGTTGCCAACCAAACGCGCTCCTTTTACACGCTCGTTTACCAGGCAGACGGTGAGTCACGCACGTATCTAACATCTGTGCTTGCCCTATGTGTAGCCTACCCCTTCAGAGGTCATTCTAGGCTGTGTGTGACACGCATACGTTCATTCTTGTGTTACTGGGTGCCACAGCGTAGTGCAGGTTTTTCTTTCTGCACACGTGGTCTAGGAGGGGTTGCGTGCACGTCATCTCCCTTTTTTGGGGCTCCTGTGCGTAGCGTGACCCGTCATCTTTCCCCAGGGGTTACAATCAGCCTTGCAAGAGCACTAGGGTACAATTACCATCTGGTACCCAACCCCTTTGACCCCCAATTGCCCAGGACTATATTTTACTGCCACTCCCATACGCACATTAACATCAGTGCCATGGCTGGGAGGCGAGGATTCCGTAAGGGTGGCAAAGGTGGATCCGGTAGGGGACGTGGTCATTACTTGCAGGGTGAGCCTGTCCCCCCATGTGTGGAGGACCAGTCAAGGGCACCCATAATCCCCCCCCCTCCCGTTGAGGCTGATGTGGCTGACACCATCCATGCTCAGCCCTTGTTGGACCAGCCCATTGTGGCACCAGACCTGGCTGACTCCATGGCTGACTTCCAGGTCAGCAGGCCTATGACACGTGCGCTGGTGCAGGTTGATGTCACCATGCCACGTGCATCTGGGGCAGCAAGGTCATCTGCTGCACCAAGTAGGCAGGGCGGAGAGGCTGCAGGGGCAGCTGCGGCTCCATCCACCCCAGCCCTCACACACCCAGCCCGGACAGTGTCGGTCCTAGTCCATGCTGCTGATATACCCCCGGACACCATCACACTAGAGCCAATGCCTGCACCAACTCCCATGCTGAGTGTGCAATCCCACACTCCTGATACAGAGTCCACCAGGACTCCTGCCCCTAGTGTCCAGAGCGGCGCAGGACACTCAGGATCACCACCACCTTCCAAGCGGAAGAGGAAGAGTGCTCGTCCGGCACAGCTGATGCCCCAGACACGGCTACACAGTCCGGCCCGTCCAGGAAGCCCACGAACTGAATGCACTTGTCGAGTATGTGTCCGCACATGACAACGAGATGGTCATTGTTGCAGGATCCAAGACCACACCTGCACAACGCCAGGCAAACTGGCAGACCGTTGCGGACATCGTAAGTGCCCTTGGATTCGTGAGGCGCACAGCCAATGATTGCTATAAGCGCTGGAATGACCTAAAGCGCAGGACAAAGAGAAAGCTGGCCTCAAGTCATGCCGCAACTCTAGTGACTGGAGGTGGGTCTCCAGTAGCAGACATGGAACTCACTCCACATGAGTCAGTCGCTGGGACCTACGTCACGGAGGAACAGATCCAAGGCGTGGGAGATTTGGCTGATTACGAGGCATTGTCCGGTGAGTGCACATGCATGTGTGTGTCATCCATGTGCATGGTGTGTGTGAGGGCTTCTGTTTGTGTGCCAGGTGAGAGTGTGTGCGCCTGAGTCGTATGGGTCAGCCATGTGCTTCATGCAATACATCCAGCGCATCTGCATTTGCCCATAGCTGTATCCCTTCTGCCAACAGTAGACATCTAGCCCAACTGCACGCCAGTTGCCCTTGAAGTGTCACCTTGCCACAACATTGTTGCTAAATTTTCCACTGTTCATTTAGTCAGATTTTTTACATTCCACCACTTTTACTAGGCATGTCGCAGTCCTCTAGTCACATGTCTGACATGGCTATGGTAAAGTGGAGTGACTTTGTTACCTGGATATCATTTGTTCAAACATGTCCCTGTGCAATTGGACCATTTCGGACTGGCAGCTCCAGGTGAAGAATCTGACCTGTTTGAATTAGAAAAGCTATTACATGCGGGAACTGGACAGAATGAATAGGTGCTGCCCTCCTCTCCATCTTCACTCAATAGCAATGGTACATGCCATCTGTGTGATGGCATGTGTGTTTCACCTGCCAATCACAGGCCAATGTGTGATGCCACTGCCAGGCAGCATGCAGAAAATGTGTTCATCTTCAATCTTGGTGTCATCAGTGTGTGCCATTTGCATGCCTTTCATACGCAGTGAGGGTGCATGCATGGGAGGGTTTTAGTCATGTGGGACATGTGTCAAACAAGTACTGGTTCTCTTGCTTCTCAGCCCTCATTGTGTGCCATGGTGCTAATGCCTGTTTCCATTTCTTTGTTTTTATGTCTTTGCAGGGGAAGACGCACCTGATACTGCTGGGGTTGTGGAGATGGTGCAGACCCAGGAGGGGTCCGAAGGCCGACCAACCACCAGTGAGGGACGTGGTGTGGTGGTGGGTGAGAACCCACAAGTGCTGCAGGTCGTGCTCTCAAGGGGTGTCTCTGGCTGCACCTCCCCCGAGCTGTACTCAGGTGTTGATTCGGATGAGACCTACGTGCCGTCGCAGGTGAGTGTTCCAGGGAGGGATTCTGTTCTGTCTCACCCACCTGCACCAGGGTCAGAACCCTCAATGGGGATGTCAGTGTTGGCAGCTACGCCTTTGGTGGTTACGGATGCAGGGTCACACTCCGTGACATCTGATCCTATTCCTGGGCCAGCAGATCAGAGGGGGAATGCAGTCCTGCAGCCTCAGGCAGTGCCGGCACAGCAAGGCGCAGTTCGCCTTGCCCCAGACAGGTGTGGTGCCCGCCGACGTGGTGGCCGTACGCCACCTGGCAATACTGCATGGGAGCAATCCATTTACGGTATGGCAACCCAACAGGCAGCATCATCCGAGATGATGGCTCAGGCCATGGATAGGGTGGCCACTTCCATTGTCCCCCCTGAAAGGCTGATGGAGCGACTAGAGCAGGCAACCGACTCCATCTGCCAGTCACACAGGGAGGACATGTTGGGGTCCAACAGGGACAGGCGGGCGGCACTGGCGACTCTGCAGGAGGCCATCTCCATTGAGTCCCAGGGCCACAGGGAAGCCCTGAGGCAGGAGCTCCTTCACCTCAGGACGACTCTTGTTGAGCTTGAGGCTTCTACACACCAAAGGACAAAACAGCAGCTGGAGCGTCTCACCCGTACGCTCTCAGCTGAGATGCAGGCAACGAGGGGGGAGGTCCGGGCATCCCGTGAGTTGTTGCATGGGGACCTCCACACACTCATCCTCCAGAACCAGACCTACCACACCCGCATGCTTGCAGCCATGAAGGAGCAGACTAGGGCCTTGCATGGGCTGCCTCCCATAGTGCAACCACCTCCCGATGCAGCTGCACAGGGTGAGAATAGCGACAGCAGTGATACTCCCACAATAGGGTAGCCGTGTGGGCCATGAGCCCATGGAGGTGTTTTTTTTTCCCAGGATCCACGCAGGTGGGTTCTGGTGTGCATCCTGTCCTCGGACCTCCTGGGTGGCCTCCCCAACCCCCCCGGGCCCTTCAATGGCCATTTTTATTTTTTTTTTATTTTTATTTTTGTTTTTATTTTTATTTCTTTTATTCCCAATTTTTTTGGGACGATTTGTTGGCTTCCGTAGTTCCTGTGGGCATACGCTGCATTGTGGCTGGGCACATGCAGGCTTGTAATGTATTTGGTTCAGATGCTTGGGTTTGAGTCACACACACCCCTCCTGCTTCCCGTTTCCATGGGCTTGCAAAGGGTGTGCCCAAGTGACAGTGAATTACACAGTGACTTTGGACTCCCATGAGCTGTGTGGGCAGTCTGTAGTCAATACTGTGTATACATTCCTAGTGCATATTGCTGTTGTGTTGTACACTGCATGTTGCATTGATGTGTAACTCATCTTCTGTGTCTACCTCCCAATTTGCAGGTACCTTCCTCATGTCTACACAAGGACCTCTAGTCTGGAGATGTGGTCCATGTTGGCAGCAGTGCACCTACAACTCTACAGGCGCCAACACTGCACAGTTGGTAGTGGTGGGAGTGCAGGCATTTCCAGGTGGTGAGATAACTAATATTAAACATTAGTGATGTCAAGTCAATGGTAGTACTTGCTCAAGTTTGTTGTTGGTCGGCCATTACTGTGAGCATTTCACGTGTTGCAAGTTTCTAATAGGGACACTGTACATTGTGACAGTAGTGTCATGTTGTGGGTATTACTTTGTTTACCTGCAAATAGCATGACATGGCACGGTGTGTCGTGTGGCGGTGCTGGAGTTGGGTTGGCTGACATGGCACTGTCCTCTTGTTGCATTTTGCAAGTGGGTATTAATTTGAGCTGCTTGAATGTGTAACTTCACAAAACTGCATTGGTGGTGTCAGTGTGGGTAGGGATGCACACATTGTGACACTTCCAGGTGAACAATCTCAGGCTGATATGGTTTTCACGGTTCTTTCTCCAGACATTCAGGATCAGTGTCAGGTTGAGTCATCATTGATTGTCAGATGGAATGTGCCAGGGCAGTGTGCACTCCACAGGGGTGTGATTTCTATGTGAAGTAATTAGCCACTAGCTGTGTACGGGCTGCCTCCCCCCATGCCCTTTCACCTCCCATGCGCAGCGGCTGTGCATGTGGTTGGGGATGGGGGGGCACCACCATGTCCACGGCCAGGCCCCGGCGTGTTGCAACGTTGTGCAGAACACATGCTGCCACTATGATCCTGCACACTACTGGGGGAGCGTACAACAGCTGCCCGCCAGAACGGTCAAGGGAGCGAAAGCGTGGCTTCAGCACTCCGAATGTGCGCTCCACTATGCCCCGGGTTGTAATGTGGGCAGCGTTATATCTTACCTGGGGTGGCGTGGTGGGGTTCCGAATTGGCATCATCATGTGGGGGCTGAGAGGGTAGGCACTGTCCCCTGTGGAGGTGGTGATTGGTATCATTGGTGGGGTTGTGACCTAGCTCAGTATCTGACATGCATGCATGTGCAGTGGCATTCATACTCACCAAGCAGCCATGTATCGGTCCCGGTTTAGGGTGGACATTCGGTAAATGAAGCTGTCGTGGGTTGACCCGGGATAGTTGGCATATACTGAGGTGATGATTCCCTTGGCATTACATACTACCTGCACATTGATGGAATGCCAGTGCTTGCGGTTCCTATAGATGTGCTCAGATGCCCTGGGGGGACGTAGAGCCACATGGGTGCAGTCGATGGCACCTAGCACTTTGGGGAATCGTGACACAGCGTAAAAATCCAGGGCGGCAGCATGCCTTTCTGCAGGGGTTCTCGGCAGGTATATGTGCCTGCGGACTGATGGGCGTGCAGTGATGATGTTCAAGACCTGGTGTAGGCAGCGTGACTGGGTGGCCTGTGATACACCACCCACAATGGCACTTGTCCGCTGAAATGATCCAGTGGCTAAGAAGTGCAGTACATTGAGGACCTTCTCCAGGGGGCTGAGTGCTTGGGAGCACAGGGTGGGTGATGTGAGGTCGTCCTCCCACTCACTCACCAGGTCCAGTATGATGTGTGGTGGAAACCTGTACCTCCCATGCACCTGGTCATCAGGCATCCCGAAAAGGCTGGTTCTGGGTGTGAATATTCTGGCCCTGACTATCCTCCTCCTCCTCCTTTGGTAGGCCACGGCCACTGCTGCTAGGAATGGTATGTTCATCCTGGGTCTGAGCTAGTTATTTTGTTAGCGCGCAAATTAATGCGTTGCGCGTGTTGTAGGCGAGCGTGTGACCCGCACACCCCTGAAATCCAGTGGACAGTCCAATAGCGTGTGGAAATTGCCCGCACACCGGGATACAGGTGCGCTGACGTACTTGCGTGTGTAAGTGTCCGCGCACACCTGATATACACGTACATAGGCCAATTGCGTGTACGCGCACTTTTGTCCAATTACACGCGATGAGACTCTGACGTGCTGTCCAATTACACGCGATGAGACTCTGACGTGCAGTCTTTCCACGTGTGCTCTGTCATCACGTGCCGTGTGGGAAACACCCGTTCGGCTCACGTCACAGACGCGCTTACGCGCTGAGGGCCTTTGGTCCAATAGAATCGCGTATGCGTGCTGACGCGCTTACGCGCTAAGGGCCTTTCCTCGGTTTTCACGCTGACTTGCTGGATTTTCACGTGCAAAATCACTCCGTACCAAGCTGGCCACGCGTAAGCACACGGAAGACCACGCTCCTGCCCTGAAGGCCGAACTACTGCTCCCCAGAGCCCCGAGCACGCTCCCACCTGCCATCTGCTGCTGCCTGACTGCCTGCTGCCCACGTGCACTGCCATTTGCTGCCTGCACATCAGCCAGGGGTGCTGTTGCTGTGACCACCCCTGCTGGAACCGAAGACTCCCGACTGGAATTCCATCGCTCCACAGCCCAGCCCCAGGACCCAGTTGCACACCCACTCCTGCCTCTGGGGTTGTCATGTCGGGGCAAACACCATCTGTGACCACTGACAACCCCCGGCCAGAGAGGCAGAGGGGCACCAGCTTCAGTGCCACCGAAGTTGGTGTCCTGGTGGAGCAAGTCCTGGGGCAGTATGATGCCCTCTTCGGAAGTTCCCGCGCCGACAAGGAAGGACGGACTCGGATCTGGACTGACATTGTGACTGCCATCAACGCGGAGGGGGTGGCAGTCCGGGACTTACGACATGTCAGGAAGCGCTGGGAGGACTTCAGGTCCAGGACCCTGAACAAGGCCTGGCGCCTCTTGAAGGCAGCGGATGCCAAGGGGCGCCGGGGCCACTTGTCGGAAGAACAGATGGGGGTCCTGGAACGCATATCCCCAGCGCTCCACGTCCAGGTCCTAGAGAAGCAGACCCGTCTGGAGTCGAGCGGTGAGTGTACATGCATCCTGATTGTGAGCAGTGCGTGTGGTGATCATTCGCCATTGTGCCGGTTGCACATCTGTTTGTATGGGGTCGAGTATGGGTGGGAGTGTACAGGGCCGTGGGGCTGACACATGCGAGGGCTGTAATGTGTGAGACATGGATGGTGCTTGTGTGTGTGGGCTTGCATGGCAAATGCAGTTGTGCATGCACACATGTTTGGATGAATGTGTATGTAAGTAGACATGTCCGTGATGTCAGGCATGTATGTTGTTTTCGGCTGCATGTATGAGCACTGTGTACATGTGCATGTGTGTGTATTTGACAAGAGTGCAAAAGTGATGCTACATGGATGCATGTGACAGCGGTATGTGGAAGCCTGATTGGCAGATGTGACATGGATGCCCGTCTGAACAGTGCGACACTTGGCAGAGGTGTGGACATGCATGCAAGTGTGGTGGTGTGTGTACATGTGTGGTGCACTTCCTGTGTTGCATGTGATGTCTGGCTCCCCTTTGGCTGCTGATGCTGTTGATATGGCTGTGGTATGGCTCAGGTGTGCCAGTTGCAATGACATGTGTGTTGGGGATTGTGATGACATGTCTGAGGTTTGCCAATGCCACTCCTGTGCAACTGTCATGCGTGTATGTGTCCATTGTACAGTGCCCTGATGCCTGTGTTTTGTTTCTCCCTGTCTGCAGCGTCAACTGATGAAGAGGGCGGAGAAGGTGCTGTGGAGCACAGCGGCGGGAATCCGACCGCCAGCCGGAGACGCAAGGCCCGGCTCCCCTCCCGTGTTGTCATCTCGTCGGGGAGTGAGGAGTCCAGTGCCGCATCCCAGGCCGCAGCTGCCGGGGGAAGGTCCAAGAGGCGGAGGTTGCAGTTGGACTCCTCGGCAGCAGAAGGGGCAGCTGGGACCCCACAGGGCCCAACGGGGGAAGATGGCACGGAGTCATCCAGGTTGGTGGGGGGTTTGGTGGAGGAGGGGGCCGCGCAAGCACCAGAGACGGGGTCTGGAGGTGGGGATCCCACTGGTGCTAATGGTGCAGTGCAGGACCAGGGACAGGAGGCAGCACAGGCGGCCATGGAGGTGCCTGTGTGCAATCCTGTCCCCGATCCTGTCCCTGCATCATCTTGCACCAGCAGGGATGCCTACGTCCAGACCCGTTTTCAGGCAGGGGATGAGCTGACGTCTACTGGCCTTCCTCTGCCTGCGGACGTGGCCATCCAGGTCCGGGTTGAGCCTGTCCTGGCTGGTGTGGTGTTGCGTCAACGGGCCATGCGAGGTGACCTGCAGTCTTTTCATGGAGAGACTGCACGTCGTCTCGAATGGCTCGTTGGCCACGTCAGCCTGCTGGGACAAGTCACCCAGGCCGGATTCCTCCGTCTGATGGGGTTTGCTCCGACCCCCTCCTCAACTGGACCCCCTACGCGCCAGTCGTCCTCTGTGCCATCTTCCCACCCATCAGTCACCTGGGTGCCCTGTGGAGCTGCCTCTGACGGTGCGGCCAGGCTGGTGGAGGAGGCATCCCTACCACAGTCGGGAGTCGGAGGTCCAGCAGGGGTGGCCACATCAACAAGTGCACCCCAGCCGGCGGAGGATGTGCAGGCAGCAGGAGGCAGTGCACGGGCAGAGGCAGAGCAGCAGCAGCAGCAACATGGTGGGAGACATACAGGCTCGGGGCTTTCGACATCGGAGGGGCAGGCATCGGCCGGAGGGCAGGGGGACCCAGGACAGAGAGTGTCTTCCGTGTGGCAGCGGTTGGGCCACGCCATAGGTGCGGAGCGGCGGCGGGCGGAAGAGGCGCGGCTCACAATGGTCAGGGCGGAGAACTCCATGCGGAGGGCCCTGAGGCGGGCCGAGTGCCTCGAGGCAATCCGCAGGGGGTTGGAGGAGGACACAGCGTCGTCCCTGCGGACCCTCGGGGCCATGGAACTGGACCGCCTCCGGGACATCGAACAGGAGTTTGATGATGCCCTGGCCCGGGACACCACGGAGTGAGCCGCTGGACTAGCCCGCCGCCTTTGTATATAGTTGTTTAGTTTTAGGTTTCCTTTCTTTATTATTATGATTTGGAGTCGACGGACACTGCTCCACTTTTTGTATATAGTTGATTTGTAGGTAGGTTTTTTAGTAGGTTTCCTTTGTTCAGTTGTGCTCATGGAGCCTTGGTAGTTTTTTATACGGACATGCATCTTTTTTGGTTCTCTTTCACATTGTAGTTTGTTTTCTTTCTTTAGCATTCTTTATTTTTTTCAATACAATTTTGTTTGCATACTTCACTGTGTGGTATCATCTCATTGGTTTCATGCATGTCATGTTGTGTGTTTTCCCATTCAATTGCAACTATTGTGTGTGACGGACATGGCTTTATTAGCTTCATGAACGTTGGGGGTGTAACATGTGATTTCCATTTCCATGTGGGTGAATGGGTTACTTGGTAGGGCTTTTTGGCTGTGGAGGCTGTCCATTACGCACATGATGGGGGATTGTGAGCACCTGGTGGAGGCTGCCCCTGCACTGCTGGTGGGTGGGGGTGCAGGGGGACATGAGTGGGGGCCTGGTGGAGGCTGCCCATGGTGGCAGGGGGGTGGGGGTGGTGGGAGACATGAGTGGGGGCCTGGTGGAGGCTGCCCCTGGTGGCTGGGGGTTGGGGGTGGTGGGAGACATGAGTGGGGGCCTGGTGGAGGATGCCCCTGCACTGCTGGGGGGTGGGGGTGCAGGGGGACATGAGTGGGGGCCTGGTGGAGGCTGCCCCTGGTGGCGGGGGGGTGGGGGTGGTGGCAGACATGAGTGGGGGCCTGGTGGAGGCTGCCCCTGGTGGCTGGGGGGTGGGGGTGGTGGGAGACATGAGTGGGGGCCTGGTGGAGGATGCCCCTGCACTGCTGGGGGGTGGGGGTGCAGGGGGACATGAGTGATGGCCTGGTGGAGGCTGCCCCTGGTGGCTGGGGGGTGGGGGTGGTGGGAGACATGAGTGGGGGCCTGGTGGAGGCTGCCCCTGGTGGCTGGGGGGTGGGGGTGGTGGGAGACATGAGTGGGGGCCTGGTGGAGGATGCCCCTGCACTGCTGGGGGGTGGGGGTGCAGGGGGACATGAGTGGGGGCCTGGTGGAGGCTGCCCATGGTGGCAGGGGGGTGGGGGTGGTAGGAGACATGAGTGGGGGCCTGGTGGAGGCTGCCCCTGGTGGCTGGGGGGTGGGGATGGTGGGAGACATGAGTGGGGGCCTGGTGGAGGATGCCCCTGCACTGCTGGGGGGTGGGGGTGCAGGGGGACATGAGTGGGGGCCTGGTGGAGGCTGCCCATGGTGGCAGGGGGGTGGGGGTGGTGGGAGACATGTGTGGGGGCCTGGTGGAGGCTGCCCCTGGTGGCTGGGGGGTGGGGGTGGTGGGGGACATGAGTGGGGGCCTGGTGGAGGCTGCCCCTGGTGGCTGGGGGGTGGGGGTGGTGGGAGACATGAGTGGGGGCCTCGTGGAGGCTGCCCCTGGTGGCTGGGGGTTGGGGGTGGTGGGAGACATGAGTGGGAGCCTGGTGGAGGATGCCCCTGCACTGCTGGGGGGTGGGGGTGCAGGGGGACATGAGTGGGGGCCTGGTGGAGGCTGCCCATGGTGGCAGGGGGGTGGAGGTGGTGGGAGACATGAGTGGGGGCCTGGTGGAGGCTGCCCCTGGTGGCTGGGGGGTCGGGGTGGTGGGAGACATGAGTGGGGGCCTGGTGGAGGATGCCCCTGCACTGCTGGGGGGTGGGGGTGCAGGGGGACATGAGTGGGGGCCTGGTGGAGGCTGCCCATGGTGGCAGGGGGGTGGGGGTGGTGGGAGACATGAGTGGGGGCCTGGTGGAGGCTGCCCCTGGTGGCTGGGGGGTGGGGGTGGTGGGAGACATGAGTGGGGGCCTGGTGGAGGCTGCCCCTGGTGGCTGGGGGGTGGGGGTGGTGGGAGACATGAGTGGGGGCCTGGTGGAGGATGCCCCTGCACTGCTGGGGGGTGGGGGTGCAGGGGGACATGAGTGGGGGCCTGGTGGAGGCTGCCCATGGTGGCAGGGGGGTGGGGGTGGTGGGAGACATGAGTGGGGGCCTGGTGGAGGCTGCCCCTGGTGGCTGGGGGGTGGGGGTGGTGGGAGACATGAGTGGGGGCCTGGTGGAGGATGCCCCTGCACTGCTGGGGGGTGGGGGTGCAGGGGGACATGAGTGGGGGCCTGCTGGAGGCTGCCCATGGTGGCAGGGGGGTGGGGGTGGTGGGAGACATGAGTGGGGGTCTGGTGGAGGGTGACCCTGCACTGCTGGGGGGTGGGGGTGGTGGTAGACATGCATTGTTGATCAGTAGTGCCAGGTGACATGTGGGTTGGCTGGGGGGCATGCCCATGGTGAATGGGCTGCCTGCGGGACATGGGCAGGGGTGCAGGGTAGTCCCCCGTGGTGTGGGCTGTCTGCAGGGTCCGTGGAGGTTGTGGAGCGTACACCTGGGAGGGCCCACACGGCCAATTCATGTGTGGTACTCCCCAGAACCCCTGAAATACACATACCCTACTGAAATTGCGTGTGGAACTTCCCGCACACCCCTGAAATACACATACCTTGCTGGAATCGCGTGTGTAACTTCCCGCGCACCCCTGAAATACACGTACCCTGCTCGCACTGGGCCAATCGTGTGTGGAACTGCCCGCGCACACCTGAAATACACGTACCCTGCTGAAATCGCGTGTGTGACTTCCCGCGCACCCCTGAAATACACATACCTTGCTGGAATCGCGTGTGTAACTTCCCGCGCACCCCTGAAATACACGTACCCTGCTCGCACTGGGCCAATTGTGTGTGGAACTGCCCGCGCACCCCTGAAATACACGTACCCTGCTGAAATCGCGTGTGTGACTTCCCGCGCACCCCTGAAATACACATACCTTGCTGGAATCGCGTGTGTAACTTCCCGCGCACCCCTGAAATACACGTACCCTGCTCGCACTGGGCCAATCGTGTGTGGAACTGCCCGCGCACCCCTGAAATACACATACCTTGCTGGAATCGCGTGTGTAACTTCCCATGCACCCCTGAAATACACGTACCCTGCTCGCACTGGGCCAATCGTGTGTGGAACTTCCCGCGCACCCCTGAAATACACGTACCCTGCTGAAATCGCGTGTGTGACTTCCCGCGCACCCCTGAAATACACATACCTTGCTGGAATCCCGTGTGTAACTTCCCGCGCACCCCTGAAATACACGTACCCTGCTCGCACTGGGCCAATCGTGTGTGTGACTTCCCGCGCACCCCTGAAATACACGTACCCTGCTGAAATCGCGTGTGAGACTTCCCGCGCACCCTGGTATACACGCACACGTATTTTTTGTCAGCGGGTGTCCGTGTTTGTGGGTACCCCTTTGCACGTCATTTGTCCTGGAGGGCCCCAGTATAGGACATTCATCATGGCAGTATATAGGTGCTATTTGTTGGCGCACCTTTTGGCGCACATTTCTTACAGCCGCAGAGACGCTACCGCCTGCTTTCTTGTGGCGGTCATGTTTGTGCCTGTGCGCTGGTTTGAGCGTGCGCCTTTTCCCCTATTCTATTCCATGAATACGTGTTGTAGGCGAGCGTGTGGGCGTTCTGCGCACTTGTGCCCTGTACTTCCCCCGTGACGCCCACGTTTTGGCAAGTTGTTCCCCATTCGGAGTGTTACGCCCGTGTTCCGCCTACTTTTGTTGCGTGCGCCGCGCTATGTGCGAATTTCGCTGTGGCCTGTTCGATTTTCGCTGTGACCTGGCGCACGCTGTTAGATGGCCTGGGCGCCAACGTGCGCCGCGCACTGTTTTATCGCACATCCGCTGGTTTTCTCGCGCACGGCCTTCCATGAATCGATGTGCGCTGCTTTTGGTGCGATTTTCGCATTTGCACTGCGATTTTCGCTATTCCACTGCGATTCGCACGTTTTTGACCACTTGCGCCGCGCTAATTATTCCATGAATAGGCCTCCTAGTTTCCCAGTCAGCATCTGCATTTTGTTTTTTTTGGGGCATTTTTGGCTGCAAAACACAACTTGTCTCGCAAACAAACAAAAAACACTGCTTACAAAATAATTTCATGATATGCTTGTCATTTGACTTGTCTAAAAATCAATGTAAGCTGTTCTCTATGTAAGGGTGAACCTCATATATAGAGTATTAGCTCTATGTGTTTTAGTATATTTAATTAAATCAGCAGTTGAAACAGTCCAGCTAATTAGTAGTACATTTATGAAATGTGACTAAAATTCAACGTGGCCCAAGAACTATTCCTGGTTGTTACTCCATGACACAGTTTACCTCTAACAAAGGATTGCAAGTCTTCATGAAAATGCACATAGAACTAATCCATGACAGTTCTTTTTCTGTGTATGAAACATATATCATTAAATAGAAACAAAAATGTATTCGAAAGTTCAGCCTTTCTACCAACATGTGAGTGATGTATGTAGCTAATGGATCTAGCATTCCGAAAGTACTTGCATACCAATAGCCCTTGTTTATGAAACATTTTTGTATACAGAGGGCCCATATCGAAGATAAAAGGGATGTGGATATTTTGCTTCTTTGCACGTTTTCAATCAAATAATTTAAAAAGTTAATCTTCATGTTCAGTGTAGTTCGAGTGATCACGGAGGTAATATCTCCAATTGTGAATTTCGTTGGGGTCCTCTGCAAAGCTCGGGTGCAATGGTCTTATTCTGTTTGGTAGATTGGTTTTTATCCAGTTAAATGCTCTGAATATACATTAAAGTACCAATTGCAGTGCATGTAAACTCAAAGTTACTCCGATGGAAATGGTAAAGAGCACATTTGAAAACAGGTCCTTCCTTTTTTTGATTGAACGTATCAGACATTGATGATAGTTAACTTGATAATGTCCTATTGGTTCACCTGACCCTGGACGCTTGGCCCATCCCAGAGTGCATTAGCCTGTTTTAGGAAATGTGATCTCTGCAAATAATGTCCACTCCATGTCTCTGCTACCTTTGGCGTGGCCTTTTATTTCTCGGGTCCCAGTTGATGTGCAGCTTGTCAGGTATACAGGGGGAGGAGTTTTAATTCCTTAAAAGTACTCAATTTAACAGAACGAAAAGAGGTTTTTGGCTGATGGGCCTATTATAGTTTCATTTTGTGAATTCCAAATGTATCAACCTGCTTATAAAATGTCTATATTCTGTTCAGGGTCAATGTTATCTTGGAAGAATCTTTGTTGTCTAGAAACAACTAATGTTTGGTCAACTAATCTCTGTTTTGTGAATCTCGTTGTGTTTGAATGGAGATCTTTTAAAAAAATGAAGACAAAATGCAGGCATGTTTTAAATGCTATTCACAGTGTCTAATCAAGGCATATCAATCTTGGATTGCAATATCTGAAGTAAAAGAGGCATTCACTGCGAACAGTTGAGAATGTGTGGAATAGGCTCATCAGCCAGTGTTATTTGTTTTTCAAAGATATGAAAGTTACAATTGTGTTTCTTTATCCTGGACACTTGAAGCGAGATGGTTCCATTGCTGCTGTGTTGAAGTGGGCATCATACTTCTCCCTCACCCACTCTCAGGCCCCCCTTGTGCCCCCTTCCCCTTCCCTCATACTCTCCTCTTTCTCTCCTTTACCACTTGATGAGGTCTCTAGACAAGCCCGTCTTTGAAAGTCTCATCTAAATAGATGCTACCCTGCTCCTCCTGAACAATCAAGGACATCTTTCCCTCCCTTGCTCTAGCCTTGCCTGATTCTGCTATCACTTCTTTGCCACTGGCACCTTCCGACTGCTCCTCAAGCACTCTGTGTGCACCCTCTCCTCAATGTGCAAGTTAACCTGTTCACCTGAACTTAATTTACCCTTCTCCTCCCTCCCCTGAGCATTGTCACTCCTCCCAGTCCTGCATTCTCCTCCACCTCTCCCCTCATTTATGTTACTGCACTTGCACGCTCCACAATGTCTCCCGACCTAGTAGGAACGTTACTGTTTGTCTTCTTCCCTGTTCATCCTGCCCTTCACTTCCCCTCCTCTGCTTTCCCCTCATTTCTGTTACTGCACTTGCATGCTACGAATTGTCTCTCGGCCTAGTAGGAACATTGCTGTTTGTCTTTTCCCTATTCATCTCACCCTTCACTTCCACTCCTCCACCCTCTCCCCTCATTTCTGTTACTGCACTTGCACGCTCCAAATTGTCTCATTACCTAGTAGGAATGTTATTATTTGTCCTCTTGTCCTAGTTCAACTTTATTGTTGTTCATCCCCCACCTACCCTTCCCCTCCTCCTCCCTCCCCTTTTTTCTGTTACAGACCTTGCACGTGGCAAATTGCCTCTAGACTTAGCAGGAACGTTAGTGTTTGTCCTCTTCCTGGGTTCTCCCCACCTTCACCTCCCCTCTTCTCCCCACCTCTCATTCCTGTTACCGCACTTGCACGATCCGAATGTCTCAAGACCTAGTATGAACGTAATTGTTTTTTTCCCCTGTACCTTCCCCTCCCTTGTCTTGATGTACCATGTTATTACATAGGCGCATTACAAATATCCAATTAATAAAAAATAATAAAATGTCATCAATGTAATGAAAAGCACATTGGACCAAAGATGCTCAATCTATTGTTAAGTTACATTTTGTGGTGAACAAGATCCAGCTGATGAATTGGAACTTTGGATTCTCACTCCTTTTTAATTGCTAATACAAAACAAGTGAATTACACTGAATTGCAAATTAGCCATGTTTCAAAAACACTCAACTAAAATAACAATACAAATGTCATGTGGAGATCTCATTCATGTCTTATAATGCTTGATTAGGTTTCTTGCTAAGTAGTATTTTATTTGTAAGTTAATACATTACATTGTGTATCTCTGCTATGTAGTATATGTACGCGTGTATGAGCTTGATAGCTCATCCCACGTTTCCTATTGAAGGTTTTGAAACTAGCACAGCTGTAATGTGAATGTGTGCAGTAGATGTTCAACTGTGACAGAATAAGTTCAAATATGTGTAAATGAATGTTGCACATTGCGTTAGACCCCACCCACATTTATTTTTCATTCTCTAAACTAACATAAAGATGTTTGATAATAGTTAATGCATGGAATTCAATGTTGATAGATCCCATTTATTGTTAAAGAGGAATCAAGCAATGTGGGCAAAATAATTCATGCACTGATTTTTGGACAATAATACCTCTTCAACAGCAAATATTCAGACTGGGCTACAAAGTCATCGACAGAGAAATACTATTAGTTGGCATATACATCACTGCCTTTATGTGATCATGAATTAATTAAGTTGCCCTATGGAGAACACAATGGGCCTCATTTACAAATTCTGCAATTTTCCCATTGAAAGCGCTTTTGTAATCAGGCCTTGTGTGTTACGTTGGATGCATGTCTTCACTTTCTGTTCATCTTAGAATTGTCACTGCCATGACTTCAGGCAATGCTTTAGACCTGGTCTTCACCAGGACTCTAGCCCTCATCACATAGAGTAGCTTTCACCTACCTTAGTGGAAATTGCTTTTCCCTACACTATTTAATCTGACAGACTGGACAGAGAACTCTGACCATGATACTTAATAGTCAGGCATCCCAGTTAACCCAGTCTGGAGAGGAGTCTGCCTCTAATTGAAAGCTTCTAATCATGATATGGGCACCTGAAAGTGCAAGTTGAGTCAAAAATTGCAACCAAGATTGACACAGAGAGAGCCCCATTTATATGATAAAGGGGCATCCGGATTAGAGGAAGATTTGCACCAACAAGGGTAAATTGAGATTAACTAGAGGGAGGGGGTGGCAAAAAATAATTTCGGTTTCTTAAACTATTTTTTGTAAACATTGTGTTATGGGGTGTATGTGGACTTCAGGGACCGTTTCTGCTTTTCTGAATAGTTAAATGGTGTTGAATCATTGCAATTGTGGTAAGAATAAAAAGGCCCTCGCAATCATTCCAATCACTAAACAATCAAGCCTTAATGGGTGCAGGGACGTTTTTATGGGAGGGCAAAAGGGGCACTTGCCCAGGGTCCCCACCTTGGAGGGGGCCCCACAAGGCTGCCTGATGTAAAGAAGTAAGATTCCTTTGCTCACCAGACTTAAATAGCACACACACATATATTGTATTGCATGGTGCTGAGGCTCTAAACCTATTGCCTGTCTGTTTTGGAAAGTACATTTTACCTCAATCAATTCACCATGTAATGCTTTCTGCGTTCACTGTGGCATACATAGTTTGTGTGTTCCTTGCGGCACAACTCCTGTAGAATTATTTTCTTCCTGTGGGAATCGTGTTGATCATGTGCAATAGCCACATCTGAAATGCATACTGGTAAATTGAGGGCCACAATGGTTCAGAAGTTAGCTCAGTGTGTTAAGCACTCATTGCAGTGATATGTGTTCCCATGCAAGATTAGAATAGCACATTCCTGTAAGGCTGGCTGAGCCTTTCCTAAGTCTGAAGTGTATAAACCTGCCTGCATATGTACTTGGTCTTGCAGCACAACAGGTGCTATTACGAGCAATATACCTGCACCAAATAGGGGTTGCTATAAAAACGAACAGGGCATCTTTATGGTGAAGGTCTAGAAATTGGCTTGCTCAGATGGGGTGTTGTAAAACCTAGGGAATCGCCTCCAACTATGAGCATAAACTGTTAGTCCAAGAGATGAATAAGTCTCAGAATTTGGAACCATAGCATTCATGCCAGCAGACAATACAGTGATCCTGATCAATCATCCTATATCTCGTACATTATTGTACTGTCTTCTGTGGAGTTTTCCTCCTCGCTAGTGGCATCGTTTAGCCCATTACTTGATCTTTCTTCTTATGTAGGCCATTTGAGTGGAAGGGGTGGTAGACAGAAGGGAGCAGACCAGATGGTGACAGGCTCGGGCAAGCATATTTTAAAGTCTGCTTGTTTGACACAAAAAAACGCTGTGCATGTTTGTAAAAGACAAAGGTTTTTCTGCACGTTTAGAAATGAAAATTTGACAAGCCATTGTTTTGGAAGTATGTAAAACTTTAAAATACAAAAGACCAACCCAGATTAAATCTGTTAAATTACACTGTTTAGTATGCTGGTACTTATATATGTCTCTTGATGATGGGGAGAATGAAGCTAGAAACATTCTGTGTTACACCCTTCCATAAAATTTTGTTTTTTAAAATGGGCATCTTTGGTAAAGTGCGGTGTGTACTTTCCAAGTCCGTTTTATAAAATGAGATTATTTTAGTTCATGGTAAGAACCGGTAACGAAAGTTTTCAAATGCAGAAATTGCAGAGTTGGCACAAATCCCAGCTTCACCCCTTCACCTCTTAACCAATGTGCGATCCTGGGCATCTCAATGAATCTTGTATTGCCTAACCTCGCAAAATTGTCAGTCCCTAAACCTTCCAGAATTGTCACCCATTCTGAGTGATTTCTTTCTCTGGGTATGATCTTCACAACAGTCTCACTCGTGGTTTCACTGGCTGTAGTGTTGCTTCCACTATAACAGTGAGCATTGATATATTGCACATCAGAGGCACGTGTTCCTTTGATCTCTAATGGCAACACTATTTGAAAACTATGTCCCACTTCTAATCTCAGTTTGTCTGGATACAGACACTTTCCTGGCAGCTTCTAATCTGCATCCACTATCCATGCTATGGTACGTGCAAATTTCTCCTTCTGATCTATCCATGCTTGAACACGTTTGCATTCTGTGAGGCAGTAAATGTGAGATCTCTGTCTAGTATGGGTTACATGTACCTTTTACATACAGTCCTGCATTAATACTACAGGCTGCTTACCTTCCTGGATTCTATTGATATAAAGTCTCCTGTATCTATGCTGAAACAGAAGTAACCCCTTCGAAGACTGATTAACAAGTATCATTTTAAGGCCAACATTATCAGTCTGATTAGAGCAAGAATGAAGAGAGTAAGGGAACTTAAATTGAGTAAACATTCTTATTTTCAATGCTGTGAGGCAGCATATCAACCTACGGGTTGTGATTGCGGCAGGGGTAGAGGTGGTGCGCGTCAGATATTCTTGATCATTTCATTCCTTTGGTGGAGAGGGGCCCCAAAGAGGTGTGTGCCCAGGGCCCCAAAAGTGCTTAAGATGGCTCTGAATGGGTGTATGGTAATACGAGCACATTGTAGAAGGTATTTTTTTTGGGTGGACGGCATCACACCCTGCTTTGAACAGTGATGTAAGTGGATCGAGCTCAGTTCAGGTATGTTGGATTGGGTGTGCCCAAGCAGCAACTGTGCATTGCGCAAGTTAGAATTCTGTAACTCTGTCCTATTTAAAGTTGGCAAAACAGAACAGGTTGGGGCACTCACCAGGATCTGTGCCAGGTCGGGTTGGCTCGAGTCAAGTTCTAAATGCCTGAAAGGGTCTAGGAGTGGTTCAAGTCTAGGGGCAGCGAGTGCCAAAATGGTGATTCAGTTGCTCCAGTACATAGTTTGGCAAAGCAGCAGCTTGAGGGGAGACAGGTTGAATCATGGCATAACCATGCAAGTGACTTTCCAGAGGTTTGTGTCTGCAAGTGACTTTCCAGAGGTTTGAGTCAGGTCGCAGCACTGAGCGGTTGATACAAGTCCAGCAGGTGATGACCTTAACAAGGGCAATATGCAGCATTGAGTGGCTCGAGATGCAGGCACTGTACTTCGAAGGTTCAGAGAATTGATGGAAAATTAGCAGCTACAGGATCGCTGGGTGTTGATGGCATTGAACTTGGCTTTGACAGCAGGTTAACTGATTTTGATGCAGCAGAACAGGAAGCCTTAGTATATGTGGTCCTCCAGATACCATAAAACCCACTTCGGGGGCTGAAAGACATAGTGAGTCCTTTTATGGTCTGCTCTCCAAGCCTTGCAAGGTTCGGGTGCAGAGTGGCAGGTCTGTGTCTAGAGCAAGAATTACCCCAAATGTGCCCTTGGAGTGGTTAGGGGCAGAGTCTTCCTTTACCTTGGACTGCTCCTTCATCATCTCGCTGATTGAGGGCTTTGGAAAATCCAACTCTCCCAAAAGTGGTCCAATGAATCCTTCTCAAGTGTTTGTTCCAGAGTGAATCAAAGAAGTGGTGGAAGACCCATTCTTTTAAGTCCACAGGTGATTGGACTAAAGTTATCCTGCTTTAGTTGTTCAATCTCTGCTCCTGGGATCAGTGGACTTTGCCTCCTGGCAACACTGAAAGTACTTTGTGGCACAGGAGATAGATGGGGCGGGAAGGAAAGGTAGAGTTGGAGTTCCTCCAGTTGTCAAGAGCTCTGACTACCTACTCTAACCTAGCCCCCTTCCCTTCTCAATATGATCAAAGGCCTTTTGAAATGCAACCTCCTGGTGTAAGGTGCTGTAAGGTGGTGCCAGTTGTGAATGGATGTGCCTTTTAATTTGTGTTCCCCGGCCAGCTTCCTTTTACCTACCCTTACAAAGGAACACAGAGAACCACCTCCCAAGGCTACAGTCCCGCCAGGAGTGGCAAGGTCCAGCCTGTCTGATGAAAATACACATTATCCTTCCACAGATGAGCCTGGCCTCACATGGCAGACACATGGGTCATATCAAATTGCTCTGGCTTGTAAGACTTATGAGAGATACCATCCACCATACCATATATGCCTTATATTTAATTTCTCTTCCACCAGGAGGGTAGACTCATAAATATAGAATGTTGATACAGGGGTACATATCTTAAATGCAGCTCATATGCTGCAGAGAGTGGGCTATTACTACAGCCGTCAAATGAGGACTTGTGACATATGAACCTGCTCTGCACAACTGCTAGAATGATACATGTGCTGTTTTACAATGTTGTAATCTGCAGGCACTCTCTAAGGCATTTGAGGGAATCGTGAAGAAATGTTGGATGTGGGGTGGTGATGAAAATTGTTGAGTATTGTTGAATTATTATTGAGTATTGTGAAGTTTAGTTGAGAAAGGAGCAGAGTCAGATTTGATTTGTTCATGGTTAGGGAACATTCGATCTTGAGGTAAAAGGTTTGGGTGCTTAGCCTAGACTATTGACTTAAGGGTACAGATGACAGGAGATGTATGTAAATATTGGATTTCTTGTGAATTGTGTGTTTTGCTCAGGCCATGGATGATGGTATCCCTGTGTATAGGGCTTAGCAAAGGAGGCTGGCTCAAACAGCGGAAGGTGTTCTTCTGGTTAAGTTGCCCTGAGTCGTTTTCTCTACAACACGACTTTGTAGGTACAGATTGAGCACATGAAATATTGGTATCCCCTGTTAAGAGGAAGGACGATGACCATGGGCTTATATTGGGTGTGTTTTTTAAAATATCTTTGTAATGGCAAAATATCTTTATGAGCTCTGTTAGTGATGTCTATCATTCACTGACTTACTGAAGAGGTGACATCACCAGTGAGGTCTGTGTATAGGATTCGGAGAGCAGGAGGAGATGCAGAATTTGGTTTTGAGAATCAAAAATTGACGAAGTAGGTTGTTCTGTGGTGGTGCGTGGAAGGCGCATGTGCAAAATTGCTGGGTGTACCTGAGGAGGTTGGGAGTCAGAGAGGCTTGTGATGTTTTGAAAAGGACTAGTATCTGTAAAATTGGAGAAAAATAAGATAAACTGTATTTTTGTGTCTGAATAACAATGGAAGTGTCAAAAACCTCGACTGTAGGTCAAGTATTAAAAGCAATGTATTGTGGTAAAGGTGCAGGGGACACACCCCAACAGCATCTATGCAAGGCCCTTCCACGTTATACAAACCCGATTTGTAAATATAGCACAGAATAGACACAAAGCACAGAGGGTTAAGTGTCTAAAGCCATGGTCAAAGGGTGGGAGCTTCTCCAAATATGTGCAGCAACCATTACACAAACACATACCAGAGGTTTACAAGGGGAAGGAGTTGGGCAATCATATTGCAATATTCGAGCTCCGGAAGATGTTCCAGGATGAGGGAGGGGATGTGGCGAGGTGTCAATGGACGCTAAGCCAACAGGAGGCCCCGGGCAAAAATTCCTCAGCCCTGTTTCCCCACCTCCTCCTGAACATGGGAACCGAAGTAGCTGCAGAAGGAGCCCAGGGATTATGCCCTATATGAGAATTAAGAGCAGCTGAGAGGTACAGAAATCCAACATTCGTACCTCTACCATACACCAAGGAAGAGGGGAAGAAAAACAAGTGGGTGGAAAAGGGGTGCACAGTGAAACAGAGACAAGTACAAGGGGATGTGACCTGGGAACTGAGGAAAGAATAGAGGGACTGGAGAATATAGTATCGAAGGAGTGGCTAGGAGGACAAATACTCCTGAAATTAGATGTGAAGACAGCAGGAGAAACAGGAGGGGTGAGTAAGGAAGTAGCTGGTTGCAAAGCCAATAGTGAAGGACGAGTGTGGCCAAAAATATTGAAAGAGGTGAAGAGGCAAGAAAAACAGAAAAAGGAGGAACGCTAGAGAGTGCGAAGAAAAAAACAAAAGGCAGAAGAGAACGAGTGGGGGCAGCGAGAGGCAAGGAGAAAGAGGGAGCTTGTGGAGATGTAGATGAAAAGGGAAGAAGAGAAGGAAAAGCAAGTTTTAGTGAAGAGGGAGGGGAGGAAGTGGTAAATAGAGTGGCTCATAAGAGAGTGCAAATGCAAGACGCAGGAGGAGCGCAGTGTGGGACATAAGGCTGAGAGTGAGATGAGCACATTTTAATGACAACGAAGGAAGAGACAAGCAAGTAGGGTGAGATTGCAGCAGAAAAACTGATAGGGCAGCTACACTCCAATACAAACCCAACACTGGGGTCTCTGTGAGGGGGGATTGTGAGAACTTAATTGACATAGAAGGGGAACCACAGGGAGCACTGGCACGGAGGAGACTGAGCTTCCATGACGATATTGACAGTGACTTGGGACACACAGTGTCTCACAATGACTTAGGGAGGGCGACCTGTTCGTCGATCAAAAGGGAAGCACACGGATTGAAGTTTGACATGGGTAGCAGACAGGGACACAGAGGGATTGCAGAGTGACAATAATGAGAGACAACATTGGTCCAAGGTCACATCGCACAGCATGGAGAATGTAACTCCGTATACACAGAGGCTTAGGGACCTTCCAGCATGAAGGAGGGGAGAATTGGCAAAGGCATTAACTGCCACCAAAGACACTGGGAGAATGGAGTGGGGACTTTGGGTCTATATGGATATTGGGTAGGGACATCGGATTGACATAGTTCCCCTTATTGGAAAAGGGAGAGGGTGACCTCAATACATACCATGGAAACATATTTACAAGGAACATTTGAAGTGTAGGCTATCCTTGTTGACCGTGGGTGCAGGGAAATGGATATATACGAAATGGAAAGGATGACAGCAGGGCAGAAGTTGGCAGTAGGGGACATAAAAGGTTTATTAGTGGCGACCCTCGGAGGGGCTGCCAGTGACGTATGGAAAAGGGCTGTATACCCAGGAGTAACCACCCAGAGCATGGAGCACAATGGTTCGCCGTTTGATAACTGCCGAGCAGCCATGTGGCAAGCTCTACAGGCACAGTGACCAGACAACTCAGATATCAGTGCAATTATGGCACACAGAATGGGAGAAGAAGAAGACCCCCTACAATATATTCAGGCTATTCAAGAGTTATGGAGACTTGAAACCTGAGAATCGTGGGACAAAACAGTGGCATTATCTTGTCATATACTATGCCAAGGATTGCCAGGGCAGGTGCAAAGGCAACTCAAGAAACTGGGGGGGTGGAGGGAAAACCGTTGGTGCGAAATTCAACTTACAATAGTACATTATTGCAGGTTAATGCAAGAAAGCACAAGAAAAAGGCATGAAGACAGGTAGCAGGAAGAGGTTAGTGCAGAGCAGAAAAAACTGTCTAAATACAGCATGGAAGGGGCAGTGTTAACAAGCATGGGAGGACAGAATGCACCACAGACACAGTACGCACCACCCGCAGGAAGAGTTTTCATGGGGTGGGAGGATGAGCAACATGGGTTCTGAGGAATATGGGCATCAATTGCAACAGAGCCAAGGGGGATTTCTAGGAGGATATCATGGATATGGGCAACAAATGCAGCAGGGCCCAGAAGGGTTCTCTGGAGGGTATCAGAGACAAATAAGAGAACTACTCCAATGATGGGTGTGTGGATAGATAGGACATGTCTCTAGGGTATGTAGAAGCAGAGGGGGATGCCACAGAATGGGAGAAAGCCATAACAGCCAACATATCCCAGGAAACAGAATGAGTACTATGCCCATGACCAGACAGAACAACAAGGACAGGCACCAAACACATACCCACAGACACACCACTCCATGACACAGACACCACAAATGCAGGCGCCAGGACAACAGTATTCACAGGCACCACAGATGAAGAATAACACACAGCCATCATACACGGCACAGCAAAATGATTGGACACTGGCATGCATGGACTCCATAGCAATGACTCCCATTAGGAAACTAGGGGTATTGCCATGGTGGGGGGCAACCAATTCACTGGAAATGTAATGTCATTATGCCCTCAATAGGACAGCCACAGACAGACCTGATGTGTTCAAACCTATCGATTACACCCAATCCGGCAGTGGAACTACGCAGAAGGGTGATGCTTGGTTACAAAATATTCTCCTTTCTTGTAGACACTGGGGCGACTAGATTTCTGCATACTGGAAGGGAAGTATAGAATGTCAGGCATTGCCATGAATGCTCAGGGATTTTCTGGGGAGACAGAATTGGTTCCAGTTACAGATGATATTGCACTTCCTATAGGGGAGCACAACCTAGCCCTACCTTTACTGTATTCCCGACAGACATCGGTAAACATAATAGGAAGGGAGATCATGAGAAAACTTAACATGACCAGCTCATTCACTGATAAGGCGATAGTGTGTTCCACACCTGGGATACACCTATTAAACGTGAGGGAAATTATTGAAGCTTATTGTGGATGTAAGTTGCAGGGGGGAGGGTGCCAGCAGATGAGGAACAATTTTGGTATAAGACTGAAATAATAATAGCCTGGCTCCCAGGTATTCAGGGGAAAATGTGGCATTTTCCAAATGAGTACATGTTCAGGCCAGAACTACAATTAGGCAAGAAGAAAGGACTATGGTAATACTGGTACAAGAGGCAGTAATAGTCGGGGATGACTGGATAGCAGTACATGGGACAGATGATACAGGGCGAGCACGGCGATTAGTGATCTCTGTGGCTGAAGGGTACAGATTAACTAACATTACAGATGAAGTACTGTTCAAAGACAATAGATCAGATCATGAGGTAGTATTTGAAATTATCATTACATACTGGGTGAAAATATATTACAGAGAGGTACCACAGAGAATGGCGATGATGTTACAAGCAAAGTTGAAATTTCTCTAGGAAGACTTGGCAAAGGTCCCCAGCATTTTATGGACCACAAGTCCCTATGATGTGGGGCTTCTGAAAGGGATAAGAGCAGTGAAAATAAAACTGAAGCCAGGAGCCATTTTACCATGTGCTAGGCAATATCTCCTGTTGAGGGAGGCAGACGAGGATATTTATTAGACAATTACAGCACTAGTAAAGCAAGGCATCCTAATACCATCAGAATCACTGTGCAACACGGCGGTGTACCCTGTATAAAAGGCAACGGGGGTCATGGCGTTTTATAGAGGACTTGCACCCTTTGAATCATATTGTCGAAGCAGAATTTTCTTTAGTGCCAAATCTAGAGACAATATTGTGTAGTATTCACACAGAAGCTCCCTACTTCACGGTCATAGATTTGAAGAATTCTTTCTTCTCTATACCACTACACCCAGACACACAAGACGTCTTTGTTTCTATATAGAAATAAGGAGTGGAAACGTACTAGAGTCCCTCAAGGGCACTGCGACTCACCTTCCATATTCAAGAGGGTCCTTCAAATGGAAATGTAAAGTTAGAGAGCGTTGTTATACAGTACGTAGACAACATATTGATTTGCAGCAAGACAGAGACACAGTGTAGCGATGACTCAGTGCATATGTTGACCGCACTAGCAGAGAAGGGATACAAGGTAGACAAGCCTAAATTACAATATTGCCTAAAAGAAGCATTGTAATTTGGACAACTAATATCACAAGATGGGTGAAATGTGACACCAGAAGAGCAGAGGTGATACCCAAGACTGCAAAGCCCACAACCATAAGACAAATGCAGAGGTTTCTAGGACTATGTAATTATTGTAGAGCGTGGGTGTTTGACTGCAGCACTTACACTAGGCCCTTATTTAGTGCACTGAAGGAAGCACAAAGAGGGGAGGGTACATTACAATGGACAAAAGAAATGACTGAGGCATTTGACGAGCTGAAAGAAGCAAAATGTACTGCTCCAGTGTTAGGGATCCCAGATTATCAAATTGAATTCTTCTTATTCTTGCACTCCAATGGAGTGGCTATGACTGCAGTACTGACACAAAAGAGAAGGGTGGGCACAAACCTCTAGCATAGACCCAGTGATGAGAGGAAACTATGCATGCAAACATGCACTGGCTGCTACCGCATTCGCAGTAGACAAATCAGCGAGTATTACCATGGGATGCAGCACCACACTTTTTGTGGAGCACGCTCCCTTCACAATACTGGAAAGACCTAACAGTACATTGCCAACACAGAGAGCTTCGGGGTATGAGGTGTTATTGTCAAACCCAGCTCTCAAGATAGTGAGATGCTGACTTGTCAACCTGGCGACTTTCATTGCCAAACCCATAGAGGAGGATGACTATGTGCATGACTGCACGGCCAACATAGAACATTTCAGTGACTGACACCCCAAAGGTAAAGGAGAATGCACTTGAGGGGGTATATGTGCTTTATATTTATGGGTCATCAATGATTGACGAGACAACTGGGGAAAGACATACTGGGACAGCAGTAGTTAGATTAAAAGAGGACAGGATGAGCGAGGTGGTGACAAGTGCACATCTACCATCATATCTTTCAGCAGAAACAGCAGAATTAGTAGATTTAATACTGGCACTGGTGCACAGCAAAGGCAAGGAGGTGACAGTGTATTTGGATTCAGCCTATGTGACATCCACAGTGCATTCTGGGGTGTCACGTTGGCGGAGGGGGGGCTTCAGATGTGCTGATGGGTGCCTGGTGCAGCACATTCCTTTTGGACAGGCTGACAGAGGCACTCCAGTACCCACTGCGCCTGGCAGTGGCAAAGTGCCAAGCACACATGAGGGGAGAGGACCCCATCTCCGGGGGCAACAAGGCAGCGGATGCGGAAGCAAAACATGGCGATTATTTTAGGGAACTTCTAGAAATGCATGCTTCGTCCCAAGTGTGCAACTATGCATGGACAATAATATTAGAAGAAGGATAGAACACATTACCAGTGACACAATTATGGAATAGCAGGTAGCTGCAGCAAAAGGAGGAAAATATATTGTGGATAAGGAGGGATGTCCAGTGTCTCCGACAGACGCCTTATGATGGCAAAAAAACACAGGAAAAGTGGTTATGCCATTCTCATTATTGCACACTGCACTGACAGTTACAGCATCCTACCCGTATGGGGAAGGAGGTGCTTGCTGCTCATATTGGAGAAGATTTTTTCTGTCCTAATTTGGCAAAACACGTGGCAGAAATCATGAATAATTGTCTAGTTTGTATGCAATTTACAGAAGGTCATACACTAAGGGTAATGAGAGGAGCCATACCTCGCCCAATGGGTCCATTCCAGCACCTTCACATTGACTATGTCGACATGCTCCAAGTATGCAAGGGCTACCACTACATGATAGTGGTTGTGTGCCCATGTTCCCAATGGATCCTGATGCCATTAGAGCAGCAAATTTCCTTGTTTGAGAAATCTTCCCACGATGGGACATGTATGAGGTCCTGCGGTCTGGCAATGGCCCTCACTTTGCCAATGAGATGTTTCACCACATCACAAACTTGTTGGGAATACAACACAAATTCTCTTGTGGCTATCACCCGCAAGCAATTGGAATGTGTGAGCGTCTGAATAGGCTGCTCAAAGAAGGCATCTCAAAAATTAAAAAGACCCTTAACAAGAGATGGCTGCACTGTCTTCCATTAGCATTATTCACATTGCGCAATAAACCATGGTCCGACCACCATTTAACTCCACCTGAGGTGGTAACAGGACAACGCACGAGACTTCCCCTGTCTCCTCCCACTATGGCTTTAAAGGATGCAGAAAACCTGTCAGAATTATTGGGTCAAGAAATGTATGAGTACACCGCTTCCTTGATTGGTAGTGCCTCTTTTATCTCTCGTCAACTGCATCAACAATGGGAGAGGCCTCAAACAATAGAAGAGAGCAACCAGGAAGCAAACAAGGAACTTTTGATGCACCCACAGCTGTATCCTGGGGATCAGGTGTCGTTGAGTGACTTTACCAGGTGGTGGTATAAACCATGCTTTACAGGACCACATACAGTAGAGCAGGTCACTGATTGTACAGTAAAATTGCTAGAAAAGTAGATTTGGAATTACCTCAGGAACATCAAGCCATGCAAAGCGGTGACCTCTCCTAGCACCAACAATGAATGGGCTAATGATCCACAAGCAGAAGAACAAAACAATTGCCTTGAAACATCACAACCCAACAGTGGCCAACCTATGATTACTCGCTCCAGAGCAAGAGAGATAGGAAAGGTACTTCCTACGCATCCAGAGTGAGGGCACACTGTCTGTTTATTATTTTTCTTTCCGCACACAGACAGCATTCATCATGAAAGTGCAACTGTGATTATTACATGTCCCATGCTTCCCCTTGATCCTCATCCTGACACTTTCCAATGGCAATTTGTCTAATGTGTTAGGCGATCCAACAGCAACATAAGACAACATATTAATGTGTTATCTGTTTTTTATAGCTTTTTTGGCCCAGGTACACCCCATTTCTAGAGAAGGGCAAACCCTTCTGTGCTTGCAGTACTTTGTGATCCTAGAATATGCACAGTTTGGGAACAATTATTCCTTCTTGCAATGACCCAACACCAAGTTCGCGGTGCTTGAATTAATAAAATACTAATACAATAACGCCTTTTTTAGCACATTGCAGGCGGTCAACAAGCATCTTTCATACTACGCAAAATTAAGTGATGGGGTGATTATTAAAATAATTCTTATTGTGTCCTGTGTCTTATTTTCATGTGGTATTTTTGCCCTCTTTTTTTGGCAAATGTCATATATTGCAAGTGGCACTGCTGTAAACTTTACTAACAAAACCTCAACTCCAGCAGGTGGAATGACCATATCAAGTGGAAAGGTAAGCACTGTACATACAGTAAGGAGAAGTAGATGCACTGCTGATGCAGGCATGAGGGGGTGGATGTCTATCTCACTGATACTACATGAGTGTTTAATAACATGTGGTACAAGCACATGACTAAAATAGATAAACAAACCACTGAGGAGAGCGGCTGTCTGCTCATTAATCCCCTCTGCCATGAGTGCCTCCAGAGCGGTTGTAGCAACTGACATACCAGCAGCAACAACACAATGCCTTATGTACCTGTCGAGGTTTACAACCAGAGGAAGATTCCAAGGGAGAATGGAAACATTGCAATGGATGTCCAAGTCAACATTCCCCTATGAAGATAACTACATAAAAACACTTGACATGATGGACATTTACTGGAAACAAGACCAGGCTATAAAATACAAAACTGACATCCCAGAGAAAGGAGAGACAAAAACAATAACACTAAACGAATTACCATGTCCTAAGAAGGGACCCAAGGAAACAGGAGAACCAGGATACTGGGAATGACCACAGATGCTTGTGTATGGCCAAGTGTACACAGCTGAAGGATGGAAGGACAGAGTATTTGTATTTGTATTTTATTTATTTGTAAAGCCATGGGGCATCTGAGCACTGGGCCTTACATGTTACACAAGCATGTATATACAGACAAAATTGCAATTACAGGCATTGAAATGGAAGCAATCAAAATAACATGATAAAGAAATGGTAGAAGGCAGCAGGTGCAACAAGCAGGTTATATGAACGATACAGTTTGTATGTGTATATGGTAAAAACATGAAGTTGAGTAATATGACATTTTGGAGGACAAATATATAGTATACGATTTAAGACAAATAACAGATATATGTACAACATGTGAAGATGCTAAAGTAACAGTCTACACCTAGTACAGGTTATCTTATAAAGTAGGTAGGTTCTAGACCTGCTCAGAGAACCAAGCTTTGACCTTGCTATGGAATTGCAAGAAGGATGGTTCTTCTCTTCTGGGCATAGGAAGGGCATACAATTTTTTAGCAGCCAGGACTGGGAAGCTAACCCCACCAGCACATTGTTGGCTAAATCGTGGGATAACAATGCAATGCAATTGCACTATTCTAGTTGGTCTCGTTGAGTTGTGTTGCAGAGATATGTGGGGGCCTGGTTATTAAGGCACTTATGAGTAAGTGAGAGTGATTTAAGGTCTATTATTTGCTCAATATTTAGCCAATTTATGTTTTGTCTAGTGGAAGTAATATGCTGTTTCCTTGGAATGTTGCAGGCCACTCTAATTGCATTATTTTGCATAACTTGCATTTTGTTGATATTCTGTTGGGATGTACCCAAGTAGAGTGCGTTACAGTAGTCAAGCATGGATAATACTAGAGCTCTTGCTACTGAAATGCAGTTTGTTGTAGTCAGATAAGGGCAGCAGGGTGTAATAAGTTTGCATGTGTAAACAGTGGATGATGCTAATGCATTAATTTGTCTTGTAAGTGAGAGTACTGAGTCAATATAGATTCCTAGAGTTTTAACATTATTGGCTACTTTAATGATATTACCGTCAATGTTAAAGGATTCGAACATGCTTCCTAGTTTATTCAGTGTAGTAGGTGAGCCAAGGAGGAGTAGTTCGGTTTTGTCATTGTTTAGACATAAACCATGCTAAGCCATCCATATTTGTACAGGTAGGAAGGCGCACATGCTCCAACAAGTTCCAGTAAACACAGTGCAAGAAGAAAATGATAAATGCCTGAAGGAATGGGATGCAAGTACAAAGTTACTGACCTGGGTGGATAATGAAGCTGGACGATGGCCCATAATGGTTCCATGTCATTTCATCCTGCAATGTTTTTCGCATGTTTTTTTACTGTGGATTATTTAATGAAAAATTCATCAAATTTGTATTTTTTTATTTTTAGGGGGGTGCCCCATTAGACACTCATCCTCTTTCATCATTTATATATTCCTGAAGATCCACAACCCAAATATATATCTTTCTGACCCCTTAAATTTATTTCTTTTTGTTAAAAAATCTGCAGTAAAAAAACCTGCAAAAAAACATCCCGCGATGAAAGGACATAGTACCCCCATAATACCACTGAAAA
Source organism: Ambystoma mexicanum (assembly GCF_040938575.1). Classification (NCBI taxonomy): domain Eukaryota; kingdom Metazoa; phylum Chordata; class Amphibia; order Caudata; family Ambystomatidae; genus Ambystoma; species Ambystoma mexicanum. Next base: position 1,095,165,120 of record NC_090931.1, read on the forward strand.
AAGCAGCATTATGTTTCCAGAATGATGGTGCAGTAAAGGTTGGAGAAAACAAAGAGTGCAAACACACAGAAAAGCAACCAAGAACGAAGGTTGGGATGGCAGTATTAATGGATCACTATTTGACGTGCAGATCTAAGGCGTATGAGAAGCTGCCACCCAACTAGGGAGGAGTATGTTCGCTAGTGCACATCAATACACCAGCACTAGTAGTGCCACAAAAAGAAATCAAAACAGACGACTTTGCTAACATGGACAATGCCAGAAGAAAGAAGAGGTCAGTTGGAGTGAGTAGGGTAAAAAGAGAGAAGTGCTTGTCATCGGCATCAGAAGCATCTCTGTATAACATGTCAGCCTGTTCAGTAGGCACAGAAATGTTCTTTGTGTCAGTAGTACCAGCTGTGCAGACGTACACAAACACAAAATATCTCCAGATTATGAGATGGGAGCTTATGCAGTCAACAAACTCAACTGTAAATGGCTTCAACACGATAAAAGAAGAACTCCAAGCAGTAAGGTTTATTGCCTTACAGAACAGATATCTTCTAGACCTTCTCACATCAATGGAAGGAGGAGTTTGTGCCAAGATTTGGTCTTCTTGCTGTACATTTGTGCCTGCAAATGATGAAGCAAATGGCACACTCACAGAAGCAGTTACCATATTGTAGAAAATGCACGCCAAGATGGAGGTGGAAGCAAAAGGTACAGGGAAAGATCAAAGCTGGCTGGCGTACATATTTTCATGGATGTCAACATGGATAGAAGGCGGAATAAAACTATTACTAGGAGCACTAATATTGGTACTAGTAGCACTATGTGTGATTAAGATCGGCATAACACAATGCCGCAAGATGACAGCAACGGCAATAGTAATGAAAGTGTTAGTGGATACAAATGGTGAAGAAGACAAGATAATAAAGGAAATAAATATAATAAGGAAAGAGATAAAAGAGTGCCCATTGCTCCCAACCGAGAGGATAACATTCAATGATCCAATGGACAACAGGAAATACTGGGCAAAATGGGTATTGTGAAACCCGGAAGGAGAATGCAGTTACATGACATGGAGTACGGACAACCTTGTCAATTACAGTGGGCATCTTGGAGGAATAAAGAAGATATGGATATCGAAAGCAAAAGAGACTAAGTTTGGTGGCGTGGTTGACAAGTCGACCAGAGGGGTGACTGAAGAGAGGGTCCCTGGAATGCCCCTCTGGACCCCTATAAGCATGACATCCAGAAGAGTCAGAAATGCAAGATGCCAGTCACTGTTTGGCCAGCCCCCAGATGTGCCAGTGACTTCTACATATGCAAAAAGATATTCTCTCAGACAACCATTCAAACCCTATCCAGCTGATGTCTTCATGGATACATGTGCCTCAAAACTGGAACTGGTTGACTAATGACAAATATCCAGCTGTGCTGACATCGTTAGCCACAAATCAAACTCGCATCCCTGCACGAAGTTACACAGACACACACGTGCACACATGAAGAAGATGCTTATACAGTGCTGTAGATAGAGTAGAGATACATATACATACTGTCAGAAGCCTTTCCTTTTCATTAGCAAAATGCAGAAACGCAGTAACGCAATATAAGTAAGCGATTCAGAGCAAGCTTGCAGCTCCTTATTGCAACTAATTGTATGGTGCTACAGGGTTGTATAAGGAACCTGGTAGAACCAAGTACCACTAACCCACAAAGAAACACAATAAAATATAGACATATAGAAATCATAGCACAACTATAGTAAAATTATATGAAGCCACAGGCCTCAGAATGTGGGACGAAGGAAAGCAGATTTTGCAGCACACTGTCCAGTGCTCGTGCTCGCAGCCAGGGTCAGAGATGAGCAGAACATTCCTGTCTCCTCGGACTGGGAGCCACCTGCGAAATAGCAGAATGAATTCTCCCTAATTGGAGACAGAAAATTTGATTTTGTAGTCTTCACCCATGTGATCTGGCAGGGGTGAACAATGGCTATTTACCCATGGTGGGAAGAGGAGCAGTTCCCAGCGAAGCAGACAAGAAATTATACATGTGTTGTTTTACAACGTTGCAGCCTGTAGCCACTCTCTAAGGCAAAGTGGTTATACCTGAAGCAACAATGGGGACAGATAGTCTTTCTCATCACCTTGAGATGGTACACAGAGCAATGAGAACAGAGCTAGGTCCCAGGCCTGAGGAGACCTGCTCCAGCCAATCAAGGAACACAAATCCAGGGGTGGATGCCAAAGGGCAAGGGCCAATGGTAATCCTGCAACCCTGCAACAATGTAATAGATCGTTTTTGGGGAAGGCACAGGCAAAGCCACCTGACATACAGGGGTCAGTTAGCTAACCTCCATAGGTGCTGTCTATTAGGCACTACCACACAGCCACCCAACAGTGTATGCTTGTAGGCTTTTGGGGAAGAGCCCCAACTTGTGATGACACACACCAACAAAAGCCCCTGGCACGGGCTCAGGAGCTGTGATTGCTGGATATATCTTGTTTCCTGTATGATGCCTGTCTGTTATGGAAAATAAAGGACAGTTCTAACTTGCACTTGGCTGAGTCCTCTGTCTGTTTACCATGGGATGGTTCGTTGGGCCCTGGGTACACCACCGAACGGTGATTGTTTAGCACCAACCCGGGTCCTCTAGTATCCCTATACAATGGTGTTTATGAAAGGGGAATCTGGTTAGCAGATTACCATTTCTGAGATGGAATTGCATACATCATTTCATTATGATTTTATTGAAGCTTGATGGCAGTACATAACAGTCACCAGAAAAATGTATGTTATCAAAAAGAGCAAATATCTAGAGGCATTATGAACATCAAATATCAAAAGTCAAGAGAGAAAAACCACGCCACTGTACTTTTGGGAAATATGTTCCAAATACCAAAACCAAAAAAGAGTTGCCTGAATCCAGTGAGGATCATTACATGTCCACTTGAAATCCTGAAATGTTCTATGGAAAGTTAAAAATAATAATAAAGAGATTATAGTTAATGGGGGACAAATCACTGGCAAAATTATTGCCTCAGAGGAAATGTGGTGCAATGTGCATTTTCAAACCGTTTTTATACGATGCATATATAAACGGATTCCTTCTATAAACTTTGGGAAAGGCAGAAATCTAGAAATGCAGATGATCATCCTTTCTGTGTATCATGACATGTGTGCATGCCAATAATTTGTTGAGGAAATTTAGCTTTCATAGCCTTCCTTGGCCATATTAGTGAAATGCGTCATGCTTTATTGATCCACAAAATCCCTATAGACTAACCCTAAATACACAAGCTCTTTCCCAACTCTCTACTGGTGAACTGCAGAGGAAAAACACTTCTCGGGTGTTGAGTCATCATCCTAAATAGCCATCCAGGAACAGTTTTAGTAGGACAGCAGGAAGAACAATGTCAGAAGAAACTGGATGGAAGAATGAAAATAGATCGGGCTCAGAGAAAACAGACAAGATTATGGCCCCAATTCATGTAATACAGCGCAGAAGTAGCGCAAGCGCTGTCCGCCGAGAAGGAGCATGCGCCAGCCGTGGCAAAAACCAGCAATTACGCTGCACACGTACTCATGGATTTTCAGAGGCATCAGTACCTTTGGCGCAATGAACATCAAGCAGTGCCAGTAATGCCCCCAACACACCCCTGTGTGCAGGAAAAAGCCAGTGAAATGCCTAATATGGTGCAAGGCCCCGCGCCACCCGTGAGACAGCACACAGCCCCCCCATCGTAACTGTGTGAAAAACTAGAGCGTACCCCAGTCGCCCCAGCCTAATCGCGTGGAAAGGCGTAAGCGTACCCCATCCGCACCCAAGCGTAAAAAACCCCAGTGTAATCGCATAACCCGCTCACACCAGCCAAATCACGTGGAAAGGTCCGTACGTACCTCGTCCGCACCCCAGGATAATCGCGTACCCCGCTCGCACCAGCCAAATCGCATGGAAAGGCCTGCACATACCCCTTCCTCATCCCAGCACAATCGTGTACCCTGGTTGCACCAGCCAAATCACAAGGAAAGGCCTGCTCGTACCCCATCCGCACCCCAGCATAATCGCATACCCCGCTCACACCAGCCAAATTAAGTGGAAAGGCCTGTGCGTAGCCTGTCCGCACCCCAGTGTAATCGCGTACCCCAGTCGCACCAGCCAAATCACATGGAAAAGCCTGCGCGTACCCCTTCTGCACCCCAGCATAATCGCGTACCCTGCGCAGACCACCCAAATCACATGGAAAGGCCCACGCGTACCCCGTCTGCACCCCAGTGTAATCGCATAACCCGCTCACACCAGCCAAATCACGTGGAAAGGTCCGTACGTACCTCGTCCGCACCCCAGCACAATCATGTACCCCGGTTGCACCAGCCAAATCACAAGGAAAGGCCTGCTCGTACCCCATCCGCACCCCAGCATAATCGCATACCCCGCTCGCACCAGCCAAATTAAGTGGAAAGGCCTGTGCGTAGCCTGTCCGCACCCCAGTGTAATCACGTACCCCAGTCGCACCAGCCAAATCACATGGAAAAGCCTGCGTGTACCCCTTCTGTGCCCCAGCATAATCGCGTACCCTGCGCAGACCACCCAAATCGCATGGAAAGGTCCGGGTGTACACCCTCTGCATCCCAGCATAATCGCGTATCCCGCTCACACCAGCCAAATCGCATGGAAAGGTCTGCGCGTACCACGTCTGCACCCCAGCGTAATCGCATACCCCAGTTGCACCAGCCAAATCCAGTGGAAAGGCCCACACGTACCCCATGATGCATGCACAACTCCCCTGGAAGCAGACGCCTCCTCACGGGACAGCCAGACCCAGCAGCCATTAGCTGCGAACACACTACGCAGGGAGCCCACACCACATGGCCCCCCATCACCCGTGACCATACGAACAGGCAGCCCACACCACATGGGATCCCCCATCCATCGTGACCATACCCCTAAGGCAGCCCACACCACATGGCCCCCCATCACCCGTGGCCATACCCTGCAGCTAGCCCACACCACATGGCCCCCCATCACCCGTGACCATACCCTGCAGGCAGCCCACACCACATGGGGCCCCCCATCACCCGTGACCATACCTTGCAGGTACCCCACACCACATGGCCCCCCATCACCTGTGACCATATCCCGCAGGCAGCCCAAACCACATTTGGCCCTCATCACCTGTGACCATACCCCACAGGCAGCCCACACCACATGGGGCCCCCCATCACCCATGACCATACCCCGAAGGCAGCCCACACCACATGGCCCCCATCACCTGTGACCATACCCCGCAGGCAGCCCACACCACATGGGACCCCCCTATCACCCTTGACCATACCCCGCAGGCAGCCCACACCACATGGTCCCATCACCCGTGACCATACCCCACAGGCAGCCCACACCACATGGGACCCCATCACCTGTGACCATAGCCCACAGGCAGCCCACACCACATGGGACCCCCATCACCCATGACCATACACACAGGGAGCCCACATCACAAGGCCCCCCATTACCCGTGACCACATATCCCGCAGGCCGCCCACATCACGTGCCCCCATCACCTGTGACCATACTCTGCAGGCAGCCCACACCACATCCCACCCCATCAACTGGGACCATAACCTGCAGGCAGCCCACACCACATGGACCCCCCATGAACCATGACCATACCCCTCAGACAGCCCACACCACATGGCCCCCCATCACCCATGACCATACCTTGCAGGCAGCTCACACCACATGGCCCCCATTACTCATGACCATACCACGCAGGCAGTCCTCACCACATGGCCCCCATCACCTGTGACCATACCCCACAGGCAGCCCACACCACATGGCCCCCCATCACCTGTGACGGCAACCTGCAGGCAGGCCCCACCACATGTCCCCACCCCTCACCTGTGACAGCAACCCCCAGGCAGGCCCCGCCACATGTCCCCAAACCCAATCACCTGTGACCATAACCCGCAGGCAGCCCACACCACATAGGACCCCCATCAACCGTGACCATACCCCACAGACAGCCCACACCACATGGCCCCCCATCACCCATGACCATACCCTGCAGGCAGCTCACACCACATGGCCCCCATTACCTGTGACCATACCCTGCAGGCAGCCCACACCACATGGCCCCATCACATGTGACCATACCCCGCAGGAAGCCCACACCACATGGCCCCACCCCCCACCTGTGATGGCAACCTGCAGGCAGGCCCCATCACATGTCCCCCCCTCACCTGTGAAGGCAACCCACAGGCAACCCACGCCACATGTCCCCAACCCCCACCTGTGACAACAACCCGCACGAAGGCCCCGCCACATGTCCCCACACCCCATCTGTGACAGCAACTTGCAGGCAGGCCTGGCCACATGTCCGCACCCCCCACCTGTGACGGAAACCTGCAGGCAGGCCCCGCCACATGGAAAATCCCCACAACCCAACACACTGTGGACCAATAGACATAAATGCAGCAGATGTGAAATTAAATGCCACCACATGCTGCACACTCCAAGTGCTTAACACCCATCCATTGGTTATGCACACCACAACATGTCACATGCCGTTGGAAGTCAAACATGACACATGCATGCATGTGTGCACACACATGAACAACATAGGCCAGCATCAACGACATAGAACAGAGTAAGCAAGAGTGATACCTGGCCTAAACCATCGAGACCAGACACCACTTTGATTTTGAATACAAGAATATATTCTAAAAACAGTATTGAAGTCATACCCTTATTTATTTATTACATTTATTATGCGCCCAGACCATGGGGTATCACAGCGAGGTTACAGACAGCTTGTAAAACATTGGTCAAGAGACAATTTCAACATAGATACAATGAGACAGAATATTTACAACAAAACATTTATACAACAAATGTGCAGCATTATTTACAAGTTCAGAGAATGTAAACTTTATTGGTATTGGTTAAATAACCACGTTTTTAGCAGTTTTTTAAAGCCAGGGAAGGTTTCCTCTTTTATGATGCTGAGCAGGAGGGAGTTCCAATGTTTGGTAGGTAGATATTGGAAGCTACTCCCACCTGCTCTGGTATTCCAGTAGTGGGTTGTTGCCAAGAGTAGATGGTTGTTCGATCTTAGGGATCTGGTGGATTCTTTGTTAGCTATGGCATCGTTCAAGTAAATTGGGGCTTTTTTATGGTGGCATTTGAAGGCGATGCATAGTGTTTTGAAGATAATTCTAGCTTTGATGGGCATCCAGTGAGAATCTATCCTAGTCTTTGAGATATGATCACATGTTCTTATTCCTAATGCAGCCCGTAAAGCTTTGTTTTGTATTAGTTGTAATTTATTGAGATTGGAGGTACCGAGTAGCAACACATTGCAATAGTCAAGTTTTGATCAAATCAAAGCCCTGGCCAGTGTGATGCAGTTGGTCGGTGTCAGAAACTGGCGGCTTAGAGCAATTAATTTGATGGTGTAAGAGGTGGATGATGAGAGAGTGCTAATGTATTTGGCCATAGTGAGGTTGGCATCAAGGTAAACACCTAAGGGTTTCAGGGTTTTAATTGCTTCAGAACAGGTATCATTGTGCCGTCAATGTTGATGGTGGACTAGTCTGGATGGAGAGCACCTATTTTAACCTGGGAGCCCACAATGAGAATCTCTGTCTTCTCATCATTGGGGAAGAGACTATTAAGTGCCATCCAGTTTTGTATTATGGCATAGATTTTATTAATGGTCAGTGTATCTTGGGCATAATTCCCTGAGAGTGGAATAAGGATCTGGATGTCATCTGCAAAGTTTGTGTAGATGACACCCATGTCGTCTAAAGACGAGAGGAGACGTTTTGTGTATGCTTTATAGAGAGTAGGTGAAAGGCATGAGCCTTGGGGTACTCCAATGGGGACCGGTATGGGGTCTGCAGATTTTTTGCCTATAGAGACTCTAGAGGTTTGTTCAGCTAGAAAAGTTGTCACCCATATGCTGGCCTCTGTGGAGAAGTTGAAGTCCTTGGCTAGGTTGGAGCAGAGTTTATTGTGATCCACAAGGTCAAACGCTGTGGATAGGTCCAACAAGAGGAGAATGCAGAGTTTTCCTGTGTCCCTGATGGTGTCCATCTGGATTTTCAAATCCAGAAGGGCTGTTTCCGTGCTGTGATTGGGCCTAAAGCCAGATTGTCTAGTACCAAGGAGCTGATTATGTTCCAGATGTGCTTGGACTTGATTGTAGGCTATTTTGTCTAGGATTTTGAGCAAAAACAGGACTGTTGTTATTGACTGGTAGTTTGTGGGCACAGTGGGGTTTAAGGTACATCTTTTTAGTAGGGGGATAACCCAGGCTTCTTTAATGCTGGCTGAGACCAATTTGGAATTGAAAGAGGCATTAACAAATTTGGTTATAATAGGTGTGTGAATATGGGCGCATGATTTGGCTACTTGCGCTGGGACGGTGTCTCCTTTACAATTCGAGGCTTTGAGTTTAGATATAGTGTCAAGCACTCATTCTTCAGTGACTGGGCTGAAGTAAAATAGGGGGTTGTTATTCTCATTGGAATTCATAATGTAGTTGCTAGTAGGGGAATTGTCAGCTAATAGTTGCCTTTCCCTCATGGGATGGGTGTGTCTGGCTTCACTCCATTCCACCACCCTTGCATCGTTGCTCCATGTGACACCTGTGTGTATTGAGTTTGCGATTTACATGTCATGTCACATCCATTGTACATGGCTCTGGGACAGCAGTTAGCAAGTCACATCTAATGCAGTATTATAGATCAGGCATGGCTATGTTACGTGGCATATGTGTTTTTGCATCGGGGATGTTGGTGGATGAACTATGCCAGTCAGGTGCTCATATGTGTAGCAGGTGCTATGCACCATGCACTATAGCTTGTATTTGGCCTTTCCACACAGGTCCATGGCTGCTTTCATGCTAGCCTTCACTTGTATGGACACTGTGTAGGTGCAGGAGTTTCTGACATGGCAGGTTGATGTGTTACATGACGACATTGTGATGCCTATGTGTGTGGTCTATGGTATTTACATGGCTCTTCATTTTCTTGCTGTCCATGTGCAGGTGATGAGGCACTGGATGCAGAGGAGGAGGTGGAGGATGTACAGGATAGTGAGCCACAACCAACCACCAGTGGAGTACCTGGTGTGGTAGCCCATGAAGTTTCATTGGTGCTACAGGGCATCCTGGCCCAGACTCAGTCTGAGTCCGCCTCCATGGAAGCCTTATGCTCTGGTGGTGAATCAGATATGGATACTTCTGTGGTGTTGCAGGTGAGTGCATCGACTGTGGGTGCTGTTGCATCGCAAACATCTGGAGGGGGACAACCCCTCACAGGGCCAGTCAGTGTCAGGACATCTGTTTGTGGTGGTTATGGTTGCAGGGTCACGCTCCACAGTATTGACTCCTGGTCCTGGGGCAGCAGATCAAGGGAGGGATGCAGTCTTGCAGCCACAGACGGCGTCATCACATCAAGGGCCAGGCACCCTTGGCATAGGCAGGCGTGGGGTTCACCAGCGCGCTGGCCGTGTGTTCGCTGGTGATACTGTGTGGGAGCAGTCCATATATGCTGTTGCACAACAACAGGCTGCTTCACATGAGATGTTGGCTCAGGGCATGGATATGGTGGCCAATCCCCTGATGCCCCCAGCAAGACAGGTGGAACAGCAGGCATTGCGATCCACATGCTGCTCACACAGGCTGAACATGGTGGCCAACAACAGGAGCAGGTGGTCAGAGTGGAGGGCTTTGCATGCATCCTTGTCTGCAGAGGGTCGGGCCAACAGGGAAGACCTGAGGTCAGAGTATAGGTCCCTCAGGACTACACTGGCTGCACTCGAGGCAGCCAGCAGTAGATGTCTGAACAGCAGATGCAACTGATGACTCGTACCATCATGGAGGAACTGCGTGCATCCCGTGAGGTGTTGCATGGAGACCTCCGGGCCATCATGTTGCAGATGCAAGCATCTCACTCCTGCATGGCCACTGCCATGGAGGACCAGACCAGGGCTATGCCTGGTTATCCTCCCTTTCCACTACCACATTGTGATGCAGCACCAAAGGGTGGCGACAGAAGCGACATCGGAGGGTGGCGAAAGCAGCAATGGGTATCCCGCTCCATCATAGCTGTGCAGCCCATTAACCCATGGGGAGTTCTTTTTTGACATCCACAAATGTGGTTGTAGATGTGCACCCTGCACCTTCTCCCTCCTGGGTGGGTCCTCCCGCCCCATTTGGGTATGGTCACGTTCAGACAGATTAACTCTTGGATCCTGTGTTTATGGTTTGTTGTACTGGCCAATTGATGTTCCTGTGTACATGATTATATTGATGAGTGAGTTCTTTCTGGACTTTTTAGGTTGATCATTGCACGCTTTGTGACAATAGTGTTATGTGTTGCCCATGTATTTCTCTGTTTAGACATTGCATGCCATGGCATGGTGTGTCAAGCAATTGACATGAAGTGTGGGAGGGTTTAGATGACATACCGGCATTTAGATGTGTACTTTGTCATGCTGTTTCTGGCATACTCCATCTTCCATGGGTTTCTTTTGTGCACACCAGATTGAGATACTTTTAGTACTAAGGGATGCACACAATGTAGCACTTCCGATGACACATTCTCAGGGTGTTATGGTTGGGACAGGTGATTGTCCCTTTGTCATCATCGATTGTCATGTAGAATGTGCCAGGCCTGTGTGCACTCTGCAACGGTTGGATTTTAGGTGAAAAATTGTACCACAGCTGGCTACGGGCAGCTTCACCACGTGCCCTTTCCCCTCCCATGCGCATCTGCTGTACATGTGGTTGGGGATGTGGGGGCACTACCATGTCCACCGGTACGCCATGCTGTGTTGCAACGTTGTGCAGGACACATGCTGACACAATGATTCTGCACACTACTGGTGGCGCATATAGTTGCTCATCACCAGAGTGGTTAAGGGAGAGGAAGCGTGACTTTAGCACTCTGGAAGTGCGCTCCAATATGCCTGTAGTTGGAATATGGGCTGCGTT